>NC_086106.1:113624879-114272129 GCF_963921235.1 Mobula hypostoma | reverse complement strand
GTAGGACTGGAGAAAAAGTGCTGAGGAGTAGATTTGAAAGGTGGGGGAAGAGGAGAGATAAACAACAGGCAATAGGTGAAAACTGGAGGGGAAGGCTTGAAGCAAAGAGCTAGTAAGTTGATTGGTGAAAGAGACAGAAGGCCATGGAAGGAAGAAGAAAGGGGGGGAGGAGCACCAGAGGGAGGTGATGGGCAGACAAGGAGCTAACATGAGAAAGGGACAAAGGGATGCCTTCACCATTTCCCATTCCTTTGTCCCTTTCTCATGTTAACTCCTTGCCTGCCATCGCCTCCCTCTGGTGCTCCTTCCGCGCCCCCCCCCCACCATTCTTTCTTCCATGGCCTTCTGTCTCTTTCACCAATTATCTTCCTAGCTCTTTGCTTCATCCCTCCCCCTCCAAGTTTCACCTATTGCCTGACGTTTCTCTCTCCCCTCCCCCTACCTTTCACATCTACTCCTCAGCTTTTTTTCTCCAATCCTACTGAAAGGTTTTGGCCCAAAATGTTGACTGTACTTTTTTTCCATAGATGCTGCCTGGCCTGTTGAGATCCTCCAGCATTTTGAGTGTGTTGCTCTTATCAAGGAACAACTTAGAATTACCGATTAATTTTTTCACTGATTTTTTAAAATTAAATTTCCAATAATCCCACACTAATTCCATTGGATTCTTCCCAGATTCTACCACTCATGTACACACATAGCATAAATAGTGGTGGCCAATTAACACGCCAGCCCATGCATCTTCTGATGTGGGAGGAAATCCAAGGGGTCACAGGAAGAGTTGCAAACCCCAGACAGACCACAAGCTATTCTACTGGTTGCACGTTTGCCTGCAGGAGGATACTACTGAATTGGTCAATTAGACAAAAAAAAATGGTGCCAAAGGAAAAGAGAGAGCTGATGCATTGGAAAGGAGTGCAAGTGTACATGGGAAGATAATGAGAGGAACCTTGCTGTATAGTACTGTAGAAATGTCTTAGGCATGCCAGGTTTGTTACTATGGTTTCAAATGGTATATCCTCTACAGCGACCGTATCTCAACATCAATGAGGCTGTCTGGGATTTCCTGGAAGACAAAAGCGAGCAAGACAGCCAATGTCTGCAGAAGAACTGGGGCAAGTTCTCCAAGATGCTTGGAACACCCTACCAGCTGATTTTCTTATAAAACTGCATGGCAGTATACTGTACCTAAAATAATTGATGTAGTTTTAAAAGCAAAGGGAGGTCAAACCAACGATTGTTTTGATTTTATTTTTTACTGTTTACTGCTGTCATAGTAATTTTTTGATATTTAGAAACGTCTTATTTCATTATTTTGAAAGCATCTTTGCTTCACAGAATATTTTAACATGTGCCTAAGACTTTTGCAAGTACTGTATATCATTGCAAGACAAATCAATTAAGCAGTTAAAAGGCAACTATTAGGTGAGGTTTACGGTTTGAAACAGGAAGATAATATTAGAGCAGTGTACAGTATTTAGACCACAGTTTGAAACTGCATTTAGTTCTGGTTGCCACATAACAGGAAAGATGTGTGACTTACTAGAGCGTTGCCAGGACTGGAAATATTTAGCTCTGAGGAAGGATTTGTTAAGCTAATACTGTTTATTTTGAAATAAAAGATACTGGGGTGAGTGAGATAACATTTTGAAAAGGTTAGAATAAATAGGAAAGATCTAAAACCAAAGGTATTAGTAGAATGAGTAGAGTGAAGACAAGGATATTTTTTCATCCACAAGAGTAGGTGTTTAGAGTCTACTGCATGAAATGTGCTAGAGGCAGAAACATCATCAGCCGTTGGATGTCTTAGAACATAGGACATTACAGTAGAATACAGGTCCTTCAGCGCATGGTGTTGTGCGGACCTTTTAACCTACTCTAAGATCAATCTAACTATTCCCTCTTCTTAACTCTCCATTTTTCTACATTGGTGTGCCTTTCTAAAAGTTTCTTAAATGCTCCTAATGTATCTACCTCTACGATTACCTCTGCCAGGTCTTTTTAAATTCACAGTAAGTGCTGGTAAATGGCATTAATCTGGACAGTGGTTCCACAACCGTCAGGCATGATATACTGCATGACTTCCTATATCATCATGGAGTCCAATTCCACACTGATTAGTTTTCTCCATTCGTTTATGTATGTCTGGTGCCTTGTCAATGGGTTTCCATTATCTCTACGCTCATTGCTCTTCCTCTATTTACCAGGACTGTTACTCCTTCAAGGTTTGGCCATCATAATCTTCCCTTTGGAAATTCCTGATAACTACTGATTACATCTCAATTCGAAGATTTCATGTCTTTCCTTACAACATGTGCTGAACTAACTGCCCACAACTAACTACATTAGCACTGTACATCCATTATAAGACAAGGATGACATAAGTCAGTCTTCAGCCCAGGGGTTCACAACCTTTTTTATGCCATGGTCCAATAACATTAGTGAAGGTGTCCATGAACCCTAGGTTAGGAACCCCTGCTTCAGCCCATGTTCACACTCAGCAGAATGCAAGAATTTAAACTGTAGTTTTTGAAATATATATTCCTATTCTTCTCATGATCCTCATATATATGCTACCATTTCCCAATAATTAGTCCTCAATTAGCCTATTTCCTCTGATATTTATCTTTTATTTATCATTTCTTCTCCTCGTTGCCTGTTTGCATGAATACAGTAGGAATTGAATATTCATAACCATTTTCACAACTCCCTTATCGCTCCTTCCAGATTTCAAAGTTCACATTTACTAATTATAATTGTACAGCCCATCCACGGGCCATGAATACCTCAGTTAGGGACAGTCTTATGTATGAAAGAGCTCAGATAATATCAATGAATTCAAAACTCTGACACACTGGATGTATAAAAGTTTGATCCTATGGATTGCAATTCCTCTCTACTGATCATTAGTAATTGTTCTTTCCTATCATCCACCTGTTGCCATTCATTCAGGTACTGTGGAGGTATGGGGTTAGCATATCGCATACTTTTTGTGCACTTTCTGAATTAAGGACAAAACCATAGAACGTAGTACTGCACAGGAACAGGCTAATCATCCCACAATATTGTGCTGAACTGATTAAATTAGTAATCAAATTTCCAACTGAACTAATCCTTTCATTTCCTGTGCATTCCTGTGCTATCTAAGAGCCCCTCCAAATGCCCCTGTCATATTTTCCTCCATCAGCACCCAGGCAGCACATACTGGGCATCCACCCCTCTCTGTGTAAAAAAATTTGCCCCACACATCTCCTTTCAACCTACTCCCTCTCACTTTAAATGCATGCCCTCTAATATTAGACCCTTCAACCTTGGGTAAAAGATATGGCTATCTAGCCGATTTTGAGACTTATAGACCTATGGATATGCTGTTGCCAGCACTCTTGACGTGTGTTGGCAACAGCACATGATGAACGTTGAGCTCTATAATGACCTACTGATGCTCACCACTAAAATCAAGGCGAGAAGACTGCAACTAGCGGGGCACTGTGTACACCACCCCAAGCTACCTGCCAGCCTAGTCATCATATGGGAGCCCAAGCATGGGAGGATGAACCCTGGGCGCCCTCCCAAGACTATGGTCAACATGCTTCTAGAAGACAGCGGCGTGGCTAATGTAGATGAACTGAACACACTGATGAGGGAGAGGGAGAAGTGGAGAGTCTGTCATAGTGCCCGACGCCGGCCCCCTAGGCCTGAGTCGACGTAGTAGTAGTAGTAGACTTATGGATTAAATGGACAGGGATGCCTGGGACAGCACAGTAGGGCTGTGATTAGCGTAAAGCTTTACAGTGCCAACAGGCTGGGTTCTAATCCAACTGCTGTCTGTACAGAGTTTGTACATTCTCTCTGTGATTGTGTGGATTTCCACTTTGTGCTCCAGTTTCCTCCCACATTCCAAAGACGTAAGGGTTGGTAAATTGTGGACATGATGTGTTGATGCTGGAAGGATGGCAACACTGGCAGGCTGCCCCCAGCACATCCTGGGACAGTGTTGGTTGTTGACACAAACAACACACTTCATTTTATCAACACACATCAAAGTTGCTGGTGAACGCAGCAGGCCAGGCAGCAGCTCTAGGAAGAGGTACAGTCGACGTTTCGGGCCGAGACACTTCGTGAGGACTGACGTCTTCATTTAATCTTTTGATGTTTTGATGTGCATGTGACAAGTAAAGCTAATCTTTACCTTAGCAGTACTTGTTATTATCTGGGGACAGCCTCCTTGAACATGTAGGGTATTTTTCTGTTAATATTAAATGATTTTCAGATTCACTTTTATTGTCACCAAGTTTCTTTCCATGTCTCTACCTTAATCTCCTCCAGAACTTTCTGCATTAGATTTATTATATCCATCAATCAACTATATTCTGTACTTAGATGTTAATTTGTTTCTTACAGTTTCAATTTTTCTTTAGTTGACTTTCTTTAAGCCTCACAATAGTTTCGCTGCTTATTGGCTAGCTTCCATGTACTCTAATCCAAATTGGTAAGCTTTCATTGCAATATGGAGCATAATGCATCATGAAATTATTTCAATTATCCCAAATTTCATTTTTCACACTGATTTATTTTGTTACCAGAGTATCACTTCTCCCCTTGCTTAAAGCAGGGCACATTAACAGACACTATCCTCTCTGTGTTAAGCCAGAAGTGTTTTTATTTCAAATCTCAACACTGAAAATACTTTGTAAGAAAAATACCTTTTCAAAGATCCCTCCTGCAAACGTTCCTGCAGTTGTTGAACTATCATGTTCCCTGCCTCGGAGGCAGTGGTGATGGAAGCACTGAATGGACGAGGTGGCAAGGCTGGCTTCTCATCCTCACCATCTGCAAGGGAAAGGAGACCTGCATAATGTCCGGCAGCCATGATCTGTGTGAGTGAGGAAGCTGTTGGAAACAACAGCCAGAACAACATGCATAGTCATACCACTCTGCAATTCCTGAAAAAAGGCATTTGTATTATGAACCTATTCACACTATTTATCTGCTAAAAAAGTCATATATTTATTCCATACCATACACCTTCTTCACCACTCCGTCTACCAGTGTTGTCACTTTCAGGAAACTATGTACTTGAACTCCAAGGTCTCACTGTTCAATAACACTTCCCGGGGGCTTACATCACCCATGTTATCAAATCATAAGACCACAAAACTATAGGAGTGGAATTAGGCCCCTCAGACCATTGAGTCTGCTCTGCCGTCAAATCGTAACTTTTTTTTCATTCAACCCCATCCTCCCGCCTTCTCCCAGGCTCATTCATTAATGATTGCTGACAAAGGACCACCTGACAAATCATCTATGATCTCTTTCTCATTTTCTCTCTCCACGGGATATTGCAATGGTGTCACCAGTCCTTGGTATGGTTGCTGGTAGTTTAACATCAGATCCATGAGGCATGAGAACTTCTTCACTGGAACCCCCTTCTCAGTCTGCAATAAAGCACAATCACAAGAGACCATTGAGAAAACTGACTTCCGAGATTTCTGAACTCTAATATTTTCTCAAACTTTCATTATTTTCTGTAGAAATTTGCATCAGATTTCACTGGTTAGAGGTAAAGAAAGATTAGCTTTATTTGGCACATGTACTTCGAACATCAGGACACACAGTGAATGCATTGTTTGCATCAGTGACCAACACAGTCTGAAGATGTCCTGCAGGCAGCCCGCAAGTGTTACCGTGCTTCTGCAACCAACATAGCATGTCCACAACTTACTAACCGTAACTCTTACATCTTTGGAATGCGGGAGGAAACCAGAGCACCTGGAGGAAACCTACGCAGTCATTGTGAGAACGTACAAACTCCTTTCAGAGAGCAACGGAATTGAACACTGATTGCTGGCACCGTAATAGTGATTTGCTAACTGCTACGTTACCATGTTGCCCTTTGTTAGGCACACAGTAACCCTTTAGTATATCATCCATGAGCCAGGTCCTGTCAGGGATCAGTAACCTATCTTTTCTGTATCCTTACTCACGTCCCAATACATTGTAAATCTGTGTGTGTGTTCAGATAGGATATTTTTCCCCTCACAGATGTGTGTGTAACGCCCTGGTAAAGGTTTTACTGCTAATGTTGTAGGGTATTTCATGTAATGGTCTTTCAGTAGAAGCAGCATTTGGGCTGCTGTTAGAGATAAGGGATGCTTTGAAATGCAGGCCATCCAGTCAGGAGAGTGGAACGGGGAGAAGGTTCTAGAGAGGCTGGGTAGGAGGGCTTTGTGACTGACACTGGCGGTGGGTTTTTGTCTTTTGGTTCAGTGGGGGATGAAGAGAGAAGATGCTGGAGAGAACCAGTCATAGGATTCGATCTGATGGGAAAACGCAGTTCGATGGAGCCAAGGAGCGGAGGTTTACCGAGGCTCGGTGAATATTGCTTTTGGCAGATTTGACCTCTAACCTGTGCATATTTGACTGTTTCATTATAATGGGCCCTTTTGTTTTTTTTCTTTCATTTCTTTACTAACTCTTTGGTTAAGTTAACATTCACAAATATGTTTTATAATTGCACGAAGAGTGTGATCCGTTATTTCATGCCGACGAGCTCTTGCAGGGCAGTAAATCACACAGCATTCACAAAAACTGGGGTTTTGGTGGGCAAGACATTCTAACCCCATGGATTTGGCGGGATCAAAGTCGTATACACCCTAGATGTAAAAAGCTGGAAAAAAGTGGGTTTTCTCGGCTCTAAGTCTGGTAGCTGTTAGCGAGGGGCTAACAAGCTGCTTCTAGAGACGCCCTGTAAAAAGGGGCTTCATGTGCATGGAGGGTTTATGTCATGGGGGGTGATGGGGGGGATTGCAGAGGGCTGGGAGGGAAGCAGTGATCTAAGTGATGCTTTTTATTGAGCTGTGATTAGTTGATTGATGTGATTGAGAAATACTTTCAATTCCTGCCCCTTTGAGTGAATTTCTTCAGTAGAGTGCTCTGAACCTGTTTGGCATTGTCACCTCTTTACCCAGCACTTTATTGATAGAATGATAATAGGAAACTATATAAAAAAAAATATATCCTTCCCATGATCTGTATGCTAATTTTTTTTCCTGGTAAACTGATTGTTTCAGCCTGTTCTTATTCTTTCTGGTTAAGAAATTTTACAGCATCCAAAAGGGGAGTGGAAGCTCTCTGGGGAAGATTAAGCTGATTTTGCAAAGGGCGCAGGCAGAGAAATCTTATCACACGTAGGATCCATGATATCATGAATGAAAGGGAAGATCAGAAGTAAGTCTGTTCTTTTGCTAGCGCCACAATTTTACAAGGGGACTGAAGGTATTGAGGTCGGGGAGGGGGTGAGGCTCGGCTAATTGGAGTTATTGAATCTGTGAGGCACAAGGAGCATAAGCATCAGGAGAGTCACCTAATGGAAGCACAGGATAACAGGAGAAGGTGCATCGGGATTGCAAGATGCACGGTGGAGCATCTGCGCTGGAGGAGGTGGCAGATCAACATGGGTCTGCAAGATGATGGGTGATTTTGCCTAAAGATTGCAAAACAAGTTAAGAGCAATCCTCATCCTTCCTGGTACAGTCTTGACGGTGAGAAAGTCTTCACTTGGAGCATGGGGTGAGTGGTGGATGTGGGTTCAGTTTCAACACTTATGAGAAATTCCCATAGGTACATGAGTAAGAGGGGTCTGGAGCACTATGGTCCAGGTGCAGGTCAATGGAACTAGACAGAATAATAGTTTGGAATGGACTAGATGGGCCAAAAACAATTTCCTGAGGAGACTGATGTCCTTTAACATCTGCCGGACGATGCCGAGGATGTTCTACAAGTCTGTGGCGGCCAGTGCGATCATGTTTGCTGTTGTGTGCTGGGGCAGCAGGCTGAGGGTAGCAGACAACAACAGAATCAACAAACTCATTCGTAAGGCCAGTGATGTTGTGGGGATGGAACTGGACTCTCTCACGGTGGTGTCTGAAAAGAGGATGCCGTCCAAGTTGCATGCCATCTTGGACAACGTCTCCCATCCACTACATAAGGTACTGGGTGGGCACAGGAGTACATTCAGCCAGAGACTCATTCCACCGAGATGCAACACAGAGTGTCATAGGAAGTCATTCCTGCCTGTGGCCATCAAACTTTATAACTCCTCCCTTGGAGGGTCAGACACCCTGAGACAATAGGCTGGTCCTGGACTTATTTCCTAGCATAATTTACATATTACTATTTAACTATTTATGGTTTTATTACTATTTAATTATTTATGGTGCAACTGTAATGAAAACCAATTTCCCCCGGAATCAATAAAGTATGATTATGACTATGACTATGACTAAAGGGCCTGTTTCTGTGTTGTAGTACAGTATTCTATGGCACTAAGGCTCTGGGACACAAAATAAAGCTGCCCATTCACCTGACACACAATCAATCAATCTAAATATCCAGTGCCTCCACGCTAGTGCAAAGTGGATTCTGGCTGCACCACATAAAAACAATGCATTCCAAAAGCACTTTCCAAACCCACAATCTCTACTATCAAGAAAGACAAGAGCAGCCGATAAACTGGAGCTCCATCACGTGCACTTTCGCCACTAAATCACACCACATCCTGATCTAGAAATATATTATTATCCCTTCTTCGCCTTGGGTCCAAATTGTAGAACTGTCCAACTAACGCTGTGGGAATTGTCAGCAGAAGGACTCCAGCTGTTCAGGAAAGTGACACATCACCCCTTTTCTCAAGAGCAACTAATACCATCCTTGCCACTGACAGCCAGATCCTGAAGAACAGTGAAAGGCAAGTCACCCATAAAACTAATAAGGAAATAAAAGTACCAGTGATTTCAGGATAAACTTGCTGAAGTACTTCAGCGGACAGTTACTAGTTAGTAGACAGTTCAGCACATCAGAGAGAAGCAGATAAATGATCTGAACCCAAATAAAGAGACTGTCTGCAGAGTTTTGAAGAAGGATCATAGAGAAGTGAGGAGAGGTGAAGGAATTCCAGAGATTGCAACAAAGTCATTCAGAGGCATGGACATTAATGGAGACATAAGAGACTGTAGCTCCTGGAATCTGGAGCAACAAACAAGCTGCTGGATGAATGACCTATAAAATCACCATTTTTTTTTGCCCTCTAGAGTTGCTGCCTAACCTGCTGAATTGTGAGTGAGTTGATTCTGGAAATCTTGAGCTGCACCCACAAAATACTGGAGGAACTCAACAGGTCGGGCAGCATCTATGGAGGGCAATAAACAGTTGATGTTTTGGGCCAAGATGCTTCATCATTCTGATGAACGGTTTCAGCCCAGAACATTAACTGCTTATTCCACTTCATAGATGCTACCTGGCCTGCCGAGCTCCTCCAGCATTTTGTATAATTTCCGATGAAGGGTCCCAGCACGAAACATTGGCTCTTCACTTCCTTTCATAGATGCTGCCTGACTTGCTGAATTTCTCCAGTAGTTTCTGTGTGTCGACAGCAGGTATATTTGTTGCACAGTTGAGCAAGACATGCACCAAGGCTTAGAATTGAGGGAGCTGGGACAAGGAAGGACTGGAGACACATAACAACCATAAATTGAGGCAGAAATTTACATCCACATATCCTGTGCAGGAAACCGAGTTAAAGAGAGAGCCCTTCTTAAAATATGATTGAAGGTTTTGTCAGATATGTGGGCTTTGTAGTGGGAGTAGTGATGTTAACAGAAAATCAAACACCTGCAGATGCTTGAAATCTGAAATAAAAGTAGAAAATGGTGGAAACACTCAAAAAATCAAACAGCATCTTTGGAAAGAGTAACTATTAATGTTTTAGGGTTCTGGACTCCTTATCAGAAATGAAGTTGTGAAACCATGGAGAAATGAAAACATGGCTGCCAATATGGTTGTCAAGGAAGCGGGGTGGGCAAGGAAAGTTCTGCCAACATTTCCCTGCCTCAACTTGCCAGTTGGGTAAAATGGTAAAAGGATGCTACAGTTCAAACAAGGAATCACAAACCTCAGGAAAGGAAAAAGAGAAGTGGAGTGTGTAAAAAGCAAGAAAATTGTGATTTTCCACAGGATGACAGTGTTTTAATCCACAAACACGAGGAATTCTGCAGATGCTGGAAATTCAAGCAACATACATCAAAGTTGCTGGTGAATGCAACAGGCCAGGGAGCATCTCTAGGAAGAGGTACAGTCGGTGTTTCGGGCCGAGACCCTTCGTCAGGACTAACTGAAGGAAGAGTGAGTAAGGGATTTGAAAGTTGGAGGGGAAGGGGGAGATCTAAAATGATAGGAGAAGACAGGAGGGGGAGGGATGGAGCCAAGAGCTGGACAGGTGACTGGCAAAAGGGATACGAGAGGATCATGGGACAGGAGGCCCAGGGAGAAGGAAAGGGGGGGGGGAAACCCAGAGGATGGGCAAGGGGTATAGTGAGAGGGACAGAGGGAGAAAAAGGAGAGAGAGAAAAAGAATGTGCATATATAAATAAATAACGGATGGGGTACGAGGGGCAGGTGGGGCATTAGCGGAAGTTTGAGAAGTCAATGTTCATGCCATCAGGTTGGAGGCTACCCAGACGGAATATAAGGTGTTTGTTCCTCCAACCTGAGTGTGGCTTCATCTTTACAGTAGAGGAGGCCGTGGATAGACATATCAGAATGGGAATGGGACGTGGAATTAAAATGTGTGGCCACTGGGAGATCCTGCTTTCTCTGGTGGACAGAGCGTAGGTGTCCAGCAAAATGATCTCCCAGTCTGTGTCGGGTCTCGCCAATATATAGAAGGCCACATTGGGAGCAACGGACGCAGTATATCACCCCAGCTGACTCACAGGTGAAGTGTCGCCTCACCTGGAAGGACAGTCTGGGGTGTTTTAATCCTTCAGTTTTGGACCTGGTTCTATGCCCTGGTTAAAACATGGCTGGTCATTAATGTTGAATCAATAAAATTGATTGCAATTTCCCTTCAGAAGGGACATGTTTCTGAATCATTGCCACTTGTATCAGATATCTCTGGCAGGAAATGGCACAGTATTTTGACACACTGCTAAACCTAAACTCTGCAAAATGCAAAAATTTTGCTAAGCTAAAAATACTAGTTAAACCAAATGCTGCAGCTCAGAAATAGTGCAAGGAACTCCGGACCACGTTTTATCTAGTCAAATCAGAAGCGGGTTGAAGTGGTACCAAACCACACTCAGTTCTTCTTTTCATGCTACTGTTGTGACCAGTGGAAAACAATCTGATTAAGTAATGAACTCTTTAAAAACTAAAAAGCTTTTGTGTCCAACTATCTTCTATGCTATCTGAAACAATTCTGCATGAGAAGATTGGAGAAAAGCGAATTGAAATCCCAGTCAGCCTTTGAATGCTGCCTACATGTGGTGAATGGTAAAGGTAATTTAAAGTACAAAGTTCAATGTAAATTTATTATTAAAGTACAAATATGTCACCGTATTCCACCTTGAGATTCATTTTCTTTCAGGCATTTTTTTTGGAAAATAAGGAAATACAACATAATTTATGAAAAGATATACATAAACAAAGACTAAAAAGTCATCAAAAGAAGTCAAATCATGCTAACAATAAGGAAATAAGGGGCAGTAAAATGGAGATATTTGTGGGGATTCCAGTAGCGTATACCTAGGATAGCTATTGATGTAAAGTGATAGAAGTGAGAGAAGGTGCACACTGGGGGAGCAGAGAAATCTCAGAGGCTTGTAAGTCTAAATAAATCTAAAAAAGATTGAAATTAATTTGAAAACAAAACTGAAAATTTTTAATACTGAGATCTTGTCCTCATACATAGTAATGTGGATGAGGAATGCAGAAGGAAGAAGGAAACAGTGCAGTCAAGAAGTGAATAGAACATTCTGGAAAAGTGCATAATTATGAGCTCAAACTATGAAAGATGAAGTATAGGAAGAATAAGTGAGATAAACTGGAAAAATACTAATGGTAAAAATGTTAACAGCGTTTGGTGGTACTAAGATAGATACAGACATTATAAGCCTTGAAAGAGATGTGTGATTCGAAACACCATTGAAGATTGACAAAGTCTGGGTCTGCTTCAAACATTGGTCTGGGATGGGGTGGAGTTGGGGACTAAGGTTGAAGATAAGGTTGATATCAGTCTAAGCAAAGTCTAAGACAGGTAGTAAGAAAAGGAATTAACACAGACGGAGGGTTTACAGGAGTTGCTGGGTGAAGCATGAAGCAGAAAACATATTGAATAAATTTTAAATTGAGTTGCCAATGAATAGCAGCCAGTTTTATAGGGAGCTGTCATGTATGTTTTGTAGGAGACAAAACAGTTAATGATTCCCTGTTTGATAACCCATCATCAGCAGCACCAAATAAGGTAACTGATCAGCCACCCCATTTATTAGGTATATGGACAGGAAAGATTTAGAGGGATATGTGCCAAATGGAACTAGATTAGATGGACTTAGATTGGTTGATTGGTTGGCATAGACCATTTGGGCTGCAGGTCCTATTTCTGTTCTTATGGCTCTTGAGGAATCAAGCTGTAGGGATTCATGACATGTTTGTTCAAAATATCAAGCATTGCACTTCAGAGAGAAGTCACTGCTCACAAAACATTGTGGTATGGCCTGTTGGTATAAATAGGTGTTATCCAATTACAAATTCTCTCTGTTTAGAATCATCCGATAACTGGCTGTGAAAAGGCAAAGCAGGAGGTTTTGGAGACTTTCCTGGATGACTTAGCAGGAACTTTAACCAAGGTGCCCATTTGTCCTCAGTCACGAGTTAATTTCATGAATAGAGGAACGCACACAGGATGCTGGAGGAACTCTGAAGGTCAGGCAGCATCTATATGAGGAATAGATTGTCAGGCTGAGAGCCCTTTCAGGAGACGAGGAAGGAGAAACAAGCCAGAATAAAAAGGTGGGAGAAGAGAAGGGGTACAACCTTGGAAAGTGGTTGATGAAATCCGGTGTGGCCAAAGTTGGATGGGTGGGGGTGGGGGGGTGGGTGGTGGTGGTTGAAGTAAGAAGTGAAGGGCTGAAGAAAAAGAAATCTGATAGGAGAGGACAATAGATCCTCGGTGAAAGGGAAGGAGAAGGGGCAACAGAGAGAAATGATGGCAGGTGAGGAGAAGAGAAGAGGTGATAGGGGAGCTGGAATGGGGAATGGAGAATGACAGGTGAGGGAGAGGGGTGAAATTTCTGAGATCCATATTTGTGATGTCCAGTTGGAGTCTACTCAGACAGAACATGATAAAGTTTGGATGTGCACTGTAAAATTTCTGACATTTGTGTTGCTTTGACAGAAACAAAAATGAATTTGTCCAAGTAAAATGCACAGCCACTATTCAAAGCATATAACTAAGTTAGCAAGAACAAATTTCTTCACAGCATTATGTACAGGATTGCAAGAGGCTGCAGAGGGTTGTAGACATAGCCAGCTCCATCATGAGCACAACTTTCCCTACCATCGAGGGTATCTACAAGAAGGCGGCATCCATCACGAAGAACGCTCGTCATCTGGGTCATGCCCTCTTCCTGTTACTACCATCACGGAGGAATGGCAGAGGCCTAAAAACCCATACTCAATGATTATGTGACAGCTGCTTTCCTTCTGCTATCAGATTTCTAAACATCATGAATATTTCCTCATTATTCCTTTGTTTTCCTATTATTCATTTTGTAATTTGTAGCAGTTTTATGTCTTTGCAGTGCACTGCTGCCACAAAACAACAAACTTCCCATCGTATAAGACACTGATAATAAACCTGATTCTGATTCTTTGGATTTTTATCTTCTGGGGAAGAATTCTTCCAGCATTTACCATGTCCTCCTCATGGCCTTTCAGCATCAAATGATAAATTCAATTATTCCTATTGTCTACAATAGGAGTTCCCAACCTGGGGTCTACAGACCCCTTGGTTAATGGTAAGACTCCATGGCATAAAAAAGGTTGAGAACCCCTTGTCTACAATTACCTTGTAACTCATTCTCATGTCCACCACATGGATTATATATTTTTAAAACGTTTCTCCTCACCACAGCAACCATTCATCATCTTTCCCAAAAAATAGCTAATTTTGCACTAGACTACTTATTTCTTCCAGCCATTTAAAGACTTACTAGTGCACTATTCCCACATTGGCTCAATTGCTTTTTTTTAACCCACCCCCCCATACAATAAATTGATTTTAATACCCTTTTTTACACTTTCAAACTGATCATGGAATCAAAAGTTTTAAGTTCAAAGTAAATTTTAGTACCAATGAACATATATGTCACCATATATAACTCTAAGATTCCTTTTCCTGCATACATACTCAGCAACTCAATAGAATAGTATCTATAACAGAATCAATGAAAGATCAACCAGCATGCAGAAGACAAGTTGTGCAAGCTGGAAGGTGATAGGTGTAACGAGAACATAAGAAAACAAGATAAAGAGTCCTTAAAGTGAGATCATTGGTTGTGGGAACATCTTAATAGATGGGCAAGTGTATGTAGTTAACCCCTTTGTTCTGCAGGTAGGCAGCATCTCACTACAACATCAGGGATGTCGACATTCTTGAGATAAGAATAAATGAATTCAAGTCATTGACCCTGGAAAGTGCGGTCACAACTTTCCAGGCCTTCTATCAGTTCTAGTTTGGTTTCAAAAGCCTGCTTGAGACTGCAGTTTATATACATTTTAGAGAAAGGAGATAATGCCTCCTGATGAGTGATATAGCAGGACTTCCCCTGAACAAGGAAACCTTTTCTTTCTGTGCTCATTGCATCAAGAAGTTTAAAAAATTTCTTTGATGCATTTTCCCTAAACAAATAGTTTTCTAATTTCATTACCCAATCATTTATAGATGCAATTGCCTTGGAAGCATCCCCCAACCTCATTCCAGTAAAATTCAACACTGTTTCTTTAACATGTAGAATTGCTATTTTCTATCTCTTCATGGAAAAAACTGATCACACTTACTTACTCAACTACTACTTGTTATGCCAACTGGCATTTAGGGCAGCAATGAAGGTCCTTCATCTCTATCTGTCCTTGGCCATCATACCATCACACACAGATGTAGAAAGATTCTTCATTGCTGTTTGCATAATGTTTGCAATTTTGTTTGACCAGTCAGAGTTGTTAACACTGAGCTGAACCTCTGAACCTGGAGGACTAGTGGACTGCTCCTTAGTCTAGCTTCTAACCTTTGACCTGGTTGACATGGGTGACCCTACGAAAAGCGGAAGCATAAGGCCCTGATTCCATCTAGCATAGCTCTCTGGGTCATTGAGGTATACAAGCCTCCAAACCGAGAAGCTTGTGGTATTCTTGAAGGAAGCTGATCACACACTCAGACATTATTCTACGCTTGGCTATGAAGAACCAACTCTTGACACTTTAGGCAGAAATACATCATTGAAGAGCCTGCATGGCAACTGCTGAGAAAAAAATAAGAGTGATTGTTCTGCAAAAATCTACAACAAAGGCAGAAATTGGGGATTACAAACAAAATGAATATTTGGTTTAAAAACAAATGTTCAATTTTTTGAGGAAAAATAATAGATGTCTTGATGATAAAGCTTCAAATTTACACACATAGATTAAAGAAGCCCATGATGAGAAGATGAAAACATCCTCTCCCTGCTAATTTTCTAAACAGAACCTCATGGGTAAAGATACAAAACAGCCCACATTTAGCTTATATTTTGCATTTTAAATTAAGACAAGCTACAAAATGGCTGACAGTGACAGAAGCGCTGGTCATGCGTTTCTGACTAAACATACTGTAGGTTGACAAGAAGATTTAATCAGTTCTACCTTACATTTACCCAATGATGCTTTGTGAATTTATATTTGTGGAGATATAATCTGCTTCAATTCAATGATACATTTACAATGAAACTGCTTATTGTAAAGCGTAGGATATCAACCCTCTCTTTTCATTTTGCACTTATAGTGTTATTGAGTCATAGAGCACCACAGCACAAAAACAGGCCCTTCAGTCCATCTAGTCCATATTACCTTGCCCTTCTGATTAGTCCCATCTAGTTTCACCCTGCCCATGGTACTTCATACACCTTACATCCATTTACCTATCCAAACATGTCTTAGATGTTACAATTGAAACTGCATCTACCATCTCCGCGGCAGGTTGTTCCACACTTGCAACAGCCTCTGCGTGAAGAAGTGCCCTTTCAGATGCCCCTTAAATATTTCACCTTTCACCCACCATGAGAAAAAAGCTTGATTTGGTTTTAAAAGATTAACAGATATACACATATCATGGTTCAAATTTGAACAAAATAAAGAGATTAAAGATAAACTAAAAGTTCAAACTAAACAAATACAGGACTTCCCCATGTTCTCTGGAGATTGCTATCACTATAACTAAGTTCAAATAAGCTTAAATGCAGTGTGGTTAATCTGTTCATTGTGTGGTTCCATTGGCCTCTCACTCACGCATGGCACCAACCCACTCTACACAGCTGCGTTGTGAATGCCATCTGCCAACTGTCTCAATTCAGAGCCACGGTGGAGACAACAGTACTTGACTTCAGCAACTCGAAGGATGTGATAACTAAGAGATTATTTAGCTTAACAAGATTAACAGGAACAAAGCATTAAATTTCACACTAAGAAATGGAATTGCAAATATAATGTTTCCCTCCATCTCCCCTCTTCTTCTACTCCCCACTCTGGCCTCTTACCTCTTCTCACCTACCTATCACCTCCCCCTAGGTCCCCTCCACTCTTCTCTTCTCCTATGGTCCACTCCTCTCTCCTATCAGATACCTTCCTCTCCAGCACTTCACCTTTCTCATCCACCTGGCTTCACCTATCACCTTCTAGCTATCCTCCTTCTCCTCCCCCAACACCCACCTTTTTATTCTGGCATCTTTCCCCTTCCTTTCTGGTCCTGAAGAAGAGTCTCAGCCCGAAACGTTGACTGTTTATTCATTTCCATTGATGCTGCCTGACCTGCTGAGTTCCTTCAGCATTTCGTGTGTGTTTTGTGCATTCTAAGGATGGTTTGTTTTATACGAGACTTTAAAGACTGATAAAGTAACAAATTGTTTTTAAAATAGGATGGAAACAAATTATCTTTCCATCAGGATATTGCTACAGATGGGTATCATGATCATATTGATTATGACAACTATTCCTTAAAGTAAGCATGTTCAAATGTCCTGATTTTTATTTTTTGCTTTCTATTTTAGTGTTTCTTATATTCCCAACACCCGAATAGCACACTGAAAGTGACAGAGATTCAACTCCCAAATAGAAGTTTCCCCATAGCAGTTGGAAATCCAGTTACAGCTTAACAAACAATCGGCTGGAGTAACTGGATTGGTCAAGCAGCACCTATGGGAGGAAAAGAATTGTTGATGTTTCAGGCCAAAACCCTGCATTTGAGACTAAATATGGGGTTTTGACCCAAAACATCAACAATTACATTCCTCCCACAGATGCGGCTCAACCCATTCAGTTCCTGCAGCAGATTGATTGTTGTCCCAGAGTCCAGCATCTGCAGTTCCTTGCGTAGACTATTAAACATAAAAGCATAGACTATTTTCTAAGTGAAGAGAAAATTCAAAAATCTGAAGTGCAAAGGGACTAGGGAGTACTCGTGCAGAGTTCCCAAAAGGTTAATTTACAGGTTGAGTCGATGGAGAGGAAGGCAAATGCAATGCTACCATTCATTTTGAGGGGACTAGAATATAAACACAAGGATGTAATGCTGAGGCTTTATGAAGCACTGGCGAGACCTCACCTGGACTATTGTGAGCAGATTTGGGCCCCCTTTCTAAAAAAGGTTGTGCTGACATTGTAGAAGGTTCAAAGGAGGTTTATGAAAATGATCCTAGGATTGATAGATTTGTCATCTGAGGAGTGTTTTATGGCTCTGGGCCTCCACTCACTGGAATTCAGAAGAATGTGGGGGAACCTCAATGAAGCCTATTGAATGTTGAAAGGCCTCGATAGAATGGATGTGCAGAGAATGTGTCCAGTGGTGGTGGAGTCTAAGACCAGAGGACACAGCCTCAGAATAGCAGGATGTCCTTTTAGAACAGACATGAGGAGGAATTTCTTCAGCCAGAGGGTGGTGAATCTGTGGAATTCTTTGCCACAGGTGGCTGTGGAGGCTAAGTCATTGGGTACATTTAAGGCAGAGGTTGATAGATTCTTAGTTAGTCAGGGCATGAAGGGATACAGGGAGAAGGCAGGAGATTGGGACTCAGAGGAGAAATGGATATGCCATGATGAAATGGTGGAGTGGACTCGACGGGCCAAATGGCCTAATTCTGCTCCAACATCTTATGGTCTATGGTGTCTCCAGTGAACACCCGATTTGTGTTTCATACAGATGGACAGACAGGGCAAAAGAAGTATTAGACCATTATCTGGGATCCATATATATTGATATGAATACAGAACTACTTAATTCTTCTTTAAAAAATTATCACATTATTGATGCTGACTCAGATCTTCATATTTCAATAGCAATGGCAAATAGGAAATTATCTCAGGGCTGATCATTGGATTGGACAAAAATATCCGTGACATTTCCATGATTGTGGGGTGGGGCGATGGTGAGGTGCGTTTCCTCAGGTGTAAATATTATTTGGCTTATTATTTACATCACTGATCTAAAAACCAGTGGCACTACTCTGGAGTCACAGGATACACATTGAGATCATCAGAGAATGTCAGTACCTCCAGTTGAACTCTGTCTTTTTGTGCGTTTCCCCTAGCTATCAATCAGTGGTTTTGTATTGCCATGTGCTCCTGTCCCCGCTCCTGCTCTACTCCGGCCCCTGTATTACTGAGTACTCCGTCTCTTATCTGTCTCTCATTATTACCTGTGTCTCATTGTGCTCCACCTATCAGCTGCCTCTCTGTTTATTGCTCAGTGTATTTCAGTCCTGTGTCTTCACCTGTTTGTTGCCAGATTGTGCCAGTGAGTTTTCCTGAGCCTTTCCAGCATTTGATTCTGAACTCTGTCCATCTGAATATCGACTCTGCCTGTTTCCCAATTCTGGTTTTTGGATTTCTCTGGATGTTTCGATCTCTGCCTGAACTTTGACGCCCGACTTTGTTTGCACCTCGGGATCTGTTACTCAATTAATATCATTGTGTGCACAGTACTGAGTCCACAGTTGGATCCCTTCTCCAGTGTCCTGACAGAGAATTCAAGTCTATTCTATCAGTAAGCAATTTTCTGGTATCCAGGAACTGGATATATATTTGGAGAAATAAAAATTACAAGTTAACAAAAGAAGATTATCAACCTTCTGGGTGCAGATACCAATAATCTGTAACAATAATCAGAACCCAGCTCAAGAGAATAATATGATAGCTATGCTTTTATACCTATTGCCTCCCAGCTTCCCACTCCACCTCCCTGTACCTGGCTCCCTCACATGGCTTCACCCAACGCCTTCCAGCTTGTTTTCTACCCCCACCCACAGCCTTCTGATTCTGGCTTCTTCTCCCTTTCATTTTAGTTCTGGTGAAGGGCCTCGAGCTCTATGTCAACACTTCCTATCCATAGATGCCGCCTGATCTGCTGAGTTCCTTCAACATTTTGTGCATGTTACTCTGTGGTTCCAGCATCAGCAGAATCTCTTGTGTGTATGATAGCTATGCAAATTTTTTATATGTAACAGAGATCACACTGAACTTTCAATGGAAATAACATCTGCAAAAATTGAAGGAGTGTGTGAAAAGGTTCATAAAAACAATGTCATATGAACTTATGTGCAGTTTACCAATTTTATCTTGATACAGACTAACAGACCTCCACCACCCAGATCATAGTCTCTTCTCACTGCTGCCATCAGGAAGAAGGTACACGAGCCTCAGGGCTCACGCTGTCAGAATGAGGAACAATTATTGCCTCTCAACCATCAGGCTTATGAACCAAAATGAGTAACATAGCTCAATGTTACTTGCTCCGTCACTGAATTGTTCCCAAAACCTACGTACTGACTTTCAAGGACTTTTCATCTCATGTTCTCAGCTCAACCTGGCAAAACTTCAATTGCTAGGAGCTTTCAGACTATTCATGTGGTGCTTAGTACTGTGGCTTTCTGAAGGTTTACGTATGTATTGCTGTGTAGACTTCGTTGTTTAATGCTATTGTGTAGTGCCTTCTAACACCTGTTGTAGGTATTACTATTGGGAAAATGTATACCCTGTTCATGTTCCAAAGTCTTTCAATTTCCTCTTTTAAGTCAGCATATTTCTGGTGCTTTTCACTTACTGATTTCTGTAAATTAAGTGTGTTGGAATGTCTAAATCTATTAAGTAAGTTGTCCTTGCTTGTTTATCCTGTATTGTTATATCCAGACGGTTATTATGGATTGTCCTATCTGTTAATAAGGATTGGTCTTAATATAATTTATGGGATTCTGACTCTAAAACTGGATCAGACTTGTATTTATAGTAAAGTACAATTTATTTTATGAATTTGCATTTTGAAGCAAGATTTTGGTGAATGATGTTTGCTGCTTAATTGTGCATGCGTAAGTAATCAGAATGAGTTAAACTGCTATAGTATTTTGTAATTTGTTGGATTGTTTCTGGGTTTTCTTAGCATTTCTACTCTGAACATCTTGAATTTGTTGGTCTTTTAGTATTTTTTTTGCGTTAACCACGTGGTCCTGTATCGCCACAAGGAACTCCTCTGTTTTTATGAAGAGGTCGCCTACTCTAAGCTAGGCATTCAAAGCTTCCTTGTCAACATCTAGTCTGCTCAGATTATGGGGATGTCTTCCATGATGGGTCATGCTCTTCCATTGGTTAACTTTTTCTTCAACAGTGATAATTTCTTCATTTTTCAGGGCTGTGCTCTCATTTAATTTCAGTGGTATTACTTCTTATCACAATTGCATTTGCTCGTGCAGATTGCTGAATCATGTTTTCATTGATGGAAATATATCCTTAGAAGATTTATCTTAACTCTTGTGTGGATTTTTACAGTCTATTATTCCTCTTCCCCCTTGTGGCCTAGGTAGTGTCAATCTAAGCACATTCAAGTTTACATAATGTTTTCTGAGATTTGTCATTTCAGTTCTTATTTTTCTTTGAAAATTTTCCAAATCAATTTCAAACCAAGATATTATGCCAAAAGAATACTTTAATATGGGCAGAGCTTTAATATGGGTATATATTGCATTTGCTATATTTTACTGTTGAGTTCTGTTTGGCAGATTTTATTAAGCCTTGAATTAAATTCTGTCAGAGGTTTTTCCTTTATCACTCTAGGGTCTATTTTCTTTGCTTGTCGACGTCCCAGATAATTTTATTTCCATATTCATCCATCGGTTGTGTTGTACCCTGCAACTCTGTTTTGTATTCTTTTAGCTCTATTGCACATTTCTTTATTTTTTAATGTTCTGCATATTCCGTCTAAGGATACACATTATACAGTTCCAAAAAGATAGGTTAGAAGGCAAAGGGGGTGGTATTGCTCTGTTGATGAAAAAATGAAATCAAATCATTAGAAAGAGGTTACGTAGTATTGGAAGGTGATGAATCCTTGTGGATAGAGCTAAGGAACTGCAAGGGAGCTATATACAGACCACCAAACAGTAGTAAGGATGTGGTCTACAATGGGACATAGAAAATGAATGCCAAAAGGGCAATGTTACAACAGTCATGGGGGATTTCAATATGCAGGTAGATTGAGAAAATCAGGCTGGTGCTTAATTCCAAGAGGGGGAATTTCTAGAATGCCCACCATAAGTCCATAAATCATAGGAGCAGAATTAGGCCACTCATCCCATCGAGTCCATACCATCATTTCATCATGGCTAATCCCGAATCCCCTTGAACACGATACACCTGCCCTCTCATCATATCCCTTGATGCCCCAAACAATCAGGAAACTATCAACTTCTGCTTTGAATATACCCAAGAATGTAATGTTGAGACTTTATAAAGCACTGGTGAGGTCTCTCTTGAAGTATCGTGAGCAGTTTTGGGCCTGTTATATTAGAAAGGATGTGCTGAAACTGGAGAGGGTTCAAAGGAAATACATGGAAATGAAAATATAGTTCTACTATTTGGCTTAATTGCTTTAGCTTTACTGATAAAGATGCATATAATTTCAAATCATCCCTGTATAGAAGGAGTGTCAAGGTATAAATGATTTCATTATTTCTGATTTGATATCCGCTTTTCATCCAATTCAGTAACTTAGAGAGCGGTTTCAAAGCAAGACAGAATTATAGTGGACTTAGAGAGTTGCCTTGGAAACTGCCTCGGTTTATTTTGATAAAGGTGGCTGTTCTTTTTAGGTTGTTAATAGATAGGGTGATTATAGTGCACCAATGCTTCATCAAATGTTGGAGGAATTTCACATGTATTCGGTGTAGTTTATATAGATTAAGAACTTCTATTAAGCATGAGTATGGTACGGAGTCAAGTGCTTTTTACTCGTCAAAATAGCAACATGAAAGATTTCTGTTTTTCCACCGGGTTCGATTTAGAATTATGAAATCCTTAAGCAGTTGTTCATCACATCCTTTCATACCCTTATGGCATCCAGTCTGCACTCTGTAAGTATATTGTGATTATCCAAGTGAGTGGTGATTAGTTGTGAGAATAATGATGGTACAATTTTATTAATCGTTTGTAAACAAGTAATAGGATGAATTTTTGATGGACCTTTTGTGATTCCCCTTTAGGTAAAAGATATGTTTTATCTTCTGTCAAAAATTCAGGCACATTTTCATGATTATTAAGGAAATGGTTGACATGCGTTAATAGGTACAGATGAAGCAATTACTATTATTATTATTATTATTTCTTTTTTATTTGTACAGTTTCTTGTCTTTTGCACACTGGTTGTATGCCCTGTTGGTGCGGTCTTTCATTGATTCCATTATGCTTATCAGATTTATGCCTGCAAGGAAATGAATCTCAGGGTTGTATACTTTTATAGTAAATTGAGTTTGAACTTTGAACGGAAAAGCTTTCAAGAATCCAGCGCAGTCGCAGTTGCACAGTCTGCTTCTTGAGTCATATGATTCCATAACTAACAGCTGAAATTTAACACTGAAGCATATTACCAAAGGGTTTTGTCTTTGGGGAAATCTGAGCATGCATTCAGTGGCAACTTTATTAGGTATACCTATACACCTGCTCATTAATGCAAGTATCTAATCAGCCAATCATGTAGCAGCAAATCAATGCATAAAAGCATGCAGACATTGTCAAGAGGTTCTGTTGTTGTTCACACAAATATCAGAATAGGGAAGAAATGTGATCTAAGCAACTTTGACTGTGGAATGATCGTTGGTGCCAGATGTGATGATTTGAGTACCTCTGAAGCTGCTGATCTCCTGGGCTTTTTATGCACAACAGTCTCTAGAGTTTACAGAAAATGGCGTGAAAAATGGAAAAAAAGGACATTCGGTGAACAGCAGCTTTGTTGGCAAAAATGCCTTGTTAATGAGTGAGGTCTGAGGAGAATGGCCAAACGTTTTCAAGCTGATAGGAAGGTGCCAGTAGCTCAAATAACCATTTGTTACAACAGTGGTGTGCAGAAGAACATCTCTGTAACATCTTGAACCTTGAGTGGATGGGCTACAGCAGCAAAGACCATACATGCACAATCAGTAGCCACTTTATTGGGTACCTATGGTCAGCGGAGTGGATTTGGAAAGCCAGCTATAAACATTTTCTGAGTTGTGTGTAAAGTGGAGGCTGACTCCATGGAGCTATATCCATTCAGGTGGTATTTCCTGTCTACCATCACTGTAGTAGGCTGAGGTATTGCAGACATAAATCATTGAATTTTCTATTTCTTACTTTGTTGGTAAATATCATCTCTTTTATTTGGTTACTGCTGTTCAGAATTTCCTTTCTCACTGTTGAGACACACACACACACACACACACACACACACACACACACACACACAGTCAGCTTGTCACACAGTGTGACATGGGGAGAAA
The DNA here is from genome assembly GCF_963921235.1 of Mobula hypostoma. Taxonomy (NCBI): domain Eukaryota; kingdom Metazoa; phylum Chordata; class Chondrichthyes; order Myliobatiformes; family Myliobatidae; genus Mobula; species Mobula hypostoma. The sequence continues at coordinate 114,248,247 of NC_086106.1, read as the reverse complement.
GATGATTGACTAGTTAACAGGAAACAAATCATACCAATCTGAGCACAGAAGAACATTCTGCCTACCTGTACAGCCAGAAACCCTTCCTCATCCTGTAAGATCCGATATGTATAAACTTGTTTTAGATACCTGTATGGAGAAAGTAGGCACATTACTTGTTATCATACTAGGTGTGATCAGAGATATCATTGTTTTACAGATAAGGATCATATTGAGAAAAAGATGATTGTTGGAATGTCTTTCCCGTTCCCTATGATAGGAGGCTGTTGGTTCAGATTCTTCTGTCTCCGTCTTGTCCTCCTTCCCTTTATATACCTGTAGTTTATTTCTTCTCTCTTAGTCATCACCTTTCATTTCTGTAGCTCATTATTCTCTGAATTCATTCTGAATGTGAACTATTCTTAGAAACAAATACACAAATAAAGCAAAGAATTCTGGAAATACTCAGCAGGTCGGTCTGCATCCGTGGGAAGAGAAACAAAATTAACATTTCCATTCAAAGACTCTGTCAGAAGACTGTTTCTCTTCACACAGATACACTCCAATCTCTTTCAGATTTTCAGTGTCTGTAGCATTTTACTTTAACTTTTACTACATTGCAAAATTACAGTACTAAATACATAAACATGGGCTGGAAAGAACTCAGGGGAATCCATAAAGTGATGAAAAGAGTGCAGATTTCTTTCATTGTGTTATTTTTGGTTATTGAACCAAGCATTGAAAAATAACAAAAATAAAACATAAATCATTCTGACATTCAATACATTGCTTGTATAAAATTGTATCAAAATGGTAACAGAGCAGGTCAGGCACCATCTACGGAGAGAAATAAACAGTCGATGTTTCAGGACTGGGAACCTTCATCAGGAGTGTTGCTGTGGATTTCCAATACCTGCAGAATCTCTTGTGTTTATGTTACAGTGCATCATTTTGCAGCAGGATAGCAGCTCAGCGGTCTGTTCCACTTACTGAGAAAGTTCTCCTCTGTGATCCTGACTGCAGTTTACATGCTGCCAAATGCACATGCAAGCGCTTGATGTATTGAGTGCCGTGATTAGCAAACAAGAAACAGTCAAACAGTCTACCCCCATTGCCGGTATCTGCAGTAAAGCTTGCTTGAAGAAATCTCTGTCCAATTATCATCAACATATCACCTGCAGCACTAGGGCCCCAACACATTCGACTACCGTTACACTTAAATTAAGAATGCCTGCTGTTCCATTCCTAGACTGTATGTTGAGAAATCCGATCATCCGGCTCTCCTCCTTCTACCTGAATACAGGTAGAGGCTAAAGAGCAAGTCTCCTAAGATAAGGATGACAGCCTTGGTCATGGGAGGCAGAGGAGCAGCTAAAGGATTGGTTACAGCTATGTTCAAGGACTCATCAGAGGATCTGAACAAATACGTCAAGGTTGACACAATCTTTATAAAGTTAGTCACGGACAAGTATGTACTCACAACATCGTTCAGTCTTCCCCAGTCAGATGCAGTGGATGAACCAAGAGGTCCATAATCTGGTGGGGGCCAGATCAGTATCATTCAGATCTGGCAACAAATTAAAATACAAGCGTTCCACGTACAGCATCTGGAAAGCCATCTCACTTGTGAATAGGCAATTCTGGACCAAACTTGAATCACAGAAGGATACTCGACAGCTATGGCAGGGCTTGAATGCTATCATCTCCTACAAAGTAAAAACCAAGTTGTACACATGACAACAAGGTTTCGCTCCCAGATGAGCTCAATGCCTTTTATGCACACTTTGACCAACAAAACATGGAGGCAACTTCATGAACTTCCACAGCCCCTGATGAACCTATAATTTTCATCTCTGAGGCTGACATGAGAGCATCCTTCAGGAGAGTGAACCCACAGAAAGCATCAGGCCCAGACGGGGTACATAGCTGAGTACTAAAGACCTGCTCTACTCAACCGGCTGTTGTGTTCACTGATATCCTTAACCTCTTGCTTCAGCAGTCTGAGGACTCTCCTGTTTCCAGCAGGCTTCAATGATATCAGTGCCCAAGAAGAACGTGGCAATCTGCCTCTTTGACTACTGTTCAGCAGCACTTACATCCACAGTGGTGAAGGTTTTGGAGAGGTTGGCGATGAAACATATTAACTCCTGCCTGAGCAGTGACTTGGATCTGCTCCAATTTGCCGACTGGCTCAACTGGTCCACAGCAGATTCCATCTCACTGGCTCTGCACTCAACCCTGGAACATCTGGACAGCAAAGATGCATACATTGCGATGCTCTTCATTGACTACAGCTCTGCATTCAGCACCATCATCCCCTCAAAACTAATCATTAAGTTCCAAGACCTTGGCTTATATACGTCCTTGCGCAACTGGATCCTCGATTTCCTCAATTGCAGACCCCAGTCAGATTGGATTGGCAACATCTCCTCCACAACTTCTGTCAGCACATGTGCACCACAAGGCTGTGTGCTTAGCCCCCTGCTCTACTCACTTTATACTTATGACTGTGTGGCTAAGCATAGCTCCATTGTTGTTGGCAAAATAAAGGTGGTGATGAATTAGCATATAGGAGAGAAATGGAAAATCTGTCTGAATGGAGCAAGGACAACAACCACTCACTCAATGTCATCCAATTATTGCCTACAAGAGCAGGAAATTGGAGGCCCATGAGCCAGTCCTCATCAGAGGATCGGAAGTGGAGAGGGTCAGCTACTTCAATTTCCTCAACATTATCATTTCAGAGGTACGACACACAAGTACTGTTACAAAGAAGGCACAGCAGCTCCTCTACTTTCTTAGTAGTTTGCAAGGACTCAGGCTGCCACGTAAAATGTTAGCAATGTTCTATAGATGCGCAGTAGAGAGAATACTGACTGGTTCCATCATGGTCTAGTATGGAAACACCAATGCCCTTGAACAGAAAACCTACAAAAGCTCTCTCCACCATTGAACACTATCATAGGAAAATAGGATCCATCATCAAAGACCCTTACAATCCAGCCCATGTTCTCTTCTCACTGCTGCCATCAGCAAGGGAATACAGGAACCTCAAGTCCCACACCACCAGGTTCTGGAACAGTAATTACACCTCAACCATCAGGGTCTTGCACCAGAGGGGATAACTTCACTCACCCCAACACTGACCTGATTTCACAACCTACGGACTCACTTTCATGGACTCTATAACTCATGATCTTGATATTTATTTATTATTTTTTTTCATTTGCGCTACTGTGCTTCTTTGTATTGTTTGTGAATATTCATAAGAATATGAATCTCAAGTATATGGTGACATATACTGTATATACTTGATAAATTTACTTTGAAATTTGAACAATTCATTTGGTTTTACTTTTCATTGTAGGTAAAACCTATTTTGTTATTACTTTAGCCTTTTCTCACAAATATGCTTCTCAATAAGGCAATAATGTTAGTCAAAGTGACATCATTACAGAAACATGCCCTTTGGCCTATCAAGTCCAAGTCAAACATTAAGCACCTATTTTAACCACATTTGCACACCCACATAATACAGTGGTCAATTAGTGTACTAAGCTGCATGTGTTTGTGATGCTGGAAGAAAGTAGATCTCCCAAAGAAACCCATGTGGTTACAGGGAGAAGCTGCAAACCCTGTACATGCAACACTGGAAGTGAGGATTGAATCCAGGTGTTAAGTAGCAACGTTACTAGCTGCACTACTATACTTCCCACATTGAGATAGTCAGAGCCTGCAGTCCGCCATGTCGACTGTGATTTTGGGTATTTTTGTGGGCAGTGTCTCGGTGAGAACTTTTTGCACAGTGCATCCAGTGGGGAAATTTCCTGGCCTATCAAATATGGAGCATTACCAGAAACCTTATTGATGTTCTGCTGCAGCAAGACATGTGATCATAATTACCCAGACGAGTAGTTACTGAATGTATTTATTTATTTATTGACGTTATGGCTTGGAATCCAGCATTTTGAGCCGCGCCGCCCAGCAACCCTGGGTTTAACCTTAGTCTAATCATGGGACACTTTACAATGACCAATTATCCTTCCAACTAGTACATCTTTAGACTGTGGCAGGAAACCAGAACACCCCGCGGAAACCCACAGGGTGGTGGGGAGTACATACAAACTCCTTAGAGATATTGGCGGAAACTGAAACCTGATCACTGGTACTATAAAACATGGTACTATAACCACTATGTTACTGTGCCATATTTGATGTCCACAAATCTCCCATCAATCTAACTGTGGGGTGATGAATATCCAGAAGATGCAATCCATCAGTAACAGAACCAAACTCTTGGCGACGGGAGATGGAGGATAGGTGATAACTGCGGAACATTCGGGTCATTTAACAAACTCTTAGATTGGCTGATAGATGATAGACAATGGAGGGCTATGTAGGAGGGAGGGGTTAGGGTAGGTTAACAGGTTGGCTCAACATCATGGACCAAAGGGCCTGCAGAGTGCTGTAATGTTCTATGTTCTATGTTCTAACACCAGGCAAACAGAAATACTGAAACTTCACGCTTCTTAAAAACTTGATTTGAAAGTGTTTGCATGGGTGTGTGCGTATGTTTGTTTTATGGGGAAAGTTTTTAAAAACTTAACACAGGGATGGAGGGAGTCAGAACATCATTGGTTTAATAATTGAAGATTTAATTTATTTAACAACTGAATTTGACATGTTTCCTGGATAAAAGCACACAATTCTATTGAGTTACCTGGACGGCTAAGAATGAAAGTGACTGCAAGCAGATTTTTCTGCAAAATATTTAACAGCACAGGGAATAATTTTGCTGCATTTAAACAAGAGTTGTTTATTCCTGCATGCTGACAATAGGAACAGAAATCAAGCTGCTAAATAAATTCTTACACTAAAGGTATCAGTTTGGCTAAAACAAATATAGATCATATGATTGACCTCTGAAGTAATTTGGATTGTCACTCTGCTGCTTTCTATAATTGGAAATACAGTAGTTTATTATTTTCACTTGTACTGAGATACAGTGATAAACTTGTCTTGCATACTGTTCATACAGATAGAACATAGAACATAGAAATTTACAGCACATTACAGGCTCTTCGGCCCACAATGTTGTGCTGACCATGTAACCAACTCCAGAAACCACCCACCACTCTCTGTGTGAAAAACTTACCCCTGACATCCCCTTAGTACCTATTTCCAAGCCCTTTAAAGCTATGCCCCCTTGTGTTAGCCATTTCAGCCCTGGGAAAAAGCCTCTGGCTATCCATATGTTCAATTCCCCTCATCATCTTATACACCTCAATCAGGTCAACTCTCATCCTCTGTCACTCCAAGAAGAAAAGGCCAAGTACACTCAACCTATTCTCCTAAGGTACGCCCTCCAGTCCAGGCAACATCCTTGTAAATCTCCTCTGCACCCTCTCTATTGTATCCTTCCCATAGCGAGGTTACCACAACTTAACACAGTACTCTAAATGGGGTCTGACCAAGGTCTTTCTTTAAATCTTTTTATTGAGTAAGTATACAAAAAAGGTAAGCCATATAAACATTAATACAATGTTAAAGTATAATAAAATTCCAAAAGGTATCAATACCAAAAAAAAATACTACAAACAATGTAATTTAAACATAAGAAACCAAGATAACATAATAGTATACTAAATTTTATATATATCAATGGAAAAAAAGAAAAAAAAAACGAAAAAAAAAAACCCACCGTGCAACTAACTAAAAGCAAGGCAAAGCAATGGGCTAACTTGAAACCAAACAGAGTTAAACTTAAAATCACGTCCTCAATCCCGACCTCCATTAAAAACAGTGAAAAAAAAACAAGAAGGGTAAATATTACATTAAATGAAAATATCGAATAAAAGATCCCCAAATCTGTTCAAATTTAAATGAAGAATCATAAGGGTTACTTCTAATTTTCTCCAAATTCAAACATAAAATCGTCTGAGAAAACCAAAAAAAGGTAGTTGGAGCATTAAGCTCTTTCCAATGTTGTAAAATACATCTTCTCGCCATTAAAGTAAGAAATGCAATCATTCTACGGGCTGAAGGGGAAAGATCACTAGAAATTTTAGGTAGTCCAAAGATAGCAGTAATAGGGTGAGGAGAGATATCTATATTTAATACCTTAGAAATAATATTAAAAATATCTCTCCAAAAAGTTTCCAAAGTAGGACAAGACCAAAACATATGAGTTAAAGAGGCTATCTGCCCCGAACATCTATCACAGAAAGGATTAATATGCGAGTAAAAACGCGCTAACTTATCTTTGGACATATGTGCTCTATGAACCACTTTAAATTGAATTAGGGAATGTTTAGCACAAATAGAGGAAGTATTAACTAATTGTAAAATCTGCCCCCAATCATCCACAGAAATGGTAAGCCCCAATTCCTGTTCCCAATCTACCCTAATCTTATCAAATGGAGCTTTCCTAAGTTTCATAATAATATTATAAATCATAGCCGATGCACCTTTCTGACATGGATTAAGGTTGATTATAGTATCTAAAATGTATGTAGGAGGAAGCATTGGAAAGGAAGAAAGTATAGTACTTAGGAAATTTCTAACTTGTAAATATCTAAAAAAATGTATTCTTGATAAGTTATATTTATATAACCGTAAAATACCCTTAGTCTTCCAAGTTTGAAAAGCGCGATCCGTAAAAGAGGGAGGAAAAAATATGTTACCTAAAATAGGAATCGCTAACCCGAATTGATTAAGATCAAAAAATTTTCTGAATTGAAACCAAATGCGCAAAGCATATTTAACTATTGGGTTAGAGACCTGCTTAAGGCGTTTCGAATCAAAAGGGAGAGAGGAGCCTAAAATAGAGCCAAGTGTATAACCCTGAACAGATTGTAATTCCAATGCTACCCATTTAGGAATAGATAGTATGTCCTGGTCAAGTAACCAAAATTTCATATGTCGAATATTAATAGCCCAATAATAGAATCTAAAGTTAGGTAATGCTAAACCTCCATCTCTCTTAGCTTTCTGTAAATGTATTTTACCCAGTCTCGGATTCTTATTCTGCCAAATAAATGAAGAAATTTTAGAGTCAACTTTATCAAAGAAAGATTTTGGAACGAAAATTGGTAATGCCTGAAACACATATAAAAATTTTGGCAAAAAAAACATCTTAACTGCATTAATACGACCAATCAAAGTTAAATATAAGGGAAACCATTTAGATGAAAGTTGAGTAATATGGTCTATTAATGGTAAAAAGTTAGTCTTAAATAAATCTTTGTATTTACAAGTAATTTTAATCCCAAGATATGAAAAATAATTATTAATCAATTTAAATGGAAATTTATAATATAAGGGAAGATGTTTATTAATCGGAAAAAGTTCACTCTTACTAAGATTTAATTTATAACCTGAGAAAAAACCAAATTGTGCTAATAACTCTAAAACAGCAGGAATGGATTTCTCAGGATTAGAAATATATAAAAGTAAATCATCAGCATACAGTGATAATTTATGGGACTTTAATCCCCGAGTTATCCCAGTAATATTTGAAGATTCTCGAATAGCAATTGCAAGAGGTTCTAATGCAATATCAAATAATAGGGGACTAAGAGGACAGCCTTGTCGAGTACCTCGAAAGAGAGGAAAAAAAGGTGAGTTTAAAGAGTTAGTACGAACCGAGGCTACAGGGGAATGATATAACAGTTTAATCCAGGATATAAATTTCAAGCTAAAATTAAACATTTCAAGCACCTTAAATAAATAAGGCCATTCTACTCTATCAAAAGCTTTCTCGGCATCTAAAGAAATAACACACTCAGGAACATTTTGTGAGGGAGTATAAACGATATTTAACAATGTACGAATATTATAAAAAGAGTAACGACCTTTAATAAAACCCGTTTGGTCTTCCGAAATAATAGAAGGAAGTACTTTTTCTAGTCTATTTGCTAATAACTTAGAAAAAACTTTAGAATCAACATTTAATAAAGATATTGGTCTATAAGATGCACATTGAGCAGGGTCTTTATCCTTCTTTAGTATTAGAGAAATTGATGCTCTATTAAAAGATTCAGGAAGTTTACCAAGTTTCAGAGAAGCCTCAAAAACCCTACAGAGCCAAGGAATCAATAAAGAAGCAAAACATTTATAAAATTCAACGGTAAACCCATCCGGGCCAGGAGCTTTCCCCAGATTCATAGAAAAAATAACATTCTTAATCTCATCCATTGTAATGGAAGTATCTAATAAAGAAGACATATCCTGTGAAATCTGAGGGAAGTCTAACTTATCTAAAAAATCATTCATATATTTAGAATCTCGAGGAGACTCTGATTGATATAAAGAAGAATAAAAATCACAAAAGGTTTGATTAATCCCCACATGATCCAGTATCAATCGATCATTTTGGTTATAAATCTGATTGATTTGAGATTTAACATAATTAGATTTCAATTGATTAGCCAGCAGCTTGCCAATTTTGTCACTGTGAACATAAAAGTCACTTCTTGTTTTCTTTAATTGGTTTACAATCGAGGACGAGAGTAGTAAACTGTGTTCCATTTGAAGTTCAGTTCTTTGTTTGTATAACTCCTCAGAAGGAGCCATAACATATTTCTTATCAATTTCTTTAATCTTGTCCACAATTGCCATCTCCTCCTGCTTCTGTTTCTTCCTCAAAGCAGCAGAATACGAAATAATCTGACCCCGAATATAGGCTTTAAAAGTGTCCCAAAGAGTGTTAACCGAAATATCTTCTGTATGGTTAATTGTAAAAAAAAGCTCAATCTGTTCATTCATAAAATTAACAAAGTCCGAGTCCTGAAGCAACAGCGAATTAAAACGCTATTGTCTATTATTTGGTATATTGGCCATAATTTTAATAGAAAGCTTAAGTGGAGCATGATCCGAAATGGTTATAGAATCATAATCACATTTAATCACTGAAGGAATAAGACGAGAATCAATAAGAAAATAATCAATTCTTGAATAGGAATGATGAACATGTGAAAAGAAGGAAAAATCTTTTTCCTGAGGATGCAGAAAACGCCAAATGTCCGTCGACCCAGAATCAGAAAGGAAAAAATTAATCAAATTTGCAGATTTATTAGGTAAGGTCCGTAAAGGAGCCGAACGGTCCAAAACTGGAGACAAACAGGTATTAAGATCTCCGCCCCAGATCAATGAAAACTCGTTCAAATTCGGAAACTGATTAAACAATGATTTATAAAATTCCGGACAATCCATATTAGGAGCATAAACATTAACCAAAACTACTTTTTTATTAAATAGTAAACCACTAACCAATAAAAATCTACCATTCGGATCAGAAATAATATCCTGTTGTATAAAAGTAACTGAGGAATCTATAAAAATAGAGACGCCTCGAATCTTAGCATTGGAGTTCGAATGAAATTGTTGTCCCTTCCAGAATTTAAAAAAACGTAGTCTGTCCCCCCTCCGTACATGGGTCTCTTGTAAAAATAAAATTTGTGCTTTAAGTCTCCGGAACACTTTAAAAACTTTTTTCCTTTTAATAGGATGATTAAGACCGTTAGTATTCCAGGAGACAAAATTAATAATAGACTCCATAAATCCTAAAGTCAACCCACAACAAGGAGGATTGACGATAGGCTCGACCCACAAACCCGGAGAGGAAACAGAACATACGAAAGATACCGGGAAAAAGGACGCAACCAGTCTGACCAAGGTCTTATACAGCTGTAACATTACTTCACAGCTCTTGAACTCAATCCCACGGTTGATGAATGCCAACACACCATACACCTTCTTAACAAAACTGTCAACCTGCATAGCAGCTTTGAGTGCCCTATCGACACAGACCCTAAGATCTCTCAGATCCTCCACACTGCCAAGTGTCTTACCATTTAAATTATCTTCTGTCTTCAAATTGGACCTACCAAAATGAACCAATTCACATTTATCTGCCACTTCTCAGCTCAGTTCTGCATCCTATCAATGTCCTGCTGTAACCTCTGGCAACCCTCCAGACTAACCCTCCAGACCACCCCCCCCCACAACCTAGTGTCATCAGCAAACTTACTAACCCACTTTTCTACTTCTTCATCCAGGTCACTTATAAAAATCACAAAGAGGAGGGGTCCCAGAACAGATCCCTGCGGAACATCACTGGTCACCGGCCTCGATGCAGAATACAAACCATCTACAACCACCCTTTGCCTTCTGTGGGCAAGCCAATTCTGGATCCACAAAGCAAAGTCTCCTTGGATCCATTGCCTCCTTACTTTCTAAAGAAGCCTCGCATGGAGTACTTTATCAAATGTCTTACTGAAATCCATATACACTATACCCACTGCTCTACCTTCAGATCAAAACATTATGCAGTGCATTGAGGTATTACAAACAGAATGCAGAATAAATTATAACAGCTACAGAGAAAGTGTGGTGCAGGTAGACAATAAGGTGCAAGATATTAACAAGGTAGGTTGTGAAGTCAAGAGCCCCACTTATCCTATTGGAGAACCATTTAATTGTCTTGTAACAATTGGATTGAATCTGCCCTTCAGCCTGGTGGTAAATGCTTTCAAGCTTTTGTATCTTATGCCTTATGGGAGAGGGGAGAAGAGAAAATGTCCAAAGTGGGTAGGGTCTATGATTATGCTGACTACTTTACCAAGTCAGCAAGAGGCTTAGACAGAGTCCATGGAGGGAAGGGTGATTTTCCTGATGTGCTGAGCGATGTCCACAACTCTGCGGTTTCTTGTGGTCACATGATGAGGAGTTGCCATACTAAGATGCTTTGCATCCAGATAGGATGCTTTCCAAGGTACATTGATAAAAAAAAAGTGTGGAGGTTTGAAGAGGATATGCCCATTGTCTTTAGCGTCCTGAGGAAGTAGAGAAGCAGGTAAATCTTTCTTGACTATGACATCCATATGTCCTGCTAGGAACTTGACGCTCTCAACTTCAACATCTTTGATGTAGACAGGATCATCTGCATCCCTCCACTTCCTGAAGCCAATAACCAGCTTTTATCTGGTGCACTTCAATTAGAAACCTTGAATTTCCTTCAAGATATTGCCAGTGAATAATGCAACCAATGGCAATGTCCTTGCAGACAGTTCACAAAACAAGTTCTTCGTCTTTTAAATACGATTCTACTACTAAGCCGCGAGTGAAAGGGACCTGTGATTTACGTTTTAATTGTGTGATTTTGAGCAATCTGGTGAGGGAGTTCAGTGAGTTTTGGAGTGGAGTGTGCGGCTGGGAGGAAATATTGATTAACTCCATTGCTTCTCTCTGATTTGAGGTGGCGAGCAAGGTCGAAGTTGATGAGGACGAGAGCAGAAGATGGGCAGCTATTCACTGACATTTGTCTGCATTTGACCTGTCTTCCTTTCCTTCGCAATGGCAGCTGTTGGAGAAAAGTGCAGGAATCCTGGGACCATATTGCAAGGATTGATCAGCAAGGCTGTAGTCTCATTTTGGGAGATTTTGAGGTTCATGTTGCATGTGTTCTTGGATTCTGGTTACTATTTTTTTTGCTGTTTATGAGCAGTTTGATCGATGTGGACTGGGACATTTTGTTGAGGGATGGTCCTGCAGCCTGCAGTGGGCTAGTGGCACAGAGCGGAGCTAAACTAAACTGAACCCAGTGGACTCCTGGTTTGTTGTTTTGCTTTTAGTTGCTTGTGCAATTTGTTTGTGCATTGAGTGTTTGATGTTTTCTTGGATGGGTTCATTGGTGTTTCTGTTTTCCTTGGCTGCCTGCAGGTAGAGGAATCAAAGAGATGCATTCTGTATGCATACTTTGATAATAAATGTACTTTGAATCTTTGAAATTTCAAAATCCTGCAACAGATTTAATTTGATAGTATAAACCAGGGGTTCTCAACCCTTTTTTTATGCCCTGGACTAATACCATTAAGCAAGAGGTCCGTGGGCCCCAGGTTGGGAATAAACTAATACTTCAAAATTCTACTTTGAAAAATATATTTTTAACAAACTAAACTCATAACTTATTACATATGAAACCAGGCTTTTCACAACAGCTTACTAAAGCTATGATATAGAATCCCCAAAAAGTTCTTTGTTAAAAAGTAAACACAAGAGATTCTGGCGATGTTGAAAATCCTGAGTAATACACAGAAAATGTCGAGGAAACTCAACAATTCAGGCAACATCTATAGAGAGGAACAAAGAGTCAATGTTTCAGGCTGAGACTATTCATCAGGAGATCTCAGAATGAAACATTGGCTCTTTATTCCTCTCCATAGATGCAGCCTGGCCTGCTGAGTCATTCCAGCATTTTCTGTGTGTTACTTTGTTCAAATGTCATCCTTCTGAATCAGACATAGCTGGTAATCATGTTCTGTTTTTGTGTGGTGTAAAAGTAGAAAAATTTCTTGAGCGTTAGTCACATCAAATTGTCTCTTTTGTTCCTTAGCATGGTGCCTGCCAGACATGCAGTTAATATCTGAGTTCATCTGTTCTGTGCAAGGATCTGAGAGCCTGCAAGTGAGTTCCTTGATAAAAGCAGTTCTTATTTTACTGACTTGCAATAAATATACAACTGCATTAATTTTTCACATTCTTATCATATTTAACACTTTCAACGAGTTTTTAGAATGTTTATGCAAATTAGTTTGAACATTTGCAAGCATTTGCAAATCTGTGGGTTTCCGGTAGAAGTCAAGCGCATCTTGCTAATGAATGAACCCAAGTCGTTCAAAACAATGTTTCCGTATTCATGGCCACATTCACTCGCAGGATCTGTCAAAAGTTTCCTGATCGCCTCGAGGTTTGCAATGTGGAAAATTCCATTGTATTCATCTGAGCTACTGAAGGAGAACTGAGAGCACAGCTTCTTCGTGGCTTACTGGAGTGTAGATTCTCTCATTTAAAAACAGTAACTCATTAACCCTCTCTACAGATCATAAAAGTAGAAACCAAGCCTCAAGACTTGAATATCAAATGTGTAGAGAGACTCATTTTGTATCTACCAGCTATTGTATTGGTGGAACACCTCTACTTGGACATTTCAAATTTCAAAGTAAGTTTATTACCAAACTACATACATATATGTCATTACGTACTACAAAGAAACAGAATAGTGTCAATGAAAAACCACACACAACAAAGACAAGCAACCACTGTGCAAAAGACAACAAACTTTGCAGATGCAAGAAGAGAGAAAAAACTAATTAATAATAATCAATAAATAAGCAATAGATATGAAGAACATGAATTCTAGAGACCTCGAAAATAAGTCCATAGTTTGTGGATCCAGTTCAGTGAGTGAAGTTGCATGAAGTTATTCTTCCTGAGTCAAGAGCCTGATGGTTGAGGGGTAATATTTGTTCCTGAACCTGGTCTTGTGGAACCTGAGGCTCCTGTACCTCCGTTCTGATTGCAGCAGTGAAAAGAGAGCATGGCCTGGATGGTGGGGGTCTTTAATGTTGGATGCTGTTTTTTTTCGATAGTGCTCCTTGGAGATGTGATCAATGGTGGAGAAGGCTTTACCTATGATAGACTAGGCTGTATCCATCACTCTTTGTAGGTTTTCTGATCAAGAGCATTAGTGTTTCCATACCTGGTCATGATGGAACCAGTCAGTATATTTTCCACCGCACATCTATAGAAGTCTGTAAAAGTTCTTGATTATGAAGTTAATTAGTTCAGCACAACATTATGTGCCAAAGAACCTGTTCCTGAACTATACTGTTCTATATTCCATATTCTATATGGAAAGTACAAGTCCAGGAAAACAATGATCTTGGATCAAACTTTGGCCAAGATTAACAAGGTCATTACAAAAGCAAACCACTACTAAAAATCAGAGGTGTTCTATTAATCCTCTGTTGAACTCTGGTTAGAATACTGTGCATGGTTCTTGTTGGCACATAATAAAAAGTGAATGGGAGCATTGGTGAGAATAAAATGGTTCACAAAAGTAATGCTAGGAATGTAAAGGTATTCATGGCATGGCAAACTCTTCTGATGAGTTTCCTGTCTTATCAGAAGAGAAGACTAAGATGTGATTTTTCTTCTAAGTGGTGATTGGTTCTGATAGAGAACATTCTTCCCAGGAGAATGTGCAAACTGAAAGCCATCAACATGAAGCAGTCACAAAGAAATTGAATGTTGAGGTGGTGGCGGGGGGGGGGGGGTTAGAAGTAACATCTTTACTCAAAGAATGGGGAGAAAGTGGATTACATCTCCAAAGGCTATGGTTTAAGCCCCGCAAAGGGAGGGTTCAAGCCTAAACTTGCTCATTTCAGTGAAAATAAAAAAAAATACTGCATTTATATATTATCCTTCACAACCAGAAGATACTCCAAATAATAATAAAGTTATACCCATACCAATATGTTCACAGAAAGTGTCCATGAAGAATTAATCATCACCCTCTGGCTGAAGAAATTCCTCCTCATCTCTGTTCTAAAGGGGTGTATTCTAAGGCTGTGCCCTGTGGTCCTAGATTCCCCCACTATTTGAAACACTCTCACCACATCCACTCTGTCTAGGCCTTTCAATATAGGCTTCAATGAGATCCTTCCCCTCCCCCCACCCCCATTCTTCTGAACTCCATCAAGTACAGGCCCAGAGTCATCAAACGTTGCTCATACACAAATCCTTTCATTCCCAGGGTCATTCTTAGGAACCTCCTCTGGACCTTCTCCAATGCCAACATACCCTTCCTTCGACAGAATACAAAGGTGAGGGCGGGGGAGTGGGAAGGAGTACAAACTGACAGGTGACAGGTGAAACCAGAAGATGGATAAGGTAACACAAGAGTTTTTGAATCTGCTGGAAATCTTTAGCAACACACAAATAGTCGGCTGTTCTAGTCTGCAAGTTATTGCCTGATTGATTTCTTTGATCATATTCATTGACTTATAATGTGATACATTAGTGAAGGCCTTTTAAAAATCTAGGTAAATCATATTCTTCTTCAAAATAAAGTTTCAAAAGGTTGATCATTCTCCCTTTCAAAATCCGTGCTGATCATTCATAGTGTTGAGTCAAATGGGGTGTTAGCTACCCTTGAAATGTAACCTTGAGTTAAAATCATCAAAAGAAGCAGAAATGAATTGCATAAATTGAATGACAAGCAAAAATACATCTGATTTTAAAGAACAGAGGGAACTGTGTTCTTCGGATGGAAGCAGTCTTTGCCCCATCTATAAAAGGCAGAATTTTCCGGTGACCAATCATTTAAATTCCTATCCCCATTCTTGTTCCGACATGTCGGTCCATGGCTTTCTCTTATGCCATAATGATGCCACCCTCAGGGTGGAGAAACAACATCTCATATTTTGTCTGGGTAGCCTTTAACCTGATGACATGAACCAGGGGCGTATCTACGGAAAATAACGCCTATGGCAAGCACTGAAATTGCACCCCGTCCAAACATCTGACACCCATCTTTTAGATAACTTTACCATAATATCAGCTCAAAAATACAAGTCAAGCTGGTTAATCTTTTAGTTAACAAATTATGGCGCTACATGAAAATTATAACTGCACCTTCCTTGCTTTTACTGATGCAAATTGGTCTATGATCTGATCAAAGTCAGTTTTTTCAGTTTCTTCTCTTTCTACGCTCAGCAGAGCAAAGTCACAGAATCTGCCTTGACCCATGGAGGCTCTTACACCTGGCGATGGAAACTGTGATGGTTAGCATTATCTGAATAGCAATGCAAAGATTGGAGAAGACACTCTCATCGCCATACTGAACAATAAATTCAAGAAGCTCTTCAGGTCTTGATATTTTCATGTTGACCCGCCTTGACAGCAACATTCTGCAATCCAGAATTTCTTCAAATAGCTGCTGTCCATCAACGTCAGGGCTGTACAATTCGCTCAAATTTTCACACTTCTTCTTTAGGTCGCTGCTGTCAGTGCCATAACACAGTCCCTCGACATCGAGCAGGAACCCAAACTTAGCGTCAGTGTTGTGCAAATGAGCAAACCCTTCATCCATTTCTCTGTGAAGATGGTCGAGTGTTCCCTTCATGACTCTTTCCATTTCCTCCTTAGCTGTTAACTCAACGTCCCTCAAGTTCTAATCAGCTATTCTTTTCTTTCGTCTCTGACGTTTTTCAAATTCAATATTCCATTCTTGACAGAGACCGACTCCTTCTTCGAGTGATGCACTGACCAACACTTCTCTTTCATCATAAAAATGATCTCGGAGGACTTTCAAATCCAGGGCAGCATCGTGGAAGTTCATGTTAGGATCCTGCAACCTCTTTTGAATACAGTCAATGGGAATAAGTACTTTGTTCCAAAATCCTAGCAAAATCAGAAAATCGTGATTCAACTTGCAGTTGTACAGCTGCCTTGCGTCACTTCTTGTTTCACTGGTCTCAGTTTCATTGTCTATCATGTCCTGGAGAACTTGAAGTATCTCCTCAAGGTACTTGTTAATGGGCTTCACTGCTTCTGTCCTTTCACTCCAAATGAGTTAGGTGTTCTCTTTGACAGGGTCAAAGACAGCCAGTAGCTTCAGTAAGCTAAGGAAATTTCCCACATTGGAGTCATCGTCTAGCTGAAGTCCTTGCAAAGGCAGGTTCTGAGTCGCAAGGAATCTTATGCAGTGAAAGACTCTTGTCAAGATATCACACCACTTCTGCTTTTCCTTCTCAATCTGTGACTGAAATACCACGTCAATAACTCCTCTGTTTTCAGCTAAATTTCTTTCCATTTCTTTCCACTGTGTGAAGTATTCCCGATGATTCTTCGCATTTTCATGAACACTAATCCTTTCAGGTGCTTTCCACTGGTTGAATCCACTTTCCTGCTCCAATGAGGATTGATGGTCTGACCGGGAATAGAGAAGACAACAGATACAAAATGCAGATTTTTCAGAAGGGGAATAGACCAGCCATGAGCGAGTCACTTCCTCACAATGACCATTTCCCAATTTTCTCTTGAACCAAGTTTTTTTCATTGAGCAGTTATTTGTTGGTAGGAAAGGCCCCTCACTGTTCTGGAAATATTTTGAACCCAGCTTTATTATTTCTGTTCTCAACATGTCAGGCAGAATTGCTTTTCCAGTATCCTTGTCGAACTTCAGAAGTCCAATATCATGCTGTTCAATCACTTCTGGTATGACAGTTCGAGGCTCTTTGACACCACCCAGTTCACTAGGCTCAGTGTCGTCAGGTTCAATCTCGTCAGGTAAAATCTCAACATCACCACCAACACCATCGTCTTCCCCTCCTGTCATGTCCATATTCTCTACGGCAGCCTCACTCTTAATCTCGTCATACTCGGATTTATCTGACTTGAATTCCTCCTCAGCTTGTGACGCATTTGTACCTGATCCACCTTTGGATTCTAACAAACTTGTAGCAGGTGCAGGCGACTCCATGGAACATGTTGAACTACTTGTTTCGGGCTTTTCAAAGAAGGGCATGAAGAACTTGCTTGACTTCTTGGCTTCCTCCACCTCTAACTTTTGTCTCTTCTGTCCTTCAGCTCTACTTTCTTTCTTCTTCATGAAGTAACATTTCATGGCCTTCTTACACAATGCTCTGAAATAAGGCCATCCTAGTGCTTCTCACCCATGATAATCAAAGACAGATCATACATCTGAAGAAAATTCTTTTTTCGCTATCTGAGGATGACTTGTCTGACTTTAATAGAAACTGCTCAGTGGTGCTCCCTCCCCGCTTCAAGAGGCACCCAGGGCACATGCCATACCTGCTGTACCTTAGATACGCCACTGACATGAACATTGATTTCTCCTTTCAGTGATTTATTTATTTATTTTTCTCTTTTTGTTTAAACTGTTCCCCTCTCCTTTCTCTCTCTCACCCTCACTATGTGCTTGTCCCTATCTTTGCCAACTCTTAGCACTGGCACTGGTCATGACCTAGCCTAAGAGAAAAGTTCCCCCTGCTCCCCCACCCCTGCACAAACAAATTTCCCCTTTTATAACCTTTAAAATCCTTTTCAACTCTTGCAACTTTTGACCTACACACAAATAACTCAAAAAAGAAAACAGCTCTATAAAAGGTAAAGCTTTCTTCACCACTATTTAATCTCAAAGATGTGTTATGGTTGAATGCACACAGTATATGGAATAAAGGTAGATGATCTTGCAGTACAGTTACAGATTGGCACGTATAATGTTGTGGGCATCACTGAGTCATGGCTGAAAGAAGATTATAGCTGGGAGCATAACATCCAAAGATACTCATTGTATTGAAATGTCAGGCAGGAAGGTGGATGGGGTGTGTTTGCTCTGTTGGTTAAAAAATGAAATCAAATCATTAGAAAGAGGTGACATAAGATTGGAAGGTGTTGAATCACTGTGGATAGAGCTAAAGAACTGCAAGGGTTAAAAGACCGTGATGGAAGTTATATAAAAGGTCCAAACAGTAGCAAAGCTGTGGTTTACAAATTACAATGGGAGACAGAAAATACATGACAAAATGGCAATGTTACATTAGTCATGGGTGATTTCAATATGCTGGTAGATTGGGAAAGTCAGGTTGGTGTTGGATTCCGAGAGGTGGAATTTGTAGAAATCCAGTGAGATGGCTTTTTAGAGCAGCTCATGGTTGAGACCACTAGGGAATCAGCTATTCTCAAATGGGTGTTGTGCAATGAATCAGAATTGATTAGAGAGCTTAAGGTAAGGAATCTTTATGGAGCAGTAATCATAATATGATAGATATCATCTTGTAATTTGAGAAGGAGAATCTAAAGTCAGATTAATCAGTATTACAGTGGAGTAAAGGGAAGTACAGAGACATGAGAGAGGAGTTTTCCAAAGTTGATTGAATGGGAACACTAGCAGGGATGCCGGCAAAGCATGAATAGCTGGAGTTTCTGGAAACAATTTGGAAGACGCAGCATAGATACATCCCAAGGAAGAAAAAATATTCTAAAGGCAGATTGACACAACTGTAGCTGACAAGAGAAGTCAAAGCAACATAAAAGACAAAGAGAGGGCATAAGTAGAGTATATATTAGTGGCAGTTCGAGGATTGGGAAGATTTTAAAAACCAACAGAGGCAACTAAAAAAGTCATAAAGAAAGAAAAGGTAGAATGTAGGGGTAAGCTAGCCAACAATAACAAAGGAGGTACCCCAAATCTCTTCAGATATATAAAGTATAAAAGAGAGGTAAGAGTAGATATCAGACTGCTGGAAAATGACACTGGAGAGATGGTAACAAGGAAATGGCAGACAAACTAAATAAGTATTTTGCATCATTCTTCACTGCGGAAGACATTAGCAGTATGCCGGAAATTTGAGAGAGTCAAGGGGCAAAAATGAGTTAAGTTGCCATTACTAGGGAGAAGGTGCTTGAGAAACTGAAAGGTCTGAAGGTAGATAAATCAGCTGGACCAGATGAATTTTGAAAGAGGTGGCTGAAGAGATTGTGGAGGGATTAGTAATGATCTTTCAAAAATCAATAGATTCTGGCATGGCTCTGGAGGACTGCAAATTTGTAAACGTCACTTCAATCTTCAAGAAGGAAGAGAGGCAGAAGAAAAGAAATTATAGGTTAGTTAGTCTAACCTCAGTGGTTGGGAAGATGTTGGAGTCGAGCTAAGGGTGTGATTTCAGGATACTTGGAGGCACATGATAGCATAGAACAAAATCAGCATGTTGTAAGTCCTTGATAGAGTGGACGTGGAGAGGATGTTTCATGTGGTGGGGGAATCTAAGGTCAGAGGACATAGCCTCAGAATGGAGGGATGTCCATTTACAGCACAGATGAGGAGGAATGTCTTTACTTTACTTTATACTTTACTGTCGCCAAACAATTGATACTAGAACGTACAATCATCACAGCGATATTTGATTCTGCGCCTCCCGCTCCCTGGAGTACAAATCGATAGTAAATATTAAAAATTTAAATTATAAATCATAAATAGAAAATAGAAAATGGAAAGTAAGGTAGTGCAAAAAAACTGAGAGGCAGGTCCGGATATTTGGAGGGTACAGCCCAGATCCGGGTCAGGATCCGTTCAGCAGTCTTATCACAGTTGGAAAGAAGCTGTTCCCAAATCTGGCTGTACAAGTCTTCAAGCTCTTGAGCCTTCTCCCAGAGGGAAGAGGGATGAAAAGTGTCTTGGCTGGGTGGGTCGTGTCCTTGATTATCCTGGCAGCACTGCTCCGACAGCGTGTGGTGTAAAGTGAGTCCAAGGACGGAAGATTAGTTTGTGTGATGTGCTGTGCTATGTTCACGATCTTCTGCAGCTTCTTCTGGTCTTGGACAGGACAACTTCCATACCAGGTTGTGATGCACCCTAGGAGAATGCTTTCTACGGTGCATCTATAAAAATTAGTGAGGGTTTTAGGGGACGGGCCAAATTTCTTTAGTTTTCTCAGGAAGTAAAGGCGCTGGTGGGCCTTCTTGGCAGTGGACTCTGCTTGGTTGGACCAAGTCAGGCCATTTGTGATATTGACCCCGAGGAACTTAAAGCTTTTGACCTGTTCCACTTGCGCACCACCGATGTAAATTGGGTTGTGCGGTCTGCTACTCTTTCTGAAGTCAACAACCAATTCCTTCGTCTTGCTGACATTGAGGGATAGGTTATTGTCTTCGCACCATGCCACCAGGTTCTTAATTTCCTCTCGGTACTCAAACTCATCATTACCCGAGATACGGCCTACAATTGTGGTGTCATCAGCAAACTTATATATTGAGTTTGATGGAAACTTGGCTACACAATCATGGGTGTATGGTGAGTACAGCAGGGGGCTAAGTACACAGCCTGCGGGGCACCGGTGCTCAGAGTGATTGTAGAGGAGAGCTTGTCCCCTATTTTTACAGCCTGGGTCCCGTCTGTGAAGAAGTTGAAGATCCAGCTGCAGATCTGAGTGCTAAGGCCCAGGTTCCAGAGCTTAGGAATCAGTTTATTTGGAATGATGGTATTAAAGACAGAGTTGTAGTCAATAGATAAAGATGTAGTAAAGAGAGCTGTACTCTCTTTAGCCAGAGATTAGTGAATCTGTGGAAATCATTGCCACAGATGGCTATGGAGGCCGGGTACATTTAAAGCTAAGGTTGATAGGCTCTTGATTATTAAAAGCATCAAAGGTTATAGGAAAAAGGCAGGAGAATGGGTTTGACAGGGATATCAAATCAGCAGACTAGGTGGGCTGATTGGCCTAATTCTGCTCCTATGTTTTATAGTGTTATCATAATAATTGAACTGTTTGATGACATGTAGCATCCTGGTTAACCTCAAAGGGATGAGATTGTTTAAGTGGTTCAACTCGGACTAGATGAGCTGAAGCTTTTTATGACTGTATGACTTTATGAGATGCAGCACAGAATAGGCCCTTCTGGCCCTTCAAGTTGCACTGCCCAGCAAACCCCCGATTTAATCCCAGCCTAAACACAGGACAATTTACAATGACCAATTAATCTACCAATCGTAATGTCTTTGGACTGTGGGAGAAATCCAGAGCACACAGAGGAAACCCATGTGGTCATGGGGAGAACTTCATCTGCTCACCACCCACACACTTCATCCTTAGGTCCCCCCCACCACTCCCCACCACTCCCCCCGATTCCCATCTTTCTCCTCTGCCCTTCACACCTCCCTCACTTGAGTCCATGCTGTACCTCCCTCTTCTACCTGGTTCTATCAATTTCAACTCTTGGATACTTCCATCCATCACCTCCCAATTTCTGTCACTAATTCAATCCTTTCCTCCATGTGCCTATAATCCCTCCTCAGCTGAATCCATGTATCATCTGACAACTCTTGCTCCACCCTTCCCTCCGCCATTTTATTGATTCAAGATCCAAGATTCAAGCTTATTTTCACATGTACATCAAAACACACAATGAAATGCGTCATTTTGCGTTAACAACCAATACACCTGAGGGTATGTGGAGTCAGTCTGCAAATGTCGCCACATATTTCGGTATGAATATAACATGCTCGGCAGAACAAAATGAAACAGAATACCACAAGCAGCAAAACAATAACAGCAAAATAAGTGTCTTTCCTCCCTTCCACCCAAGTACATACATTGCGCTTTAACCACAAGGACTTGGGCTCGAACGCAGATGCTCAGACATTGTACTTGCAATTACCCCAGTGGACTCACAGTGACTTGTCTACCTAAGACTCCAGCCAATGGGTCTTGACATTTGGACTTCCAATTCAATCTTCAGGCCTCAGTCCTCAGCATTGACCTCAAGTCCCACCCATCACTGAACAGCAGTCCTCTTAGTCTGCTTCACTGATGACCGGATCCTGAACACTAGGCCTCACTCTCTAGTCTCACAGATTTGTGAACCCTGGGGGAGCATTGGACCTCATTCCTCCTGCCCGGCTGGAACTCTGATTCTGAAACCTGCTAACAGCTTGCTGACCCTGACAGGGTCATCAGTTTTCACCCACACAGGTCCATCAGCCTGACATCCAGCTGGACATACTGAGGATGTTCCATATCCACATTGCTGTCCTTCAAAATCAGAGTGGAGATTTAAGACTCCAGCCTATCTTCTAATTCCTCTAACTCCCCCATATTCCTGTCCCTAAAACACTAATCTGACTCCTAACCCCTCTCTCTTTGTCCACAAAAGTATCCTGATAAAATGAGAAAAAAAACAACTAAAATTGGAGGTCAGAGCTTAGCTCCGAACTGGCTAACTCCCCTCTGTCTTTCAGTCAAAATGATTCTATCAACCCAAAACACTGTACGTCCATTTCTCTCCATAGATGTGTAGTGTTATTGAATTTGCTAGGTTAGAGAGCTGAGATTCACAAAAAAAGTTCCATGGCACTGGACAGTGAACATCCATCACAGATGCTGCCTGACCAGCCGAGTCCCTTCAGCATCTTGTGTGATTAGGGAACTAGGCAGCTATTTAAAGAGGAGGACCTCCAATGTTGTAATCTCTGGACTTCTGAAGAGCTCAAAGCCAACTTGTTCCCATTAAAGTAAAATCCAGATGTAACCCTGGATTATGAGTGTTGGATAAAGAGATTAAAAAGAAGCATATGACAGGTAT
This sequence comes from Mobula hypostoma, assembly GCF_963921235.1. Classification (NCBI taxonomy): domain Eukaryota; kingdom Metazoa; phylum Chordata; class Chondrichthyes; order Myliobatiformes; family Myliobatidae; genus Mobula; species Mobula hypostoma. The sequence continues at coordinate 114,225,321 of NC_086106.1, read as the reverse complement.
TGGAAACTAATAATGAGGGAGCCTATCATAAAGAGGAAGTAGTGTAGGGCGGAACTTACTTAAAAGGAAATTCAGAAGTCTAAGAGAGATCATGAGAAATCACAAACAAGCAGGACTAACGTAAATCTGTGGGTATTTTGTAAGTACTGTGTATGAAGGGTGAAAGAGTATACAAGTAAAAGGTAAGGTCATTAGGGCCACCATGAACAAACCAGGGTGAAACAAGGAAGAATAGGTGAAGTAGATGGAGAATTCAGTAATGGGTATGTATAGGTCTCTTACAGGTCTCCACGAAAAAAGGCTTCTGAGGGCTTTAAGGTGGATAAATCTCCAGGACTGGATGGGATTTAATCCAGGTTACGGAAGACAATGGCAGAGACTGCTCAGGCTTCAACTGAGGTTCTTATATTTTCCCCTTGTAGATACCAGCTTACTGGAAGACAGCAAATTTGGTTCCTCTTTTCAAGAGTGTTAGTAGGGAACAGAAGAATAGTAGCTGGGAAAACACAGTAAATATTCTAAGGGAAAAGGTTAATGGTTGCTTGGAAGGTGTGAAGAAAAAGTTCAATATTGTTTCTCCTTGGTATATGTTAAAAAATATTTAAAGTTCAAAAGACAAAATGATGTCAGATTGGAATGTAACAATGCTCTGTTTTCCCCCTTATTGATCAATGTTTTGCCTCTGTTTAGACTATAATAAGAGAAGATATAAGAGCAGAATTAGGCCATTTGGCCCATCAAGTCTGCTCTGCCATTTCATCATGGTGGATCCATTTTCGTCTCAGCCCCAATCTCCCGCCTTCTCACTGTGTTTAATCATGCCCTGACTAACCAAGAATCTACCAGCCTCTGCCTTAAATAGACGCAATGACTTGGCCTCCACAGCTGCCTGCGGCAATGAATTTATAGACAGCTGTATTCTGAGGCCATGCTCTTTGCTCCTACACTTGCCTACTACAAGAAACATCCTCTCCAAGTCCACTCTATCTATGCCTTTTGATATTCAATGGGTTTCAATGAAATTTCACCTAATTCTTCTAAACCCCCGGGAGTACTGTACAGGCCCAGAGCTATAAAATGCTCCTCATATGTTTAGCTTTTCATTCCTGGAATCATTCTTGTGAACCTCTCTGGATCCTCTTCAATGCTGGCTCATCTTTTTGCTGATCTGGGGCCCCGAAACTGCTCGCAGTACTCCAAATGCAGTCTGACCGGTGCCTTATAAAGCCTCAGAAGAAGCAAAAATCCATTCTCCCTGGTGTGGCAGAGAATAAGAGGGGACATGATATAGGAATTTAAAATTGTGAGGAGTTTCAATAGGGTAGATAGGGTAGATGGCAGGAAACATTTCCCCATATCAGGGATGGATAAAACTAGAGGACATAGGTTTAGGTCAAGGATGAAGAGATTTAGAGGGTATGTGAAATGGCACATATTTCAACCAGAGTGTGTTTAGCACCTGGAATAGGCTTCCTGAGAGAACAGTGGAGCTGGCCATGGACGGCATTTAAGCTGTGTCCCAATGAACTCTTGAATATCTTAAGTGCAAAGAGCTGTGGATCAAGTACTGGGTGAAGGGATTAATACTAAAGGTATCCACTGGTCGGCATGAAAGAACTGTATGATTCAGTGACTCTATGACTCAAAGTCGAGTGAAATTGCAGTGTTCTGTCAAAATGTTTACCAATTACGGTTATGTTCGACTCTGGACAGTAACTGTATTACTCAGCTTTTTAGCATAATTAGTTTCCGTCCATGGCTTGCTGCAATACTAACTAATTTGTCAAGTCTCTGAAGATTTAGATTTATGGACTTACAGCACAGTAACAGCCCGTATGGCACCAATTGTACCCTGGTGACCAACTAACCCGCACGTCCTTGGACTGTGGGAGGAAGCCCACGTCCTCACGGGAAGAACATACAAACTCCTTACAGGCAGCAGCGGGAATTGAACCAGGTCGCAGGCACTGTAATCAGATTACAGTAACTGCTAGATGTTTTCATTTTGCAACTATTAAACTCTGTAGATAGAGGAAGCTTTGAACACTGTGCTCATTTCTTAAGCTGGCTAGGGAAGATTACTTCCTGTACTCTCCTCTTTGACACCAGCTGGGAAGAAAATTACTCCCTTATAATTCACTACAGACTGAAGAGAGAAAAATCTTCTCCCTTGTAATTCAGAAATCTAACTGAAAGTTCACATATCTGCCATTGGACACTGACAATATGACCTGGTCCTGAATCTGCAGGATGATAGATTCAAGAAAGAAGAACATGTTTAAAAGGAGTCAAAACACCACATTCCATTACCAAAAAAAAATAGGAAGTTCATGACTTAGTCTTCATTAGGAGACTGGAGGTGGAAACGGTAATCAACTTTCATTTCCTTGGCACTATGATATCAGAGGGTCTGTCCTGGGACCCGCACGTAAAAGCCATTACACTGAATGCACAACAGTGCCTCTACTTTCTTAGAAATTAGCACAGATTTGGCATGCCATCAAAAACATTGCTAACTTCTATAGGTGCACAGTGGAGAGTATTGCGACTGGTTGCATCATAGCCTGGTATGGAAACACTACTGTCCAAGAACAGAAATTCCTTCAGAAATTGGAGGATAGATCCCAGTCCATAACAGGCAAAACCCTCCACATTATGTAGCTCATATACTAATGCGCATTGCCACAAGAAAGCAGCATCTATCGTCAGGGATCACTACCATCCAGGCCATGCTCTCTTCTCACTACTGCTATCAGAAAATGGGTACAGGAGCCAAGTCCTAAACCAGCAGGTTCAGGAATAGTTATTACCATTCAACCATCAGGCTGCTAAACTTCACTCATCTCAACTCTGAGCTGATTCCACAACTTATGGACTCAATTCAAGGACTCTACCGCATATGCATGTTCTCATTATTTGATTATTTATTCATTGTATTTGCATATTCGTTGTTGGTCAGTGTTTGTTTTATGTGTAGTTTTTCATTGATTCTATTGTATTTCTTTGTTCTATTGTGAATGCCTGCAAGAAAATGAATCTCAGGGTAGAATATGGTGACATATACATACTCTGATAACAAATTTACGTTGAAACTTTGCTATTTTAGTGTTAATAATGACACTCAGTCCTGAGAGTCAGAACCATCTTGTTAAAAGAGACCAAGCTGAATGGTACCAATCTGTCTGTGGTTTAGAAGAAAGAGAAGCAATCATGTTGAAAGGTATAAAAATATTTGAGATCCTCACTGGATAGATTCAGAGAGGGTGTTGCTCCAGTTGAAGAACCAGCAGAATCTATGTTAAGGGCTTGCCATTTACTACAGGGATGAGAGGGCAGTGAATCTTTGGAACTTCTAACCTGAGGGTTCTGTGGATTTCAGTAGATGCATATGGTCAATGGAGAGCCATTGGGCAACAAGAGAATCAGATAATTAGACACAAAGTGAGTCCGAGCCTACTGGGGACAAAGGGTGAAGCCAAGAAGGTATTATTAAGAATGTGAACACTGGTTCTAATGAATCACAGAAAGTGGCTTCAAGGGATTGCAACTATTTCTATTTCCTTCATTCTGATTTACCAGATTAATGGACAAATGAGGGGAGTATAAAGCACACTACAGACACAAAAATCCTCATTGAATGTAAATCCCACACTTGTCACTCATCTCTAAAGTCTGCTAAATAAAACCTAAATAATGGAAGAGATAAACTTCTATTGCACTCGAGAACAAATTCGGTTCAGCAAATCCCCAGTCCCTCATCTGTTGACTGAATAGCCATGCACTCCATGTTCTATAACTCAACATTGAGCAGTAGTCACATTAGAAACCTAAGAGCTCAGTGACTGAATTTTCAGCCAATTCTTGTTGGACACTGCGTATTAGTATCATTATTGATCGACAGAAATGGGTTGTGTTTCAATAGAAAGGTTGAATTTTGTGGACAGACAATATCTATATGCAGTGAAAGCAGAACCTTTTTTGAGATTACAGCCAATTGCTTTCTTGGTGTTCAGGTACAAATGTTTAATGACAATACCAGCCTCAGAAATGATATAGATTTTAGATCTCCACCACATTCACCTCTTTGCCAAAGTACTAAATATGAAGACTTTACCAGCAGATGGAAGCACAGTACCCAGCAGAGGAGTATACCAAAGCCTAGGTTGGTCTACAGAGAGCAGAAGCATAATTTTCTCTGCATGAACCCACACGTTCTCATATAACGTTTCAAGGTTAACATTTATAGGCCAAAATGTTTATAGAATTTGTCATTAGCCAGCATGAAAAGAATCAATTTGATTTTGCCCAAATCCACCCCAAAGACCTTTCAAGTGTTTATAGAGAAGATAACGGTTATTTTTTTAAAGAAGTTAGCGGAAGTTAGCAAAGAAGTTAGACAGCAAATGACCAAACTGTGGCAGAGTATTTTCTTGTGTTCCTTTCATTTTAGGTCAATTTTAGTTGTCAGTGGTTCTGCTGATGTGATGTGGTACTGCACTTATGTTATTTTTGACATTTCACTATGGGTTCATTGCAAGAAGATGTTTACTGTGATCAAAAAAGAGCTTTCTTGGCATAAATTTAATAAAGGTTAAACACCATTAGATATCTCTGCCAAAATTACTGAAAGTGCAGCAACTACAAAGTTAAAGGATCCTAGTGGGAATTTTTTTTGAGGTGCCTCAATAAAAATGAAGATTGGATAATAAAAATTATCAGGTATTTAAAAGATTGGAGGACAAGGGCTGTGTGTGTGTGTGTGTGTGTGTGTGTGTGTGTGTTTGCAAGCATGTGTGGGGGAGGTGATATTGGCGGATCAGTGTAAAGGGCAGGTATGAAGATGGGAGTGGAAATCAGTATTTGCTACAAACAAAAAAGGTTTTAGTGATTTGAGAATATTAAGAAAAATAATGGACTTAGATTAATTCGCATCTTCTGGCCCAACCTCAGCTTTAAGACATTATTACAATTCGGCCTTGTCTTCCACTGTTCTCTCATCCAGATGACAATTTATATAAGCAATAACCTCACTGATCCTTCATACCATTTAAAACACTGGACGTGGAGCCCATAATTTTCCACACCACATGGCTCAACTCATTGTCCATTTATTTATTTAGAGATACAGCATAGTAACAGGCCCATCCAACCCAACAAGCCCATGTCTGAAGTGAGCTTAATATCTATTTGTAACACCTTGGCCCAAGATGTTTGTGCTGCCCATGAGTTGAGAGTTAAGGGGCAAAAGTTTAGGGGTAACATGAGGGGTAAGTTCTTTACTCAGAGAGTGGTAGCTGTGTGGAATGAGCTTCCAGCAGAAGTGGTTGAGGCAGGTTCGATGTTGTCATTTAAAGTTAAATTGGATTGGACAGGAAAAGAATGGAGGGTTATAGGCTGAGTGCAGGCTGGTGGGACTAGGTGGGAGTAAGAGTTCGGCACGGACTAGAAGGGCCAAGGTGGCCTGTTTCCGTGTTGTAATTGTTATATGGTTATATGATTAAACTATTCCCATCTGCCTGCACATGATCTACATACCTTCATTCTCTGTCTGTTCGTGGGCCCATCTGAATGCCCCTTAATGTAGCTATGAGGTCTGCTTCCACCACCTCCCCTGGCAGAACAATCCAGGCATATATATATATCCCTCCCCCTCCCTCTCCCTCTCTCTCTCTCTCTCTCTCTCTCTCTCTCTCTCTCTCTCTCTCAATCTCCTTTAATCTTCCCCTCTCTCATCTCAAAGCAATGCCCTCTTGCACTTGCTGTTTCTACCCTGGAAAAAGGACTATGATTGTCCACTCTGGCCATGACCTTCACTACCACAAGAATAATGAATGTTTTAGCAAAGAGAAACACCAGGTGCCAGCATGACAAACATTTAAGCGGAGGAAACATCAGAGACAATTTTAAAAAGGACACACACACCTTCCAAACTTAAATAGACGGCTTTAGCTACTTAGCTTTTCCTCACTGAAAGTTTCTGCAGTTGAGACAAAGCACTTACACCTCGCATTTGGAATTTGTATTATAATTTGGAAATGGAGTGCTGATGGTGCTTTTAGAGCATTCTGTTAAAAGGAAACAATTGCTTGTGAACATACAAGGTTCTGTTTTCAGACTGACGTGTTGACCTTCTGAGTTCCTCCAGCATGTTATGTGCGTTGTCCAGCATCTACAGAATCTCTTCTGTTTCTGAGTTTTGGCTCCTTTTAACATTATGCATTTTTTAGACAAATTTCTAGTTTGCTTGCTCACACAAACCGACATATTGCAACTTATAGCACAATGGGTTTAAATAGATGATAAGATGTGGAAGAAGAATTAGGCCATTCAGCCCAATGGGCCTGCTCTGCCATTCCATCACAGCTGATTTATTATGCCTTTCAACCCCCATTCTCCGAAATCTGCATTGTTTGTTATAAAATTCAGACAATATTGGGGAAAAATGAAACAAAATGTGCCTGCATTTAAATGGAATTGAAGACAAAATGATTTACTAATGGAAGCTGTTGCATGTGAATAGTCGAGGAAGTGCAACAAACGGAGATGACAATCTCTATACAGGAAGCATCTGACTTGAAAACCAGTAATGAACATTTAAAACTAGGTCATTGTACTTTCTCCACTGGCAATTGCTCTGTTGAACAAGTTGCAGCTCAGACGACAAATTGAAGTTCAGGTTTTCAGTTTCCTAAAGAAAATACATCAGTTGGCTAACCAAAACTTATGCTAGAACAGGCAAAAAGAACAGATTGTTTGATTGTGAACCCATAGCTTCCCTAGTTATAGGATGAGAGTACCTCTGACATTTCCCATTCCTAATTGCAGCTGGGAAGGTGATAAAGCACCTGCACCTTTAACCCGTGCAGTTAAGTATTTGTGTTTGGTGACCTCATAGGCATTGGCACATCTGAAGTTCAATAGACCAACAGTGTGTACAAAAGATCTGATGGCAGGGTCCCCTCATTCTCAACAAATTGAGGTCTTGGTGCTTGTTTATAGGTTCAGCCATTGATACATTCTGCCAAATGACTTTTAAACTCTGCTCAGGAAACCATCTGTTGTGTCCTTCTCCCACAAAGCTTCCAGAGCATTCATACTGACCATTGCCCAATGGACTTCAAAAGATCAAAGGTGCTTTCTGCATTCGCCTTCAGAGGCAATGCAGAAGAGGATGATATTGAACTCATTTTTGACAGTAGAGGTCACAGGACTGGAGAGGACCGGGCAGATGAAGAAATACAGTGCACTTTGAGAATGATACATTTGTAAACACACATTAGGAGAAAAATGCACATAATCTCCTGCAATGGAACTCAACTGAAGCTTTATCTTGAAAAAATAACTTTAAAAACTGTGTTTATTTATAAGGAAATTTCATTCTGTACCCAACATACGGAAATGAATGTATTCAGGGCAGCAAACACGAGGAAATCTGCAGATGCTGGAATTTCAAGCAACACACATAAAAAGTGCTGGTGAACGCAGCAGGCCAGGCAGCATCTCTAGGAAGAGGTACAGTCGACGTTTCAGGCCGAGACCTTCCCCCCTCCCCCTTTCTTTCTCCCTGGGCCTCCTGTCCCATGATCCTCTCATATCCCTTTTGCCAATCACCTGTCCAGCTCTTGGCTCCATTCCTCCGCCTCCTGTCTTCTCCTATCATTTCATATCTCCCCCTCCCCCTCCCACTTTCAAATCTCTTACTAACTCTTCCTTCAGTTAGTCCTGACGAAGGGTCTCGGCCCGAAACGTCGACTGTACCTCTTCCAATAGGTGCTGCCTGGCCTTCTGCGTTCACCAGCATTTTTTATGTGTATTCAGGACAAGTTTAACAGCAACTAACTCATACTTGGTGTTGTTGAAGCCCTTCTAATGCATTCATGTATATAAGCAGGTTTTTTAATGCTTGGTTGATATGACCAAAGAATTTAACCAAATGGATGTCAGAGGGTCAGCAACGTTTTCTGCAGGGCTTGTATGCAATTACTGTGATGTTTGTGAGTTATTCAGCACAGGAATAAAGCCTTCAACCTACTTGTTTCATTCTGACTATCCAGTACCCAACCACACTAACCCTATTAAGCAGCTCATGGTCCAGAGCTACTATATCTTGGTGTTTGCCCAGATTTAAATATAAATACCTGGATATCAATATCTATATCGAGCTAATCTTCTATAGTATCCCTCTGCCATCAACATAAAAAGATGGGATTTTAGTTGAAAATGAATGGATTTGTGGTCAGCAGGTTTCTATTTCTCAGCCTAAATGTCACTCCCATACCACACTCCCTACTTCCATCTTCCACACTTGAATCATGGAAATGGCCGTGTCCAGATCCCTTATGAACTTCCTTTGTTCCCAAAGCCATAATAGGTAGTATCCGGTAAGATGGTGGTGTGCTCCAATACAGTGGCCACTCCGTGTCCACTCACAGGTCCTTTTGTTCATTTTATAAATCTTTTCTATGATCCCCAGTCACTGTTGGATATTAAGAGCATCAGGTACAGCTGGATTATCCCATCGGTAAGTTGCTCGATAGTGATGGAGCTGGACTTATTGCATACCATTGTCGTGTTGTAACCAGGACTTGTTGTGCCAAGAAGGTGCACAGTGCAAGTGATTGTCTTGGGTGTTTTTATTGTGATCGCAAGGCCCTGTTGGACATTAGTAAGCTAGAGTACGACCAGTGCGGTTTACTGGAAGATGGGCGAGACTGACAAAGAGGGAGCTGTGTTGCCTCAGATGTGACTCGGTTGAGGACTAAGGCTAGGTTGAGGTTATGGGGTCACCGGTGGGATTCGCCCAGAGGAGGAGATGCCAAAGTAGAGCTGCCCTCTAGTGTTCACTCAGTGGAAGAACCAGCTGGACCATAACACAGCTTGTCTTGCCACATAGGGACTTGGGTTATATATTTTTTTCTCTCTTCGTGATTATATGGTTTCCTCCTGAAAACATAATCAAATGTGATTTTTGTGCTATGTGCTATGTGCCGTAAGCTGTGTGCTGTTGGTAATGTACTTTGCACTTTGGCTCCAGAGGAACGCTGTTTTGATTGGCTATATTCATCTATGGTTGAACGATAATTAAACTTAAACCTGAACTTGAACTTGATGATGATCAGTCTAAGAAATGACAGCAGTCATCCTCCAGCTCCTTCATGGAAGTAGAGGACTTTTAGGAACCTCTTTTCTTCCACTTTGTTTCTTAGCCCACATATTCTGTGGGCAAGCTACAGCTTTTAGGCCTACTGTCAATGTTGGACCAGCAATTGTAATGGAGAAGATAAATAATAAGAAACTGCATATGTTAAGCTCTCCCATACGAGGCTCTACCACACAAAAAAACACAAAGGCGATGTTCAGGTTTAGGCATTGACTGATTGATAATGTTTACTTTGTGGGTGGCCTTGAACATTGCAATCAATTTCATAAGAATCCGATTACAGAAGTAAGCATTACCAGTGCTGGAGGATTACAATTGCCATGTGTCTCCTTCCTGATCATTTCCCTTCAGTGCAGGGCAGAAGAGAGAAGGATTGAATGATAGGTTCTGCATATCATTCCTGACCTCAAGTCATTTACATGACTCGTTGTTAGTCATGTACAGAGAAAAATAAGGGCACAATCCCATGGTGCCAATAGTAGAATATGAAGGTGCTATAGTACGAAAGGACTCCAGTTCACTTTGTCTTTCTGTTTGTCCATCATTTTTAGTGCCCGTCTTTATCTAACAGCATTTCAACAGCTTCTTAAAATATTTTTTAGGCCTAATGTCAAAAGCAATATTTGTACAGAATTCAAATTCCAATTGGCTTCTGCAGAAAGATATCTCCAGTGTAGAACATAGATAATTTGCCACAGAAGCCATACCATGCTACAGCACTGGAACAGGCCCTCCGGCACATCCAGTCCATGCTGAACTGTTATGCTGCCTGCCCCATCTATCCACACCTGAATGATAGCCCTCCATACCCCTCCCATCTGTAATTATCCAGACTTCTCTTGAATGTTGTAATCAAATCCACATCCACTACTTCCGCTGGCAGCTCATTTCAAACTCACACCACCCTCTAAGTGAAGAAGCTCCCCCTCCGCTTCCCCTTAACTCTTTCACCTTTCGCCCCTTTACCCGTGAACTCTAGTTCAGTGTCACCCAACCTCAGTGCGAGAAGCCTGCTTGTATCTACCCTAACTATACCCCTCATAATTGTGTATACCTCTATCAAATCTCCCTTCATTCTCCTACGCTCCATGGAATAAAGTCCAAATCTATACAAACTTTCCATATAAATCAGGGCCTCAAATCTAAGCGACATCCTTGTAAGGATGTAAGGCGACATCCTCTAAAACCTTTTAGTCCCTCTTTCCTTCCGACCTACAGTATTTCATTGGCATTCTCAACTTCTCAGTTATTGAGAACAACCTATTTAGATCTGCATAAAACCAGTAAGTAAACAGTGGGCTGTTCTTACAGATGAATCATCAATTCACTGATAAGTTCCCTCTCTATTTCGCTCTTTATTTCCTTTTCCTCATACATAGAAATTAAGTACATTGGAAAGAAAACTTCTCAGAATTGAGAAACAACACAAAAATACATCAGCTTAACTATGACTATTTTCTGTTTCATCTCAAACTACAATGGTAGCTCTAGAGATTCAGCATATTTTTAACAGGAGTCCCTAATATAGCAATTAGTCTTTGCATGTTCATTAAGAGATACTTACAACAGACAAAGTGCATATGCTCCAACCACTGATTCGCTGCCCCTCACCAAGAAACTCCCATCCATTCCAGCTTTAGCGAGAAGTTCCTCAGCTTTGGCTCGGCTGATGTTCAAATGATACCATGTTGGACTTGTGGTGGCCATTTTAACCACACACAGACCGATCAGAGGAGTGAAGCCTTGCAAGAAAGAAAAAAAAATTGTTAATATTATCTCAGCCATGGTCTAGTTGGTAGCTCCCTTGCATCTAATCATAAAGCTTTGGATTCAAGTCCAGCTCATGAGGCTTGAGCACGAAATCTGGATTACTGAGTGACCACTACATGTCAGAAGTGATGGGAAATTAAACTGAGGATCCATCACCTCTCACAGGTAGTTATTAAACTCTGAAGCAGTGCTGGGCTTTTGTTCTAGTCAATACCCCTTAAATATCAATCAGTAAAACCAATTTAATGATTATCATCACTTTGGCTTGTGGCAAAGACAGCCATAAAAGAAATTACTTTCCTGAGAGAGTCATGAGCCTTTGGAATTCTTTACCCCAGGGAACAGTAGAGGGTGAATCATTCATTAAAGGTTAAGACAGATTTTTGCTCTATAGGGGAGGAAACAGTTATGGTGGCGGGGTGGAGATACGTCTCTATCACAAGAGGTGTAAGGCGTTACTTCCCTCCATTAGCCTGCAGGTCACCCTTGGGCAAGGTGTAGCACCTGCTTAGCCCCCCGATCAGGATCACTGCCTGGTACGGGAACTGTACTCCATCAATTGCAGGGCTCGGCAGAGAGTGGCGTGGACAGCCCAGCACATCTGTGGATGTGAACTTCCACTATTCAGAACATTTACAGTGACAGGTGTGTAAAAAGGGCCAAAAGGATCATTGGGGACCCAAGTTACCCCAACCACAAACTCTTCCAGCAGTTACCATCTGGGAAATGGTATCGCAGTATAAAAGCCAGGACCAACGGGCTCTGGGACAGCTTCTTCCACCAGACCATCAGATTGATTAATTCACATCGACACAATTGTATTTCTAAGCTATATTGAGTGTTCTGTTGTAAATCTTACTGTGTATACTATTTATTAGAAATTACTATAATTTGCACATTCAGACGAAGCTCCTCACAGTTTTACTTCTCCCGTACGTAAAGGATGCAAGAAATAAAGTCAATTCAATTCAGTCAATGGGAGCAGGTGGTAGATGGTCATACGAGCAGTTGGTGCACATCACAAGTCCTGGTTATGCGAACACTGACACCAGGCAGCCAATCTCTGAAGAGTATTGATAATGGCTGGGGTCACCCGTCTTGTAGAGACACTGCCCAGAAGAAGGCAATGGTAGACCACTTCTTTAGAAAAATTTGCCAAGAACAATCATGGTCATGGAAAGACCATGATCGCCCACGTGATACAACACAGCACCTAACAAACAAACAAATAGTTATGGAGAAACAGGTAGACAAGTGGACCAGAGCCTAACATATGCACACTGATGAATTTATTAAAAGAAAGAGTAAGTTCAAGGGCCCATGCGATTTTTTCCTTCTCCTTTTTCTTCACGTTATACAGTATTCTGGGGTTTACAAATTTGGGCTATAATCATGAACTATGCCTCACCACTGCAAAAACCTATTTTTATGGCGTTCATACCATGTATGTTTGCTTATCACATCAATGAACTTGAACGATTAAAAGCATTAGTGAAGTTGCAGCTGGAGTATTCTGTCCATTTCTGGGCGGCATTCTGTGGAAAGGATGTTAAGTTCCAGAAGAGGGTGCAGAAATGAGTAAATGATACTAAAGAGGTGAACTCAGTTATGTAATGGGCAGAGAAGGGTAAAGCAATCAAGAAGAGGTTTGGGCCTGTTGTTTCACAAGAAAAAAGTATTTTGTTAGAGTAAATGATGAAATGTTGTGTCAGTGGCAGAAGAGTCGTTGAGTAAAGACACAGTTTTAAGATAAAAATAGCAAATTCTGGGAACACCCAGCAGCTGTCGATATGTATCTTCAATTTGAAATGTTCGCTCTGTTTCTCTTTCCACGTTTTGCTAAAAGTGCTGAGATTTCTGCTTTTCATTCATATTTTCAGATGTGCAGTTTTTTTCATTAATTTAAGGTAATTGGCAAAGCAACAATTGAAGGATCAAGAAAATGATTCCTTGTGGCCTACCATGTTTTGAAATGCACTTTCTGACAGGACAGTTGGAGTAATTTCAGCTCAAGAATTGAATAAATTCCTAAGAAGTGTACTTGGAGGGTTACTTGAATTGGAGCCGTGGACAGCTATTAATTGGAGAACTTCTTCAGGAACCAGCTGAGACATGACGGGCCAAGTGGTCTCTTTCTCCTTACACTAGGTTAAAAGAGGATCTGGTGTTTTCCCACCGTATATGATGAATAAACTCTTCTTAGGCTTCCAGCCAGGTACAGATATTGATTTTAACCAACGTTTCAATGTCAAACTCTACCATCTTCATCAGGGGTGATGCCTGGGCATGTCTAGGCTGATGGTATTTATAATCCCATTGTCCATCCCTCCTGATTAGTTGGTCCTCATCCAAACAGGTTTCTGCTGTCCCACCTTGTTTATAGTCAAGAACTGGAATACCACGGGGCAATAAATACCACCGGACTGGACGTGTCCAGGCATCATCCCTGATGATGGCAGAGTTTGTCATTGAAATGTCGGTTAAAATTGATAGTTGTACCCGGCTGGAAGCCCGAGAAGAGCTTAAACACTAGTTTATCTCCAGCAGACAGGCCAAATCACTCATATGTCCAACACCTTACTTCCAAATTAGTGTTCTATTGAATGACACACACATTTCATGAGATGTTCCATATTTTTTTTGTTTGTTAACACAGTGGCATAGTGTTTCACAGCTTCAGTACGTCAATTCAATTCTGACCTCGGATGCACTTTCTCTCCGTCACCGTGGAGACACAAGTTGCTGGAATCCAGAGTATCAAACACTCTGCTGGAAGACTCAATAGGTTAAGCAGAATAGGTGGGAGGAGTGGAATTAATGCAGAATTTTGACCTGAGGTACCAGCAATTTCTTTCCTCCCACAGATGATGCTCAATCCACTGAGTTCCTCCAGCAGATTCTTCGATGCTCTCTGCCACCATGTTGGTTGCTTCCAAGTACCCTAATTTGCTCCAACAGCTCAAAGGCACATTTCTACATTTTGACCCTCAGTGTAGGTGAAAGGCAAAAAGAGTCAATGGGGTGTTGATGGCCATTTGTGGAGGAGAATAAGTTGCAAGGATACAGGGAGATTCATTCAATGGTCACTTTATTAGGTACATCTGTACACCTGTACATGAATGCAAATGTCTGCTCATCCAATCATGTGGCTGCAACTCAATGCATAAGAGCATGCAGACACGGTCAAGAGGTTCAATTGTTGTTCAGACCAAACATCAGAATGGGGAAAAGTGCGATCGAAGAACCTTGACCATGGAATGATTGTTCACTAGACTGGGTAGTTTGAGTATCTCAGAAACTGCCGATTCCCTAAGAGCTTCACACATAACAGTTTCTAGAGTTTACATAGAATAGTGCAAAAAACAAAAAACTTCCAGTGAGCCGCAGTTCTGCGGGTGAAAATGCCTTGTTAGTGACAGAGGTCAGAGTAAAAAGGCTCTGGTTCAAGCTAAAAGAAAGGCAGTACAACCTCAGATAACCATGTGTTACAACAGTGGTGTGCAGAAGAGCATCGCTAATTCACAACACATTGCTTCTTGAAGCTGATAGGCTACAGCAGCAGAAGATCACAAACACACACTCAGCAGCCTCTTTGTTAGCTACAGAACGTAGCTAATGAAGTGGCCACAGAGTGGATGTGGGAAGGGAATATGACTGAGGGGATTGCTCATTTGGGAGTTAGTATGCACCCAATGGTTGAAATGGCCTCAGTCTGTGTCATAAGTTGATACTTTGGCTGCTATCATTAATATTTCCACACAGTTGCTTGGTACGTAATCAAAATGTATAAAACAAGCCAGAAATGTTGGGGGGCAGAAAGAGAGAAAGAGTGAATACATCAACGATCTTCCAGTCAATCTGGGTCTCCAGTTTAGTTAGATATGTATCACATTTAATTGCCAAATGTGTATCCCTTCTTGTAAGTTTATTACTATTCTTCATTGCTGTGCTGAAGGAAGAATCAAATACTTTATATGAACTAATTGCAGTTTCTTGTTAAATCTCAAATGCTTATGCTGATCAATTTACTTAATGCTAACCTTTTACTAAACTTTCATTATAAAGGTTAAGGCCCAGAAATCCATCACATCTTATGCACCTCATTATCAAGGACAAGGATTAAATTTATTCACCACATACATTTACATGTATTAGGAAACTGCTGCAGTGTGTTGGAGTGACATAAAACAAAAAAAGAAACAGCATTCGACAACTATAAGAATAAAGAATTATATAAAAAGTAAACTTAGAAGTTGAAGTATGGATATGGAATAAAATGTGGATAAATATATAAATACCAGCAACATTATGAACAGCTTTATCAAAATTTAAATAAACTCAATAGCTAAAAGTGAAGGGTCTCAGCCTAAAACGTCGACTGTATTCGTTTTCATAGATGCTGCCTGTCCTGCTGAGTTCCTCCGGCATTTAGTGCGTGTTGCTTGGATTTCCAGCATCTGCAGACTTTTATTCTTATTTGTGAGTCCATATTGTATACATTTGGGAAGAAATGTGACTCCAGAGAAAGAGGAATCCTTCCCAAGCATGGTGTCAGTGTTCAGTCGCTGCCTAATGTGAAAGAGTTAAATTTGACATCCTGCAGACTATCAGGAAGAAACAGTGAACTTCTGAGATAAGTATTTAATGTCATTTTCCCCCACTTTCTCATACCGAGTGCGTCTGGTTGACCATAGTAACAACATTAATCGTAACAGTGGCACCACAGTAGCGTAGTGGTTAGCACGACTCCATTCAGTTCAGGCCGTCGGAGTTCAGAGTTCAATCCCAGCATCCTTTGTAAGGAGTCTTTATACATCCTCCCCATGGAATGCATTGGTTTTCTCCAGATGCTCCGGTTTCCTCCCACAGTCCAAAGACGTACCAGGTAGGTTAATTGGTCATGGTAAATTGCCCCATGATTAGGTTAGGGTTACATTGAGATTGTTGGGGGTTGCTGGGTGGTGTGGCTCGAAGGGCCAGAAGAGCCTACTCTGCATTATATCTCCAAATGAAATAATAACCCAGTAAGCTGTTCATGTGGCACATGAGAACACTGTGTGCCAAGGCATCAACGTACAATTAGCAAAAACTCATTGTTATATTTAATACACAGAAGTGCTTCACAAACAGTGTGGGCCTCAAGCATTAGAGTAGGTACAGTATGAGCCTGTCTTATAGGGTTAGTCTTACACTTGATCTTAGCCAAAAGGCTGAGAAGCGATAGGGTCAACAGAGCAGTGCTGACTCCAATGATTCAATCAATTTAGCTTCGGCTTTGGGTTCCCAACACTTCTGACTTCTACTCGCAACATCCATAGTTGATGTGGCAATGGCCTGTTCTTTGTCAGAGAGGGATGGGTTAATCCATCCCACATGGGAACAATGAGTCGAAGCAATCGTTCCCATTGGGATTTTCTGCTCTAAAGGATCAAGCAACAAAGTTTGTGCCATTCAGTGAAATGGTGCTCCCTTGCACCTTCTTGCTAAACTATCACCACTTCCCCGAAGAGCATACATAATGGTTTCTCAGCTGGCAAAACCTTCTATTATCTCTGAAACATGTTTAATTCCTGTTTCAAGATCATACAGGACACTTGTAACCATAGCAAGGAACTCGCTCCACATCACTCTGATTGTGTTGGAATCCAAGTCTCTACTGTTATCAGTAACCCAAAACTGCAGCAGAGTTTTTGCACAAATTGTTCAGTGTTCTGGTCAGACCACACCTTATATATCACGTCAAAATCTAGTCCCTGACACAGGGAGGAAGCATTCATTTGTTGCTTGCGTTTCAGTGAAAAGCCACAAGCATGTGAACCGATAGTAAGATTATGAGGCCTAAGCAGTGCAAGTCCTCAGACTTTCTGAAACCCAAAACAACTTCAGAAGCTGGAAAGCCAAAATACAAACAGAGAATGTTGGAACAAGTCAGCAGTTTGAATGGTATCTATAGGGAGAGAAAATGTGGTAAGGCCCTGGAATTCGTTTCCTGGCAGTATGCTGGGAGCAGAGCTTGTTGTCAGAATTAAAAAAATTACTTCACTGAGCTCCTAACGCTTTACGGCAGTGTAGAGCTGAAAAGTGGTACGAACTAGTCCTTAGATGGCAACAACAACATGCTTCCTTCTAAGATCTAAATCTCTATGATTCTATGATGTCTCTTGATGTTTTACTTGTGATCATAGAATCGCATAGCATGAACCGTGCCAGTTACAGTAGATCCACTTTATCTATGCTCATTGTGATACCGATCTATGCCAAGTTATTTTCCCACATTAGGCCCCTATCTTTCTACACCTTTTCCAGCTAAGTACAGTCTGAAAGCCTTTTAATAATTGTAACTGTGTCCACTTCCATCATCTCCCCTTGAAGCTTTTTCCAGATTTTGGTCTGACTGTGCCAACACCTGACCATTTGAAACTTAAATGGCTGACTCTTCTTCAGTGATGTTTTGTTGACTCTGTGGAACATACACTAAAACTATGAAAGACCTACCCAGAGCCTAATAAATAAAAGGAGAAGATTCATCGGTTTCACACAGTGGAAAAACAAACCCCAGTTGATCATGATGTTGAGGAAATAGTTTGTTTCCATTTCCACAGACAGCAACAGAATTTTCATTATTTTGTTTAAAATAATTCAACATATTACCGCTGAAAATAATGCAAAGCTGTTGCAGGAGATCATATTTCAGGATTGCTGATTGAGAGTTTATGCGAATCACTAGACTGTAATGCCTCATAAACGTAAAATGGGCATCTTGATTGAGCAGATCTTGCAGAGCACAGAGTAGGGTTCTCACATTGTTTGCATACCTTTGCTTAGTTATGAGTTTAATGTTGTTTTGAGTGGGTAAAGGGTAGCAAAACTAAACACTAACTGGGGGACACTGAGCAATAGCTACAACATATAATTGTGAAAAACTGAAGCAGGAGTACGCCATTCCGCTCCCATATCTCTTCTACCATCCAGTTAGAATATGGCTTTTGTATCAGCATAATTTTCCCACTCACAACCCTCGGTTACTTTCATTACCTTGCAAAGATCCATCAATCTCTGTCTTAATTATACTCAGCAAGCGGGCCTCCACAGCTCTGCTGGATTAATACATTTCTTCTCATCTCAGTCCTGAATAACCATTTCGGTATTTTGAGCCCTGATCTTGACTCACTCATCTGGGGAAATATCTTCTTCTTCATCTACCCCATCAGGTTTCAACTGAGATCACCACATTGGGTGGCAGAGTGGCATAGCGGTTATCATAACGCTATTATAGTGCCAGTGACCTGTGTTCAATTCCACCACACTCGATAGGGGGTTTGTGCATTCCACCTGTGACCATGGGTTTCCTCTGGGTGCTCTGGTTTCCTCTCACATTGCAAATGTGTACAGGTTAGTGGCTAATTGGTTATATGGGCATAATTGGGTGGTGCGGACTTGTTGGAACAGCACGGCCTGTTACCATGTTGTGTCTCTAAATAAATTAAAACAAAAATGGGACTTTGATATTTGGTCAAAAAGATTCTTATCAAAAAGGATGTAATGCTGAGACTATATAAAGCACCGGTGAGGCCTCACTTGGAGTATTGTGAGCAGTTTTAGGCCTCTTATCTTAGAAAGGATGTGTTGGAACTGGAGAGAGTTTAAAGGAGGTTCACAAAAATGACTCCATATGACAAATGATAGTTCTATGAAAAGTGCTTGAAGAATCTGTGCCTGTACTCACTGGAACTCAGAAGAATGAGGGGTGACCTAATTGTGACCTATTGAATGGTGAAAGGCCTTGATAGACTGAATATGCAGAGGATGTTTCCAGTGGTGAGAGAGTCTAAGACCAGAGGACACGGCCTCAGAATACAAGGGTGCTCTTTCAGAATGGAGATGAGGAATTTCTTTAGCCAGAGAGTGGTTAACTTGTGGAATTCTTTGTCACACGCAGCTGTGGAGGCCAGGTCTGGAGGTTTAAGGCAGAGGTTGATAGATTCTAGATTGGTCAGGGCATGAAGGGATATGAGGAGAAAGCAGGAGATTGGGGTTGAGAGGAAAATTGGATCAGTCGTGATGAAATAGCAGGGCAGACTCAATGGGCCAAATGGCCTAATTCTGCTCCTAAATCTTATGGCCTTATGGAAACTAGAACCCATTGCGCCAAAATTCTACCTTGATCTAACTCAGATAAACCTCTCCTTCAAATGAAGGAACATAACAAAGGAATGGAGGGAACAATCAGATAAATATATTCTACAAAGCTTATTTATGCAACAAACCAGCTAAATCACCTCTGTATTCAATGCCAACCATGTAACCACGGAGAAAAGTTAGACCATATTCCGGCAATAACTATGTCAACATAGGTACTGATATTCTGTCCTCTCTGCTATAAAACTGACCCATTTCTTTCAGACCGTGCAACTCTGCTGTAGAGGGTGGGTTCTCAATATAATGAAGATATGAAGACATGGCATTGTTATTGTCAGCAAAGAGAAGTTCAAGGGCAAGGTGAATTCTTGTTTTATTCTAAGGAACCTAACCAACTTTAATAGCTTACATTTAGGTCTCAAAGTAGTTCAGTGGATGGAGAGGGAGACAGGAAGTAAATGTGAGGACAAGCTTGCTCTGCCACCCTGCTAAAAACCCAATGGTAAGTAGCTGTGTCACTGAGGCTTCTACTGACTGTCCACCAAAATTATGCCAGGTGATTGTGAAAAGCTTGGCATAAACCTTAATGAACTCATAGTTAAGTATGATTCCTATTTTAATGGCTTATCTCAGACTTCCTTCTGATTTAAAGTGGAGCACCTACGTTTACCCATTTGGGAGCGTAAGTGGTCACTCCAAATATAACTCTATTCCATTCAATCAGACTGAGATACATAGAGGAACATCTTGGGTCAATGTGTATTGATTGCAGTATCTAACGGAAATCAATTCTACTTTTGTGTGAATGATTTCTGGTCAAGCCTTGAGAAACCATTCGCCCATACAGAGGCAAACTGATCTTCCTGGGTGATTTAATATCAAGGTTGGAAAAGAGTAATCTTCTGGTAAGGCTTGCTGATAGCAAGGAGTAGGAAAAGCTGAAGTTTATCAAGGATGAAGAGGCAGTCACCATCCACTGAAAGGCACTCACTGTCCAGTGTAAAAAAATACACCTCCACCATAATTTTGGCCTTGACTGATTTTCAGTCCTCATGCCACACCTGATTATAAAGATCATAAACTGATGAACAATAAAATCTCAAGAGAAAACAGTATCCCAGCAAAATTCAAAATTTTGGCAGCCTTTAATTACAACCTTCAAGAAGAGGAGGATGTGCTTAAAATATCTGGAAGATCTTAATATTTATCATCCTCATGAAAGAAATCAAATGTAATTGTACAGAGGAGTCAGTGGTGTCATCCGAAGGAGCTTCCTCAAATCATTTCCATGGTTTTGTTACTGTTGTGCTGTTGTTGCCTGCGTTATTCTCCCAAACATGATGGGCATGTTGAGTTGGTACTAGAATGAAAAGAGTGGGCTGCCCATAGCAAATCCTTGAGTGTGCTATTTGTAAATGCAAACGTTGCATTTCACTGTATGCTTTGATTAAAATGCGATAAATAATTGAATCTGATTCTAACCTGAATCTCTCTGAGTTTATTATTGTCTTATTTGGCTGTTAACACAAGCAATGCATTTCAAAATTCAAGATCAAAGTAAGCTTAATATCAAAGTATGTATATGTCACCACATACCACATAGATTTATTTTCTTGCAGGCGTTCACAGTAGAACAAAAAAACTGCAATAGAATCAATGAAGTGACCAACAATCAATGTGCAAAAACAGAAAAACCATGCAAACAAAAACTTACAATAAATAAGTAAATATGTAGATTGATTGATAGATAGATAGATAAACACAAACTGAGAACGTGGGTTGTAGATTCCTTGAAAGTGAGTCCATTGTTTGTGGAACCACTTCAGTGTTGAGATGAGTGAAGTTACTGATTCCACACTGGTTCAGGACCCTGGTAGTCGAAGGGTAATAACTGTTCCTGAACCTGTTGGTGTGGGACCAAAGGCTCCTGTACGTCCTTCATGATGGCAGCAATGAGAAGAGAGCATGGCCTGGATAGATATGATAGATGCTACTTTCTTATGGCAGTGCTCTTGTAGATGTGCTCTATAGTGGGGAGGGTTTTTCCTGTGATAGACAGGGCTGTATGCATCACTTTTTTGTAGGCTTTTCTGTTCTTGGGCAATGGTGTTTCTATAGCAGGACGTGATGCAATCAGTCAGGATACTGTCCACTGTGCATCTATAGAAATGTAGAGCTGTCCTCTGAATAACAGTGTGGATTCAATTTGTTTTGAGGCACAATGAACATATTCCTCAACATGAGATGAACTCTGGAAGAAGTACAGTGAGCAAAGTCACTCATTACATCATCACTTTCTATAGCACAACACCAACATTGCTT
Organism: Mobula hypostoma; assembly: GCF_963921235.1. NCBI lineage: Eukaryota > Metazoa > Chordata > Chondrichthyes > Myliobatiformes > Myliobatidae > Mobula > Mobula hypostoma. The sequence goes on along the minus strand of NC_086106.1, from coordinate 114,203,930 downwards.
CCCAAAAAGCTTCCAAGTCACCGGTATGTTAAGCAAATCAAAGTCACAATCCTCTCCAGAGCAAATATCTCCAGAACTGAAGCTCTATTTACCCTCAGGCTACGTCCACACTAGACTGGATAAATCCATAACCGAAGCTTTTTCTCTTCGTTTTGACCCTCCGTCCACACTGAAACGGTGTTTTCCTCCCCCGAAAATGGAGCTTTTCAAAAACGCTCTCCAGAGTGAATAAATCTAAAAACGCCTAATGGCCGTTGTAGTGTGTACGGGGTAACCGGCTCTTTTTAAAAACGCTGTCATGACGTGCCGGAAAAGATGGTGGCGGCAGCCCGGCTTTTCATTGTTTCCTTGGGTGCAACCTCCAACACCACAACAACAACGGCGGATGGCTTCACGCATGTGTCGTTTACTTTATTGTTCTAAGTTAATTTCGACCCCCCACACAACCTAACAATTTCAGGACAGATGGCAACGAGACTGAAGCCAGAAGAGTTAGAAATGTACTCACCAAATACTTTGACCCATAGCTTACTGAGTACTGAATAAATAAATATACACACTTTGCCCTGTTTTCTGTCCTTGCTTGTATAAAGGTGGTTTACCTATTGATGCAAGTACTTCTCTATAAAGTTGTATGGAAATACAGGATAACACTGATGCAGACATGTTTTATACATTTAACAAGGTGTTTTATTAAAGTATTGTTTGTGCAAACATTCAATAGATGCAATTGTCACTACTTCCAAAATGTCATTTTTAAGTAGTGGCTTATGTTTGGCATAGACATGAAAATGTTAAGGCCAAAAAAGGAAAGTTGCCAGTTTCACTTTTACTCAGGTAAAAATAAAATTACTTTTGCACAGTAACTCATTTTATTGCACATGTTAAATACAGCAAAATAATACAGAAAGACATGGCAAAAGTAAAGGCAAACAAGTAAGATAACAGCAAATTTCACTTTTTCCCAGTAACAAGCCTTATTGTATTTAGTTGTAGCTGTTGTCCCTTTCATCGGTGAGGAGACTATGGCCGTAGGAAATGTTTCCAGGGTGACCCCTCTGTGGGAGTGGGGAAGGTGTTGGTGGGGCCACCAGGGGGTCTGTGTGTCCGTATGTGTAGCTTTCAGAGATTAAGGGAGCTAGGGCTTTACTCTTTGGAGAGAAGGAGGATGAGAGGAGACATGATAGAGGTGTACAAGATAATAAGAGGAATAGATAGGGTGGATAGCCAGCGCCTCTTCCCCAGGGCCCACTGCTCAATACAAGAGGACATGGCTTTAAGATAAGGGTTGGGAAGTTCAAGGGGGATATTAGAGGAAGGTTTTTTACTCAGAGAGTGGTTGGTGTGTGGAATGCACTGCCTGAGTCAGTGGTGGAGGCAGATACACTAGTAAAGTTTAAGAGACTACTAGACAGGTATATGGAGGAATTTAAGGTGGGGGCTTATATGGGAGGCAGGGTTTGAGGGTCGGCACAACATTGTGGGCCGAAGGGCCTGTACTGTGCTGTACTATTCTATGTTCTATGTTCTATTGTAGTGGCTGTGAGGCTGGTATTGTGGCGGTGAAAAGTACTGGTGGGGGGGGGGGGGAGCCATCATATTCTTCATCATTGCAAATCCCTCTGCAACAGAGTTAGTCAGTTTTTCAATGTTCGTCGTCAGCCGGGTCATACTGTCCGTGAACTCCCTGTTGGTTGCCTCCATATGCTCCAGTATTTGTTTTTTTAGTTTTAAGTCCCCCTGCACGAGAGCCAACAGCTGTCCGTCGTTTGGCAATTTCCTTTTAAGTTTTTCTAGTCTGTAACTGGTCAAACGCACACCAAGTCTTTCACAGCGAGATTCGACACCGAACATGTCGCAGCCATCACCTGTTGCTTGGTCCAAACTGTCGGAGTTGGGCGTACTTGTCGAAGCGGGTGAACTCTGTAGATGTTTCCTGCGCATGCCCGGTAGAAGGAGATTTGCCCAAATACCCGTTTTAATGTGGACAGAGGTATTTTCAAAAACACCTGCTGTGGATGCCTATCGTTTTCAAAATTATCCGGTCTAGTATGCATGTAGCCTCAGTTAGTTCTGCTGAGCAGGTAAATTGTCTTGCATGCCCTACATTAATTCAGAAATTATCACTCCATTCTCAGGTCTGTCCTAGGGAAAAGATTACCAATTGCGAGAAGAATCAATTCAAGGAAGCCCTCAAAACCTCCTCCAGGAGGTGTGACATCTCCCCCACCCCCGACTTGAAGGAACTGCTAAAAATGGGGGGAAAATGTTCGATTGACAATGTCTTTATTCATAGGGAGCACCCAGGAACGTAATGCAAAACACCAGAAAAATCACACATCCTCCACATCCTCACAAAGTATACCTTCCCCACCTCTCAGTTACCTCCTGCCGTACCTGTGACGAAGTCAGTGGGCCCATACAGACCTCAACAACCACCTCAGATACCACAGTACAAGAGTTAAAAGTTTCTTGATTTAATCTTAAAAGGCCATGTACTAATCCAGTGATTATACCCTCAGATTTTAGATTCCTTCACTAGTGGAATTTGTTTCTCCAAATGCATCCTATATGTTGTAAAGATCTTAACCTTATAGTGTTATACAATACCAAGGAAGTTTATGTAGGTAGCCTCTTAAAGCTTTTGGGTCAATCATCTACAAGCTCAAGTTCCTCTCCTGAAGTATATGCTCAAAGATGAGCAAAGGTCTGGAAAAGGAATCCAACAAAAGCTTTGCAATTCTGAAGTATCACTCTCTCTCTCTCTCTCTCTCTCTCTCTCAAAGGCCAAAATTCCATCCAGAATTCCTCCAGCAGCTTGTTCTTGAATCAGTTTTATCTTCTATATTTCATTATTTTGGCAACATTTCACTAGGAGTTTGAGGGCATTTGCTTTGTCATCAAATACATTCGCAAATTTCTACAGATGTTCCGTGGAGAGCATTCATCACCGTCTGGTTTTGTGGTGGGGGCTACTGCATAGGACTGAAATAAGCTGCAGAAAGTTATAACCTGCGTCAGCTCCATCGTGGGCACTAGCCTTCACAGAATTCAGAACATCTTCAAGGAGCAATGCCTCAAAAAGTGTTGTCCATCATTAAGGACCCCTATCACCCAGGACATGTCCTCTTCTCAATGCTACCATCAAGAAGGAGGTGCAGAAGCCTGAAGGCACACACTCAATGATTCAGGAACAGCTTCTTCCCCTCTGCCATCCAATTTCTGAATAGACATTGAACCCATGAACACTACCTCACTATTTTTAATTTTTATTTTTGCACTACTTATTTAATTGACTATTCAATTATATATACTTACAGTAATTCACTTTTTTCTTTTTATGTATTACATTGTACAGCTGCTGCCAAAACAACAAATTTCACAATATATTCTGATTATTTGGATAAAATAAGGAGCTTAGGAAGGATGATGGTGCCTAATGGCATTTTCAGAAACAGCTCTATTTCTACCTTTAATATCTCTATTTTTGCCTTTCGGGGTTCTTTTGAAGACCCTGACCTGGAGTTGCACGCAGGCTTCGGTTCTTTGGGGAAGGGGACCCGTTCTCAGGGTTCCATGACTGGCCGTTATTCGACATGCCAAGGGTTTGGCCTGAGAGTCTTGATCGGGTTCGGAAGCCTAAGATCTTGGTGCTCTGGAGACGGGCGGATCGAGGGTCGGTGTCACAGCAGGAGACTCGAGTGTCATTGGCGAGGTCGGAAAATCTTTCGCTGTGGGCCTGAAGACCCAAGGTCTTTGTGATCTTCAGACACAGAGCTTGGAAAAAGCGATAAAATGTACTTCTAACATCGTAAACCAGCGGGTTGTTGTTATGTGTCCCGCTCGCTGTGAAAATGGGGGACATCTCCCTCCTCCTTGCCAAGGAAGAGAGAGAACCTGTGGATTGTCCAATGTCGGATGAAATGTGAAGCCTTTGGGGTAACCTTGGTCTGTGACTTTGCTAATGCTTAGCGCACGCTTGGACTCGGTGATGGTACCAATGCGCGTTTTTTTTGCTGGTGGGGAGAGGGGAGATCGTTGCTCGCTGCTGCTTACGCGTGGGAAGGGGGGAGCTGGGGGGGTTACTTTGGGGTTCTCACGTTTAACGGTCGTTTGTCCTTTGGGGCGCTTCTCTGTTTTCGTGGATGTTTGTGAAGAAAAAACATTTCTCTGACATTAGATTTGACCTTTGAAAAATCTTTTGTCTCCATGCTGGAAGAATGCATTAAAGTGCTGTTCAAATTTGTGCACTGTACCACTCTTCATTACTGTTGTTTTAATCAGATGCATTGTCTTTCATATGAATAGCTGGAACAGTATTCTCAGAATGCAAATTATGTGCCTGGTTTGTGCTGACAGACAAATGGTGTAGTGGAGACAATTAATTTTCCCTTATGCACCTATTCCACTACTGATTGTTGAGCCCGCAGTAATTTCTCTTTTGTCATTTTCTATTCTCTCCTAGGGTTCACAGTAGCGGAACAACAGGAGAGATTAAGGTTAAAATTATGTTGACAATATTTTGCTGCATTCATTGTGGGCCTAAGAAAAGGCATACATTGCGTTATCTGACTTTGATCTGTTCAACTTAATGAGCAGAACATTGTAGGAGTGCAGAGGTAGGAATCGCAGGACAACTATTTCAGCACTATTTTGTATTCATTCTTAGGATGTGGGCTTTAGTGTTATGCCAATGGGCACAAAGTCAAGAACAAGGATGGAACTGCTGACACTTGCTTATTGAAGACAGACTTTACTCAACTAATAGCAATGACAACATACCAACAATCTTTCTATGCTTGTATGTGCAATTCTTTAAATATATACTTGGTAAGATACTGCTCACTATTTTAAAAAAAATAGCAAACGATTTAAACTATCAACCAACTATGCATAATAAAAGATCGTGTTGCTGTTCTTTTTTTGTGCGGGGCAGGGGGTGTTTTATTATTTCTCTCTGAACCAGTATTTCATTTTTCTCGTGGCTATCTAGAGAAGATAGATGAACCCTTGAATCTTTGTAAATATATTTTCATAGTTATTAATTTAATGGGAGACTTATAATTTTCTTAGCTCTCTCAACTCAATGCAGGAAACTCAAGATGTTTACTGTATTCATTCTAGAAACTGATAATTCCCATAGATTACTTCTCAATTACACCTTGTTAGAGCATTTTTTGGAGTTAGCACATATAGCAAATAATGTCAGCAACTGACTTCAACCAACAGCCTTCAGATTTGAATATGAACTATGGATTAAATCTAAAATGCAGCTCTGAATAATAGGTTCCTAAGATAATGAATCACAGTAAATTGGAAGACACCACAGTTAATTGGTACACTAAATGCTGATTAAATTCGTTATTTAGGTGTCATTTTGGCGTCTGTCCTGTGAATTCGAAGACGGGGGTGTAAGGTGGTGTGTAGTTCAAAGAAAGCATTGTAAATATGGAATTGTCCTTTGATCTTTAGCAGATAAAATGTCATGTAGAGTTGGGTCAGGCAAACCTCTTGCTCCAAAAGGGTCTCTTTCTTTCTCTCTTTTTTCTCTCTCTCTCTCCCCCTCCCTCTCACACTCTCTCCCTCTTTCTCTCTTTCTCTCGTAATTTCAAAGGGCTGTCAGCTTATTTGTGAATGTGAATATCAAATAAAAAGGCTAGTTTTCATATATACCAACTGTGTCTCTGGTGACTTTGTTCACACAATAGGCTTCATACATAACTAATCTTACACCCTGTACTCCAATTGTTACTTTGACTCTGCATAATATTAAATACAATTGTATTACATATTTTCTAATATCAACTGTAATAGCAATATCTGAGAATTGAAATAATCTTCTTACAACCAACCTCTTTCACCCTGTGTCGAGCTTCTCACCTTCCCCATTGTCTGTGGATTCTAACAATATCATAGACATCACCGTGGGATTCTGACAAACCATTTGCCTCCTTCCATCCAAATCGTTTATGGAGCCTTCATCCAAACTGATGGCTGCGAATAACTATTCACACTAAATCAGACCCAATTTAGCCTGCTCCAGATTTCCTTCAGACATTTCTATGGCAGATGATACATATCCAGACCCAAAGTACCAGTGGGTATCCTAATGCATTCTTAGATTGAACTTGACTGTATTGCCACTGTTCTCCTCTTCAAGGATGCAACGGATTATCCAGTTCCAGCTTTGGATGGTCCTCCAGCAGAACAGTTCTATGACCTTACCCCCTTGTAACCAAAGACTACCACGATTATTTTCGTTCCAGGCTACATTGTGCAAGTGCCGTACACTGAGGTTTCCATAACATTCAAGGCAAGGTTCATGCCTTTAACACTTATCTTTCCCCAGTGGTATTCAGGTAATCGACTGCTTTCCCATTGAATTTGTCCATGAAGAAGCCTCACCGTCATTATGAAGTCTAAGGACTGATAATGATGCCCTTACTGAAGATGTTTCACATTGTCCAGTGCCAGCACCATGCTGACGGCTATTCTACATGCTTCTTTGAACCTTAGGGTGTAAGCAAGTTTTTTCCTGAATTCCCCCATTCGCCATCACACACACACACACACTAAACGATCCGACAGCATTTGTCTGTTATATGCCATGTCGTATGACATCGGCAGTCATGGTCTTTCCATGGCCATGATTGTCCTTGGCAGATTTTTCTACAAAGGTGGTTTGCCATTGCCTTCTTTCAGGAAGAGTCTTCACAAGACAGGTGACCCCAGCCATTATCACTTCACTTCAGAGATTATCAGCCTGGCCTCAGTGGTCATATAACCAGAATTTGTGACGTGCACCAGCTGAACTTCTGACCATCCATCACCTGCTCCCATGGCTTCACATGACCCCGATCAGGGGGTGAAGCAGGTGCACCACCTTGCCCAAGGCTGATCTGCAAGCTAGCGGGGGAAAGGAGCGCCTTTCATCTCCCTTGGTAGAGACATATTTCCACCCCCTCAGCAGCCAACCGAAAAGTGTCTAATAATTATACTGCATTAGTCAGATTGTGCTGACCCTTGTTTGCAAGTGCTAAATTGGCATTTCCTCAAAGGCATGAGTTTACTTCTCTCTTCGCAATGTCTTTGCAAGATCTTGTCTGTGGTCAGTGGTACCAGCAAACTCGGTGACATCTCATATTTCTGGGGCTCTACTGTCAACAATGAGATAATCTTTGTTCTTTTCACCTAATGTCAGATTTTCCATTCTGTAACCTCCCCTTGACTTGCAACAATATTTATTACTTTCAAGTATATTAATAACCATTCCATGTGCAGTTCATATGGGTGAATCTTTTAGTACTTCAGAGCTCATGGATGTAACTGGCTGGAGTGTTTACCAATATCTGTAACCTCTCACTTCGGGTGTCTTAGGTACCCACCTGCTTCAAGCAGGCTTCAATTATACTGGTGCCTCAGAAGAACATCATCCAGTAGCACTAACATTCATTGTGATGAAGTTCTTTTCATTTTCTTTCTTCTTAAATCTTTTTATTAATTATTATTGAAAATCAACAACAGAGAAAAATACATCAAAATAATCAAGATAACATATCCATATGTAAAGTAAAAGTTAAACTATCAACCAGGCTAAACAGTATATCAATAATAATTAAAAAACAAAATATTAAAGCTTTTTTTCTATGGAAAAAAGGAAATAAAGTTCTTTGGGATGTTGGTGATGAAACATATCAACTCCTGCCTAAGAAGCAACTTGGATCCGCTCCAATTTGCCTACTGGAGCAACAGGTCAACTTTGGATGCCATTTCATTGGCTCTTCACACAACCCTGGAACATTAGGACAGCGAGGATGCATACATCAGGATGCTCTTTATTGACTACGGCTTGGCATTCAATACTATAATCCCCTCAAAATTAATCAACAAGTTTCCAGACCAAGGCTTCAATACCTCCTTGTGCAACTGGATCCTTGATTTCTTTGCTTGCAGACTCCAGTCAGTTTAAATAGGCAACATTTCCTCCACAATCTCCATCAGCACAGGCGCATCACAAGGTTGTGTACTTAGCCGCCTGATCTATTCACTTTATATACATGCCTATGAGGCTAAGCATGGTATCAATGCCATATTTAAGTTTACTGACTGCACCAAAGGTGGTGACAAATCAGCACATGGAAGGGAGATTGAAAATCTGGCAGAGTGGTGTCACAGAAACAACCTCTGATTCGATATCAACAAGACCGAGGAGATGATTATTGACGTCAGGAGAAGGAAACCGGAAGTCCATGAGCCAGTTCTCATTGAGAGATCTGAGGTGGAGAGGGTCAGCAACTTTAAATTCTTCAGTGTTATCATTTGTGAGGATCTGTCATGGGTCCAGCATATAAGTGCCATTACAAGAGAAAAGAATCAATGGCAGTGCCTTCCACTTTCTTGGAAGTTTGTGAAGTTTTGGCATGTCATCTAAAACTTTGACAAACTTCTATAGATATGTGGTGAAGAGTATATTGACTGGTTGCATCATGGCCTGGTATGGAAATATCAATGCCCTAAAATGGAAAAGCCTACAAAAAGTATTGAATGTGGTCCTGTCTATTATGGGCAGCATCCATCAACACGGATCCTCACCACCCAGGTCATGCTCTCTTCTCACTACTCTCATCGGGAAGAAGGTACAAGCACTTCAGGCCTCACACCACCAGGTTCAGGAACAGTTATTATCCCTCAGCCATCAGGCTCTTGAACCAAAGGGAATAACTTCACTCAACTTCACTTGCCCCATCATTGAAATGTTCCCACAACCCATAAACTCACTTTCAAGTGATCTTCATCTCATGTTTTTGAAATGTATTGCTTACTTATTTATTATTATTTTTTTCTTTTTGTATTTGCACAGTTTGAGGTCTCTTACACAATGATTGTTTATGTGTCCTTTTGGGTGCAGTCTTTCCATTGTGTTTCTAGTATTCACTCTGAATGCATGCAAGAAAATGAATCTGAGGGTTGTATATGGTGACATAAGATAATAAGCTATGGACCATTTGGCCCATTGGTCTGCTCTGGCATTTCATTATGGCTGATCCTTTTTCCCTCTCAGCCCCAATCTCCTGCCTTTATCCTGCATCCCTTCATGCCCTGACCAATCAAGAATCCATCAAACTCTGCCTTAAATATACATAAAGACTTAGCCTCCACAGGTACGTGTGGCAATGAATTTCACAGATTCACCACTCACCGGCCAAAGAAATTCCTCCTCATCATTCTAAAAGAATGCCCCTCCATTCTGAGGCTGTGTACTCTGGTCTCAGGCTCTCCCACCATAAGAAACATCATCCCACATCCACTCTATCAAGGCCTTCTAACATTCAATAGGTTTCAATTAGGTCACTCCTCGTTCTTCTGAATTCTAGTGAATACAGGCCCAGAGACATCAAACACTCTTCATATAGCAAGCCATTCAATCCTGCCATCATTTTCGTGAACCACCTTTAAACCCTCTCCAGTTTCAGAATATCTTTTCTAAGATATGTGCCCAAAGCTGCTCTCAATAATCCAAGTGAGATCTCACTGGTGCATTATAAAATCTGAACATTACATCCTTGCTTTCATATTCTAGTCCTCTTGAAATGAATGCTAACATTGCATTTGCTTTCCTCACCGCAGACTTAACCTGCAAATTAACCTTTAGAGAATCCTGCAGAAGGACTCCCAAGTTCAGGTATGTACTTTGATAATAAATTTGCTTATAAGTCTGAACTTTGATATCTGTCTTAGAAACATAGAAATATCGGAAACCTACAGCACAATACAGGCCCTTTGGCCCACAATGCTGTGCCGAACATGTACTTACTTAGAAATTACCTAAGGTTTCCCATAGCCTTCTATTTTACTAAGCTCCATGTACCTATCCAGGAGTCTCATAAAGGAACCCATCGTATCTGCCTCCACCAACGTCATCGGCAGCCCATTCCACGCACTCACCACTCTGCGTAAAAAACCTATCCCTGACATCTCCTCTATACCTACTTCCAAGCACCTTAAAACTGTGCCCCATCATGTTAGCCACTTCAGCCCTGGAAAAAATCCACATGATCAATGCCTCTCATCTTGTTTTGTCTACTTCTTTCTGTTCTTGTCACTGTTTTCAGTAGAGAAAGCCTCTCTTTAACCTTACATTTAATTATGATCTTGTTACATTTTTGTGCAACAATATCCCATCATTGCTGGTAATAGTAACTGTTTTGTTGCTCACTAGGATAAGTACAAATGGTTGAGGTACCATCAAAGCACAAATTACAGATGACAATCAATATTAAACTACTCTAACAGTCTATCAAATGACAATCCATATGATAAACATACATTTTAAATCCACACTTAAATTTGTGCATAAACATCTCCAAATATTTATTGCTCCTCCCAGCTGGAATTCACAATACCATATATGGTTATGGACTGGATGGAAGCCATTTTGTAACATGGAAAGCATGATTAAATTTAAAACTAAAATCCCTTTGATTTAGACACTGCACTGTGATTGATAAACATCCAGCTGTTGGCATTGAATGTCCAATGGGGTTCAATAGCTACAATTACAGAAATTAGTTTTCCTCTAACACTTCACAGATATCAATTAAATATTGCATCATACAAAAAGTTGGAGGAACTCAAGATTTTTAAGCAGTGTCTATGGAGTAAATGGACAGTCGACCTTTCAGGTTGAAATGCTTCACCTGGAGTGATGAAGGGTCTTGAACTGAAACATTGTTGATTTCCATCCACTGCCTGACTGAATAAGTTCCTTCAACTTTTTATGTGTTCCTCCAGATTATAGCATCTGCAGTCTTTTGTATCTCAAACAATGTTGTATGTATGATGTGATATCTCATTAAGTAAAATCAGATTCCTTTCTATTTTCTTCTCAATTCCCGGAGAAGGAGGCTGCCGCTGTGCCTGGAGAATGTTACCCAGGTTTTCTGCATTTTCGATATGGACTTCGACTATGGAATTTTTTCACCCTTATAGATTTTATGCTCTGTGCTGTTCGCCCAATCTTGCTCATTTTTTTGTGTGCAGGGGAGGGGGATTTGGGGGTCAATGTGCCTGTTCCATTTTTGTTTGTTTTTTGTGCAGGGAGATAGGATTTGGAGGCTGATGATTATGCAGCCATTCTTTTCTGTCTTGGTTTTGTGGCTATCTGGAGAAGAAGAATTTCAGAGTTGTATACTTTGATAATAAATGAACCTTTAAACCTTTGAACCTTAATATTCATCATGATAATTTGTTCACTCCTCTCATATCCACGGAGCTTTACAGCATGCCCAATGCAAGAAATTTGGTGTTTGAGAGAGGGAGTTATGTAGACCTTCACTAAATGTGCAATCCCAATATCACTTCACCCATCTTACCTGTCTCATATCACGCATTTTGTTTTCACATTTCATCTCAAGTGTGCGCAGACCAATAAGACTGTTTTTGCCATTGCCATGATGGAAGTTGTCCAATACAGCACAGAATCTGTTACATTTTGTGTGTGTGTGTGTGTTTTATTTAGTTCAGTACCTTTTAATAAACCTGCAGAGCTGGCAGCTAAACATTGTTGAGTAGATTTTTGAACATAGGATACAGAACCTTACAGCACACAACAGGCCCTTCAGTTCACAATGCTGTGTCAGCAATTTAATCTACTCCAAGATCAATCTAACCCCTTCCTCACACAGAGACATCCATTTCAACCATGTGTCTATCTAGGAGTTTCTTAAATACCCCCAATGTATCTGCCTCTACCACTACACACAGTATGTTCCGCATATCTACCACTCTCTGCGTTAAAAAAAAACCCTGAACTCCACTTTATACTTTCCTCCCAACATCTTTAAAGCTTGCCCCTTGCGTTAGCGATTTTTGCCCTTGGAATAAATCTGTGGGACTCAGTCTATTCCTCTTACCATCTTATACACTTCTATCAAATCACCTCTCAGCCTCCTTCTCTACAAAAGGAAAAGCCTTAGCTCATTCAATCTTTCCTCATAAAACATGCTTTCTCATCCAGGCAGAATTATGGTACATCTCTTCTGAAAGTATAATCTCTCTCTCTCTTCAGTTGTTTATATCCATTGTCACTAATGAAGATATTTTTACACTATCACACAAAGATCTACCACAAATACTTTTCCGTCAGCTTTGTACTCAAATGGCACAATAGCAGAAGTCACATTGCAGTTTCTCTGTGCTCATCATAAATGGACGAATCCGCTAAAAGTAAACTTCTCTTTATTTAAGAAACAATCAAATCCACTCCAAATACATTTGAATTACAGTGGTCTCAAATGATTTATAAAAGCCAATTTTATAATCATTATCATTTTAATTATCATATAATCATTTTGAATATTGTTCAGGTGTTATCACAACACACATCAACAAATTGAGTAACCAATGTCACTTTATTATTCAAGAAGGGGCATAGGGATAATGCAGGGAAAGTACAAGCCAGTTCATCTCACCTCAGTGATAGGGAAATTATTGGAGGGGCTTCTTAGAGATGAGATTTATGAACATTTGGAAAAGGGGATTTGGGAGTTGATGATGTGCTGCCTTTCTATCTTTCTTGGTTTCATAGCTACCCAGAGAAGAAGAATTTCTGAGTTTATACATTGATAATAAATGAACCTTTGATTAGAGACAGTTGCTATGGCTTTGTGCAAGGGAGAATATGTCTTGCAAACTTGATTGAGATGTTTGAGGAGATAACAGAGGAAATTATTGAGATAGGGCAGTGGATACTTGTAAGGTGTTTGACAAGGTCCCTCATGAGAGGGTCGTTCAGAAAATTAAGATGCACAGATCCACTGTGAATTAACTGTTTGGATTCAGAATTGGCTTGCCTTTGGAAGATAGAGGGTAGTGGCAGAAGGGTAATATTCTGGCTAGAGGTCTGTAACCAGTGGTGTCTCATAGGCATCAGCAGTGGAGTCCCTGTTGTTTGTGGTATAATAACTTGGATGAAAGTGTAGATGCATGGGTAAGGAAGTTTGCAGACGACACAAGAGGTGGTGTAATATGCGCAGTGTAGAGGGCTGTCAAAAGATACAGCAGAATATAGGCCAGTAACAGATATGGTCAAAGGAATGGAAGATGCAATTTATTTTGAGCAAAGTGTGATGTTGCACGTTGGGAGGTCAAATGTAAAGAGAAAATAAGCAGTTAATGGCAGGACCCTCAACAGCAATGATGTACGGAGGACCTTGGAGTCCAAGTCCATTGTTCACGAAAACAGCCCGTGCAAATAGACAGGGTGGTAAAGAAAACATAAGGCGTTCTAGTGTTCATTTGTCAGGCAAAAACTCTGACTAGGATATACAGTATCTGGAGTATTGGCATTCCGTTCTGGTCTCCCCATTATAGGAAGGATGTGGATGCTCTGGAGAGGGTGTAGAAGACATTTACCAAGATGATGCCCGGACTAGAGGGCAGGCGCTACAGTGAGAGATTGGCCAAGCTTGGACTGTTTTCTCTTAAGAGACAGAGGATGAGAGAAAAACAGATAAAATTTGATAAAATAATGAGCGATGTACATGGGGTGGACAGAATCTTTCTATAAGGGTAGAGATGTCAAGTACTAGAGAACAGATACTTAATGTGAGAGGAAGAAAGTTTGAAGGAGGTGTGATGGGCAAGGTTGAGGGACTGTGCCTGGAATGGGCTGTTGACGGGAAGTGGAGAAGGCAAATACAATACTGACATTTAAGAGGGAGTTAGAATAATACATGAATATGGAGACAATGGAAGGATACAGATCATGAACAGGCAGAAGAGAATGCATTTAGTTCAGTAAATGTTTGGCACAAGCATAAGGGACTGAAGCACCTGTTCCTGCTCTGTACCGTTGTATGTTCTGTGTTCTAAATGGCTATTTGGACAGAGCAGCAGAGCATCAAACTATTCTCTACTCAAAGCCCATGTTTTGTAATGTCAATGAGAGACAAAAAGTGAAGAAAACCAGCAGGCGGTGATGGATAAGGTCTGAGCGGCTGCACGGAACTTCACACCACAGTACAGGCCTTCTGCAAGTCTCGTTAACCAACATGGTGAGCAAGGTGTCCGACTGAGTTTGACATTTTAATTCAGCTTTTTAGTTCAAATGCTTTAAACTCTTTTTTTTACTGATTTACAACAGAGAATCTTTCTCTTTCTCTACGAACCCACTCAAAGAAGAGCACGAAAGTGAATCGAAAACTCATCAGATGTTACTCATCATATGGGTTCTTCATTAAAAGCAGCTCAAACATAAATAGCACTTTCCACTCTTTTATGTTCTTTATCTAAAAGAAAGTATAAGCAACAAGACTTCCACAGAACATAGAATCTGCAATGAGTCCACAGACTTACCCTTTTGGACCAGTTGTTTAAAGACCAAGCAGGCAGCTGCACTGTAGCTTCAACTTGAGTGCTGGTCGGGTCTCTCTGCCTGTCGGATGGTTTGTCTTTAAGGTTTCCCCAGTATCTTTGCAGTGCATGATGTTCACTTAAAAGCCTGTGAGTTGCTCAGGCCCTCTAGTGGTGAGAACCATCTGTGGCTGTGATCAGCAAGCACCTCCTTGTTGCAAGATCAGTAAGAGCAAGAACCGATGAGGAAGTCAACCCCTTTTCTGAATGCCATGAAGAATCTAGAGCAGGAGTTCCCAACCTGGGGTGCACAGATGCCTTGGTTAATGGTAGGGGTCCATGGCATGGAAAATTTGGGAACACCCTGCAGATGTTGCTTATTATGTAATGCAAAATGGTAAAACATTGGAGGTGATTTCATTGAATGATTGAGACATACAGCATTAGAAAAGGCCCTTTGGCCTATGAGGTCCTTGCCAACCATCCGTTAGAACATAGAGCAGGCCGTTTAAACTACTATGTTGACCTGAACTAATTGAGCTAATAGTGCCTTCACACACTAATCCCTCCTGCATAATGTTCCGTTTCCCTCAGTTATCTTCAAATTCATATGCCTATTAAAGACCACTCATTGTATCTGCCTCCAACACCACCCTTAGCACCCACAACCCTCTGTGTAAAAATCTTGCCCTGCACATCTCCTTTGAACTTTATCCCTCTCACCTTAGATGTATGCCCTCTGGTAATATACATTTTGACCCTTGGAGAAAGATACTAGCTCTCTACCTGTGCCCCTCATAAGCTGATAAACTATTTTTAAGCCTCCTCTCAGTTCCTGCTACTCCACCCAAAACAATTCCAGTTTGCCTAACCTCTCTCTATAGCACATACCTTCTCGTCCAGGCAGCATCCTGGTAAACCCTTCCTGAACCCTTTCCAAAGGTTTTATACTTCCTGAAATGGAACAAACAGAAACGAAACCAGTACTCCAGATGCGACCTACCAGAGTTTTATAAAGTCGCCACATAACTTCTTGACCCTTGAACTCGATGACTCGACTAATAAAGACAGGCATACATGACACCTTCATTGCCATTCTATTACTTCGTGTGGCCACTTTCAGGGAATCATGGACCTTGTCCCCACTCCTTGCTGGTTTAAATGTTGGTCCAGATGTGCGAGTGGACCTGATCGTGCAGCCCTTTGTCGGCGAGTCTGCTGAAGGCTCGGAGCTGTTCACCGTTGAAGGACAGTCCGTGTGGCTGGCTGGATGGGTGAGAGGGAAGAAGGGGGCTTATTTGGCTGCTACTGTCTCTGTTGCTTGTTGCATTCTGTATTGTTCTGCTGAGTACTGCGGGCATGCTACGTAGCACTGGAATATGTGGCAACTCTAGCGGGCTGCCTTAGGGTTGTGCTGGTTGTTAACGAAAATGACATATTACACTGTGTGTTTCGATCTGCACATGACAGAAAAATCTCAATCTGAATCTGATTTATTTATCTCCTTTAGCAATGGGTTCTAACTTGCAGCCACATTCTTGGTGAATAAAATTAGCCAGCTTACGTTGGCGCTGGTGAAACACAGTGTTGCCTTACTGACAGTAAACAAAACTACTAACTGCTATATTACTCACACATTTTCTGGAAAACGATCGCTGCAATCAATAGCCAGTAACTTCCCTTTCGGAGTTGCACTTTTGAACCGCCTGGATGACACAGCATTTTTGCAGTGTGAACTGAAGTCTCAGAGGTGCAGGACAGTGCAATGAGGGATAAACGGGCTGAATAGAGACAGCAGGGCCCAGGCCCGAGAGTGGGGAATGAGCCAATGTTTGGCCTTTGCTGGAGCAGATGCAGAGGCAATTTGATGTGCAGAACTGAGCCAAGGAAAGGCAGAGTTGAGGCAGTAGGGCCCAGGCCTGGGAGTGAGGAATGACCCATTGTTCAGCCACTTTAAGCGCGGAGGCAGATTGGAAAAGATGGGGTGTCAGGGCCGGAGGAGAGGGATGGGCCAGTGTTCGGCTTGCTGTTCCATGAGGTTTACCTGTGCCTGTGCTGAAATGAGGCTGGGGCCTAAAACTAACGGGCTCCTGGATTAGTTGATGTGATGACCAACTTCATGGCTGTGAACTCACTTTCGTGATCTTCAGTTCTGAAAGTTATTTGCTTACTTTCACTGTTTGCCTAATAAGTGTTTTTTCTACACATTGGGTGTTTGACGGTCTTTTTTTCCAATGGGTTCTATTGGCTTTCTTTGTTCTGTGGCTGCCTGTAAGGAGATGAATCTCAAGATTGTGTATAGCATACATACTTCGATGATAAATGTACTTTGAATTTTTTAGTCTTAAATAAAATTGGGTGATCCAATTTAAATTTCCACGATGGCAATTGAGGAATTTAAATAATCTGGAATCTGAAAAAAAAAATGGTAATCAAGAATAATAGTGATGAAAACAGACAGTTGATGAAAAACCCATTTGTTGCACCAGCAGGGGACGAAATCAGCCAGTCCTTCCCAACAATGACAATCTTTGCCACTGTCTGGGCCCACATACCAGGCTCAGTAATACCTCCCAGAAATGACCCAGCAAGCCGGAGTATTACTGATGAGATTTGCATGTGAAGACTATATCCTAAAATATAAATGCAAAATAAAGAATTCTTTAGGGACTAACAGGAAAGATGCAGAGCTGATGTTTACTTTGTCATGATATCTACAACCAGAGGTCTACTACATTGTTTTTCACTTGTTAGTGATTTTCTATCCACAGCACAGACCCTTTTATTGATATGTTTCTGACTTCTTGACTTACAATCAGTGGCCACTTCATTAGTTGCTGGAGAGAAACCCAATGCTATCTTCTGGTTGTGGTAGCCTATTCACTTCAAGGTTCAATGCTCTTCTGCACAGCACTGGTTTTCAAAGTTCAAAGTTATTTCAGGTTACTGCCGTCTTCCTGTCAACTTGAACTATTCTGTCCATTCTCCTCTCTCATTAACTAGGTGTTTTCACCCACAGGACTGACACTCACTAAATGGTTTTTTTGTTTCTCTCCCCATACTCTGAAAACTTTGGAGACTGTTGCACATGAAAATCCCAGAAAATCAGCTGTTTCTGAGATACTCAATCTACCCCTTTTGCTGCAACAATCATGTCACAGTCAAAGTCACTTAGATCTCATTTCTTCATCATTTGTCTGAACAGCAACTGAACCTTGTGACCATGCCTCCATGCCTGCATGCCTTTATGCACTGAGTTGCTGCATATGATTGGCTGATTAGATATTTGCATTAGATGGACAGGTGTACCTAATAAAGGGACCCTTTTTGAAATCCTTGTTTACCTCATGTCCTTTGATATTCTGCTTATTTTTTCCCTCAAAGTAACAGCAAAGCAGAAACAGCATATGGAGGAAAAGTCCGATGAAATGGATTTGAGGAAACTGGAGCTCCATCTAGTGCTATGAGGATTGAAAAGGAGGATACAAAGCAGACTGGAGTATAGACTGAGAAGAGATTTTAATAAGGTATTGAATCAATGGGAAGAAACAATGTGCATTGGTTTTAGCAATGAAAAAGAGATTAAAGGACATACAAGGACAAAAGATACCAATGTGTAGAAGGAGCCTGAAATTCATTGCCTTGAGAAGGACACACAGAAATACTTATAAAATCTAAAGAAGTGTCAGGATTTGCATATGAAATTATTATCTACACAAGTACAGATGGTAGTCTGATCAGTGGGAATGATCAAAATGGCTCCATCACTATGCTGCAATGACATGCTTCTCTGCTGGCATTAGAGGCACAGAAAGACAAGGGCGTGGGTGCTGTTTCCTTCACCCATATCCTGTCCTAGTCCAACTATGGAGAGTCTATGGCCAAGAAGGCCCACTACTTTTTCAGAAGGCTAAGGAAATTCAGCATGTCCCTGTTGACCCGCGCTAATTTTTATAGGTGCATCATAGAGAGCTTCCTATTCAGATACTTCTCATTTAGTATGGCAACTGCTCTACTCAAGAAATTGCTGAGAGTTGTGGACACAGCTCAGTCAGTTGCGAAAACCAGACTCCCCTTTATGGACTTTGTCCATATTTCTTAATGCCTTAGAAAAGCAGTCAGTATAATCAAAAGACCCTTTCTCACCCTTGACATTCTCTCTTTCCCCCTTCCATTGGGCTGAAGGTATAAATGCTTGAAAATATGCATCAGTAGGCTCAATGAGAGCTTCCATCCACAGTTCAAAGACCCTCAATGCAGGGATTCCAAACCTTGGGTCCACGGACCCCTTGCTTAATGGTATTGGTCCATGGTATATAAAAGGTTGGGAACCCCTGCTTTAATTGAACTCCTGTACATCAAAGAAAACTTTTGAAAGGCCTAGATAGATTGATGTGGTGAGGATGTTTTCAGTGGTGCGAGTCTACAAGAGTAGTGGGGCCTAGGACCAGAAGGCACAGACTCAGAACACAAGGGCATCCCGTTGGAACAGAGATGAGGCGGAATTTTCTTAGCCGGAAGGTGGTAAGTCTGTGGAACTCATTGCTACGGATGGTTGTGGAAGCTAAGTCATTAGTTATACTTAAAGCAGAAGTTTATAAGTTCATGATTAGTAAGGGTGTCAAAAATTATGAGGAATGCAGGAGAATGGGGTGAGGAGGGAAAATAAAATCAGTGGTGATCTAACGGTGGAGCAGTGGAACAGACTCGATGGGCCGAACAGCCTGATTCTGCTCCAGCAACATACATCAAAGTTGCTGGTGAACGCAGCAGGCCAGGCAGCATCTATAGGAAGAGGCGCAGTCGACGTTTCAGGCCGAGACCCTTCGTCAGGGCTAACTGAAGGAAGAGTGAGTAAGGGATTTGATTCTGCTTCTATGACTTAGTCTTATAATCTATCACTTGACCTCACGACCTATCTTGCTCTGAAAGTTGCACCTTATTGTCCACCTGCATCGCACTTTCTCTGTAACTGTAAAGGTAACTATGTTCTGCATTCTGTTATTGTCTTTCCCTTGTATTACCTTAATGCGCTTATGTTTTGAAGTGATCTGTATAGACGGCTCGCAAAACTATCTCGGTACATACGACAATTATAAACAAGTTCCAATACCAAATCCAATTTCAAAATGAAGATGAGTGAGCCAGGTTTTGACAAGGATCTCGTGCTTTCATGGTCTATATTTCCAGTGCCAGAGAAGATGATACAAGTAATACAGCGTCTGTGGAGGGAAACAGATTTTGCTCTTCGTGTCCATGGACTTTCACCAAGCAGAGAAATATTGTGATAAACATAGTTTCATGAGTGGGGGGAAAAAACAAAAGGGAAGGTATGTGATATGGTCAAAATCAGAACTAGATTTATTATCTCTCTCTAATATGACATGACGTTTGCTTTTCTGCAGCAGCAAAGACATAAAACTAGTATAAATGACAATACATATAAATAGTGCAAACAAAAAGGAATAAAGAGGTAATATTAGTGAGTTTATGGACCATTCAGAAATTTAAAGGTGGAAAGGAAGAAGCTGTTCCTGAATTGTCGAGTGTGAGCCTCCGGGCTCCTGTACCTCCTCCATGATGGAAGCACAAAGTAAAGGATAAAAGTGGTGTGATAACAGGGTCAGAAAAGGAACAAAAAAATTAAAAGTGTTGTAAATGTGAGATGCCAGTACTGAGTCCAGAAACTACATCCAGTTGAAAGAGGGGGTACATCTTCCTAACTTTACTCTGTTGAGCCTTATTGGAACAGTGTAGGAAACTGAAGAGAGAGAGGTCAGAGCAGAGAAGCACAGAGATTAGATTAGCTCGAGACATATAGTGAAATGCATCATTTACATTAACAATCTACACAATCTGAGGATGTACTGGGGGCAGCCCGCAGGAGTTGCCACACATTCCAGCGCCAACATAGCACACTCATTATGGTCAGCAGAACAACTCTCTTCAAAATACGACAAGATAGTGGATGGATTGACATGCAGATTACAATGCCAGCAGAGTGAGTTCAATTCCCATCACTGTCTTTGGGGAGTTCATACATTCTGCCCATGACCGTGCATGTTTCTTTGGGGTGCTCCAGTTTCCTTCCACATCCCAAAGATGTACAGGTTGATAGGTTAATTTATCACATATATAACTGGGTGTCACAGGCTCTTTGGGCCAGAAAAGCCTCATCCCGTGCTATATCTCTACATTAAAATTTCTCTGAATCCCACTCTTAATTTTTTAAAGTACAGAGGTACGATTCAATGCAATTAGAGACACAGGGTAATGCAGAACAGGAATAAGCCCTTCGATCCAGCTTGTTCATGCTGACCAAGGTTCCCATCTAAGTTAGTCCCAAATCCCTCTAAACCTCTCTTATCCATGTACCTGTCCAAGTACCTTTTAAATGTTGTCATTATACCCGCCTCAGCCATGTTCATTAGAAACTTGTCCCATGTATGTCCCATGTTCTGCATGAGGAAGTTTCTTTTAATTTGTTCCCCTCTGGTCTTAAACCTATAAGCTCTGGATTTCATTCCCTTTTTCTATGCATTCACCCTATCTATGCCCTCTCATGATTTTTACACACCTCTATAAAATCACCAACTATAAAGCTGGCGCATGGAATGCACTGCCTGAGTCAGTGGTGGAGGCAGATACACTAGTGAAGTTTAAGAGACTACTAGACAGGTATATGGAGGAATTTAAGGTGGGGGGTTATATGGGAGGCAGGGTTTGAGGGTCGGCACAGCATTGTGGGCCGAAGGGCCTGTACTCTGCTGTACTATTCTATATTCTTTTTTCATTCTCCTATCTACCAAGGAACGAAGTCCTAGCCTGCCCAACCACTTCTTAAAACTCTCGTAAATCTACAGACAATCTTGCATCCTGACAAAGTTTTTGTAAATCTACTCAGATCCTTGAGTCCTTACAACTTTCTTGTAAGTGTATTCTTACAGTGTCTATAAAAAGTATTCACCCCCTTGGAAGGTTTAGTGTTTTACAACATTGAATCACAATGGATTTCATTTGGTTTTTTTGACAATGATCAACAGAAAAAGACTTTTTCATGTCAAGGTAAAAACAGATTTCTACAAAGTGATCTAAATTAATTACAAATATAAAATACAGAATTATTGATTGCTTAAGTATTCAACCCCCCCCCCTTCAATATGACGCACTAAGTCAGCAGTGGTGCAGCCAATGGCTTTCAGAAGTCACATAATTAGCTAAATTGTTGAGACTGCTTCTTTTTATGCTGTATATCTATGATCTAGATGATGGAAAAGATTACTCTGTTGCCAAGTTTGCAGATAATAGGCAGACTGGTGGAGGGGCAGGTAGTGTGAAGGAAACAGGTAGGCTGCAGAAGGATTTAGGTTAGGAAAATTTGCAAGAAAGTGGCAATTGAAGCATAATGTTGGAGAATGCATGGGCATGCACTTTGGTAGAAGGAATAAATGTGCACACTATTTTTAATTGGGCAGAAAATCCAAAAATCTGAGATGCAAAGGGACTTGGGAGTCCTTGTGCAGAACATCTTAAAGGTTAACTTGCAGGTTGAGTCAGTGGTGAGGAGGGCAAATGCAATGTTAGCATTCATTTCAAGAGCTTCTAGAATACAAGAGCAAGGATGTGATGCTGATGCTTTGTAAGGCACTAGTGAGGCCTCACCTTGAGTATTGGGAACAGTTCTGGGCTCTTCCTCTAAGAATATGAGGAATGTTTGATAGCTTGGGGCCTGTTCTTGCTGGAATTCAGAAGGCTGGGGTGGGGGGGAACGGGTCACATATGAACCTTTCAAATGTTGAAAGGCCTAAACAAAGTAGACGTGGAAAGGTTGTTTCACATGGTGGGGGAGTCTAGACAAGAGGGAACAGCCTTAGGATAGAGGACCATGCATTTAAAACAGAGATGCGGAGAAATTTCTTTTGCCAGAGGGTGGTGAATTTGTGGAATTTGTTACACAGGCAGGTGTGAAGGCCAGATCTTTGTGTGTATTTAAGGCAGACCATGATAGATTCTTGACTGGACATGGCATCAAAGGTTATGGGGAAAAGGCTGGGACGTGGGGCTGAGGAAGGGAAAAAAGGATCAGCCATGATTGAATGGCGGAACAGACTCAATTGGCCAATAGCCTAATTCTGCTCCAAAATCTTATACTCTTATGGTCTTAGGTCTAAATCGAGATCACATGTGTAATCAAGATGTTTCAATTGATTGTAGTAAAAATACACCTGTATCTGACAGGTCCAACTGCTGGTGAGTCAGTATGCTGGCAAAAACTACACTATGAAGACAAAAGAACATTCCAAGCAACTCCATGAGAAGTTTATTGAAAAGCACAAGTCAGGAGGTGGATACAAGAGAATTTCCAAGTCACTGAATACCCCTTGGAGCACAGTTAAGTCAACCATCAAGAACTGGAAAGGATATGGTGCAACTGTAAATCTGCCTAGAGCAGGCCATCCTCAAGAACTGAGTGACAGTGCAAGAAGGGGAGTAGTGAGGGACGCCACCAAGGAACCTATGACAATTCTGGAGGAGTTACAAGCTGAGATGGAGGAGAATGTACATATAACGACTGTTGCCCAGGTGCAGCTTTAGGGGAGAGTGGCAAAGAGAAAGCCACTGTTGAAAAAAACTCACATGAAATCTCAGCTAGTCTTTGCCAGAAGGCATGTGGGAGACTCTGAAGTCAACTGGAAGAAGGTTTTATGGTCTGATGAAACCAAAATGAGGCACTTTGGCCACCAGACTAAGCACTATGTTTGGCGTAAGCCAAACACTGTACATCATCAAAAGTACACCATCCCTACTGTAAAGTGTGGTGGTGGCTGAATCATGCTGTGGGGATGCTTCAATGCAGCAGGCCCTGGAAGGCTTGTGAAGGTAGAAGGTAAAATGAATGCAGCAAAATACAGGAAAATCCTGGAGAAAAACCTGATGCAGTCTGCAAGAGAACTGCAACTTGGGAGACGACCTGTTTTCCAGCAAGCATAAAGCCAAAGCTGTACAGGAAAGGCTTAAAAACAACAAAATTAATGTCCTGGAGTGGCCAAGTCAGAGTCCGGACCTCAATCCAGAACGTGAGCAGCTTTGTAAAGAAGAATTGGGAAAAATTGCAGTGAGCAGATGTGCAAAGCTGATGGAGACCTATCACACATTCTCAAGGTTGTAATTGCTGCCAAAGGTGCATCTACTAAATACTGACTTGTAAGGGGTGAATACTTATGAAATCAAATATTTTGTGTTTTATATTTGCAACTAACTTAGATCACTTTGTAGAGATCTGTTTTCACTTTGACACGAAAGAGTCTTTTTCTGTTGATCAGTGTCAAAAAATAGCCGCATTAGATCCACTGCAATTTACTGTAAAACAATCAAACATGAAAACTTCCGGGGGGGGGGGGTAAATACTTTTTATAGGCACTGTATAAATTCATTGAAAGAGTAATTGTCAGCTAGAGTGAATACTCTATAAATGATCGTGATACTGTATATTTAATGCTTTTGGCTATGAAATTACAAAGCGATATTAGAAGGTCAGAGTGAAATATGAATCGAAAATTCCTCTGCTTGCTGAATTGCCCTTGCTTCACATGGACAGACACATGGTGCTTTAATCGTAAATACTTGTGCATCACTAAGACAAGAAGAGGAAGATTCTCTCATCAAGCTATTAACTCATTGGAAATAGTCTGTACAGTCATGAACTGACACGCATGGACTTAGGGTAAAAACCAAAAAAAGAAGTCACAAAGATGCCCTAAGAGGATTAAGAAACATTGTTAATTACTGATAGAGAACACACCATCTGTCTCTTGCCAGCTAATACTAGCAACTTGAAGATATATGGAACAAATACTTAGATAGAAGGAATCAGAATCAGAATCCTTTATTAACAACAAAACAATCATGCAAATAATCGTGAACTATATACAGTGAGGTATACCTGTGTATGTACAGGTGGACTTGGTTTATAATAGACTAAAATTCAAGTGTTCATAAGACTGATGACCTACGGAAAGAAACTGTTCTTGTACCTATTTGTCCTGGCATACAGTGATCTAAAGCACCTACCAGAAGGAAGGAGTTGGAACAGTTGATGTCCAGGGTGTGATGGGTCTATAATGATGCTGTTTTCTCGATTCCTGACTCTAGATACATCTAAGTCCTGGATCGAGGGCAGCCTCACACAAATAATATATCATTCTCAATCAAAAGCCTAACTTGTCCACCCAGGTTTGATGAAAATATCTACAGCTCAATCAGTAATCAAAGAAAATAACTTTTCTAAATGCATATAAAATACGTTTAAGTCATTTGGATAAATAAAGACATAAAGAAATAGAAGCTGGAGAAGACCATATGGTCTATCAAACCATCTCTTCATTCATTAATACCGTGCCTGATCTTTCACCTCAAATACGTGTATCCTACCCAATATCTACATCCCTCAATTCCTTCAATATTCCTAAATCTACTAGTCAAAGACTGACCCTCACCAACCCTCCAGGGTAAAACATTCCCTATCCTCAGTGTTAAGAAAGTTCTTT
The DNA here is from genome assembly GCF_963921235.1 of Mobula hypostoma. NCBI lineage: Eukaryota > Metazoa > Chordata > Chondrichthyes > Myliobatiformes > Myliobatidae > Mobula > Mobula hypostoma. The sequence continues at coordinate 114,179,031 of NC_086106.1, read as the reverse complement.
TTATTTCAGTCTTGAATGGCACATCCCTCAGTCAGAGACTGTGCAGAGTGAAATGTCCTACCCGAATATGACCATAAGACAAAGGAGCAGAATTAGGCCATTCAACCCATCTGCTCCGCCATTCCATCATGGCTGATTTATTATCCCTCTCACACTCATTCTCCTGCCTTCTCCCCAAAACCTTTGACACCTGGACTAATCAAATAACTATCAGTCTCTGCTTTAAATATACCAAGTGACTTGGCCTCCACAGTCATCTGTGACAATGAATTCTACAGATTCACCACTATTTGGCTAAAGAAATTCCTCCTAATCTCACCCACTATTGGAAGCATTGTCTCCATGTGCAATCTGTTTAGGCCTTTTGATATTTGGTCGGTTTCAATGAAATCCCCTCTTAACTGCAGTGGGCACAGGCCAGGGCCATCAAACACTCCTCATACATGAATCCTTTCATTCCTGGAAACATTCTCATCAACCTCCTCCAATGCCAGCACACCTATTATTAGATAAGGGGCCCAAAACTGCTCACAATACTCCAAGTGTGGTTTGACCAATACCTTATAAAGCCTCATCATTACATCCTTTTTTAATATTCTAGTCCTCTTGAAATAAATGCTAACATTTGATTTGCCTTCCTTACAACAAACTCAACCTATAAGTTAACCTTTAGAGAATCCTGCATGAGAACTCCCAAATTCCTTTGTACTTCTTTTCTGAATTTTCTGCCCATTTAGTCGTGGAGGTCGTGGAGGTCATATTGTACAGTGAGGTCTGATGCTTCACAAGTTCCTACTGTGAAACGGAAGGCAGCTCACTGTAAGTGGAGGGCCAAATGGGTCAGGGTGGCGAGGTGGAGAGATATTATGGATGCAATGGGAGGTGAGGACCTCAATACAATAGCTATCACTACAGAGGTAGAAGAAGAAGAAGAAAGCCCTTAACTCTGAGTGGAGTCATCAAGACGCCGTCATGACAGTGATTTTTAGCAGGCTTTATTTTTAAGAGGCCGAGTTGCGAGCTCAACACTCAACCCAGCCCAGATGGAAAGTGTGCAAGGAAGCCGCCTGGATTTGAACTCAGGAGCCTTCGCTCTGAAGTCTGGCGCTGATGCCACTACGCCACCAGTCGGCATCACTACAGAGGTAGTGCTGAGCAAACTTGTGAGTCTGAAGATAGGTAGGTCCCCTGGTCCTGAAGGAATGCATCCCAGGATACTGAAAGAAATGGCAGAAGTTATAGTAGAGGCTTTTGTGATGATTTACCAAAGTGCTCTCGACTCTGGGCAAGTCCCAGTGGATTGGAAGATAACAAGTGTCATGCCACTGTTCAAAAAAAAGGGTGGAAGCAAAAGGCAAGTAACTATAGGCCAGTTAGTTTAATATCTGTAGTTGGAAAAATGCTTGAAGCTGTCATCAAAGAAGAAACAGTGAGCATCTGCAAAGAAATGGATCCATCAGGAAGATGCAGCATGGATTCAGCAAAGGCATGACAAACTTACTGAAGTTCTTTGAAGATATAATGAGCACAGTGAATAGAGGGGAACAGATGAACATTATTTACTTGGATTTCCAGAAGGCACTTGATAAGGTGCCACATAAAATACTTATCCATAAAATAAGGATGAATAGAGTTGGGGTGATGTATTAACATGGGTAGAGGATTTATTAACTAATAGAAAGCAAAGAGTTAGGATCCATGGGTGTTAATCTGGTTGGCAATCAGTGGTGAGCGGTGTGCCATAGGGGTCGGTGCTGGGCCCGCAGATATTCACGATATACATTAACGATCTGGAAGTGGGGACCAAGTGTACTGTATGTAAGATTGCTGGAGACACTAAATTGAGTGGAAAAGCAAATTGTGCAGAAGATGCGGAGAGTCTGCAGAGAGATATAGATAGGTTAAGTGAGTGGGCAAGGTCAGGTAGATGGAGTACAATACTGGTGAATGCAAGTTCATCCACTTTGGAAGGAAAAGTGGAAAGCAGATTATCATTTAACGGGTAAAAAATTGCAGCATGCTGCTGCGCAGAGGGACTTGGGAGTGCTTGTACATAAATCACGAAAGATTGGTTTGCAGGTGCAGCAGACTATCAAGAAGGCAAATGGATAGAATTTAAGAGCAGGGAGGTTATGCTGCAACTGTACAGGGTACTGGTGAGGCTGCATCTGGAGTACTGCATGCAGTTCTGGTCTCCTTAGAACATAGAAAACCTACAGCACAATACAGGCCCTTCAGCCCACAAAGCTGTGCCGAACATGTCCTTACCTTAGAAGTTACCTAGGGTTACCCATAGCCCTCTATTTTTCTGAACTCCATGTACCCATCCAGGAGTTTCTTAAAAAGCCCTACCGTATCCACCTCCACCGCCGTTGCCGGCAGCCCATTCCACGCACTCCCTGCATAAAAAGCTTACCCCTGACATCTCCTCTGTACCTACTTCCAAGCACCTTAAAACTGTGCCCTCTCATGCTAGCCACTTCAGCCCTGGGAAAAAGCCTCTGACTATCCACACAATCAATGCCTCTCATTGTCTCATACACCTCTATCAGGTCACCTCTCATCCTCCGTCACTCCAAGGAAAAAAGGCTGAGTTCACTCAACCTATTCTCATAAGACATGCTCCCCAATCAAGGCAACATCCTTGTAAATCTCCTCTGCACCACTTCAGTGGTTTCCACATCCTTCCTATAGTGAGGTGACCAGAACTGAGCACGGTACTCCAAGTGGGGTTTGACCCGGGTCCTATATAGCTGCAACATTATCTCTCGGCTCCTAAACTCAATCCCACGATTGATACTTCAGGAAGAATATACAGGCTTTGGAGGCGGTGCAGAGGAGGTTCACCAGATTGATTCCAGAGATGAGAGTGTTAGACTATGAGGACAGATTAATTCGCCAGGGACTTTACTCGCTGGAATTCAGAAGAATGAGAGGAGATCTTATAGAAACGTATGAAATGATGAAAGGGATAGATATGATACAGGAAGGAAAGTTGTTTTCACTGGTAGGTAAGACTAGAACTAGCCTCAAGATTCAGGGGAGTAGATTTAGGACGGAGATGAGGAGGAACTGCTTTTCCCAGAGAGTAGTGAATCTGTGGAATTCTCTGCCCCAATGAAGCAGTGGAGTGTCACTGTCTGGTCCGTGAAGTCTGCATTCTGGTTCATGGTCCAGTCCGTGGATTCCGTACTCTGGATAATCCATTTTTCCCTTGTTCCGTTGGGTGCCTTAATTGAGGAACCTGATTCTCATTTCAGGCTGGCAACATAAATAGCTCTGGGGTCCAGTGATTCTTTGCTGGACCGTCCTAGTCAGCAACCTCGGCAGCAACCTCATCAGCAACCTCGCCAGTATCCTCGTCAGAATCCCCGTCAAGTTAACCCGCCAGAGTGAGACTAGAGCCACTGTCTGTAGCTCCTGGGCCATGTCTAGGGCTTGCCGCTACTTGGAGCCTTTTCGTGTCAAGTTAAAGGTCAGTCTATCGTTGTGTGGTTTTGTCTCTCAGTGTTCTCTCCTCCCCTGGTAGGTCCGGCCGTTTGCCGCTACCCTGAGGGGGGAATGGTCTCAGTGTTTTGTGCCCTGCGTCCAAGAAGAGTCTCAGCTCTATGTCCTATGTCAAAGGAGGCGCCCTCGCTCAGTGTTCCATGTCCTGTGTCTAAGAAGAATCCCAGCTCTATTACCTGTGTCCAAGGAGGAGCCTTGGCTCAGTGTTCTGTGTCCTGTGTCTAAGTCAAGTCTGAGCCTAGTCCAAGTCAAGAGTCATGTTCCAAGTCCAAGTCGAGAGGCAAGTTCCAAGTCCAAGTCTGAGTCAAGTCGTAGCCAAGTCCGAGTCAAGTCCAAGCCAAGCCTGAGTCAAGTCCAAGCCATGTCTAAGTCCAAGCCAAGAGCCAAGTCTAGACCTAGGTGCCAAGTCCCAGCCAAGACCCGAGTTCCAAGTCATGACCTGAGTTCCCTGTCACGTTCAAGTCCAGGTTTTCCAGTTTGTCACTCTACGTCTACCTTTGAGTTATCATTTTGTCCTCGCTCCTCGGCTTCCCTAGCATTCTGAATAAACATAGTCCAGTTCCTAGTACTTCAGTGTCTGTGCCTTGCATTTGGGTCTGCTCTCATCACCCCCTTATGACATGGAGGCTACCTCAGTAAATATGTTTAGGACAAAGTTGGATAGATTTTTGTGTAATAGGGGAATTAAGGGTTATGAGGAAAAGGCAGGTACGTCGCTAGCAAAGGAGGTGTAAGGCTCTCCTTCCCTCCGGCAGCGCCTGTTTAGCTCCCCCGATCAGGGTCACATGAAGCCATGGGAGCAGGTAGTGGATGGTCATATGAGCAGCTGGTGCATAGCACAAGTCCTGGTTGTGTGACCACTAGTGTCAGGCAGACAATCTCTGAAGAGTATTGATAATGGCTGGGGTCACCCGTCTTGCAAAGACACTGCCCGGAAGAAAATTTGCCAAGAATAATCATGGATAGGCCACGATTGCCCACGTCATACAACATGGTGCATAACGCAAGAATGGTATCTTAAAATTACTTTTTATCCCAGGATTCAATCCATTACAACTACTTTGATCAAGGCATACGCATGGACAAGCAGAAATATATGAGGAGTTCACTGATGATGCTAACTGGATTTTGTATCAGTAGACCCATGCTGTTTTAACATTGTTGAGAATCCGTGGGGAGCAGCATACTGTACATTGAAGCAGCACAATTCAAAACAGCTGTTTCCTACAATAGTTAAAATGGCACTCCCCTGAAATTAAGCCACTGTTCTCTATCTAACTGATGGGAGATTTATTGAGATAATTGTGCTTTGTTTCATTGTTTCTTGCCATTTTGTGTAATCATATTGCTGTCAGTAAGAGACAATAGTTATTTTAGACAAGCAAGAATTCCAAATGGATCTGCAAACAAGAAGCCACAGGAGACTGCAAATGCTGGAATCTGGAGCAAAAAGCTGTTGCAGGAATTCTGCAGGTCAGAAAAACCCTATGGAGTCAAAGGGATGTTCGAAGTTTTGGGTCACGTGTGTAAATCAGAAGGACTCAGCCTGAAATGTCAACTGTCTCTGTGCCTCCACAAATACAGTTTGATCTGCTGAGTACTTCCAGCAGTTTGTTACTTCCTGAAGCAGACAACAGCAACATTTAGTTCCCACCAACCAGTACTTTACTGCACTAGATGTAGAATGCTGATCCTATAAGACGTAGGAACAGAATTAGGCCATTCAGCCCAATGAGTCTGCTCCGCCATTCCATCATGGCTGATCCCAGGTCCCACTCAACCACATATACCTGCCTTCCCGCCATATCCTTTGATGTCCTGACTGATCAGAAAACTATCAACTTCCGCATTAAATATACCCACAGACTTGGCCTCCACCGCAGTCTGTGGCAGAGCATTCCACAGATTCCCTACTCTCTGGTTAAAAAAAATTCCCCCTTACCTCTGTTCTAAAAGGTCGCCGCTCAAATTTGAGGCTGTGCTGAGAGTTAGACAGTGAGATCCCAGCATTAATCACACCTTAGGTGGTGTGGTACTGAGGACACTTCCTTGAACACCTTGACAGCTTTTGACAGCAGGAAACGTTTGGAGAAAGCATCAGATTAACACAAAATCAATGAGGCCACCAATTCACGGCTTCAATAGCCCACAAATATGTGAGATGTTTAAAAACTATTAAAATTGATCATAATAAAAATGATCACAATTGTAACTGCAAGTGATGTATATTAAATATTGTAAAAACATTTATGAACCATTTCAAACACTAAACTGAAATAAATCACTTGCTTTCTCCATTCTTCAAGGTAAGAATTTCCATCAAGTCTCAGATCTCAGAGCTTGGATCCTGTCCTGAATTTGACCCAATGAAGGGTCAGAGACATGATTCCACAACACAACCAGGGTTCTCCAGCAAAACTTCATTGCACTGTTGGACTTCATGTGGAATCCAGGGAATGAATGGGGTGGCAGATACTACACCATCTGTCACTAGTCATTCCTGAACTCACAGTGATCCCATGTAAGTCTGGGATTTATTTAAGGTGACTGTCTACTCCAGTTGTACTTTATCCTACCTCAGATCTGAGAGATTGCTCAGGCAAACCGAACTCTTTTAGTTTCACGTGATAAATGTTATTGAGAAACAACCATATTTCAGAGCCACTAAGGACATCCTAGGGATTATAGTCTAGTTTAGTCATCTCCAATTTAGAGATCCACCTCACAGGGCCGAAACATTGCCTCAATTCACGTGTAAGCATACGAGATCCATCAAAATATCTCCTTATTTTCTAAAACTGGATCGCATTAGCTTGCATAAACCTCGTAAGCATCTTACTGAAGCTAGCTTGTACACTAGCAAGACATCATTGTGTCTTCAGTCTGTCAACAATGTCAGCAAAAGTAGAATCTCTTTTGCAATTTCTGGAGTGTAGGGTGGGAGGTAAAGTGCTTGAGGTACTCCTGGAACCAAGATTGGCATTTCAGATTTCAACTGGACTCAGGGTCTCAGCCCGAGACGTCAACCCCTTATTCATTTCCATAGGTGCTGCCTTAACTGCTGAGTTCCTCCAGCATTATGTGTGTGCGTATGTGTTACTGTTATGTGTGTGATCTTTTAATGACTCTTTCAACTCACATTCTCGGTATTTAATTTGTTTATTCATTCATTTATGTATTTATTTATTTATCTGGCTGTACACTTATCTATTTATTTGACTGTCTGTTTATTTAATTATTTAATTTCTTTTTTTTTTGCTTTTTGCAGAGTTTGTCCTTGTATGCACAGTGGGTGCTTTTCAGTCTTTGTCAGTGTGTAATTTTCATTGATACTATTGTATTTCTTTATTCTACTGTGAATGCCTGCGAGAAAATGCATCTCGGGGTGAAACATGCATACATTGATAATAGATTTATTTTGGACTTAGAACTTTTCTGTATCCATTGCTCTTGATATCACATGGAGTGAAATTGGATGAAGTCTGCTCTGATGAAGAGCACAGGAGACAACAGCAATGAATTGTCACTTGGCATTTATGACTAGTAATGCTGGCAGATCATTCAGCCTTTCCCTGGAACAGTGTGTTAGACTCCACTGTTACTGAAGATGGGGACCTTCCTGAAACCCCCACCTCATGATAGTTGTTTAAATGTCCACCACTCTCTACCACTGGAGATGGCAGACTGAAGATCTTTCATCTAATTGGTTGGTTGTGGGATCAGTTAGCACTTCTTGCTACATGCTACTGTTCCAGTTCAACACACATGTGCAGGCTTTGCTAGATTGGCATCTTACCTTCAGAATGCCTGACTTTGCCCCTACATGCCCTTTGATTTTGAAGGAGGTGCCATGAGAGAAGGGCCATGTGATTCAAGAATGTGGTGGACTACAAAGCTTCAGAGCAGACAGCCTATAAGGGCCCACAAAAGCCTGGCTTTGAGCCACTAGAACACTTTTGACAGTATCACTTTAATAGGATAATGATGCTGCAAAGTTCAATGAAGGGCATCATCAGTGTGAAGATGGGACTTGGTCTCCATGAGGACAAATCTCAGCCATGCTGCCATACTCAGATATACAGCATCTGCAGGAGATTAATTGGTATTGCTAACACCAAGTAGCTATATCCATGTCTTATTTTATTAGCCACCTGCCACTGAACTGTCAGGCAGCCATGTCCTTCCAGACCGTTAGTTCCTTCAAGTTTGTTGCTGCCAAGATAGATTTGGTGGTGGGCATTGGTTTCCAACCCAAAGTACACTCTTTGCCCTTACTACGTGTTTTGTTTTCTACTTATAATGACACAGCAGGCCACTCAGTCCATCAGATTTGTGCTAGCTCCCAGGAGAACAAGTTCTTAGTTCCAATCTCGTCTCCGTATTTCCTTGCATTAATATAGAACATAAAACATAGAACAGTACAGCACAGTGAAGGCCATTTGGCTCATGATTATTTGAGAGGTTGGTGATAAAATATATCAACTCCTGCCTGAAGAATGACTTGGATCTACTCCAACTTGTCTACCATCACAACAGGTCAACAACAGCTGTCAATTCAGTGGCTCTTCATTCAACCCTGGACAGTGAAGATGCAAGCATCATGGTGCTTTTCATTATCTCAGCTCTTCATTCAAGCTTATCATCCCCTCAAAAACAAATCAGTAAGCTCCAGGACCTAGGTCTCAATACCTCCTTATGCAACTAGATTCTTGATTTCCTTACTTGCAGACCCCAGTAAGTTTGGATTGGCAACATCTCTTCCACAATCACCATCACCAAAGGTGCACCACTAGGATGTGAGCTTATTCCCCTTTGAAAGGTTTAAATGAACCTTTGAACCTTTATTCTAATTGCTTCATACTTAACAACTGTAAAGCTAAGTACAGCTCCACTACCACTTGTACTGATTACATCACTGTCATGGGCCAGATAAAAAATGTGGTGGCAAATCAACATCTAGGAGGGAGGTTGAAAATCTGGCAGAATGGTGCCACAACAAAGCCCTCTCACTCAATTTCAGCAAAAGCAAAGAGCTGATTATTGACTAAAGGAGGAGGAAACAGGATGTCCATGAGCCAGTCCTCATCAGGAGATCAGAGGTGAAGAGGGTCAGCAACTTCAAATTACTCTGTATTATCACTTTAGAGGATCTTTTCTGGGTCTGGCACATAAAGGCCATTACAAAGAAGTCACTGCAATGCTTCCGCATTCTTAGAAGCTTGTGACGATTTGGCATGTTATCCAAAACTTTGACAAAGGACTATAGATGTGTGGTGGAGAGTAGAAACATAGAAACATAGAAAGATAGAAAACCTATGGCACGATATAGGCCCTTCGGCCCACCAAGTTGTGCCGAACATGTCCCCACCTTAGAAATTACTAAGATTACTTATAGCCCTCTATTTTTCTAAGCTCCATGTACCTATCCAAAAGTCTCTTAAAAGACCCTATCGTATCTGCCTCCACCACCGTGCACCCCATTCCACACACTCACCACTCTCTGAGTAAAAAACTTACCCCTGACATCTCCTCTGTACCTACTCCCCAGCACCTTAAACCTGTGTCCTCTTGTGGCAACCATTTCAGCCCTGGGGAAAAGGCCTCTGACTATCCACATGATCAATGCCTCTCATCATCTTATACACCTCTATCAGGTCACCTCTCATCCTCCATTGCTCTGAGGAGAAAAGGCCAAATTCATGCAACCTATTCTCATAAGGCATGCTCCCCAATCCAGGCAACATTCTTGTAAATCTCTTCTGCACCTTTTTGATGGCTTCCACATCCTTCCTGTAGTGAGGCAAACAGAACTGAGCACAGTACTCCAAGTGGGGTCTGACCAGGGTCCTATATAGCTGCAACATTACCTCTCAGTTCCTAAATTCAATTCCACGATTGATGAAGGCCAGTATGCCAGCATGCCTTCTTAACTACAGAGTCAACCTGCACAGCTGCTTTGAGCGTCCTATGGACTCGGACCTCAAGATCCCTCTGATCCTCCACACTGCAAAGAGTCTTATCATTAATACTATATTCTGCCATCATATTTGACCTACCAAAATGAACCACCTCACACTTATCTGGGTTGAACTCCACCTGCCACTTCTCAGCCCAGTTTTGCATCCTATCAATGTCCCACCGTAACCTCTGACAGCCCTCCACACTATCCACAACACCTCCAATCTTTGTGTCATCAGCAAATTTACTAACCCATCCCTCCACTTTCTCATCCAGGTCATTTATAAAAATCACGAACAGTAAGGGTCCCAAAACAGATCCCTGAGGCACACCACTGGTCACCTACCTCCATGCAGAACATGACCCGGTTACAACCACTCTTTACCTTCTGTGGGCAAGCCAGTTCTGAATCCACAAAGCAAGATCCCCTTGGATCTCATGCCTCCTTACTTTCTCAATAAGCCTTGCATGGGGTACCTTATCAAATGCCTTGCTGAAATCCATATACACTACATCTACTGCTCTTCCTTCATCAATGTGTTTAGTTACATCCTCAAAAAATTCAATCAGGCTTGTAAGGCACGACCTGCCCTTGACAAAGCCATGCTGACTATTCCTAATCATATTATACCTCTCCAAATGTTCATAAATCCTGCCTCTCAGGATCTTCTCCATCAACTTACCAATCTCATTGTAAGACTCATTGGTCTATAATTTCCTGGGTTATCTCTACTTCCTTTCTTGAATAAAGGAACAACATCCGCAGCCCTCCAATCCTCCGGAACCTCTCTCGTCCCCATTGATGATGCAAAGATCATCGCCAGAGGCTCAGCAATCTCCTCCCTTGCCTCCCACAGTAGCCTAGGGTATGTCTCATCCGTTCCCGGCGACTTATCCAACTTGATGCTTTTCAAAAGCTCTAGCACATCCTCTTTCTTAATCTCTATATGCTCAAGCTTTTCAGTCTGCTGTAAGTCATCCTTGCAATCGCCAAGATCCTTTTCCGTAGTGAATACTGAAGTAAAGTATTCATTAAGTACCTTTGCTATTTCCTCCGGTTCCATACATACTTTCTGACCATCACACTTGGTTGGTCCTATTCTGTCATATCTTATCCTCTTGCTCTTCACATACTTGTAGAATGCCTTGGAGTTTTCCTTAATTCTGCCCGCCTAGGCCTTCTCATGGCCCCTTCTGGCTCTCCTAATTTCCTTCTTAAGATCCTTCCTATTATCCTTATAATCTTCTAGATCTCTAACATTACCTAGCTCTCTGAAACTTTTGTAAGCTTTTCTTTTCATCTTGACTAGATTTATTACAGCCTTTGTACACCACGGTTCCTGTACCCTACCATAATTTCCCTGTCTCATTGGAACGTACTTGTGCAGAACTCCACACAAATATCTCCTGAACATTTGCCACATTTCTTCCGTACTTTTCCCTGAGAACATGTTTCCAATTTAAGATTCTAATTTCCTGCCTGATAGCCTCATAAATCCCCCTACTCCAACTAAACACTTTTCTAACTTGTCTGTTCCTATCTCTCTCCAATGCTATTGTAAAGGAGATAAAATTATGATCACTATCTCCAAAATGCTGTCCCACTGAGAGATCTGACACCTGACCAGGTTCATTTCCCAATACCAAATCAAGTACAACCTCTTCTCTTGTAGGCTTATCTATATATTGTGTCAAGAAACCTTCCTGAGCACACCTAACAAACTCCACCCCATCTAATCCCCTTGCTCTAGGAGATGCCAATTGATATTTGGGAAATTAAAATCTCCCATCATGACAACTCTGTTATCATTACACTTTCCAGGATCTGTTTCACTATCTGTTCCTTGATATCCCTGTTACTATGGGGCGGCCTATAAAAAACACCCAGTAAATTTATTGACCCCCTTCCTTTTCCTAACCTCCACCCACAGAGACTCTGTAGACAATCCCTCCACGGCGCCACCTTTTCTGCAACCGTGACACTATCTCTGATCAACAGTGCCACGTTCCCGCCTCTTTCATAAGGGAGGATGTACAGAGACTTCATACACAATGGCGCTGGAATTGAAGTTTGAACTCCAGAATGCCCAAGCCTATAATGTCTCTCTCTCCCCTCGTCTCTCCCCCCCCCCGGCTCTGCCCCCCCCCCATATCTGGGGATATGAATTGACAATAAACTGGACTGGTCAAAGAACACTGAGGCTGTCTACAAGAAGGGTCAGAGCCGTCTCTATTTCCTGAGGAGACTGAGGTCCTTTAACATCTGCCGGACAATGCTGAGGATGTTCTACGAGTTTGTGGTGGCCAGTGCTATCATGTTTGCTGTTGTGTGCTGGGGCAGCAGGCTGAGGGTAGCAGACACCAACAGAATCAACAAACTCATTCGTAAGGACAGTGATGTTGTGGGGATGGAACTGGACTCTCTCACGGTGGTGTCTGAAAAGAGGATGCTGTCTAAGTTGCATGCCATCTTGGTCAGTGTCTCCCATCCACTACATAATGTACTGGGTGGGCACAGGAGTACATTCAACCAGAGACTCATTCCACTGAGATGCAACACTGAGCATCATAGGAAGTCATTCCTGCCTGTGGCCATCAAACTTTACAACTCCTCCCTTGGAGGGTCAGACATCCTGAGCCAATAGGCTGGTCCTGGACTTATTTAATAATGTACTGGCATAATTTACATATTACTATTTAACTATTTATGGTTCTATTACTATTTATTATTTATGGAGCAACTGTAACGAAAACCAATTTCCTCCGGGATTAATAAAGTATGACTATGACTAAAAACATTCAGTGATCACTCTAATTGGGGACCTCTTGTACCTAATAAAGTGGCCACTGAGTTTATGTAACTAGTAAACCTTATAGCATATTTTTAAATAGTTTCCTTTGTCTGGTTCAACCAAAGGTCATAGAGTTCTTGGTTTAATCTGTCTTTCTGCACTGCCACTGAAGTCTTTCCAAGTCTAAGTGACCTAACATTGCAGAGATACAATATCGTTAATTAATCCTAGAAACTGCCCTCTGTCATTTTAATGACTTCCAGGATAATCTTTGCTTTGCTTCTCCCTCTTCAACATCACTTTAGTCTCCCAGAAACAGTTATTTATAACACAAACTTTATCCTGTTAATAAATTAATAGGATTGGAATGAAAGAGCTGTTGTAATCCTGTTCTACGTGGGAGGCAAAGTATATAAAGAAATGAGAGAAAATGTCACAGCGAGACTCACCACCTACCAGGGTTGTTAAAATCGGAACAAGTGGAATCCGCATTATCTGTTAAAAGTCACATCGGACCAGGTAAAGTCATGTGAATTGTTTATATTTACTAAAACTGCTTGAATTTTCACACCACTTTTTCCAATGACAACTGTAAAACAGGAGCAGGTCAATTATTCTGTTAAGTGTGCTCAACTCCTGAGCAATCATTGTTGATCCCAGTCTTCATCCACCTGTTCCAATATCCTTTAGAATCCATTTGAAACTGCTCAGCAACTGAGTCTCTGATATCCTCTGAAACAGAGTGCCAAGGTTTTGCAGAACTTGTAGTGAAGTAATTTTTCCTCATCTCAGTTCTGTCTCTCTGACAATTTATTCAGAGAATATCTCATTAAAGGAAAAAGAGGCTGGGTTTACTCAATTGCCTCCAGTACTGATTTAGGCCCTATGTTCTGTCTCAATTTTGAAATACTTATTCTTGCTCGGAATCACTTCATAGTTTCATTCTTAGACATAAAACATAGAAATCTAGAGCAAAGTTGCAGGCTTTTTGGTCAACAATGTTGTACCAACATTTTAACTGACTTTAAGATCAACGTAAACATTCCTCCTGCAGAGCACTCCATTCTTCTATCATCCTTATGCCTATCTAAGAGTTTATTAAATGCCCCTAATGTTCTCTACTATCATCCCTTGTCATAATTCTATGTAAGTATTCTTCCTATCTCATAATTCCTTCTAATCACTCTGAGTCTCTGAACTCATTTAATTCTAGCACCTGATCCACCCCGATTCTGTTCAATCCACCACATATGGCTGTGCCCTCCGTATAGCCAGATGCATTGTGGGAACTAGCCTCCCCAACATTGACAACACCTTTAAAAAGTGATGCCTCAAAAAGGGGTTATCCATCATTAGGAGCTCCCATCACCCAGGACATGCCCTCTTCTCATTGCTGCCATCAAGGAGGAGATACAGAAGTCTGAAGACACACACTCAATGTTTCAAGGACAGCTCTTCACCTCCACCATCAGATTTCTAAATGGACAATAAACCTCACAATTTGCTCTTTTTTTGCACTACTTATTTAAGTTACTTCATAAGTATATGCTCACGTGGAATGTGTTGTTTTGTGGCAGCAGTACATTGCAATATATAATAGTAAAGGCATCCGTTAGTCTTGCGAGACCATGGATCTGCGCCTGGAAAGTCTTCATTCTCCAGGGTGCAGGCCTGGGCAAGGTTGTATGGAAGACCAGCAGTTGCCCATGCTGCAAGTCTCCCCTCTCGACGACACCAATGTTGTCCAAGGGAAGGGCATTAGGACCCATACAGCTTGGCACCAGTGTCGTCGCAGAGCAATGTGTGATTAAGTGCCTTGCTCAAAGACACAACATGCTGCCTCGGCTGGAGCTCGAACTCACAACCTTCAGGTCGTTAGTCCAATGCCTTAACCACTTGGCCACGTGCCCACACAATATATAATTTTTTTTAATAATAATAAAATATAAATCACAATAAGAAATCAATATACACTGTATATATAGATATTTATTGTAATTTATAATTTTTACTATATATTACAATGTACTGCTGCCACAAAACAACAAATTTCATAATTTATGTCAGTGATATTTGGCTCACCTGATTCTGATTCTGAGGCCTAATGAGCCAAAGGCATCCTATCATCTTACACGAGAAAATAAGGAAATTAAGCTCTGGAATTCTCCCCCAAAACTGGCCCAGCACTCTCTCCTGCTCTTTGACTGAGGTTTTGATCAATTTTTCATGGTATGACTCAGTATCAACACTCCCACTAGAATGTCTTTTTTTTAAACCATGTTAAAGGACAAGTCCAAATGCAAGTTGTTGTTGTAGCTCTAACGATCAACCTTGTCACATCAAAGAATCTGGTGAAATGTGTCTTTGCTGTGAAGAATGTGCTGAGGGCAGCCTGCAAGTGTTGCCATGCATCCAGCACCAACACAGCGTGCCCACAATGTACTCATCCTAACTCGTACATCTTTGGAACGTAGGCGCAAACTGTAGCACCTAGAAGAAAAGCATGCAAACTCCTTACAGACGGCAGCAGCAACCGGACCCTGATCGGTGATTGCCGTCACCGTAAAACAATTGTGCTAACCACTACATTACTGCGCTGCTCTAAATTGCTCAAGGAACAGGAATAACAAATTGCATTTGAAAGGAATCTAGACCACTAGCCAGTATTTTGTAATCACTGAAGCTTATTAAGGATTTCTTACACCTTCATTTCATAATGTATGCCTGGCTGTGTGTTTACAATAATCCACCCAAAGCTCTTTTCCAGTAGCCGCTTAGCAATGAATATTTCAATGTTGAAACCTTCTGCTGAGCTCTCAGGGAAAAGTAGACTGAGCAGACTTGTCCCTTCTTGTCATAAGATTAACGTAATGAATTCAAAGCTACTATAGATCAAATTTGGAAGGTACCAGGCCAAGTTATTGTGTGATAACCCAGATCATATTAGAGAGGTTAACATAAAGGAACCTTGAGGAGGTGGTGATCAAAGTGGGAATAAAAGGGGCCTTTTCTGGTTGGCTGCCGGTGACTAGTGGTATTCCTCAGGAAACAGTATTGGGACCACTACTTTTCACATGGTTTGTCAATGACTTAGATAATGGAATTGATGACTTTGTGGCAAAGTTTGCAGATGATACGACAATACATGGAGGAGTAGGTAGTGCTGAGGAGCCAATGCAATTGCAGCAGGACTTAGACAAACAGAAGAATGGGATAAAAAGTGGCAGATGGAATATAGTGTTGGGAAATGTATGATAATGCATTTTGGTAAAAGGAACAACAGTGAGGACTATTATCTAAATGGGGAGAATGTTCAAACATCAAAGATACAGAGACTTAAGGGTTCTTTTGTAAGACTCCCAGAAAGTTAATTTAAAGGTTGTGTCTGTGTTAAAGAAGGAAAATGCAATGTTGGCATTTATTTCATGGGGATAGAATATAAGAACAAGGAGACAATGCTGAGCCTTTAAGACACTAGTCAGGCCGCTCTTGGAGTATTGTCAACAGTTTTGGGTCCCATATCTCAGAAAGGATGTGTTGGTATTGGAGCGAGTCCAGAAGAGGTTTACAAGGATGATTCTGGGAATGAAGGGGTTAACATATGAGGAGCATTTGGCAGCTTTGGGCCTGTACTCATTGGAATTTAGGAAAACGTGGGGGGATCTCATTGAAAACTACTGAATGTTGAAAGGACTAGATAGGGTGGATATGGAGAGGATGGTTCCTATGGTGGGGGTATCTAGATTAGAGGGCACAGCCTCAAAATTGAGGGGCAACTTTTTAGAAAAAGAGGTAAGGAGGTATTTTTTTTTAGCCAGAGAGTAGTAAATCTGTGGAATGCTCCGTTACAAACTGCAGTGGAGACCAAGTGGAAGTTGATGGTTTCTGGTTCGATCAGGGCAACAAAGGATATGGTGGAAAGGGGATCCGGGATTGGCCATAATGGAATGGTGGAGCAGCCTCAATGGGCTGAATAGCCTAATTCTGCTCCTATGTCTAATGGTCTTATGGGCATCTTACTCTCTCCTTTAAACATAGAGCCTCTTTCTTTTTGCATAAATACCATACTGTGCAAAAGTCTTAGGTTCCCTAGGTATATATATGTGCTTAAGACTTTTGCACAATTCCATAATAGACAATATAAATTATAAAACCATGCCCATTGAAATTTGATAGTTGGTTCTTAAATTTAAATGAGGGAAAGATTCAGAACGTAAAATGCCAAGTCTTCCCATTAAAGTAACAACTGGAATATAGGACAAATTCCATATGCTTAAACTTCCCAGCTTAAACCAATCACACATCATTTCTCTGAAGAACACTATTCGATGTGTATAGCTTAAAACAAACAATTAGTCTACACATTTAAGGTTAGCTTAATCGTCGTGGCTATCCCTTGAGGTCGAGGATGATGGTCTTCGTTCTGAAGAAGAGGTCCACAGAGTGAAGACGCCTGTGCGTGTATTTGTTTAATGTGTACTTGATGTTGCACTCCAAGAAGCACACAATACTTCAAAAATCAACCAACTGATTCCAATGGCATGGAAACCATGACGATTGGAGCTGATGGACTTGTTGCAGTTTTCGTTCATCTTCACAGCTATTGAGTTCAAAGTAACTTCATCCGCCTGTTCCACCGTTGAGGTTTTGGTTGGATTGTTCTTTGTCAGGAACCTCACCCTTGACCTACCGCCATGGGTGACCCTACCAGGAGCATAGCTCCAGACGGCATTGCTCTCGGGATCACAGGACCACACAAGCTTCTCCACCACGACAAGGTGACAATCCTCGGAGAAGATCAGCTTAATAGGTTATGTTAAAAAGACTGGAAAGGTTGTGCAGCAGCAGTGGAGAAGGAATCATCACTTTCAACTCTTTGCAATGGTTAAAGGTCATTAGGCTGAAAATTTCACACTCTCCTTCTGTTCTCAGAAGCACCTGGATATTTTCTTTCCTATCTTAAATGTCCAGTATCTGGAATATTTCCCTTGAATAGTTTTTTTTAAAATTTGATACCATGACCGAAAAATATCCTGAAAGCAATTTGAATCATTTAACAGGAACCTAACGGGAAATGATGAATCACAGATTGACATTACCTTAGTAATATTTATTTATTTATTTAGAGTTACTGAACTGAACAAGCCCTTCCAGCCAAATGAATAGCACCACCCAGCAACACACCTGTTTAACCCTTGCCAAATCACAGGACAACTTACTATGACCAATTAACCTCCTAACGGGAATCTCTTTTGACTGTGGGGTGGCGGGGGGGGGGGGGCGGTGGGGAAGCAGCACTTGGAGGAAACCCAGTTCATAGGGAGAATGTACAAACTCCTTACAGCCGATGCTATAATTGAACTCTGAGTTCAGGAATGCTCGAAGCTGTAATGGTGTCACATTAACCTCTATGCTACTATAACACCTATAATTGAGATATTTTGCAATGTAACCTCAACATTGAAAATATTCACCACAGCACTATTCTACAGACATAGCAGATACTGCAAGTATTGAGAAAGGGGCAGAAACATATCTTCAAATGTATGTAGTAAATTAACATCAGATCCAATTAGCTGTCTGTTATTCTTTCCATGACAGTAGATAGCTTGCCAGTCATCACCTGTTTCCCCTTAGTGGTTGTTTTCTACCTGTTTATCTGTTGAGATAAATTTCTATTCCACTTAATATTGTATAAAATGCTGCACTCCACCACCAGTATAGGATATATCGAGTGAATAATTTTACCTCAGCGTAAAAAGAATAGTCCCATTTTCAGAGTCATAGATTTCCTTCTAATTGTTACATAAAGTTTGATATTTTAGTTCTATCCTATAAGTTTTTCTCTTTTTTTGTGTGTGGGAGAGGTGGATTTGGGGGTCAAGGTGCCAGTTCCAATTTTGTCTGTTTTTGTGTGGGGAGGAGGGGTGGGGGGGGGGGGTAGGTTAATGTGGCTATCTGAAGAAGGAGAATCTCGGAGTTGTTTACTTTGATAATAAATGAACTAAATGAACCTTTGAACCTTTGAAATCATCAACACTTCACAAACAGTATATATTTCAGTGTATGACACAAGGAAATAGCCAATGATATTCAATTATATTTGATAATGAACAGCACTACCGAGCATAATTAGAATGAAATTGGCCAAGAAACAATTCTGGGCAGTCATATTTCCCAAAAGGGGAAAATGTTAGATAATTGCACTAATGCATGTGTTACTCGGAGATACACAACAATGATACCATAAGAACATAAGACATAGAGGCAGAATTAAGCCATTTGGCCCATCGAGTCTGCTCAGCCATTCCATCATGACTGATTTAATATCCCTCTAAACCCCACTGAGGTGGGCCATAATCCTATCTGCAACAAGAATGGCCCTTACAAAGATGAGTTGAGTATCAAATATACAGCTCATACTGTGAACATGCATAAAATAATCAGAAGGTATGCAGCTGAGCCCAAGAAGAGGAATCTTTTCAATTTGGTCATCTCTGCAGCCAAGTGAAATATTCTCACCTCCAGTTCAATACAGAACACCCAATCCAGTATAGCTGATCCTCTAGTAGGCCCAATGACAAACTGCTTTAAAAGGCCATCTTGTAGGCAATTAATAAATTCACTCTCTTTTGATCCATTACCAACCTGATTTTCCCAATCGACCTGCATGTTAAAATCTCCTATGGCTATCAAAACATTGCCCTTTTGACTCGCCTTTTCTATTTCCTGTTGTAATCTGTGGTCCACCCACCAGCCACTGTTTGGAGGGCTGTATATAACTGCCATCAGGGTCCTTTTATTCTAGAAGTTTCTTAACTCAACCGACAAGCATTCAACATCTTCCGATCTAATGTCACATCTTTCTAATGATTTGATGCCATTCTCTACCAGCAGAGCCATGCCACCCCCTCTGCCTACCTTCCTATCCCTCCGATATAACATGTAACCTTGGACATTCATCTCCCAACTACACCCATCCTTCGACCACGATTCAGTGATGACCATAACCTCATATTCGACAATCTGTAAAAGTGCAACAAGATCATCCACCTTATTTCTTATTCTCCGTGCATTGAGATGTAACACTTTCAGTACTGTATTTGCTACCCGTTTTGAATCTGCATCCTGACTGCACTGATACTCACCCTACTGGCTACAATTTTGTCTTGCAATCTGCCTGCCATTCCTGGCAGTCTGACTGCATGCTATCTTTGCTTTTTTACCATCTGTTTTATCCTGAGTACCTTCACTCCGGTTCCCATCCCCCTGTCAAATTAATTTAAACCCTCCCCAACAGCTCTAACAAACCCACACAAGAGAATATTGGTCCCCCTCGGGTTCAGGGGCATCCCATCCCTTTTGTACAGGTAATACCTCCCCCAGAAGAGATCCAAATGATTCAAGAACCTGAAGCTCTGCCCCTTGCGCCAGCTTCTCAGCCATGTATTAGACTGCCAAATCATTCTGTTTCTACCTTCACTGGCAAATGGCATAGGTAGCAAGCCAGATATTACTAACCAGGACATCCTACTTCTCAGCCTTCTGACTAGCTCTCGAAACTGTCTCTTCAGGACCTCTTTGCTTTTCCTTCCTATGCCATTGCTAGCAGTATGAACCAAGACATCTGACAGCTCTGCCTCCCTCTCCAAAATGCTGTGGACACGATCCAAGACATTCCTGACCCTGGCACCTGGGAGGCAGCATACCATCCGGGTGTCCCATTCACGTCCACAGCAACTCCTGTCTGTTCCTCTGAATATTGAGTCCCCTATCACTACCACTCCCCTCTCCTCCATCTTTAACTTCTGCACCACTGCGCAAATATAACGACCATGAAAACTGTTCAGCAATGATATGTATAAGCATCACATACTAATGTGCTATCCACAAGTGAAAAGGGTAAAGAGCTGTTACAGGCATGAAACTATATTCAATGTGCATTATTTCCAAGAATATTTGGAAAACAAAATCTTACCAATAGTACAAAAAATAGCAGTCTCTCAAAATGAATGATTAACTTTTAATTTTTTACCAATTTTAATAAATGATAAAAAGCATCATCGAATGCAAAGAAAGACATTTTGACACATTTTCACTGTTTTCAGAAAACGTTCATCTGGTACATGGATAGAAATCTCAATACATTTTTGCACAAAGAGCTAGCATAAATCCTGTTTCTTTCAATGAAACACCCCAGACATCAACTCCCAACCTCTGACCATACTGCATCATCTGCGTCACCTCATCAAGGATTAAAATGCCTATCTCTAAGGCTTGGATCACAAAGAGCTCCAGGAAATCTTAAAGGCTAATGTCCAGTAACAGGCTACTGTTACTGCCAATAACAGCAGGAGGCTCCCTGTTGCAGAATTGCAACCAAAATGCTTCATACACATAAGGGATTTTGCTGGATCAACACGCACAAAATTCTGGAGGAACTCAGCAGGTCAGGCAGCATCCATGGAGGGGAATTAACAGTCTATGTTCCAGGTCAAAACCCTTTATCAGAACTCAGAAAGTTTCATACTGTACTCAAGCTCAGTTAACTGGTTTCCATTCTCAGCCATGTCCTCATTGTAAATAAAATCCACTATCAAAAGTTAAGCAAAAATTTACACCATGCAGCTGGATTCAAAATCTATTACCAGTTGCCATTTCCTTTGACACAATCCACATCAATAATGGTCATCTCCTGATGGAGCATAAAGATTGAATGGAAAGTAATCACAAAGACTGAATGCAAACATTTAGAAGTTTCTAAGCAATGAGCCATTTAAATATTCTTAAATGCAGGCTTTCACAAGGCTATTTGTACACCCTCTGACCAAGCTCTGGTTAGTCAAAATCAATTACTTCCTCTCTTCAATTTAGAGCAATTGAATGGGTGCTGGCTTTCATTGGCCAAGAGAGTGAGTGTAGGAGCCAGGAGGTTATGCCCCAACTTCATACAGATCTGGTTAGAACTCCTCTGGAGCACTGCATGCAGTTCTGGTCCCCACACTGTAAGAGGGATGTGACTGCGCTGGGAGAGAGGGAAGGAGATTTGCCGGGATGTAGCCTGGGATACTTCCTCCATGAGGAGAGACTGTAAAAGTGAGGACTTCTTTTTTCCTTGGAGTAGAGGAGGTTAAGAGGAGCTCAACTGACGTATGTAAGATTGAAAGGTATAGATTGGAAAGACTACAGGAAACTTCCCCATTACCACAGAAAGATAAAACAAGAAGACATAGATTTATGGTAAGAGGTAAAGAGATTTAGAGGGGATCTGAGCAGAGACACTTTCATCCAGAGAGTGATGAGCATCTCGAATACACTACTTGTCCCAATGCCATATTCAAGTTTACTGACAACACCACTGTCACAGGCTGAGTCAAAGCCAATGACTAATCAGCATACAGGAGGGAGACTGAAAATCTGTCTGAGTGGTGTCACAACAATAACCTCTTTCTCAATGTCAGCAAGACCAAGGAGCTGATTATTGACTTCAAGAGGACTAAAACCAGACAGCCAGTCCTCATCAGAGGATTGGAGGTGGAGAGGGTCAGCAACTTTAAATTTCTTGTTGCTATCATTTCGGAGGACTTGTACTGGGCCCAGCAATTACGAAGAAAGCACGGCAGTGCCTCTACTTCCCTAGGCGTTTGAGAAGATTCGGCATGACATCTAAAGCTTAGACCAACTTCTGTAGATCTGTGGTGGAGCTTATGTTGTCTGGCTGCATCACAAGTACGTAGAAATCTACAGCATATTGCAGTCCTTTTGGCCCACAATGTTGTACCAACTATGTAACCTACTTAAGAAACTGCCTAGAATTTCCCTACTGCATTGTCCTCTATTTTTCTAAACTCCATGTACCTATCTAAGAGAATCTTAAAAGACTCTGTTGTATCCGCCTCTACCACCTATGCACCCCCACTCTCTTCGTGAAAATCTTACCTCTGACATCCCCCTTTAACCTTCCTCCAAGCACCTTAAAACTATGCCCTCTCATATTAGCCATTTCAACCCTGGGGAAAAAGCCTCCGGCTATTCACATGATCAATGCCTCTCATCATCTTATACACCTCTGTCTGGTCACCTCTCCTCCTCCGTCACTACAAGGAGGAAAGACCGAGTTCATTCAACCTGTTCTCATGAGGCATGCTCTCCAATCCAGGCAACATCCTTGTAAATCTCCTCTGCACTCTGAGTGTGGTGGAAGCAAAATCACTGACAGCATTTAACAAGTATTTATACAAACTCTTGAATTAGCCAGGTATAGAAGGCAATTGGCCAAGTGCTCGTGGATGAAATTAATCTGAGTCAGAGTGGGCTGAATGGCCTGTTTTCACTCTGAAAACATCTAAGTACGTCTAATCTATTCTGTGTGACTGGGATGCACATACATATCAGACTGGAGCTGAAGTCACAATACCTGTAAAAGTGTGTGACTATTTGGTACTTCTGATATAACAAAACCTCTTAATGAAGTTGTCCTGTGTTAAATCTTAGTATTTATAACAGACTATACATACTTGGATATTAACATATTAAACATACGTTCTGGCTATTCTTTTTTGCAGGTCTCTGTATCCAGCAGCTTTCCAGCATGAGTCAAAAGACAGGAAAGTGAGTAAAATACTCTCACTTTAAAAATCTGGATCCATTTTCTTTTTAGTAGTTTTTTACGGTTGTCTTAAGTTTAAGTTTATTGTCATTTTCAACTGTATGCATGTATACCACCAAATGAAACAAGGTGCATAACACAGTACAAATAATTCACACACAACATGTAAAGTAATATTCTCACAAATAAATTAACAAATACTAAGGTGCATTTATGAAAGTAAACAGTACAATGCCACTGATGCTTCATGCGTGGTGAGACCTGAGTGGTGGTAGGGATTTCAGTTGTCTTACTGCCTGGGAGGAAGAAGCTGTTTCCTATCCTAACAAACCTCGTCCAAATACTATGGTATCTCCTGCTTGATGGTTGTTGATCAAAGTGATTGTTGGATGAAACACAGGGATCATTGACAATTCTGAGGGCCTAGCATATGCAGAGCTCCTGATAAATATCTCGGAAGGGTGGAACAGAAATTTCTCAAAATTGAAGAAAAAGTTGAACGACAAATATAGACACGATTACAACAAACTGATGGAGCCCAACCCTTAGATTCTCCCAACATAGGAAACATCCTCTCCACTTCCACTCTATCAAGGCTTTTTACCATTCGATAGGTTTCAATGAGGTCACCCCTCATTCTTCTGAATTCCAGTGAATACAGGCACGGACTCATCAAGCACTCTTCATATGACAAGCCCTTAAAACCTGGAATCATTTTTGTGAACCTCCTTTGAACCCTCTGCAGTTTCAGCACAACCAAAGTGCATGACCATATATTTCCAAACACTGTATTCCTTTGCCCATTCCTTTATTGCTGAGGATGTTCTATGAGTCTGTGGTGGCCTGTGCTATCATGTTTGCTGTGTGTACTGGGGCAGTAGGCTGAGGGTAGCAGACACCAACAGAATCAACAAACTCATTTGTAAGGTCAGTGATGTTTATGGGGATGGAACTGGACTCTCTGACAGTGGTGTCTGAAAAGAGGATGCTGTCCAAGTTGCATACCACCTTGGACAATGTCTCCCATCCACTACGTAATATACTGGGTGGGCACAGGAGTACATTCAGCCAGAGATTCATTCCACCTAGATGCAACACTGAGCGTCATAGGAAGTCATTCCTGCCTGTGGCCATCAAACATTACAACTCCTCCCTTGGAGGGTCAGACACCCTGAGCCAACAGGCTGGTCCTGGACTTATTTCCTGGCATAATTTACATATTACTATTTAATTATTTATGGTTGTATTACTATTGAATTATTTATGGTGCAACTGTAATGAAAACCAATATCCCTCAGGATCAATAAAGTATGACTATGACTAAGACTGTGACTATTCCTTTGCCATTTCTTTGCCCATTCGCCTAATCTGTCTAAGTACTTCTGTAGGTTCTCAACTTCCTCAAAACTACCTGCTCCTTCACTTATCTTCATATCATCTGCAAACTTTGCAACAAACCATTCAATTCCATCATCCAAATCATTGACGTATGACGTAAAAAGAATCGATCCCAACAGAGACCCCTGTGGAACACCAGTCAACGGCCAGAAAAGGCTCCCTTTATTCCCACTCTGCTTCCTGCCAATCAGCCATGCTAGAACATTTCCTGTAATACCATGGGCTTCCAGTTTGTTCAGCAGGCACAGGTGTGCAATCTTGTCAAAGGGCTTCTGAAAATGCAAATACACATCAACTGATTCTCCCTTGTTTATCTTGCTTGTTATTTCTTCAAAGAATTCCAACAGATATGTCAGGCAAGATCTTCCCTTGAGGAAACCATGCTGACTACAGCTTATTTTATCATGTTTCTCCAAGTACCCTGGGACCTCATTCTTAATAATCAACTCCAACATCTTCCCAACCACTGAGCCTATAATTTCCTTTCTTCTGCTTCTCTCCCTTCTTGAAGAGCAAAGTGATATTTGCAATTTTCCAGTCTTCAGAAACCATCCAAATGTCAAAATTTGAATTGAGAAAAATAATTAAATAAGCTTAACTTTCATTTAGTTGGAAAATCATTTTTAAATTAAGCTAGTGGAAATTTTATGCGCCTTCAGGAAGTTGAATGATCGCCGTTGGTGAACCCTCCCTAATGAGATTTTAATTTTTCTATTGCAAAAACCTGTAATGATACTTTGAGATTAATACTGGAACATTACAGTCTGGATGGATAATATTTTACTTTTCGATTTTTACAGGGTTTTCAAAAAGACCAGCCCCAATCAGAAGGTTAGTGTAAAAAGTTGTAATAAGTTGGAATAAAAACAGCAATGCTTGTAACACTTAACAGATGAGACAACACTCATGGACAGAGCAACAGATTTGAAGGTTCAGGTCTATAATGACTTTAATGAAATATCACCGGTTTGAAAGGTTTCTCTGTTTCTCTCTCCAGAATCTGGGGATTCTCACTAGCTGTTGTTTTTATTTTGCAAGGTCAATATCAGGCCTCGTCGATCATTCTGGATGAAGTTTTCATTCAGTACTAAGCTATTAAATTTCTAACTTCAGCATTTTATTTCATTTCAGTTTATAATAATGAACAGCAACTTGCATGCTATTACTGTCACTATGGAATACTGGGATTAATTTTGACTTTTATTCGTGATATTTATTCACATGGAGTTTTTTGGAGTAAGTTACAAACGTGTTGGGTAACACTCATTTCCTTTCATCAGCTCTCACTCTACCTGGGAAAGCGAGACTTTGTTGACCATATTGACAAAGTGGATCCAGTTGGTGAGCAACGACCATTATTTACACATTAGTAGCAATAGTGTAACATGAGTGTGCATAAACATGTCTGTGAGTAAAGAACACGTGAATGCTTGGTCATGTACATGCATGTATGCGAGTGTATGAGTGCGTGTTTGTGTGTGCATGTATGTACGATTAACAGCCACTTCGATAGGTACCTCCTACACCTAATAAAACGTCCGTGGTCTTCGGCTGCTGTAACCCATCTACTTTAAAGCTCGACATGCTGTGTATTCAGAGAGGGTCTTCTACTGTTGTAGTGAGTTGTTATTTGAGTTACTGTCACCCTCCTGTCAGCTTAAACCAGTCTGGCCATTCTCCTCTGACCTCTCTCATTAACAAGATATTTTCACTCACAGAACTGCTGCTCACTGGATGCTTTTTTTTTGTTTTTCACACCATTCTCTGTAAACTTTACAGGCTGCTGTAAATGAAAATCCCAGGAGATCAACAGTTTCTGAGATGCTCTAACCAGCCCATCTGACATGAACAATCATTCCGCAGTCAAAGTCACTGAGGTCACATTTCTTCACCTGGATTCTAGCCCTCCATTAATGTACCTATCCAAATTTCTCTTAAATATTGAAATCAAACCTGCATCCACCATTTCCACTGGCAGTCCATTCCACAGTCTCACCAGCCTCTGAATGAAGAAGTTCCCCCTCATGCTTCTCTTAAACATTTCACCTTCCACACTTAACCCATGACCTCTATATCTAGCATCATCCGAACACAATGGAACAAACAGGCTTGCACTTACCCTGTCTGTACCTCTATCAAATCTCACCTCATTCTCCTTTGCTCCAGGGAATAATGTCTTAACCCGTTCAAACTTTCACTATATCTGAGGGTCACAAGTCCTGGCAACATGTTGAAAATTCTCCCTGCACTCTTTCAATCTTTCTTACATCTTTCCTGTAGATAGGTGACCAAAACTGTCGACAATGCTCCAAATTAGGCTTCACCAATATCTTACACAACTTCGACATAACCTTCCATCTTCTATACTCAATACTTTGATTTATAAATGGTAATAAGCCTAAAGCTCTCTTTATGACCCTATTTAATTGTGATAACACTTTGAGGGAAATTACAGATCCATATTCCCAGATCTCTCTGTTCTGCCACTCTCCTCAGTGTCTTACCGCCACCTTGGTTTGTCCTCACAAAATACAATACCTCACACTTGTCTGCATTAAGTACCACCTGCCATTTTTCAGCCCATTTTTCCAGCTTTGATAGCCTCCTTCGTTGTCCACTACACTCCCAGTCTTGGTGTCATCTACAAATTTGTTAATCCAGTTTATCACATTATTATCTAAATATTTGATATAGATAGAAAATGTGCCCAGCACCATTGGGTGTGAGTCAGGGCTTTTGATTTGCACGTGGGTGGAGGAAGCACCCAAGGAAAGGATGTAAGCATGTTTCAGTTCCAGACTGATACAACAATAAAAAATCTCCTCTCCTCTTGAATGTATGGATCAAATACTGACAGACTTTGGGACAACGTTACCACGTCTAGCCAATTAAAAAGGCCAAAAGTCCAAAAGCAACCTATACAAAATGCTGGAGGAATTCAACAGGTCAGAGCAACACTCACAACACGCTGGAGGAACTCAGCAGGTCGGGCAGCATCCATGGAAAAGATTGGTCGACGTTTTGGGCCGGAACCCTTCGTCTGTAGGACTGTAGGGGGAAGGGGCAAAGGCCCTATAAAGAAGGTGAGGGGAGGGTGGGAAGGAGAAGGCTGGTAGGTTCCAGGTCAGGCAGCATCTATGGAAATGAGCAAACAGCCAATGTTTCTGGTCTTGGCCCGAAACGTCAACTGTACTCCTTTCCATTGATGTTGCTTGGCCTGCTGAGTTCATCCAGCATTTTGTGTGTGTTGCCTGGATTTCCAGCATCTGCTGAATTTCTCTTGATTGGGAAATAAAGATGTTGGTGAGTTTTCTGGACTGTGGCATCTACGTGATTGGACCAAGACAGATTATTAATGACGTTCACTCCTTGCAACCTGAAGTTGCCAACCCTTTCAAATTCAGCTCTGTTGATGTAGATAGGGATATGTGCACCAAACCTCTTCCTGAAGTCAGTGGCCAACTGTTTGAGGAAAAGGCTGTTGTCGTGAGGTCATGTTACAAAGCTTCCTGTACTCCGACTCATCGTTATCTGAGCTATGGCCCACTGTGGTGGTGTCATCTGCAAACTTGTAGATGGAGTTAATGCATAATCTGACCATGTGGTCATGAGAGTACAGGGAATAGAGAAGGGGGCAGAGGATGCACTTTGTGGTGCACCAGTGTTGAGAATAATCTATCCTTGCTGATTGGAGTGAGCCTCATAGACCACCATGTTTCTATGGCCAATGCCCACTCTGTGCAAGTTGAAAGATCACAGGCAATGAGTTGAAAAGCAGACAAAACATATATCGCTAACAGGAAGCCGGGTATAACATTCACACATGCGAATACAGTCTAAGATAAGATCAGACTTAGCTATGGTAGCAGTCACATAGACCACATTGTGTTCGTACATTGACGTGTTTTTACATGCGATACAGAAGCTGCCTGCTATTTATATCCCCATGTGTAATGACAAGAAAAAATGATAATTCTTGCAATCACCTGTCACATTAAGGTATGAAGTAAGGGACTTATAATCTATTTTCCAGAACTTATAAACCCCACCATGACAATTGGAGGATTCTAATTTAGTTATGTAATCTGGAGTTAATAAACTATATTCGGATAAGAGGATTTTTTGGAGGAGAAGACTGTCCAGCTAAAAGAGACTAAATAGTTTGGGCTTGTATCCATTGGAATTTGGAAGATTGAGGGGTGTTTATTCAAACAGTTAAGATCATAACAGGTCTTGACAAAGTAGCCGATGGGATATTTTTATTAGTGGGAGAATCTTGAAAAAGGGAACCTAACTAGAAGATAAAGATCCAGTCAGTTAAGTGTGAGGTAAGTGAAAACTTCTTCTCACAGACAGTGCTGTATCTCTGGAGTTCTCTGTCCTGGATATTGTATCACTAAGAGTATTTAAAGTGGAGGGAGGTATGGAGAATTGAGACAGAAGAGTTGAGGCCAGTAGAAAAATTATCCATAATCATGTTAAATGGTAGAGAAGCCTTGAAGGGCCCAGATACCTAATTCTGCTCCTATTTCAGAACAAAGGATTGTATAGCATAGTACAGGCCCTTTGGCTCACAACGCTGTCCCAACCTAAATAAACCTACTCCATGTGCAATCTCGAGGTTGCATACAGTATACATACTTTGATAATAAATGTACTTTGAACTTTGAATCTAACCCTTCTCTCCTATATAGCCCATAACCCTCCAATTTCTTACAACCATATGCCTATCTAAATCTCTTTTCAACGTCCCTCTTGAGTCAGCCTTGATCACCACCACCAGCAGAGCATTCCAGGCACCCACAGCTATCCATGTAAAAAACTATCTTGGACTTCCCCACTCATCTTAAAAGGATGTCCCCTGGTATTAGGCATTGTTGCTCTGGGGCAAATGTTCTGGCTGCCCATTGTATGGTGCCTGTTATCACCTTATACACCTCTATTAATTTGCCTCCTTAGCTCCAAAGAGAAAAACCTTGGTTCATTCAAGCTTTCCACATAAGACATTCTCTAATCCAGGTGGCATCCTGATAAATCTCCTCTACACCTTCTCTAAAACTTCTACATCTTTCCTATAGTGAGGAGACCAACTGAACACAATAAATGTTCTTGTGGGTCTTGTGATGTATGTCAGTAGTGATGTCCAGAAAAGTACTAATTGTGTTTGGTTTATGAATACATACTAAGAGTTTTATCTATCCTTATTCAGTCTGGTCCATATCTCCCTAAAACCACAGCAGTGCAGTCGACTCTCACCCTCCTAGTAAGTCTTTCAGTTCAAGGATAATTAGCTTTGCCATTGATCCTTATCAATTAATTTTTTAAATGTGTTTTCCAGTAAGTCATAAAGAGACAATGGAACATTGATTTAAAAACTATGAATGAATATAAATTCTATGACACTCCCAGGTTAATCGATGGTAGAATTCAGAAATCGCATTTCTGGGGTCAATAGGTTGCATTCACACTGTTACTTTACAAGTTATTTTGGTTTGTTTCTTGCAGATGGAGTATTGCTGATTGACCCAGAGTACCTAAAGGACAGGAAAGGTAAGGACGCTGAGCTGATACGCTGCACTTGTACGCTATTCCAGTTCCCAGTGACATAGATAGATTAGAGATTAGCTTTCTTTGTCACATGTGCATCGAAACATACAGTGAAATGCATCGTTGGCACCAAAATCATATCAGCAAAGATTATGCTGGGCAGTCCCCAAGTGTCCCCATGTTTTTGGCCCAACAACTTACTAATTACTACCCATATATCTTTGGAATGTGGGAGGAAACTGGAGCACCTAGAGAAAACCCACATGGTCACGGGGAGAACGTAAAACTCCCTGCAGATAGTGTCAGCGATCGAACTCCGAACTTACAGCCAGTGCTGAAAAGAGATATGCTAACCTTATGCTACAATGCCATCCGTAAACTGCCCCCGATTTATCTGCTGACCTCTGATCCCTGTTTGCACCCTGGGTTTCAGCAGTAAGTACATCATAAGAAATGGCTCAACTCCACTGTGTCTTGTGTTACTCACTGTCACTTAGGTAAATTTGCTCTTGAATGTACGTTTCCTTTGCTGAAAATGACTTATTCATGGATTATTGGAGTGCTTGTTGTGTGACATGAGCCACACGTTCGCAGAAATTGAAAAGCTGCAGATGCTGGAAATAAATTTTAATGAAGCAGGAAAAGTGGAAATACTCAGCATCTATGGTAGAAAGAACAGAATTAATATTGCAGGTCTGATGAAGGGTCTTCAATCTGAAATATTAACTGTTCCTTTTTCCTCAGATGCTGTGTATCTACCAAAGGTTTCCAGCACTTTCAATTTTCACTTCTTAAATCAGCTCTCTTGCACTCAGGGTGACATCTTCTGAAACATTCGCACTGCAGTTTACTGTCAACGGCCACATTACTAGGTACCTCCTGTACCTAATAAAGTGGCCAGTGAGTTTATGTTTGTGGTCGTCTGCTGCTGTAGTCCATCCACTTCGAGGTTCAACATGTTCAGCGTGTGGAGATGTTCATCTTCACACCACTGCTGTAACTTGTGAATATTTGAGTTTCTGTCAGCTTGAAACAGTCTTGCCATTCTCCCCCAACCTCTCTCATTGAAAGGGCATTTTTTGCCCACAGAACCGTTGCTTACTGGAAGTATTGTTGATTTTTGCACCGTTCTCTGTAAACTCTAGAGACTTAAGGCTGATTTATACATGTGCGCACTAGCTTACACCATAACCTACGCAAGTGGGCTACGCCGTTGTGAGCATTTATACTTGTACATTGGTGAGTCTGCGTCGCTCTGCAATTCACCGCCAAAACACTAGTTGGTGGTGGGGTTTCTATGCCACTGTGTTGAGTTTCTTCGTGTTGAAACTCAAAACAAAGAAACTCAAACTTCAAACAATGGCGACTGAAATTGAATGAGGGTGAATTTTCTGTGCTTGTCCGGCCACTGAGAGGTGTGGATGAGGAAATGCATTTCAAATATTTTCAGATGTCGGCAAGTAGATTTGACGATTTGGTTCATCATCTCCAACCATTTATTTCGCATCAGAGTACGCACAGTATGCTCAGAGACCGGCAATCACCATTCCAGTTTTAGCTTCAGGTGGAAGTCAACAGGCTGTAGCAGCTAGCTACAAACTGGCGCCAAGCACAGGGTCCTCCATAATTTCGGAGGTCTGTATAACTTTATGGAAAGCATTGCAGCCAGAGTTCCTTCCCTGCCCTTCAGTCGCCCTATTGCAGCGTAGGATGAAATGCGATGCTACCAAGCAGACCAATCACAGTTGTTGAAGTCTACGTCGCCGCGATGCGTAGTTACATTTTGGGAGAGGTGCGCGTTAGGCTACGGCATAGGGTTCTGCATAGAGTACATCATAGGGTATGCCGCTATGGCATACATTTGACGCACAAGTATAAATCAGCCTTTAGTCGTGAAAATCCCAGGAGAGGAGCGGTTTCTGAGATTTTCTGGTACAAGCAATTATTCCATGGTCAAAGTCATTTAGATTACACTTCTTCCCATTCTGATATTTGGTCTGGACAAGATCTTGATCATATCAACATGTTTTTATGCTTTGAGTTTCTGCCACATGATTAGCTGATAAAATATTTGCATTAATAAGCGGATGTAGGGATTTACCTAATAAAGTGGCCACTGAGTGTATATTCTAGTGATAAATTCAATGCATGGGATTTAATTTTGGCTGTCTACTGATTGGGTGAACAATCTTGTCCCTGACAAGAGAAACAAATGAAACAGAATAGATCCAAATCTGGGCCCCTTTGTCATTAATGTCAATGCCCAGCTTTAACAGCTCACAGATTTTAACCTTGTACTTCAAATCAACCCCTCCCCCACTGAAACAAACATTTAGTATGGATGTTCTGTACATTTGACAGTCTGACAGAGCTTTGTGAATCCATGGTGTATGGACCTTACACATTTCCAGAATCATTCTTACTTTAGAAGTACTGACTAGGAGAATGGGGATATTAAACTCGTTGACTACGGTCAACTGCACACGGTTAAGATCTTGTACTCTTAGCAGCCTTAAAATAATCTGTTCTCACACCGTCTATTTGCAAACTGTATGCAAACAAATGCAAAATATGACATTAAGCTGAGTAACAATTTGTAACATTTCTAATGCATGGGTTTTCAAAAAGGCATTTCTTTTCCCTCAAAAGAAATTTTTAAAAAACACTTACCTTTTATGGAACTAATGCCGTGCAGTCCTGGTTTGGGGTTGGTGGTGTGAGAGGGGGTAAAAGTGTTAGGAAGTCAGTGATAATTTATTTACTCACGCTACCAATTTTAAGGAAAGTTTTATGTTGCCTAATTGTAGTTTTAACCAGCAGGTTGAAAGAACTCACTAACTCCAGGGTGCGTAAATACACTGGGCCACCTGAACACTCAATTTCTATTTGTGGACATGGTTTATGATTAATTTGTAAGCT
The DNA here is from genome assembly GCF_963921235.1 of Mobula hypostoma. Classification (NCBI taxonomy): domain Eukaryota; kingdom Metazoa; phylum Chordata; class Chondrichthyes; order Myliobatiformes; family Myliobatidae; genus Mobula; species Mobula hypostoma. The sequence continues at coordinate 114,146,301 of NC_086106.1, read as the reverse complement.
TCACAAGTAGATATAACCCAATATCTGCAGCTTGATAAGGCTACAGTGCAGGGAAGCAGGTAAAGAGTGTGATTTGAAAAAAAGAAACTTGTATTTAGAAAACATAGAAAACCTACAGCACAATACAGGCCCTTCAGCCCACAATGCTGTGCTGAACATGTACTTTAGAAATTATCTAGGGTTACCCATAGCCCTCTGTTTTTCTAAGCTCCAAGTACCTATCCAGGAATCTCTTAAAAGACCCTATCGTATCTGCCTCCACCACCGTTGCCAGCAGCCCATTCCACGCACTCACCATTCTCTGCGTGAAAAACTTACCCCTGACATCTCCTCTGTACCTACTTCCAAGCACCTTAAAACTGTGCCCTCTTGTGCTAGCCATTACAGCCCTGGGAAAAAGCTTTTGACTATGCACATGATCAATGTTTCTCATCATCTTATACATCTCTATCAGGTCACGTCTTATCCTCTGCTGCTCCAAGGAGAAAAGGCCAAGTTCACTCAACCTATTCTCATAAGGCATACTCCCCAATCCAGGCAACATCCTTGTAAATCTCCTCTGCATACTTTCTATGGTTTCCACATCCTTTCTGTAGTGAGGTGACCAGAACTGAGCACAGTACCCCAAGAGGGGTCTGACCAGGGTCCTATATAGCTGTAACATTACCTTTCAACTCTTAAACTCAATCGCATGGTTGATGAAGGCCAATGCACCATATGCTTTCTTAACCACAGAGTCAACCTGCGCAGCAGCTTTGAACGTCCTATGGACCCAGACCCCAAGTTCCCTCTGATCTTCCACACTGCCAAGAGTCTTACCATTAATACTATATTCTGCCATCGTATTTGACCTACCAAAATGAACCACCTCACACTTATATGGTTGAACTCCATCTGCCACTTCTCAGCCCAGTTTTACATCCTATCAATGTCCCTTTGTAACCTTTGACAGCCCTCCACACTATCCACAACACCCCCAGCCTTTGTGTCATCTGCAAATTTACTAACCCATCCCTCTACTTCCTCATCCAGATCATTTATAAATATCACAAAGAGAAGGGGCCCCAAAACAGATCCCTGAGGCACACCACTGGTCACCGACCTCCATGCAGAATATGACCCGGCTACAACCACTCTTTGCCTTCTGTGGGCAATCCAATTCTGGATCCACAAAGCAAGGACCCCTTGGATCCAATGGCTCCTTACTTTCTCAATAAGCCTTGCATGGGGTACCTTGTCAAATGCCTTGCTGAAATCCACGTACACTACATCTACTGCTCTTCCTTCATCAATGTGTTTAGTCACCTCCTCAAAAAATTCAATCAGGCTCATAAGGCACGAGCTGCCTTTGACAAAGCCATGCTGACTATCCCTAATCATATTACGCCTCTCCAAATGTTCATAAATCCTGCCTCTCAGTACAGTATTTATTAGAGAACATTCCGAGGAACTAGGACTTCAGCACAAATGGATCATGTATGAAGTCCGATGATGCTACATAGACAAAGTATGTAAGTTAACATATATAATTCATGAATGTATTTTGGTGATACTGTGATCCACAACTGCTTGAAAGATCTAGGATAATAGGAACATGAAAAGGTTGCTCAGTTCTTTGAGCTTGTATCATCATTCAAATAAAATATGTGACCTATATAGCTTCCATGTCTACATTGGTTCTGAAAACCTAAACGCTCATGCCCAACAAATATCAATCAATATTAGATGTCAAGTGTTTCAGTTTGCTTTGCAAGCCCCTCTTCCCCTTCACTGACTAATTAAAAGGAGAAAGGTTCACATAACATGGAGCCAAAACTGTCCCCTGTTCTCATAGCATATGTCACCCTCCCCAGCTAATTCAGAGATCATGGGCTCTCTTTTAGTCTTATAGTGGCAACTTCTCTTTGTGGCTTGATTATGTACTTCGCTCAAGTGCTTTATATTTGGAATGCCATGTTTACCATAGTTTTTCCGGTAATCGCTTACCAAGTTCTCCGAATTTCAATTTACACAGTTTACGTGACGTTGACGTGTGCATTCCGATATGGCCGTGATGATTTGGACGTTATTGGCCTTAGTTTCCGAAAGGATATTTACACGGAGGCAATCCAGGTCTATCCACCACTTCCCAAAAGCAAGAAGCAACTGACCTCACTGCAGGAGAAAATGATTAACAAACTGAAGGAGAACTGCTACCCTTTCTGCTTTGAGGTGGGCTCTAATAGTACAAATAGTCACATATGCTATTTAGGCTAAGGTTAGGGAGCTCTCAAGGTCTGACAGGCCTCGACAACTGGAGTCTATTCATTGGGCAGGTTTACAGCTTTGATTGCTGGCTTGTGGGATTGAAGGTCAGGGGAGGAATGCTGATGAGGAGCTGGGAGGCAGAATTCTGCTCCCTCTGAGAAAATTTGCTGCAGACCTTTCAGTCCAAAGACTCTCAACTGTTAACCTGTTTATGGACCAGGAAAATTACCTCCCTAAAACATTGTAATGACAGATCCAGAATGCAGATTAGACAACCTGCTCCCTTTGATGTATTGCTATTGAAATGCCAATTCCCCATCTGTTCAACCTTTATTAATGTTCCCACTTACTTTGTCACAGGGGCCCTATATTAACTGCTCCTGCATAACATATAATATGCTTGAATTCCATATTTAAGCATTTATAAAGCTAACATCATTTATCATGTAAGATATGCATAATTTATAAAGGAATGATTTGCTTCATTTCAGTTTGCTACTTATTCTACATTCTGTGAGAGAAATGTTCCTTGTAACTATTGTTCTTGCTTAAGACCTCTGAAGAACCTAAAGGGAATGAAGTGCTTACAACCACAACATTATCTGTGTTGAAAGGCATGTTAATCTTCTTTTCCCTGATGAAGATAAGCTTATCTCTGTTAATCCTTCCTTATGATGGGTCATAAGCTGCAACAGTGCCTCATAAATCCACAACCTCACCATCAAAATGGTTAAAGACTGCAGGTGCACGGGAAAACCTCTGCCCCCAGATTCCTCTCCAAGCCAGCCAACCTCCTGACTTAAAAACACAGTGCCATTCCTCCTTTGTTGCTGGGTCAAAAACCAGGAGCTTCCTACTCAATATTGCTATTGAGTATCTCCACGGGGGAATGTATGAAAGTGGTTCACACCACCTTCTTGAGGGCAGTTGCTATCAATAATAAATTCTGGCCTTGCCTACAGTGCCCCTGTTCAGAGAATGAATGAAACAAATGGATATAAACTGATGTCAGTTAAAGTGACCATAAGACATAGGAGCAAAATTAGACCATTTTGCCTCTTGAGTCTACTCCGCCATTCCATCATGGCTGATTTATAATCCCTCTCAGTCCCATCTTCCCAGTTTTTCCTCGTAACCTTTAAATTTATTTAAATCTTACATCCATCCCACAACATGAGGGAGTAAAAATCTTTGTGTTATGACTCTGTTGCAATGTACAGACATGTGAATTTAAAAGTCTAATGGCTTGCAGAAAGAAGCTGTCTCGTAGCCCGTTCGTCTCCGCTTCAATGCTGCGGTGGCGTTTGCCAGACAGAAGCAGCTAAATTTCTGGTTGGGGTGACCGGTGTCCCCAATGATCTTCCAGGCCTTCTTTCTGCACCCGCTGCTATAAATGTCCTTAGTGCCCCTACTAATCAAGAACCTATCAACCTCTTCTTTAAATGTACACAATGACTTTTGACCACCATAGCTGTCTTTAGCTATGAATTCCACAGACTCACCACACTCTGTCGAAAGAAATTCCTCATCTCTGTTCTAAAATGATGTCATTGTATCCATTTAAGATAAACAATACATATCCAAATTTATATTATGTTGTTTTACACCACAATTATTCATACCTTTACAGATTCCAACCAACCTGCCATGTTCGGTTACCTTACAACCTGGCCCAGATGACCAAGGAAAGGTAAAGTGTTTCTTGTCAGTAAACAGATTGAATGGTGTAAGTATATTCCATGCATTAACATGGGAATGGGGTGAAAAATGTGGTTAAACAGCAAGTTCCACAGACAGATTAACTACTTCCATGCCAAAATAAGAGGCTTGGTCACCTGTCTTACGGATCTTCTTGGACAGTCAATTCACGGTGCGCTACTGGATAAGGGAAGGAAGAAAATTACCTCTAGCCACTCTGATGCCGGCTGCTGGAAGATCAGGTCTGGGGCTTGGCAGGGGGAAAGAGCGAAGGGGAGATAATTTCAACCCCAGACAAGTCCAGGGGATCTAGCCATCTCTTTAAGGATAGTGGTGCTGTGGTGCAGATGGTTGAACCAGAGACAGAACTCTGCTTTCTCTCTTGCAACTCAACATTGCAACCAGATTTAGAGTCATTGACTTAGAGACAAATCCAGCATGGAAACAGGCCTTTGGCTTAGTCCACATCAAACATCGACCACCCATTTACTCTCACCTCTTTTTTTTTATTTCCCCCACTTCCCCCCATCCCCAGATTCTATGACTGTACATATGAGGTATATGTACATACAGTGGCTAATTAACCCACCAATTAGTATGTCTTTAGGAGAAAATGGTGCACTGGGGGGGGTGCGGGTGGGGGCAACACATGTGATCACAGGGAGAACATTCAAACTCCACATACACAGCACCAGGTCAGGACTGACTACCATAAATTACCTCTAGTGCGTTGGCGGGCTGTAGAAACAGAGGGGAGTAAATTTGCATGTGGGGTGCATTGAGTGGGATTAATATAGATTGGTGCTTAATTGTCAGGACAAATGGCTGAAGGGTCTGTTTTCATGCTTGATGGCGTTATGGAATCATCTCTCTGGATATGGTGACATATAGCCCGCTGATCATTTAAACACTTTGCGACAGAAGGCTTCTTGCCTGTAGTAATAGACTGTCATGCCACCATGTTACCTCTGATCGCCGTCCATTTCCTCTCCGGCAAAGAGCACTTCTTCCAGTAACTCTGCAGCATGTGCAGCTGTTGTGCTTTGGAACGTCTCCTTGTTTTATCCCAAGCAGAAGACCTTGATATGTTAAGGAGATCTCTATGCAGGATGGGAAAATGTACATCAAATGAAAATTAGGGAAAATCAGCTTCAGGCAGCACGTGGGAATCGCTGTTTCCAATCAAGATGGCGCCAGGCTGTGGTCTCTGTTAAGGCTGTGGCTGAGACTTGGTTGATTTTATAATTGTATTGTAGGTGTAGATTTGTGGACAGAGCAGGCAGATAGAGGCTGCCTGACCTGCAGAGTTTCTCCAGCATATTGTGTGTGTAGGCAGGTAGAGGACAGGTTATGGTTTAGGGAAAGGGATGGTGGGGTCTTGGAGATCAGGCCAGAGCCTAGACCTCCATTCTGTGCTCAAAGGCCAGTGACGAGGGTGGGTGGCTGGATGTGTCATGGTTCCATTTGGCTGTTCCCCTTTAATGCTCCTTTCTCCCTGATTATGCCCTAATTTCATTCATTAGATATCTAATTACTGCTAGTTTACCTAATTGCAGTACACCTGGTTTTCATTAGAGACTGTGAAATAAGTACAATGGCATCTCTTTCTCAGGTTGAGTTGCAGGAAGTATGGGATACAGAGAGAGATGATGAGAAATAAATTAAGGGAGTTGGGGGATGCAGGAATTCACATTAAAAGGGTTGCTGGGCATGGGTGAGAGAGCACAAGTCTGGGTATTTTTAGTGTTTTTAAGGGGTACAGGGTTTTTTTATAGAATATGATGAATAAACAGGAATAGGATAGTAGGATGGTCAAAGATGGGAGGGTGAAGTGTAGGTTTGTGTGTGTGTGTATATATATATATATCCATGTGCGATTGATTGGGTGAAGGGATTTAGAATGTATGTCTAGTGCACATTCTGGAGCAGAGGGTGGTGGTAATGCACCATTAAGCTGGATGCCAACTGCCGTAAAACAAGATACAGACAGACAGTCTTTCTCAGGTTGCCAGTTTGTTGGTTTAGTCTTGTGTGATACCTTGTTCTCTTGTCTGCTTAGAACCATTAGTTCTAAGTTTAGTTCCAAGTTCTGCTCTAGTTTTAAGATAGTCCCTATAGATCCTGTCTCCTTGTCAAGATTCCTCTGGTTTCCTGTTTTATGTTCATGTCTACGCCAGTATCCCCAACGCAGTTGACGTGCTGGTATCCTGCACTTGGGTTCTCCTCAGTCACCCCAAGCAATAGGATGACAGGGAGGAATGGGACCTGATTTGCTGTTGTTTTGTTGCTTGCTGTGTTCTGTAATGTAGGTGTGCTATATTGGCACTGGATTATATGGCAATGCCTGTTGGCTTCCTACAGCACATACTTGGGTTGTGATGGTTGTTAATGCAGATACACAGTGTATGTTTTACATTTGTTTGTTATGTTCTGTGCAGTATGACAACTAGCAATCATAGTCTTTCCATGGCCATATTTGTTCTTGGCAGGTTTTTCTACAGAAGTGGTTTGCCATTGCCTTCAGGGCAGTGTCTTTACAAGATGGGTGACCCCCCAGCCATTATCGATACTCTTTAGAGATTGTCTGCCTGGTGTCAGTGGTTGCCTAAGGAGGATTTATGATGTGCACCAGTTGTTCATACAATGTGCTCCTATGGCTTCATATAACCATGACTAGGAAGGAGGGTTAAGCAGGTGCTACACATTGCCCAAGGGTGACCTGTAGGCTGGTGAAGGGGAGGAGCACTTGCATCTCCTTTGGAAAAGACACCCATATGTTTTATGTGAAAATGATAAATAAAATGAATCTGAATCTGTGAGCAGGTATGCAAAGTATTTAAGGCAGAGCTATGTCTCCATCTGCTGGTGAGAAAAGTAACAATTCTGTTCCATGCAAAGAGAGGGATGGGGCCCTTTGTAGGAAGTGAGCCTCGAACTATCTCTTTGCTTCTTCTGTGCTGCAGTACGGCTATGTCATGACTTCAGTGACAGATTGGCGGGAGCACTGAAGTCGTCTTGCCTTGAGTGTTGGACACTAACCTGTACAAGCTGGAAGCACATTTGCATAACTGAACCCCTTTTGCTGAAATGCAAATACAGTTGAAAGCATTTCACAAAGTGCCATTCATCCGGCAGGAAGTGGGCAGAGAGTATAAGCAATGTATAACCCCAACAACATGACAGGCTCTCACCACAGACAAGCAGCATCCTGATACAAGGCATTGAAAAACAACAGGTTTTAATGCAAATGTGTTCAGCAATCAGAGACATGACCCTGTGCCAAAACTCCTCTAGTACAAACACACACTGAAATGTTTTAAATCTGCTCACCAATATTTGCTAAATGACACAAAGTATGTCAGATGCAGATTAATATAAACTGTGGTAAACATGCAGTGCATCCTGCAGATGACAGCAGCCTCTTTCAAAATTAAGACCATGTCACATGGACTGCCAAGATGTATGTTGTGAACTAGAGCAAGGTAGGTTAGGGCATCAGAATGGTGCTCCAGTATCTGAACCCTCAAAGCAGATTTGTGAATTTTTATGTCGTCTTATTTATAAAATAAATCACTTTTTGTAACAAGAACAACAGGGAAGTTACCATTGGATGTGGAGAAGGTAGATTAATGGAAGTCAAAGCAGATGTTGACCTTGAGTAATGCTATAACAGGGTTTCTCAGGATTGCTGAAGGGTCTCAGCGGAAAACATCGACTCTTTACTTCCCTCTATAGATGCTGCCTGACTTGCTGTGTTTATTATTTATTCACTGAGACACAGTGCAGAATTGGCACTTCGAGCTGTGTCGCCCAGCAATCCCCCGACTCAACCCTAGCCTAATCATGGGACAATTTACAATGACCAATTAACCTACCAATGTCTTCGGACTGTGGGAAGAAACCAGAGCACCCAGAGGAAACCCATGCGGTGACGAGGAGAACATACAAACTCCTTACAGGAGAAGCAGGAATTGAACCTGGGTCGCTGATACCATAAAGTGTTGTGTTAACCACTATGCTACCCTGCAGCATCCCCCCCACCACCACCCCACTCCCAAGCATTTTGTGTGTTTCCAAATATATACAACACATTTTGTAAAAGAATGTCAGCACGCCTTTGTCCTAAATTGCCAAGTCCTAATACTAGGATCATGTTTCCTTGTTTTGGACCTTTCAGCCAGAGGCCACAACCTCTCACCCTCTGTCCGCCCCTCTCAGAATATTATGTGTTTCAGTGGAGGTTAGTATGCGTTACTTTGCGCTCATGATAAAGGACCCAACGACTTGCAGTCAACCATTTTACACTAATACCCAAAGCACAACATCCCTTCCAGGGAGTATTCTGGCAAAAATGTAAACTTCTGGGGGGAAGATTTTGGAATTTTTTGGGGAGCAGAGAAAAGTTCCCTCCTTTAAAGCTGTAAGTGTTAAAGGATGACTGACAGCTGCCTTGGGTGCAGTGAATGGCAGTGAAATGGTCTGTCAAGGAATCTTCTGCCATTGGTTTTACAGTGTGAGTTTGTTGCTGATTTGCATATTTGGTAAACAGTCCTCTCCCTTCTCTTTTCATTCATTCCCCACTCTGGCTTCCCTCTTACCCCTTCTCTTCTCAGCTGCCAACCACCTCCTTCTGATGCCCTTCCTCCTTCCCTTTCTCCCATGGTCCACTCTTCTATCAGATACTTTCTTCTTCAACCCTTTACCTTTCCACCTATCACCTCACAGCTTTTCACTTTATCCTCCCTTCCCAACCCACTTACTTCCCTCTCACCTTGTTTCACCTATCACCTGCCAGCTTTTGCCTTTTCCACTTCCCCTCTTCTTATTCTGCCTTCTTCCCCCTTCCTCTCCACTCGTGATGAAGAGCCTTGGTCCAATACATGCTGCCTGACCTTCTGTGTTTACCATCATTTTGTGTGTGTTGCTATAAGTAACCACTGGGCTAGCAGTCATTTCAAGGTGATCAACCATTCCTCTGTCTCACATGAACTAAAGTATTTGTTTTGCTTTTGATTGTAGGCGTGCGGTGTAGACTTTGAAGTGAAAGCATTCTGTGCCGATAACCTGGAAGAGAAGATTCATAAAAGGTACGTGAGCCTTCACCACCTGAACATCTGTCTCCATTCAGACAGGGGTGGTTGTCTACTGCAAATATTCTGCGTTTTTTTCATTAATATCAGCTTTCCAAATTCTTATAAATTGCTCAGTCTTATTCTCCAGTGGCCACCTATCAGATTCACCCACTGAGTCCTGCTAAACGTTTCTTCCTATTGAAACTCCTTCAAACTGAACTGTAGCTTTGCATTTCAACATCCTGGAATGCAATGACCCAGACTAAGGACAGGAATTCCTTTATTCAACTCTCCTGTGATTAATGTTACTTCGATTAGCCTCTACTCCTTTCGGACCTGGGGCACTAATACTGTACCAATTACTGGTTCTGTGAGCATTACACTTTGCTTTAATCTATTTATTTAACAGCAGGTTTTCACAGCTGGTAAAGCCATCATATACTGTCCGTGCCTAATCACCCTGCGACAGTGGTAGTGATTCACATTTTTGAATTGCTGCAAACTGTCTGGCGAAGGTGCTTTCACAGTGCTGTCAGGGAGGGAATTCCAAGACGTACATGAAGGATGTACCATATATTTCCAAGTCAGGATAGCATGTGACTAAGAGGGAAATGAAAGGTGGCTATGATCACCTTTGCCAATTGCACTTGTCCTTCCTCATGGCAGAAGAGACCAGAGGTGTTCTTGGTATAGTTCAGAATAATCTAAGCCTTCTGTCCCATAGAGCACTCCATTTGTCGATCATCCATAAGGCTATAAGACTTGGGAGCAGAACTAGGCCTTTTGGTCCATCAGACCTGCTCCATTAGACTGTCATGGCTGATTTATTATCCTTCTCAACCCCATTCTTCTGCCTCTCCCCATAAATGCTAACACCCTGACTAATCAAGGTGTTATCAATCTCCTCTTTAAATATGCACAATGACTTGGTCTCCATAGCCATCTATAGTAATGAGATTCACAGATTCACCAGTCTCTGGCTAAAGAAACTCCTACTAATTTCTATTCTAAAGGGACATGCTTCTATTTTGAGGCCATACCCTCTGGTCCTAGACTCTCCAAACATCCACTTCATGTCCACTCTATCCAGGCCTTTCAATATTTGATAAGTTTCAATGAGATTCCACTTCATTCTTCTAAACTCCAGAGAGTACAGGCCCAGAGCCATCCATTTGCTAACTATTCTCTGAAATCTCCCTAATATGCCTGCCTAGATAAGTTTATGTTTTAATAGTGGAGGAATGAAAGTTAATAAGATCCTAAATGTGAAGCGCAGAAAGATTAACCCAAGAATCATAAAATGAAACAGCATAAAAAAGATAATTTATCCATTTAGTTGCACCAGCATTTGGAGATTAACTTTCCCTTAGTATTCTTCAAGAACTCCAATTCTCTGAACAGTTATCACTGAAACATATTCCACCTGTTCAGATGATACATTGAATAACACAATTTATGATTTCTCTTCATCTCCTGGGTTTGTTTTGGGGTTAGATGACATCATATATTCTAAATTTTGAGTGATGGAAACTCTTCCCCCAGTTCCCATTGCACACAACTTCTCTCCACTATTTTTAATTATTCAATCACGCTGCATTGTTGAATCCCTGTGGTCAGAATCAGCTTTATTAGGACTGTCCTAAATGGCATGAAACTTGCAATTTGGGGCATCAGTGCAAAGACCTAAGATTGCTATGAATTACAAAGTAGTACAAAAATTTGTAATGAGGTAATGTTCATGGGTTCACAGAATATTTTAAAAAATTGATGGCAGAAGGAAAGAACCTGTTTTTGAATGATAGTGTGAGCCTTTAAGCCCCTGTACCTCCTCCTGATGGTAGTTATGAGAAAGGAGCACTGGATGGTAAGAGTCCTTTATGATCTGCCATTAATCATCACCACCCTCAAGAGACCAGACCTGGTCTCTTCAGATCACCACATAACTAAAGTTCTGCATTCCCACAACTTGTTTCATAAATCTCTGTGCATCTTCTCTAGAGCCCTGAGATCCTTCAGAAGATGTGGTAAACCCAACTGGACACAATTTTCCAGATGAGATTGAAAGTTCAGCATAACTTCCTCCATGCTTCACTGCTTATATTGCCTGGATTCCACTAGCTATTAAAATAGTGTTTTTAATTTACCTTTCCATCTTCTAGGATCTCTCTCTTCATGCAGCTAAGTTAAAATTGCTATTTCGCTTCTAGATTTCCTCATAGCCTATACACTCCTTTGCCATACTGTTGGTAGGCTCAAGTCTAAATAATTCTGGCACTCTTTTCAAGTGGCTTTTCTTTAAAATGGGGAGCCCGGAATAGGTGCTGTCAGTCATAAGTCCATGCATCTATTCTCCAATGCCCTTTGCTTTGATTTATCATGATATCTTTTTAATTTTGTTACTGAAGTATGTAGCTTAGCAATAAATCCCACCTACCATATGTTTCCCCATTTTGCCAGTTGGTCTGTTGCTCACCTTACCAATGGCATGTTTTTTCTGAGTTCCACACATTCTGCAGATGTGTATCCAAGTGCAGACAGTAATGTATTTCATAAAGATGTTGGTTTCAGAGGGGAAAAAACTGCACAGTTTCCTCTGGTTAGAAAATACAATCCTTCACCATTAATCTCCGCTTCCTGTCTCAGACAGCTATGTTCTCACCCAGCCATTGCCTTTTATCACCTAATTTTCCAAAGGGGAAGAGTAAGTACTTATATTAACTGACTTTTATTAAATCTTCTTCCTCGCTCAGTTAGAGTTGCTAGTTTTCAGCTGCAGGTGTGATTCAATTCAATTGGATTTCAACCACCTCCAGATGTGTCATCTGGCAACAAATCTCAATTTTCCACTCTACACATGTCTTTCCTGTAGATAACACTATAAGAAGAGGAAGAATGGATTTTTTTGTTCACAAAAGTGGGATCCATTAGCAGAAACCACCAGAAGGTGTGCGAGAACAGGTGATGGACTTGAGCAGGGTGTCAGAAATGTTTACGCAGTGACTTAGCAACAGTGTGGCAAAGGAGTGTATAGTTGAGGGGGAACCCTGGATCAAGGTATGGTCTGACCATGCAAAATCTACAGATGCTGTCAATCTTAAACAAAAGCAGGAAATGCAGGAATCACTCAGCAGCGTCAGAATTAGCTTTAGTATCACTGATAAATGTTATCTTGCAGCAGCAATGCAGTGCAGTATATTTAAAAATATAAATTACAGTAAGACGTACATGTATATACTGTGCATATTGTATAAAACAAGCAGTGTAAAAAGCAGCAAAATAGTTGAAGCATTGTTTCATTGTTTATTCAGAAACCTGATGGCAGAAGGGAAGTAGCTGTTCCTAAAATGTTGAATGTGCATCTTCAGGTTCATCCCCCGCCTCCCTGACAATAGCAATGAGAGGAGGGCACGCCCTTTGTGATAGAGCCCTTAATGATGGTTGCTGCCTTTTTGGGGCATTGCCTTTTGAAGATATCCATGATGCTGGGGAGAACAGTCCCCGTGATGAAGCTGACTGAGTTTGCAATCCTCAGCAGCTTTTTTCTGATCCTGTACACTGGCATCTACAGAAAGAGAAAACAGATTTATCATTTTGAATCTAAGACTCATTCCTTGGATCCTTTCTGAATTGCTGACGGTTTCCAGCATCTTTGTTTTTTTGCTATGGTACGAAGACTTTTACAGTTGTATTTCATTCATCTCAGGGAATGCGAATCAAATTTGATGAAGTGGCTTGGGGTTGAAGTTGTTGAGTGTTTATGTTCTCTATATCAGGAATTCAGTGAGACTGATTATCCGTAAGGTACAGTTCGCTCCAGAGCAAAAGACCTTACAACCCATGTCGGAAGCCACTCGTCAGTTCCTCATGTCGGACAAGCCACTGCACCTGAAGGCATCACTTAGCAAAGAGGTCAGTTCCAATCATATAGAATTACTGGCATTAATCCAAGTGGACTGGGTGGCACCAACACAAAGTTCAACTTCAAATTTCAAAGTAAATATATACAACTGTCTGCTCTGGAACCTACTTCCGTGAAAATGATAAAAGGGGTTATACTCTAAATATGAAGGTAATATTTCACCGAACTCTAGTCCACTGCTTTTGGAAGATTAAGTTCCATCCCAAAACAATCCACATTGTTATATTTGGATAATTTACGAAATCTATATGGACAAAGACCAGGCTCAATCAGCTTTTATATGCAATAACCTTTCACTGATTGTAACCTGACTTTCCCTGTGAAAGAGAATAACCTTTCTTATGGAATTTTGCCCAACAATTGTATTCGTCAGGATTTTATAATTTTCAGATTTTGAGTGAAGTAACAATAATTACAGACAATACCAAATTTGGCAAAGTTGTGGAAAATGAGAGAGATTGCCAAAGGATTTAGCAGGGTGTAGACAACTTGAAATATGGGCTGAGAAATGGCAGAAAGAGTTTAATCTGGACAGTGTGACTTAGAGAGTTTAAGTGCAACAGGAAAGTAGACAGAAAATGACAGAACACTAAAGAGCATTGGTGTACAGACGAGCATTGGTGTACAGACGATCAAATCAGAGCGACCTGACTGTAGTAACGCTATTGGACCGGGTGATAAAGAAGGTGTATGGTATACTTGCTTTCATTGGTTTGGGCATTGAGTATAAGCATTTAAAGTTCAAAGTAAATATATGTCACTATAAACTGCCCTGAGATTAATTTTCTTGCGGGAATTTACAGAAAATAAAATGACATAGCACTTACAAATATGTGTACAAAAACAGAATAACAATCAATGTGTAAAAGAAGACAATTGTGTAAATAGAAGAAGAATAATACTGAGAACACGAGCTATAGAAAGTGATCCTGTAGGTTGAAGAATCAGTTCAGAGCGACGCAGGTTCAGGAGCCTGATGGTTGAAGGGTAATAACTGCTAGTGAACCTGGTGGTGTGGGACCCAAGGCTTCTGTACTTCCTACCCAATGGTAGTAGTATGAAGAGACCGTGGCCTGGATTGTGGGGCTCTTTGACGATGGATGCTGCTTTGTTGTGTTGGCACTCTGTGTAAGCGTGCTCAGTGGTAGGGAGGGCTTCACCTGTGATGGGCTGAGCTGTATCTACGATTTTATGTAGCACTTTCTGTTCTTGGGCATCAGCATTCCCATACCAGACTCTGATGCAACCATTTAGGATACTCTATACAGTGCCCCTATAGAAGTCTGTCAAAGTCCAAATGAATAGCAACTGTTTGGAACAGCTGGGGCTCAGTTGCCTTTGAGTCTAGGAGTTGTAAGTTTAATTCCCCCCAAGAACGTGAGCATTGAAATCACAGAGTTGAGAATAGGCTGCACTGTTAAGAGTGCCTTCTTTAGCATAAATTCCTAAACTGAGATGCTGTGCCCTCTGGTGGTGACAGACATTCAATAGAACTTCCAAAGAGCTGAACATAACCATTCCCTGGGTTAGAGATGTGTAAGATAGAAAATACATCCCAGAAGTCAGATTGTGATTTTATGCGTTCTGTGATCCAATGTCTTAGATAAACAAAGTGTATTTTAAAATTGGGAATTAATCATGAAGTGTATGATTTTCAATATGGAGCACTAATGTAGGAGAGAGCCTGGACAGGCAGAGTGGTGTCTGATGTATGAGCACACAGCTGGATGTTACTCCACATTTGCCAGTCAGGCATGTGTGGCCAGAGGTGTCCCAAAACCTCTCCTTCCACAGGTAATAAGACCCTAAGACATGGAAGCACAATTAAGGCATTCAGTCCATCAAGTCTTCTCCACCATTCCATCTTGGCTAATTTATTATCTCTCTAAATCCCATTCTCTTGCCTTCTCCCCATACCTTCTGACTGAACAAGAACCTATTAACCTCCACTTTAAATATACCTGATGATTTGGCCTCCATAGCCGTCTATGGCAATAAATTCCACAGATTCACTACCTTCTGGCTAAAAAAAATTCCTCCTCTTCTCTATTCTAAATGGATTTTCCTCTAATCTGAGGCTGTGCTCTCTGGTCATGGACTCTCCCACAATAGGAAACATTGTCTTCACATCCACTTTATTTTAGACTTGCAATATTCAGTACATTTAAATAAGATCCCCTCACATTCTTTAAACTCCGGCAAGTGCAGGCCCAGAGCTATCAAATGCTCCTCATATTGTTAAGCCTTTCATTCCTGAAATCGTTCTTGTAAACCTCCTCTGGATCTTTTCCAATGCCAGCACATCTTTTTTTAGATAAGGGACCCAAAACTGCTCACAATATTCCAAGTGCAATCTGACCAAAGCCTTATAAAACTTGAGCATTATGTCCTTGTTTTTTGTATTCTAGTCCTCTTGAAATGAATATTAACATTGCATTTGCCTTCCTCACCACAGACTCAACGTGCCAGTTAACCTTTAAAGAATCCTGCACGGGGACTCCCAAATTCCTTAGCACCTCTGATTTTTGAATTTTCTCCCTGTTCAGATAATAGTGTATGCCTTTGTTCCTTTTACCAAACTGCATGATCATACATTTCACCACACTGCCACATCTTTGCCTATTCTCCCAATCTGTTTAATTGCTTCTACAGATTACCTCCTTCCTCAACACTACCAGTCTTCAAACCATCCATTCCATTATCCAAATCTTTGACATGTAATATGAAAAGAAGTGGTCCCCGCAGAACATCAGCACCAAAGCAGAAAAGACCCCCTTTTTCCCACTCTTTGCCTCCTGCAAGTCAACCAACCTTCTATCCTTGCTCGTCTCTTTCCTGTAATATCTTGTTAAGTCTTTTGAAAACCCAAATATACAACATCTACTAACTCCCTTTTGTCTACCTTGCATATTTCTTCAAAGAATTCCAACAGATTTGTCAGGAAAGATATCCATTCAAGGAAATTATGCTGACTTTGGCCTATTTTATCTTGTGCCTCCAAGTACCATTAAACCTCAGCTTCAGTAATGGACTCCAACATCTTCCCAACCTCTGAAGTCAGGCTAGCTGGCCTATAATTTCCTTGCTTCCATAATAGGTTGTAAGAATATAGGAGCAGGAGCAGGTCATTCAGTTCTCCAAGCGTGCCCTGCCATTCACTATGGTCGTGATCTGCCTCAGGCCTCAATTCCTTTTTTTTGGTGCCAATTCACCATTGCCCTTAATTCAGTAATCTTTCAAAATAATCTACTATTGATCTTAGAGCCAGATTCTGATTGGATGCCTATGAGTATTTGTTTCTCTGATCTCTTTTGGTCCTCTCCACCCCCTCACCATGCTGGTGACCACCAATTTCTGACAAGTGCTCAACACTGACAACCTTACACTCTCCAACTGACACACTGCAGAATTCTCCAAAAACCCACCCCTATCCCAACCAGTTATTCCAATCCTGATATCCTAGTCAGGGTGGTAGCACAGTGGTTGGCATAACACTTTACTGGCTCAGCAATCACGATCGGGGTTCAATCCCTTATAGCTCTCTGTAAGGGGATTGTACGTTCTCCCTGTGATCATGTGGATTTCCTCCTGTATTCCAAAGACATATGAGGTAGGGTTAGTACGTGGGTGCTAGAAGCATGACAACACTTGTCGGCTGCCCCAGTCCATCCTTGGACTGAGTGGGTCATTCGCCTGCCAATGACACATTTCACTGTATGTTTCAATATCTCAATGTACTTGTGACAGGTGAAGCTAATCCCAAATTTGAACACCAGCCTGCAGCCCTGAGGATTCAATAAATGTCTAGCAAGCCAAGCAGTATTTGTGGGAAGCGAAAAAGAGTTAAAGTTTCAGGTTGATGACCTATCAATATAACTTTGGTCCTTTGCTTTGCAGTGTTTCTAAATCTACTAGCAATAGACTCAGAAGAAAAATAATTGTTCCTCTCCCAACCCTAATGCCCTATTGTGACTGTTTAGTGCACCTGCAGAGGCGCAGACTGATAGTAGGCTGTAAACCGCTTATTATTGTGGGAGCTTGCTGCGTGCAATTTGCCTTCATCGAAACCTTTACCCTCTCTCAACACTCCCTGAACAGTACGTACACACACTAATCTGCAACCTGACCCAAATCAGCATATTCCAGATATCCGACAAATTTCCTCCATGGCTTTCACAAGTCTAAGGAGCTCCTCCCTGACACCTCAATCTCCAAATATGCTTCGTGGACTATACTTGTGGAATTCTTGAAGCTGAAAGATTCTTTACAAATTCATGCATTTTGTTCATTCAATACCTTGATGAATTATTACTCAGAACACTTACATGTCTCCTATTATCTAGCTACTGTGTATAAGAACATTATTAGAAATCAGTACATAACAGACGCTGGTTCTTTGAGTTTTTAAAGACAAATGGCAGTTCTGTGCTGTGTGTCTGCTAAATCCTATATCCTCCTAATAAGACCAAGGAGACATAGGAGCAGAACTAGGTCATTTGGTCCATAATGTCTGCTCCACCATCCCAGTGTGTCTGATTTATTATTCCTCTCAACCCCATACACCTGACTTCTCCCCATAACAGCATAACTTTGTCCCTATAATATAATAAGGGCATATTGTGCCAATGAAGGCCATCGTCCAATGTACAAGGGTACACACTCTCACCCCTAAACATTATATCATTGCACTGTCAGCTCAAACCAGTGTCAGGATCAGAAATCAGACCATACGAAGAGGGGGAGAAAAAGAAAAGGTGAATGGAAAAAATCCACTATTTAATTTTTTTTTTGGAAAATGTAATTACTTTTTATAAAAGCCCTCGAGCAAAGCACTAAATAATCCCACTTAATCCAATCAGTAGATGGAGGACAATGCTGGCTGATCTTTCACTAAGTAGTAATCCCTGTGATATTTGCAGCCTTCCCTGAGTCCAACAAGCATTAGTGAATGCCATTTAATCTAAATACACTCAAGCCTCAATGAAAATACTTTTCTAAAAATGTAACATAAAATGTGAATACAATGTGTAACACAATGCATTTTAAGAAAATGGTGTCATTCACCATGGAAACAGCAAGTAAAAACTGCATAGAAAATGCAGTATGTGCTGATGTGAATGGACATAATGATGCAGCTTGTCCCACAAAGGCAAACAAGACCTATAGAGAAGCTAAATTATGTTATAACTTACTTTCCAATAAGATGGTGGTACACTTGGATGCAGCAGCTTGTATGGGGTCAACCAAAGGTGTTATTGTATGTTTAAAACAGTATTTACGATCACAAGACCCTCTTGGACATTGCTGGTGTTGAATGCTGCAAGTCCAATTTATTAAATATTTGGCAAACGGCAGGGATAGAGAGCAGTGAAGCTGCATGGCATTGGTCATAGTGAGGACCAGGCCTTAAGCTGTGGTGCCTCCTGTTTGTGGCTGCCCGTGGGGAGGCGACAGATTTGGTGCTCTGCTGGAGTGCCAGAGGTCGTATGGCTCAGTGTCCCCTCTGGAGTCAATGCTGCCACTGGTGTCTGATCAGCAGTAGACAAGCTAGATTGTGTTTGAATGCAGCCTGCTGCAACATTGATGGACTCGGGGATTTGGACTATTTTTGTTTTGCATAATTGTATTTTACTGCTATCTATATGGACTATATGTGTTTTGTGCTGTGTATGACTGTTGGTACTGTGTTTTTTCACCTTGGCCCCAGAGTGATGCTGTTTCGTTTGGGTGTATTCATGGATATTCATGTATGGTTGAATGACTATTAAACTTGAACTTATATAGTGCAGAATAAGTCCTTTGGCTCACTAAGTCCACCCCAACCATAATGTCTATCAAATCTAATCCCACATAGTCCCATATCCCTTTATGGCCTGCTCTTTCAAATACCTATACAAATGCTTCTTAAATGTTATTGTTGCTGCTTCCACCATCTCTTCTGGCAGCTCATTCTAGATTCAAACCACTCTTCCCATGAACAATTTACACTTTCACTGCCCTTAAACATCCTCCCCCTCACCTTAAACCTATGCCTTCTAGCTTTAAACCAGCAAGACAACCTTTGGAGTTGATTTTAGTTTAAATTTAAGATGTTCAGGTAATTTACTGGTTAATTTATACTATTTGATGGTAGAAGATGTTGCAGCACCAAGGAGGTGCTTGTAAGATTGTAAATTGTGAAAAGTTCAGTTAAGATTCCTTAGTCCTCACTTAGATGGTTGTTAGAGCATAGAATCTGATTAGAATCAGAGCATTAAGGGGGGTATTTTTAACAAGGGGATTCAATAGTGAGGAGAACAGAGTGGAGGTTCTGTCAGCCTGATAGAGATAAACGCGTGGTGTGTTGCCTCCCAGGTGCCAGGGTATGGGATGTCTTGGATCGGGTGCAGAGTATTCTGAAGGGAGAGGGTGAACAGCCAGAAGTCTTGGTACACATTGGTACCAATTACATGGATAGAAAAAGGGTGGAGGTCCTGAACAGAGAATTCAGGGTGTTGGGTAGGAAGCTGAAAAGCAGGACCTCCAGGGTCATAATCTCAGGATTGCTGCCTGTGCTACGTGCTAACGAGCTCAAGAATAGCATGATCAGGCATATTAATGTCTGGCTGAGAGACTGGTGTAGGGGGCAGGGCTTCAGGTTCCTGGATCATTGGGGCCTCTTCTGCAGGAGGTATGACCTGTACAAAAAGGGCGGGTTAAACCTGAACCCAAAGGGGTCCAATATCCTAGCAGGCAGGTTTAGTAGAGCTGTTCGGGAGGGTTTAAACTAATTTGGCAGGGCAATGGGAACCGGACTGAGGAAAGGGAAAACAGAAATAAATCAAAGGTAACGTGCAACAGAGATGATAGAAAGGACAGGCAGAAGATGAGACATAGTCACAGCAAGTAGGATGAGTTACAGGGTAATAGAGGTGTGGTGCAGTTAAAACAAAGCAACAAATACTGGACTGAAAATGTTATATTTAAATGCACGCAGCATAAGAAATATAATCGACGATCTTGAAATTCAGCTACAGATTGGCAAGTATGATGTTGTGGCCATCTCTGAAACTTGGCTAAAGCATGGCTACCATTGAGAGCTGAACATCCAAGAATATACGGTGTATTGGAAAGATGGGTTAGTCGGCAGAGGGGGTGGTGTGGCCCTGTGTATAAGAAATAATATTAAATCTTCAGAAAGGGTTGACATAGGATCGGAAGGTGTAGAAGGACTCCAATGGCAGTTGTATACAAGCCTCTAAATAGCAGCCGGGATGTGAATTACAAATTACAGCGGGAGATCGAAAAAGCATGTCAGAAAGGCAATGTCATGATAATCGTTGGGGATTTTAACATGAAAGTGGATTGGGAGAACTAGACCAGTATTGCACCTCAAGAGAATTTGTAAAATGTCTGAGGGATGGCTTTTTAAGAGCAGCTTATTGTTGAGCCCACTAGGGGATCGGCTGTGCTGGATTGGGTGTTGTGCAATGATCCAGAGGTGATAAAAAAGTTTAAGGTAAAGGAACCCTTAGGGAATGGTATTCATAATATGACTGAGTTCACTTTGAAATTTGAGAAGGAGAAACTAAATTCCAATGTGTCAGTATTTCAGTGGATTAAAGGAAATTACAATGGCATGAGAGGGAATCTGGCCAAGGTTGACTGGAAAGAGACACAACGGCAGGAAGGACAGCAGAACAGCAATGGCTGGAGTTTCTGCAAAAAACAAGGAAAGTGCAAGAAAGGTATATTCCAGATAAGAAAAAAATTTCAAATGGAAGAAGGACACTACCGTGGCCGACAAGTGAAGTCAGAGCCAAAGTAAAAGCAAAAGAGAAGGCATATAAGGAAGCTAAAGCCAGTGGGAAGATGTTGGGAAGCTTATAAAAAAACTTTCAGAAGGAAACTCAGAAGGTCACAATGAAGGAAAAGATGAATTATGAAAGGAAGCTGGTGACTAATATCAAAGAAGATACAAAAAGCTTTTTTGAATATATAGGGGGTAAATGAGAGTCAAAGGTAGATATAGGACCAATAGAAAATGATGCTGGAGATATTGTAATGAGAGACGCAGAGATGGCAGAGTAACTGAATGCGTATTTTGCATCAGTTTTCACAATGGAAAACATCTGCTGTATACCAGACATTCAAGAATGTCAGAGAAGTGAAGTATGTGCGGTAAAAATTACGACTGAGAAGGTGCTCAGGAAGTTTAATGATCTCGGTGGATAAATCTCTGGACCTGATGTAATGCACTCTCAGATTCTGAAAGAAGTAGCTGGACAGATTACAGAGACATTAACGATGATCTTTCAAGAATCGATAGACCGGATTGTACCAGATGACTGGAAAATTGCAAATTTTACTCTGCTATTTAAGAAGGGTGGGAGGCAGCAGAAAGGAAACTATTGACCTGTTAGCCTGACATCAATGGTTGGGAAATTGTTGAAATTGATTGTTAGGGATGAGATTACGGAGTACCTGGAGGCACATGACAAGATAGGCCAAAGCCAGCATGGTTTCCTGAGAGGAAAATCATGCCTAACTAACCTACTGCAATTTTTTGAGGAAATTACAAGCATGGTGGACAAAGGAGATACAGTAGATGTTGTACTTGGATTTTCAGAAGGCCTTTGATAAGGTGCCACAGATGAGGCTGCTTAGCAAGATAGGATCCAATGGAATTACAGGGGAGTTACTAGCATGAGTGGAGCACTGGCTGATTGGCAAAAAAACAGACAGTGGGAATAAAGGGATCCTATTCTGGCTGGCTGCGGGTTACCAGTGCAGTTCTGCAGGGGTTGTTGTTGGAACCGTTGCTTTTTTATGATGTACGTCAATGATTTGGACCTTGGGATAATGGATTTGTGATTAAATTTGCCGATGATACAAAGATAGGTGGAGGAGCAGGTAGTATTGAGGAAACAGCGAGCCTGCAGAAAGACTCAGATAGTTTAGGGGAATGGGCAAAGAAGTGGTAAATTAAATAAATGTTGGAACATGCATGGTCATGCACTTTGGTGGAAGAAATAAGCAGGTAGATTATTATTTAGACAGGGAGAAAATTCAAAATGCAGAGATACAAAGGAACTTGGGAGCCCTTGTGCAGGATACCCTGAAAGTTAACCTCCAGGTTGAGTCGATGGTGAAGAAGGTGAATGTAATGTTGGCATTCATTTCTAGAGGTATAGAATATAAGAGCAGGAACACTTGGAGTTTTGTGTGCATTTTTGGGCTCCTTATCTAAGAAAGGATATACTGACATTGGAGATGGTTCAGAGAAGATTCACAAGAATGATTCCAGGAATGAAAGGGTTACCGTATGAGGAACTTCTGGCAGCTCTTGGGCTGTATTCCCTGGAGTTCAGGAGAATGAGGGGAAATCTCATAGAAACATTCTGAATGTTAAAAGGCCTGAACAGATTAGATATGGCAAAGTTATTTTCCATGGTAAGGGAGTCTAGGACAAGATACGACTTGAGGATTGAAGGACGTCCATTTAGAATAGAGATGCGGAGAAATTACTTTAGTCAGAGGGTGGTAAATCTGTAGAATTTGTTACCTCGAGCAGCTGTGGAGGCCAAGTCATTGGGTGTATTTAAGGCAGAGATAGATAGATTCTTGATTAGCCAGGGCATCAAAGGGTATGGGGAGAAGGCAGGGGAATGGGTTGACTGGAAGAATTGGATCAGCCCATGAGTGAGTGGTGGAACGGACTCGATGGGCCGACTGGTCTACTTCTGCTCCTATATCTTATCGTCTTATGAGTGGGTCCTGGGCAGTTATTCATGGTTAGAATCATAAAGTACAAGAAAAAGTTCTTTAGTCCATCATGTCTACTCTAATGATTAGGTAACTATCTACACCAATTTTATTTCTCAGCACTCAGCCCACAGCTTTCTGTCTATTGGTGCTTCAAGAGCTTATCTAAATATTTCTTAAATGTATTGTATTCATCAATGTGGAGTGGAGAGCGAGTTTGTAAAACCGGTGGGAGCAAAGGATGTTTGGAATGGTGAGGGTGGAGTGCTGCGGGAGGGGTCTGGGACAGGTGGCAGTGAAGCAGTGCCAGGGGCAGGGAGTAACGCTGGTACTAGACACAGCCAGCCCTGAGACAGGCAAGGTCATTTGATTCCAAACAACTGGTTTATTGATCATTACAGTGTTCTATGTTCTAAAAGGGAGGGGTTTGGTACTGGAGTCTGTAGGATGCCTGTGGGTAAAGACTGAGCTTCCGAGATAAAATATACTAGTCCAACAAGAAGGAAACAGCAATTTTTGTATTTTATTGTCACAAGGATTGTGAGTGAAAAATGCTGTTACCAAATAACATGGGGACAGCAGAGGCACAGACTTGATGTGTTTTGTCATTTTTACAACTCCAGAACCCTTTTAACATCAGCTCCTTGATCATAATGCTCTTTTATTCATGCTTCCTAATGTACCTGACAGCTCCAGCTGTTGAGTTAAGTGTTGTGTGGAGAACTCCTGGAAAATACAAGCTAAATTTCTTTTACAGATATACTACCACAATGAACCTATAGACGTCACAGTTTGCATCACCAATAACACAAGCAAGGTGGTGAAGAAGATTAAGTTATCAGGTAGGTTTTTTTTCCCAGTTTGAAAAATTTTGCCGTAGTCTATGATGTGAAATTGCTGCTGTACAAGATGTGACACAGAGACCCCAAGGTTAACCCAGTCTGCCTGGTGGAATGATGGATCCAGTGATTCAGGCTGAGTACAAGATAACCGCATACAAAACGCTGGAGGATCTCACTAAGTCAGCCAGTATTGTGGAGTGGGAGAACCAGTCAACATTCTTCTAACTCTGAGTTGGAACAAATTTCCTATTTGTTGCAATGTTTGTGCAAGAAAGCAACTTTTCATGCTTTTCCTGCACTTCCTACTTTCAGCCTTGTAGTAACATGTAACACATAGTCCACAGTCACAGATTCACACAACTTCAAATGTGTTTGTGCGGACTATCAAACACCAATTAATCCAATTTGAACCCATTTTATGCTCCCTAGCTTCCCATTCATTCCTGCCAAATTCTATCACTTACATAAAGAGTAGGGGCAATTACTGGTCTGTTATCTCACCAGCCTTCACATCTTTAAGGTCCAGAAGAAACCAGATCTGGAGAAAACCCATGCGATAAATTGCATTATCCATGCTTTCGGAGTTCCCCATTAAGGAAGGCCTGACAGGAGGGGCACTAAGACCTTAAGACATTGGAGCAGAATTAGGCCATTCAACCAGTCGAGTCTGTTCCATCATTCCATCATGGCTGACCCCGGATCCCACTCAACCTCATACACCTGCTTTCTCGCCATCTCTTTTGATGCCCGGCCCAATCAGGAAGTTATCAACTTCTGCCTTAAATAAATCCATGGACTTGGTGTCCACCACAGCCTGTGGCAGAGCATTCCACAGATTTACTACTCTCTGGCTAAAAAAAAATTCCTCCTTACCCCTTCTCTAAAGTGTCACTCTTCAATTTTGAGGCTGTGCCCTCTAGTTCTGGATACCCCCACCATAGGAAGCATCCTCTCCATATCCACCCTATCTAGTCCTTTCAACAATCTGTAAATTTCAATGAGATTGACCCTTTGTTCTTCTAAATTCCAGTGAGTACAGGCTCAAAACTGTTAACAATACTCCAAGAGCAGTCGAACTAGTATCTTATAAAGGCTCAGCATTAATGACTTGCTTTAATATTCTATTCCTCTTGGAATAAATGCCAAGATTGCATTGCCTTCTTTACCACAGACTCAACTTGTAAATTAATCTTCTGGGAGTCTTGCATGAAGATCCTAAGATTCTTTGCACCTCTGATGTTTGAACCTTCTCCCCATTCAGATAATAGTCCTCACTACTGTTCCTTTTAACAAAATATGTTATCATATATTTCCCAACACTGTATTCCATCTGCCACTTTTTTGCCCATTCTTCCAGTTTGTCTAAGTCCTGCTGCAATTGCATTGCTTCCTCAGCACTACCTACCCCTCCACTTATCTTTGTATCATCCGCAAACTTTGCCACAAAAACATCAATTTCATTATTTAAATCATTGACAAACAATGTGAAAAGTGGTGGTCCCAATACCGACCTCTGAGGAACACTACTAGTCACTGGCAGCCAACCTGAAAAAGTCCCATTTATTCCCACTTGTTGCATCCTGCCTGTCAGCCATTCCACTATCTGTGCCAGTATCTTTCCTGTAACACCACAGGATCTAGAAGAGGCAAATCTTTTAACTGTTGTGAACTTTGAAAGGCAAAATTGGCCCTTTTAGGTCTGGGTGGGAAACCTTGATCCTCTTTTGTCCTCATTTCTGTTCTCCCTGCATTGCTCATACATGAAAATCTTGTTCAGGCGTAAGAACTAGTACTGCCCAGAAAGTCAAATTCAGCAGCTGACATATTGTTTAGCAGGAACAGCACCTAAAATCTTGTATTGAATTGACTCATTTCTTACATCCTTCACATACATGAGGAGTGAAAATCTTTACATTACGTCTCTGTCTAAATGTGCAATCATAGTAATTATAATAAATTGAACAGTCAATGTAACATAGAATACAGTCAAAGCAGTGTGAGTTAATCAGTCTGATGGCTTGGTGGAAGAAGCTGTCCCGGAGCCTTTTGGTCCTGGCTTTTATGCTGCGGTACCATTTCTTGGATTTTAGCAGCTGGAACAATTTGTGGTTGGGGTGACTCGGGTCCCCAGTGATACTTCAAGCCCTTTTTTCACACCTGTCTTTGTAAATGTCCAGAATCTTGAAGTTCACAACTACAGATGCGCTGGGCTGTCCGCACCACTCTCTGCAGAGTCCTGCAACTAAGGGAGGTACAGTTCCCATACCAGGCAGAGATGCAGCCAGTCAGGATGCTCTCAATTGTGCCCCTGTAGAAAGTTGTTAGGACTTGGGAGCCCATACCAAACTTTCTCAACCGTCTGAGGCGAAATAGGCGCTGTTGTGCCTTTTTCATCTCACAGTTGTTGTTTACAGACCATGTGAGGTCCTCAGTGATGTGGATGCTGAGGAACTTGAAGTTTCAGTGCCATAGTAGAACAACAATGGTAAAGTAGCTTTATTAGAATATTGCCAGGACTCAAGGGCCTGAGTTACAAGGAGAGTTTGAGCAAGCATTTCTTGGAGTATCAGATACTGAGAGGCATAGATAGGGTCAATGCAGATAGTCTTTGCCCAAAGGAGAGGGATTCAAAACCAGGAGGGTGTAAGTTTATAAAACTCTAGTTAGGCCATATCTGGAGTATTGCATGCAGTTCTGGTCGCCACACTACAGGAAGGATGTTGAGGCTTTGGAGAGGCCTCCTGGTTTACCAGGATGCTGCCTGGTTTAGAAGGCATGTGCTATCATGAGAGGCTGAATAAACTTGGGTTGTTTTTGTTGGAGCACTGGAAGCTAAGGGTAGATCTGATAGAGGTTTACGAGATTATGAAAGGCATTGATAGAGTGGACAAGGCATACCAGTTTCCCAGGGCTGAAATGTTTAATACCAGAGGTGAGAGAGGGTAGGTTCAAGGGGGATGTGAGGGGTAACTTTTTCACTCAGAGTGCCTGGAATGCACTGCCTGGTCTGGTGCTAGAGGCAAATACATTAGTGTCTTTTAAGAGACGTTTGGATAAGGACATGGATGTAAGGAAGATGGAGGGATATGGACATGGTGCAGGTAGGAGGGATTCACATTTGCGTATTTTCTCCTAAGCTGGTTCGTCACAACATTGTAGGCCAAATGGCCTGTTCCCTGTGCTGTGCTGTTCTATGTTTAAAATGAATGAGAAAAGATCTGAGGGACAACTCCCTCATGCAGAGGGTACTGTGTACATGAAACAAATCGCCAGAGATAGCAATTGAAGCTGGTACAATAATAAGGTTGAAGGGAAGTATATGGGCTGGAAAGGTTCAGAGGAATACGAGCCAAATGGAGGAAAGTGGACATTGGTCAGCATGGACTAGATTTGCCAAAGGGTCTGTTCCTGTGGCTGTATTGCTCCACAACTCCATAAGAAACAACCACAACTGTTCAGTGTGTTTAGTATTACTGATGAACGTCCAGGCAACAGAGTTCCCAGTGAGTGGCCTCTGACATGCCATTGTATAGCCACAATAGGCACTATCCTGGCTACAAGCGCAGTTATTCATACTAATCTGCCCTCTGAGTGTCACATATCACTAATATAAGCAGAGAGAAGATGGGCCACAGCTACTCTAGAAGGCAGAATACATCTCCTTCTTCGGGTTAATTAGAGTTGGACAAGGACTTTTGCCCCTACCAACTCATCCCATAGGCTAAGTAAAAAAAAAATTCTGTTGTATATTTTATGAAATGTGTTATCACATTGGTGTCAATTCTATTCCTTCTGAGTCACCTTGTGCTAATTATAAACAATTTATTTTTCAATTAAACTGCATGCTACATTGTCACACTAGCAAGCACTTGTCGGTAAATCACTTCGTGAGCTCTAGGCTGTTCCTCCAGTCAGAATGGGGCGGGGGGGGGTGCAGGGGCAGGGGGAGCTGGAGCATTTGCAGAATCTGAAGTGTGAACTCTGAGAGGGGAAAAAAGATGCAGGCAGTTTGTTACCAGTAGACCTAAGGAACGAGTGTGCTTTTTGACGTTTGATTTACTGTTCTGTGTCAGAAAGGGCATCACTTGTCACTGTGCTATGAGTGTTACCTATCAGTTACAGTGAATTACATTGTTTCTTTATTTTGTCCATTCAGTTGATCAAGTCACTGATGTAGTCCTTTATCAACTTGACAAATATACAAAGACGGTGGCTGTGGAGGAATGGGAGTAAGTAAAGTGTGAAATGTACTACTCCAGTGCTCTAAGGGAGTGTGCACATGTGCAAGTATGCATATTTGTGTTTGCATGCACGTGTGTGTGTTTTGTGTGGCACACATGGGTGTATATCTATTTGTGTGCCTGCATTTCACACTTGCGCATCTATTCTGTGTGTGCGCATGGATGTATTTATATGTTTGCATGAATATTTGTGTTTGTGTGTGTGCATACGTGTGTCTGCCTGTCTGGTATTGGTACTGGTTTATTATTTTTCACATGCACCAAACTACAGTGAAAATCTTGTTCAACATACTGTTCATTCAGATCAAATCATTACACGATGCATTGAGCTAAAATAAGGTAAAACAATAAATTGTAAAAGCTACTGAAAGACTAAATTATACAGTGCAAGGTCAAAATGAGTGAGATTGTGAGGCCAAAAGTCCATCTTATTGTACAAGAGGTCCGTTCAAGACTCTGATAACAGTGTTATCAAGATGGTTCCCTTGAGTCTGGTGGTATGTGCTTTCAGGCTTTTGTATCCTCTGCCCAATATGACAGGGGAGAAGAGTGACTACTCAGGGTGGGTGGGGTCTTTGATTATGCTGGCTTCTTTACTGAGGCAGCAAGAAGTATCAACAGAGTCCCTAGAAGAAACACTGGCTCCTGCGATGTGCTGAGCCGTGTCCACAACTCTGCAGTTTCTGGAGGTCAGGGGCAGAGCAGTTGCTACACCAAGCCATTATGCACCCAGACAGAATGCTTTAGTGTATTGATAAAGATTGGTCGGAGATGATGGGGACATGCTGAATTTCTTTAGCCTCCTGAGGAAGTAAAGGCGTTGGTGAGGCTTCATGGCCGTGACATCAACATGGTTGGATCAGGACAGGCAATTGATGTGGATCGCACCTAAGAACATGAAATTATCAACCCCAACTGAGGTAGACAGGTCCAACACCGCCACCCCACCCCTCGGCAACCTTCCTGGATGACCAGCTTTTTTGTTTTGTTGACGTTGAGGAAAAATAAATTGTTGTCATGTCACCGTGTTATTAAGCTCTCTATCTCCTTCATGTACTCCAATTCATTGTTATTTGAGATGCAGCCCACTTCAGTGATATCTGCAACCTTACAGATGGGGCTTGGGCAGAATCTGGCCACTGAGTCATGAGTCTACAGAAAGCTGAGCAGGGCTTTGTGCAGCACCTGTGTTGAGAATAACGATGGTGGAAGTGGCGCCACCTAGGTGAGGTTGGTTAGCACCCAAGTGCTGGAGTATCCGAGACTAGAATCGAGACACAATACGAGACTGAAATGAAGACAGGTTTATAAACTAGATGCTAGATGAGAATCCAAATTTGAGCTGATGACTGAGCACTGAACCTCAGTTCAGGTGCTCTTTAAATATTAAAATTTTGGCGCCAAAATGTGGCTGCCAATTAACAGGGTGGGTCTGAATCTTTAAGAGGGCCATGTCAGCTATCCATACTCCGGAGAGTTAGAGGACCTAGACTACAGAGGCTGGCGAGGATGGCTGCATGTTGTAACACTTACAGATTGTGGTCTGTTGGTCAGGAACCACGGATCTGGTTGCAGAGGGAGGTATTAATTCCCAGGGTCTGATCTTTAGTGGTGAGTTTGCTTGGAATAGTAGTCTATATGTGTGAGTGTATCCGTGTGCATGTATGAGGGTGTGTTTGGTGAGACACTGTGTTGCAATCAGACACACCAGTGTGAGAAATTCCACGTGTGACACACTGGTATTCAAATTTGCTGCTCCATACTATTATTCACATTGCTGGCTGCCATAAAGGCAATGTTTTTATGCACCGAGTGGGGAGCTCATCAGCTGTCTGTTTTCTCAGCCGGAGAATGGCCCAGGGACAATTAAAGTAATCAATACCAAAAATAAGGACTGGAATTTGCACTGCTGGAGGAGTCTAAGTGCACAACATGAACACATCATAAACAACAGGAATTCTGCAGATGCTGGAAATTCAAGCAACATACATCAAAGTTGCTGGTGAACGCAGCAGGCCAAGCAGCATCTATAGGAAGAGGCGCAGTCGACGTTTCAGGCCGAGACCCTTCGTCAGAGACTTCGTCCTGACGAAGGGTCTCGGCCTGAAACGTCGACTGCGCCTCTTCCTATAGATGCTGCTTGGCCTGCTGCGTTCACCAGCAACTTTGATGAACACATCATACCCCAATTCGTTAATGAAATTGATTATAAACCTGTTAATAGGGGGTGACAGTAGCATAGCGGTTAGTGCAATGCTATTTCACCCGCGGCGTTCCGGAATTCGAGGTTCAGTTCCAGCGCCATCTGTAAGGAGTTTGTATGTTCTCCCTGTGAGAGTGTGCGTTTCCCCCAGGTGCTCTGGTTTCTTCCCACAGTCCAAAGACCTACCAGTTATTAGCTTAGTTGGTCATTGTAAATTGTCCTGCGGTTAGGTTAGTGTTAAATGGGTGGGTTACTGGGTGATGAGGCTCATTGGGCCAGAAAGGCCTGTTCCACACCGTATCTCTAAATAAATAACATTACAGTAAAACTGGATTGATTTTAACTTGTGATCTGTGTGTGTGATTCTAGTGAAACTGTGGCTGCCAATTCTAACTTCACCAAAGTTTACAAAGTGACTCCTGCTCTGGCCAACAATCGGAAGAAACGAGGCCTGGCCTTAGATGGGAAACTCAAACACGAGGACACTAACTTGGCCTCGAGCACCATGTAAGTCCTGCGAATGGAAACCAACTCATGCATGCTATATGACAAGCCCCAAGGACTCACATAAAGAGCAGTACTGAATGTAATGAGGCTACAGTTAAAACCAGCACATCCCGCTTTTCATTGGTATGCAGAGATTCAAAATTCAAGATCCAAGATCCACGATTGTTTATTGTCATTCTTCAGTACACAAGTGTAAAAGAGAACAAAATGATGGTTACTCCTGACCCGATACAGCATGAGAAAACACAATAAGCATAAAGAACACAATAAGGAAACAAAAACATAATAAATATGAAAGCAATCCTATAAATGTGCAAGTAACTGTTGTATACATAGACTGGTTGTAAGAGTGATGTGTAAGGTTATATCAGGTGATGTGTACGTGGAGGTGGTGGTTGGAAGGGTTAATCAGCTTTATCATTGAGGGGAAGTTACTGTTCTTGAGTTTAACTGTTCAGAGCTGGTGTTATAATGAACCTCAACATGTCAAATAATATTTTATAACCATTCTTTTTTTTAATGTACAACTTTTCAATAACAAGGAAATATTTAGTTAATTTCTCATCTGATTTCTCCCAACTTACTCCCCCTATTTCAGTCCTGAAACCCCACCATTCATTTTGCCCTCTGTTCTTTCTCCACTTCCGCTTTTCTCCTTTCCAGATCACGTCTCACTCTCCTTCAACTCTGCCTATTTCCTACATCTTATATATGGCCCCATGTTGCCCCTGCCTAATATGACATCTAAGTTAGTTATGTCTATGCTTCCCACCACCACAACCCACCTTCAGCTTATGCTTCCCTGTTCTTTTGCCCATTCATTTCCTTTGATTTTTAGCATCCATGATCTTTGTCGTAACCAATCAGCCTATTTCTTCCCTAAAGCATTACATTATCTCACTTCTCCACTTAAAATATTTTATACCAGATACTGACATATATCACATTGTTTTATATAAAATTTAATATTGGAAAATGAGAAATAATTTCAATGCGATAAAATAGACAATGTTAAGTTAGAATCACAGGAAATAATCATCCAACGCGTTGTGATATCCACACCCTCTCCATTGTTTTACATTGTGTGGACTTTGCTACCTGTACTTACGTTTCCTTCTAGGCTCAGACCAGAACTCGATAAAGAGGTCCTTGGAATGCTTGTCTCCTACCTGATGAAGGTGAAGGTGATAGCCTCCCGAGGCGGGTAGGTAATTTTACTTCAGGTTCAAGTTCAAGGTCAAGTTTAATTCTCATTCAACCATACACATGTATACAGCTTACTGAATCAGTGATCCTCACCAGGCCGAGGGCAAAACACAGTACATACAGTACACAGTGCAAAGCATGAATATTTACGATAACATATAAAGTCACAAAATAATTTTACGGTAAGTCACTGGACTAAAGTTTGATAATGCATGGGATGTTGTCCTGGAGCCACATTTCTGCAAGAATTAGTACATAACAATTTCTCATCTCACATTGGGTCAGTCACAGATGAAGACAGTTCATCTTCTAAGGAAAGGGCACAGGAAAGCAACATTGAAGGGAGATCTGGCCTGCAGGAGCTCGCTCACTAGCCACTGCAGATTCCAGCACAGCCGCAGTTCATTCCCACACCTCTTCTAGTGCTCTCTCTCCTGGGTGGCTGTAACAGGCAATGCAGTGACATGAAGGCCCAGTCTATGCAATGACCAACGCCATTCAGCTTCTCTGTCACCGGTATTGCCAACGAACCAATGAACTGCCCATACAGTATTTTGTATGACCAATGTCCAATAGGTGTTTTAAAACAATTATTTGCACCTTTCTTTGGACCTGGAGAGGACAATGCAACCAAGCATGCTGTTATGTGACCGGACCAGAGCTTTACCCAGTGTTCCCATGTTTTGGGCCAGAGCTTTAATTCTCACTCTTACTTTGCTTGTGATTAATATTCATGGCTCTCTTAACAGCTACATCAAAAATTGAAGTGCTATTTTAGTAATCAGGTGTTTGTTTACTGAATTAGAATTTAGTCAACACTTGGGTACAACCTTGGAACAGATTCCTGACAACAAGGGTGTTCTGGAACACAAGCTGGTAGGAATCCTTTTTCCAAAATTGGAACAAAGGTGTTGCTGGCAATTTTACCAATTTATCTGGGTAGTCTCTCATTCTCTAAGGATTCTGCAAAGGGAGCCTTGTAGTTTGTTTTTCTCCCCCTCTCTCCAACATTCTCACCTCATTTGCCAAAGTCACAAAGCCACGTTGACATTCGGATCCACATTACTCACAGTTAATGAGTAATTAGCAGATCTATTCAACTAGAGGGCCAATCCATATATAATTCTGCAAATCTCCCAGTGGTGGCTGGTGAACGGTGATTAGCATTTCGCCTTCATTGTTAGTGATTTAAAAGTCAGTGCTGGAGTCAATCCATTAAAAATAAGGCAGTTTATTTCACAGTCTAACCTGATGCATCAGTATAATGCCCCAGAGCATTTCCTGGTTTGTTCTACCTGATTTACAGAGTTAGGGCAATATATACCATTACAGAAGTTAATATACTTAATCAATGTTCCTATGTTATCAGGAGTCTAACATCTAGCTACTGTGTCCTCTTTGTTTAGCAACTGCTATCTACAAAATCTTGAATTGAATTGACTTTATTACTTACATCCTTCACATATATATGATTACAAATCTTTCTAGTTACGTCCCCGTCTAAATGTACAGTATGCAAATCTTGATACATTTAGTTGAAAAATAAGATTATTGTATCCTTACTTTTGTAACCCACCTTCACTAAACCTGCCTAAGTATATCAACTTGCCTAATTCTATAAACCTACCTAATTACAGTATATTGACTTGCATAGCTGTTCCTATTACAGTCATGAACCTATATTATACATAATTACTATATTATTTCTATATTTTGTCACCATACTGCAAAACCATCTACCACAAACATTTTATAATTTCCTTGGATAAGCTGTTCACTGAGTTCAGGAGGGTTTAAACTAATTTGGCAGGAAGATGGGAACCAGAGTGATATTGCAGAGGATGAGATATTTGGTTTACAAAGACAATGTGTAGCAAGGCTCTGGAAAGGAGAGGCTAGTGATAGGGCAATATTGTAGTCAACAGAATGAGTTGCAATGTAAATAGTAGAGAAAATTGAAAAGGGTTATATAGAAACATAGAAAATAGGTGCAGGAGTAGGCCATTCGGCCCTTCGAGCCTGCACCGCCATTCAGTATGATCATGGCTGATCATCCAACTCAGAACCCTGTACCTGCCTTCTCTCCATACCCCCTGACCCCTGTAGCCACAACGGCTATATCTAACTCCCTCTTAAATATAGCCAATGAACTGACCTCAACTGTTGCCTGTGGCAGAGAATTCCACAGATTCACCACTCTCTGTGTGAAAAAGTTTTTCCTAATCTCGGTCCTAAAAGGCTTCCCCTTTATCCTCAAACTGTGACCCCTCGTTCTGGACTTCCCCAACATCGGGAACAATCTTCCTGCATCTAGCCTGTCCAATCCCTTTAGGATTTTTTGCGTTTCAATCAGATCCCCCCTCAATCTTCTAAATTCCAACGAGAATAAGCCCAGTTCATCCAGTCTTTCATCATATGAAAATCCTGCCATCCCAGGAATCAATCTGGTGAACCTTCTTTGTACTCCCTCTATATCACAACTGAAGGAGTGATATTTGAATGCATGCACAGTACAATATAAGGTAGGTGAACTTGTAGCACAGTTGCTGATTAGCATGCATGATGTTGGAGGCCTCACTGCATAATGGCTGAAAGAAGATTACAGCCGGGAGCTTAATGTTTAAGGATACGCAATGTTTCGAAAGGACAGGCAGGTAGGCAGAGTGGGTGGTGTGGCTCTGTTAGTGAAAATTAAAAAGGGGTGGTATAGGGTCAGAAAGTGTTGAATTATTCAGGGTAGAGCTAAGGAACTGCAAGGATAAAAGACCCTGATGGAGTTATATACAGACACCCCAAACAGTAGTAAGGATGTGGTCAACAAATTACAAAAGGGGATAGAAAATGCATGCGAAAGGGAGATGTTATGGAAGTCATGGGGGATTTCAATATGCAGGTAAATTGGGAAAATCAGGTTGGTGCTGGATCCCAAGAGAGGAATTTTATAAAATGCCTATGAGATGGCTTTTTAGAGCAGTTTGTGGTTAAACCCACTAGGAGATCAGCTATTCTGGATTGCGTGCTGTGCAATGAGCCAGAATTGATTAGACAGTTTAAAATAAAATAACCCTTAGGGGCCAGTGATCATAATATGATCGAATTCACCCTGAAATTTGAGAAGGAGAAGCTAAAGTTAGATGTATCAGTATTACAATGGAGTAAGGGGAATTACAGAGGAATGAGAAAGAAGTTGGCTGGAATTGATTGGAAAAGAACACTGGCAGGGATGATGACAGAGCAGCAATGGCTGGAGTTTCTGGAAGC
This sequence comes from Mobula hypostoma, assembly GCF_963921235.1. Lineage (NCBI taxonomy): Eukaryota > Metazoa > Chordata > Chondrichthyes > Myliobatiformes > Myliobatidae > Mobula > Mobula hypostoma. The sequence goes on along the minus strand of NC_086106.1, from coordinate 114,111,361 downwards.
AATTCGGAAGGCACAGGACACATACATCAAGTCAAGTCAAGTGAAGTTTATTGTCATTTAACTACATATATATAATGTATATAACCAAATAATGTGTATAAAACGAGATAATGTTTGTTTGAATCGGGGAGTAAAGCACAGTAATGCACATAACACATGATAATTTAAAAAGGTAACGATAAAATCTATAGATGACTCGTACATAAATAGTAAACTAAAGTGCATTAATTTTAAATATTGTGAAGTACAAAACAGATTAACCAGTGACCTTTTGAATACAATGCGGCCGGGAATTCAGAACCAATGGCCTGAGGGAAGAAACTGTTTCTCATCCTGACTGTTCTTGTTTTTATACATTGGAGTCTCCTGCCTGATGGTAGAAAGTCAAAGAGGCTGCTGGATGGATGGGTGAGATCCTTAATAATACTAAGGGGTCCTGTATGTAGCACTCCTGATAAATGTCCCTGATGGATGGTAGAGAGACCCCATGATCCTCCCAGCTGTTCTCAGATCTTTGTAGGGACCTCTGGTCCAATGCTTGACTGTTCCTATAACTAGAGAGAGATGCAACTTTTCAGAACACTCTCATTGGTACTCCTGTAAAACGCAGTTAAGATGAGGGGATGGGAGCCTTGATTGCCTCAATCTTCTCAGGAAGAGGAAGCACTGCTGTGACTTCTTGTTCAGGGAGGCGATATTAAGGGAGCAGGTGAAGTCATCCGTAATGTGAACTCCCAGGAACTTGGTGCACTAACTCTCTCTACAGAGGAGCCGTTTATTCGCAGAGGGGGATGGCCTGTCTGAACCTTCCTGAAGTCCACAATGATTTCCTTTTGTCTTCTCCACATTCAAACTTAGGTTGTTCTTCTCACACCAATCCACCAGCCACTCCACTTCCTCTCTATGCTCTGTCTCGTCATTGTTCTTGATAAGGCCAACCATTACTGTGTCATCTGCAAACTTGATGACACAGTTTGAGCTGGATCTTGCAAAAGAGTTATGCATCAGCAGTGTGAACAGCTGTGGGCTGAGCATACAGCCTTGGGGATTGATAGTGCTCTGTATAATGGGACTAGAGGTGCTGCTGCCCACATGGGCTAACTGTAGCCTTGCTGTTAAGAAATCCAGTATCCAATTGCAGAGAGTGTTGACACCCAACAAGGACAGTTTCCCCACCAGTTTCTGGGGTATGGTGCTTTTGAATGCCGAACTGAAGTCTATAAACAACAGTCTGCCAATTGAGACCCCATTTTCTAGGTGGACAGAACAGAGTGGAAGCCGGAGACTATTGCATCACCAGTGGATTGATTTACATGATAAGCGAATTGAAAAGGGAGAGTGTAGCCGGGAGAAAGGCTTTAATATACTCCATGACCAGCAGCTCAAAGTATTTCATAATGGTTGATGTTAATGCCACTGGATGATAGTCATTTAGGCAGGTTGCTGTCACTTTCTTTGACACTAGACTGATGGTTGCAGTCTTGAAAACTGAGGGGGCAATGGATTGTTCTAGAGAGATGTCAGCACTTCCGTTATCTGGGCTGCGTAATTTTTCTGAATCAAACCAAGATGACATATCTGTGGCTGAAAGAGAAGTCAAAGCCAACATAAAAGTCAGAGAGGGTATATTACAGAGCAAAAATTAGAGGGAAGTTAGAGGAAGCTTTTAAAAAATCAATAGAACGCAACTAAAAAGTCATTAAGAAGATAAGATTGAATACAAAAGTAAGATAGCCAATAATATTAAAGAAGATACAAGAAGTTTTCTCAGATACATTAAAGTATGAAAGAGAGGCATGAGTGGATATCGGACTACTGGAAAACAATGCTGGAGGGGTAGTAATGGGGGACAAGGAAATGGCAGACAAACTGAATAAGTATTTTTTATCAGTCTTAACTATGGAAGACACTAGCAGTATGGTGGAAGTTACAGAGTGTCAGGGGTCAGAAGTGTATGACGATGCCATTACAAGGGAGAAGGTTCTTGAGAAACTGAAAGGTCTGAAGGTAGTTAAGTCAACTGGACCAGATGGAGTACACCCAGGGTTTTGAAAGAGGTAACTGAAGAGATTGTGGAGGAATTAGTAATGATCTTTCAAGAATTACTGGAATCTGGAATGAACTCTTTAAGAAGGGAGAGAGGCAGTAAAAAGGAAAACACAGGCCAGTTAATCTGACCTCAGTGGTTGGAAGATACAGGAATCAATTGTTAAGTATGTGGTTTTGGGATACTTGTTAGCCACAGTTATGTCAACTTGGTCGGGTTCTGAAAGATTGCGCAGCCCAGCTGATGGAAGTGCTGACAGATATATTCAACATCTCTCTAGAACAATCCATTGTCCCCTTGGTTTTCAAGGTGGCAACCATCATCCTAGTGCCAAAAAAGATGATAGAATAGGCTGTGGTCAGCATGGTTTCCTCAATGGAAAATCTTGCCTGACAATTCTGTTGGAATTCTTTGAAGAATTAGCAAGCAGTAAAGACAAAGAAGAATCGGTTGATGTTGTGTACTTGGATTTTCAGAAGGCCTTTGAGAGTGCCAGACAAAGCTGCTTAACAGGCTATGAGTCCATGGTATTACAGGGAAGATTCTAGTATGGTTAAAGCAGTGGCTGACTGGCAGGAGGCAGAGAGCGGGAATAAAGGGAGCCTATTCTGGTTAGCTGCTGGTGACTAGTGGTATTCCACAGGGATCTGTGTTAGAACTGCTTCCTTTTACATTATATGTAAGAGACTTGGATGATGGAATTGATGGCTTTTTTGCAAAGTTTGCTGATCCTACGAAGGTAGGTGGAGGGTCAGGTAGTTTTGTGGAAGAACAGAGGCTACAGAAGAATAGGCAAAGAAATGGAAGATGGAATACGGTGTTGGAATTTGTATGGTCATGCACTGTGGTAGAAGAAATAAAGGGTTTGACTATTTTCTAAATGGAGAGAAAATTTTAAAATCTGAGGCGCAAAGGGACTTGGGTTTCATTAACCCTGAAGGTTAATTTGCGGGTTAAGTCTGTGATGAGGAAGGCAAATGCAATGTTAGCATTTATTTAGAGAGGGCTACAATATGAAAGCAAAGATGTAATGTTGATGCTTTATGTAGCACTGATGAGGCCTCACTTGGAGAATTGTGAGCAGTGTTAGGCCTCTTATCTTAGAAAGGGTATGTCAAAACTGGAGAGGGTTCAAAACAAGTTCACAAAAATGATTCCAAGATTGAACAGCTTGTCATATGAAGAGAGTTTATCTTATGCTCGTATGGTATTGCCTTTACCAATGAGAATCTAAATTCAGGAGTAACTTCTCCACTTGTGAAAAAGCTTGAATGTAAAACTCATTATCACTTCAGAATGGTTGGTGTAAAAATCATGTGTGTGTTTACAGGGAAGTAAGTTGATCTCATGAAGGAGAAAGGAATTGGGGATACTGGTATGGCAAAGTGAATTAAAAAGAATTGGAGGAAGCTCAGATCATATTTCTTATTTTCCCTTTATAGATATGGAAGAATATGAATATTAATATGGAAATAGTGCCCACTCAACTTTATGGTCCAAGTCTTACTTGTAAAATGAACAATATGCAGATCACACTCAAAGCCCTTGTGTGTCATGTTTCATTAATATATATTTCTTGAAAGGATGGAAGAACAGATTCTCTCCTATCTTTCAAAATGATGAACAAGTTCTGAACAGGAATGAAAAGCCAAATGATGTCCTTCAGTACTGTATCATTCTTTAAATCTATGTAATTCTATTATTCATCATGTTTTTGTCTGACTGTTTCGATTTCCTTTCATCAGGATCCTTGGAGACCTCACGTCAAGGTCATTAATGTATAGCTTCTTTTGCCTCATTCCTCAATGCATTATGTAAACTTGAAGGAACAACTTCCATCTCAAATACACCAATTGATTGTTTCTAAATTCTTTCTGTGAAACACAATGGTGAAGTAATGAGAGTTTTAGGGAGGTTGAACAGAAGAGTTTGAATTCATGAGTGCCGTTGACGAAATAAATGAGAAAATTGATCGGTAACCAGAGGACACCAATTAAAAGACAAATGACAAAAGGTTCAGAGGCAAGCTGAGGAAAGATGCTTTTAGCAGAGTGAGTAATTACTAATCTGGAATACTTGCTTGAAAGAATGGGGACGTACATTCTCTCCTTTCTTTCAACAAGATAAGCAAGAGAAGAGATCCCTATCACCCAGGACATGCTCTCTTCTCGCTGACGCCATCAGGTAGAATGTACGAGATCCTCAGGACTCTCACTACCAGATTCAAGAACAATTACTATCCCTCAGTCATCAGAGTCTTGAACAAAAGGGAATAACTTCACTCAACTTCACCTGCCTCATCGTTGAAATGTACCCACAACCAATGGACTCATTTTCAAGGACTCTTCATCTCATGTTCTTGTTATTTATTGCTATTTATTTATATTTGCATTTGCACAGTTTGTTGTTTACTGCACTCTAGTTGAACACCCTAGCTGGGTGGTCTTTCGTTGATCCTGTTAAGTTGCTGTTCTATGGATTTGTTGCAAAACCCCACTAGAGAAATAATCTCAGGGTTGTATATGGTGACATACATGTACCTTGACAATAAAATTTACTTAGAACTTTGAATTTTGAAGTTCTAAACCAATATGAGAAGCCAAATGATGTCTTTCTGTACTGTATCATTCTTGAATTCTCTGTATTTTAGTCATTAATTATGTTTTTTTTGCCTTCCTGTTTTGACATCCTTGTGTTAGAATCCTGGGAGATCTCACTTCAAGGTAAATGGAAACGTGTACAAACTGTAAAGCCTTGATAATCCTGGTCATAAAAATTGTGTCATGGAGGAATTATATGACATTTCCTTTTCATTAAACATAGTTATCGGAGGTGCTGAAAATGTGACTCTCTAAGCAAGAGCTGATAGAAATGTAAAGCTGGTTACTCAGCATCTGTGGAGAATGATAAAAAAAAGAGCTAATAGTTGAGGATGGTGCTCATTGCAAATTTGGAAGACCAGAGAGAATAAATTAAAATTAGCACGATTGGCTCAAGTAGTCAAAGATGACAATGTTTCCAGAATCAGAATCGGTTTTATTATCACAGTCAAGAAATTTATTGTATCACTCCAACTAGGTCAAAATTTCATGGTAAATGCATTGTCTTCTTAACAATAAACCAGATAATGTATTCACTACATCAAGAAATCATTACATGACAAACCTGCTGCTCCAGTCTCTTTTCAAATGCTTCTGCTCTTCCAATGCTAACTCACAGCTGTTCCTATCCAAATCTTCCTGCAGTCTTCCAACCTCATGAACAGTTTCCCATAATGCATGTGCGTGTGCAAAATGGAGCTTGTTTTTCTGTCATTGTTTTGTTACTTGTTATTTTCTGTTTTGTTATGTTCTGCGTTGTTCTGCTGAGCATTGGGTATGCTATTTTAGTGCTGGAATGTGTGGTGATACTTGCAGGCTGCCCCCAAACACCCTCAGGTGTGTTAGTTGTTAAAGCATGTTTTGATGTTCGTTATGTGCCGTGTCGTATGACGTGAGCAATCTTGGTCACTCCGTGACCATGATTGCTCTTGGCAGATTTTCCTACAGAAGTTGTTTGTCATTGCCTTCTCCTGGGTAGTGTATTTACAAGATGGGTGATCCCAACCATTACCAATACTCTTTAGAGATTGTCTGCCTGGTGTCAATGGTTGCATAACCAGGACTTGTGATATGCACCAGCTGCTCATATGACCGTCCACCAGTTGTCCCCATGGCTTCATGTGACCCCAATCAGGGGACTAAGCAGGTGCTACACCTTGCCCAAGGGAGACCCGCAGGCCAGCGGAGGGAAGGAGCCCTTACACATCCTTTGGTGGAGATGAATCTGCCACCCAATGTTCCAATGTACATGTGATAAGTAAATGAATCTGGATCAGAACTTTCACTCCTCCCCAATTTACTCCTCCCCATTGAGTCTTCCTTGTTTGCAAGCTTCCTCAATAAATATTCTTTTTTTTTAACCCTTAAATCAAAGTAGAAACAACTGGAAGCACTCAGAAGTGCATTTGTGGAAAAGAAACAGAGATGATGTTTCAGAACTGTTTAGCTTTACACAGATGCTTTCTGACTGCTGAGTGTTTCCAGCATTTCTGCTTTATTTGAAATTTTTAATGTTTGCAGTGCTTTGAATTTCTTTAACCCTTAACTCTGATGATCGTGCTGCCATTCTTTTCTTTCTTGGTTTTGTGGCTACCTGGAGGAGAATTTCAGAGATGTATACTTTGATAATAAATGAACCTTTGAACTTATGAGAAAGCTTCCCTTTATGTCTCATAATTATACATATGAAATATTTACAAATTAAAGCTGGAAAGTGGTTGATTTTGATACAACATATTTTCTGGTCCGGGTAACATCTACACTCTATTTCTGCTGTTGTTTCAGCGAGATGATGGTGGAGATTCCTTTTTACCTGATGCACCCTAAACCCAGTGAGGGTGAGTACTGACTTTGTATTATTTTTCAGGTATGAATGGGGGCATTATGACCCTATGACATTCTTGCCTTCAAGCACAGCTTTCATGTTTCATTGCTAATCCTCATATAAGTGTTGGAGCTAATCATAGATCCAATTTCTTTTGAAAGATGAAAAACCGAGTCTAATGCAAAAATTTATCCAAATTTGTCAAACCGGTAATCAGATAAAATGGATTTGAATGTGAAAACTTAGCTGAAATTTCTCTGGAGTTCACCAGCAAGGTTGTGATTTTTTAAATCACAATAATAGGACTTGTTTTGTGGAATTACTGGCAGGATAACACCATCATTTGTTAATATACTGTCAAAACATAGTTATGAGGCAAACATTTTCTTACATAATTTCATCCTGAACTTTGCTAGGATTGGAAAATGTTTCAGAACTAAATCCACCAGTACTTATTATAAATCCCCAATTTTATTACAGTTCTCTCCTTTGTGTTTCTGGTTTTGCAATAGTCAGCAAAATTCTTAGCTTTCCTTCCTCCCTTCCACTCTGAGACTGTTGCTGTGGTTGCATATCTTTTGTAAGACCAGTGACTTGTTATGTTCAAAACTGAGCAGGTTTAAGAGCCATACACAGCATAGGCTGGTATTTTAGAACATGGAACATAGAATGTTACAGCACAGTACAGGCCATATGGCCCTCAATGTTGTGCCAACCTTTTAACCTACTCTTGGATCAATCTAACCTTCTCTCCTACGTAGTGCTACATTTTTCTACTATCAATGTGACTATTTCAGACTTTCTTAAATGCTATTGAATATGTCTTTGCTTTGAATTCCAAAGTAACCTTGCTGCACATAACATTTGTTTGAATACAATGTAGACACTTGGTAAACCATAGACTTAAGGAAGAATTACATGGATTTTATGGCCATAAATTGGCTACTTCACCAGACAATTGCTATCTTCTGCCAGATTACAGGTGTATTAAAGCTTCTAGAAAATAAATCAATGAACATGTCAATTAAAATGTACCATGTGACCCATCACAGAAACATGCTAAATATACAATACAATCACTGATATGACCAGTTCACCATATTTAAGGTTTTACTTTGTGTTTCTTTTATATCTACTATCTATTTCTTGGCACTTACTTAAAACTTTTCAGTCAAATTATGGATATTGCCATTTTATTAATTTCTTCCCCAGAGCCCCGATAAGACATAAACAACATGTTGCTATCAACACCTCTAATTCCCAGACAGGATATTAGAAAATGCTTGTTCATTTGCTGGGTGATTCCTCATCCTGTTTGACTTGGCTAACTCTCCCTTTCTTGGGATCAATTTAACAGACACAGAAATGGGTAAAAATGCCCAGATTATGTCCCTCACCTGATGATGACAATAGGCTGTAACTTTAACCTTCTTGCAGAGCAAACAACAATGGCAACAGTCTAATGATCATGGAATATTTCTTTTTGTAAACTGATGTGGTGGGGACATTGTCTCCGTAAAGTATTAGTTGCATTTTAAGCGCAAATTCTTGAGGGGAAAATAGCAGAAAGTTTGCAAGGGAAGTAGATCAAGGACGGAGGATCAAATTATTCATCATATACATTTACATCAATTAAGAATTTGCTGTGGTGTGTCAGTCAGGGTGCTTCATTCAATAAAAACAACACTTAACAGTAATAAAGAATAAACAAATATATCAAAGTAAAGTTAGAATTTAAAGGACAGAAATGAAATAAAACATACCTAAATACATAAATACCAACATTATAATAAGTTGTTTAATCTGCCTTCAGTGCAGCACAGTGACGGGGACACACCACTCTTTAAGAAGGAAGGGGGGCAGACAAAAGGAAATCATAAGCCATTTAGCCTGGCTTCAGTGGTTGGGAAGATGTGGAGTCCATTATTAAGGATATGGTTTCAGGCTACTTGGAGGTGCATGATAAAGTAGGCCAAAGTCAGCATAGTTTTGTTAAGGGGAAATCTTGCCTGACAAATCTGCTGGTATTCCTAGAGGAAATTCCTTGACCAAGGAGAATTGGTGGTTGTTAAGAGTCATAGAGTCCATACCCTACCAGCCAAGCACCTGTTCAAATTTCTCTTAAACATTACAATTGAGCTTGTATGCACCATTTGTGCTGGCAGCTCACTCCACACCCTTGCAACCCTCTGAGTGAAGAAGTTTCCTCTTATCTTCCCCTTAAACTTTTCACCTTTCAAACTTAACCCAAGACCTCTAGTTGTAATCTCACCCAACCCCAGTGGAAACTGCCTGCTTGCATTTACCTTACCTATACTCCTCGTAATTTTGTATACTTCTATCGAATCTCCTCTTAATCTTCTATGTTCCAAAGATTAAAGTCCTAACCTATTCAACCTTTCCATGTAACTCAGGTCCTCCAGTCCTGGTAACCTCCTTGTAAATTTTCTCTGCACTCTTTCCACCTTATTTACATCTTCCCTGTAGGTAAGTGACTAAAGCTGCACACAATACTCCAATTAGGCTTCACCAACATCTTATACAACTTTAATATATTATCCCATCTCTTGCACTCAATACTTTGATTTATGAAGGCCAATGTGCCAAAAGCTTTCTTTATGACCCTATCAACCTGTAATGCCACCTTCAATGAATTACGGACCTGTATTCCCAGATCCCTTTGTTCTACTGCACTCCTCAGTGTCCTACTGTTTACTGTGTAAGATCTACCCTGGTTGGTCCTACTAAAGCACAACAATTTGCACTTCATTGCATTAAATCCCAGCTGCCTGACCTGTTGAGTTCTTTCAGAATTTTGTGTCTGTTGTTTTACATTTCATCTGCCATTTTTCAGCCCGTGTTTTTCGATCTGGTCCAGATCCTGCTGCAAGCTATGATCGCCTTCCTCGCTGTCCACTTCACCCCCAGTCTTGGTATTATCCACACATTTGCTGATCTAACTAACCCACATTTTCACCAAAATCGTTAATATTAATGACAATTGACCCAGCACCGATCCCTGCAGCACTCCATTAGTCACAGGTCTCCAGTCTGAGAGGCAACCATCACTCTCTGGTTTCTTCTACAAAGCTAATGTCTAAACCAAATTATGACCTCATTTTGAATTCCAAGTGACTGAACCTTCTTGACCAGCCTCCCATGTGGGACCTTGTCAAATGCCTTGCTAGAGTCTATGTAGGCAACATCCACTTCCTTTCCTTCACCATCTTTCCAAATAACTCCCTCAAAAAACTCTATAAGATTGGTTAGGCATGACCTACCAAGCACAAAGTCAAGCTGACTATCATTAATTAGTCCATGTCTATCCAATACTTATATATCCAATCCCTTAGAATACCTTCCATAATTTTCCCACTACTGATGTCAGGCACACTGGCTTATAGTTTCCTGGTTTATGTTTAGAGCCTTTCTTGAACAGTGGAACAATATTGTCGATCCTCCAATCCTCCAGCACCTCACCTGTCACTAAGGGTGATTTAAATATCTCTGCTAGGACCCCAACAATTGCTGCACTCTCTTCCCACAGGATCCGAGGGAACACCTTGCCAGGCCCCAGGGGTTTATCCATCCTAATTTGCTTCAGGACAAATTTGCCTCCTCTTGTGATCTGTATAGTGTCTATGAAGTTGATGCCATTTTGTCTTTTTTCTATAGACTCTGAGTCCATCTCTTGAGTAAGTACAGATGCAAAAGAATTCATTTAAGATCCCCCCATCTGTTTTGCTCTTAACACATCTGTAGAATCCCTCATGTCTTTTTAAACTTCCTGATTTCTTTCAAAAGTGTCCTCTCGAATTTCTTATACTCTATAAGCAACTCATTTGTTCCTTCATGCCTATACCTGCATTGTACCTCCCCTTTTTCTTAACCTGGGTCTCAATATCTCTTGAAAACCAAGGTTTCCTACACCTGTTTCTTTACCTTTTATTCTGATAGGCACTTACAAGCTTTGTACTCTCAACATTTCGCTTTTGAAGGCATCCCACTTACCAATACACCTTTGCCAGTAAATAACCTGTCCCAATACACACCTGCCAGATCCTTTGATACTATCAAAATTGGTCTTCCCCCAATTTAGAATCTCAACATGTGGCCCAGACCTATCTTTTTGTATAGTTTCTTTGAAACTAATGGCATTGCGATCACTAGATGCAAAGTGCTCAACTACACGAACTTCTGTCATCTGCCCTGTCTCACTTCCTGATAGCGGATCAAGTATCACATTCTCTCTCATTGGGAATTCTACGAATTCTAAAAAAACTTTCCTGAACACATTTGACCAATTTTATCCCACCTAGTCCTTTAACAGTATGGGAGACCTATCAATATGTGGAAGTTAAAATCACCTACTATAACAAATTTATTCCTTAAATCCCCTGGACTGTTGAGTGGTCTGCAATATAGCCTCATTAACTAATCATACCTTTCTTATTACTCAGTTCCAACAATAACGCTTCACTAGACGAGTTCTCCAGTCTGTTCTGACTGAGCTCTGCTGTGATATTTTCCTTGACTAATAATACCACTCCTCCTCCTTGAATCCCTCCTACTCTGTCACGTGCAAAACAATGGAATCTTGAAATATTGAGCAGCCAGACTTGCCCCTCCTGCAACCAAGTCTCACTCAGTATCATTATTCTAGGTGTTGATGAATGTTCTAAGCTCATCTGCCTTTCCTACGATACTTCTTGCATTGCAATACACACGTCTCAGAATGTTAATTGCACCATACACAATCTTTCGATTCCTGACTTTTTCTGATGTCTTAACAACGTGTCAGCACAACTTCTCCACTATCTGTTCTAAAACTCTCATTCCTATCACCCTCCAGTTCAACCCCCCCCCCCACTCATAAAACATGATCAAACCTTCCCGGCAGGTTATTAGTCCCCTTCCAGTTCAGGTGCAAGTTGTCTCTTCTGCAAAGGTCCCACCTTCCCTGGAAGAAAGCCTAATGTTGTTTATTTGGATTTTCAGAAGGGCTTTGACATTATGCCACACATAAGGCTGCTTAACAAGATAAGAGCCCATGGTATTACAGGAAAGATACTAGCTTGGATAGAAAATTGGCTGATTGGATGGAGGCTAAGTGTCAGAATAAAGGGAGCCTATTCTGGTGGGCTGCCGATGACGTGGTGTTCCGCAAGGGTTGGTATTGGGACCGTTTCTTTCCACTTTACATGACAATGATTTAGATGACAGAATTGATGGCTTTGTGGCTAAATTTGCACACAATGCAAAGGTAGGTGCAGGAACAGGTTGTGTTGAGGAACCAGTGAGTCTGCAGAAGGACTTGGTCTGATTAGGAGAATGGGCAAAGAAGTGGCAGTTGAAATATAGTGTAGGGAAGTATACGGTCATGCACTTTGGTAGAAGGAATAAAGGCATCGACTATTTTTTAAATAGGGAGAACTTTCAGAAATCAATGGTGCAAGGGGACTTGGTAGTTCTTGTGCAGGATTCCCTAAAGGTTAACTTGTAGATTGGGTCCTTGGTAATGAAGGCAAATGCAATGATGGCATTCATTTTGAGAGGACTAGAATACAATCACAAGCATGTGATGCTGAAGCTTTATAAGGCATTGGTCAGACTGCACTTGGAGCATTGTGAGCCGTTTTGGGCCCCTTATCTAAGATACATACTGACATTGGACAGGATCCAGAGGAGGTTCACGGGAATTATTCTGGGAATGAAAAGGTTAATGTATGAGTGTTTGCTGGCTCTGGGTCTGTACTTGCTGGAGTTTACAAGAACAAGGTGGGATCTCATTGAAAACTATTGAACATTGAAAGGCCTGGACAGAGTGGATGTGGAGAAGATGTTTCTAATAGCGCATGAGTCTAGGATCAGAGGACAGAGCCTCAGAACAGGGGGACATCCATTTAGAACAGAGATGAGGAGGAATTACTTGAGACAGAGGGTGCTGAATAAGTGGAATTCATTGTCACAGACAGCTGCTGAAGCCATGTCATCGAATATATTTAAAGCAGAGGTTGTTAAGTTCTTAGTTAGTAAAGGCATCAAATGTTATGGCAAGAAGGCAGGGAAGAATGGGATTGAGAGGATAATAAATCAGCCATGATGAAATGGTAGAGCAGAATCAATGGGCCAAGTGGCCTAATACTGCTCCTATGTCTTATGGTCTAGATAGATTGGGTTGGGGGATCAAACTAGTTTGTTGATCAGATTAACTGCTTAGGGGAACAATCTTTTAAGATGGCGTGAAGTTTTAGTATTAATAGCCCTTTGCTGCTTTGTTGGTACTAAAAGAGCCACAGACTTTTGCTTAAAATGAACTTCCTTTGTAGAGCAGTAATTTAAAGAAGTTAGATCTTTCATTTCTCATAAAGAACCCTAGACTCTTCTATCACTGCCCAAGACTTCTCCGTGCCATTCTTAAAGTCCATCTCCTGTTGCCCCTGAAAAACTACCTTGCCTGGGAATTTGCTGTTTTTACTATTACACCACAACTCATCATTTGAACACTGCCCCAAAGTTTGAGTCAAACCAATTACTTAAATGTTTGTTACCTTCTTATTTTTTTGTTGGTACTACCTGCACTTTGACTTTCTATAACCTGACAATCTGCTTCATCTTTTACACTCTAAATCATTTCTTCATCAATTTGTTCTTTAACAAAACTGCCAGAGCTTAGTATTAGCATTTAACAACTGATCAGACTAACTTAGACCTTGTTTGTTCTTTGTACTTTCGGTGATGTCTACTGAGGACCTCACAATAGACTGGAAGTACTGAGTTTAGTTCAGACTGGAAGGACTACAATTTCATTCTCTTTACTTTCCCAAGGCAATAGTATACATAACACTGGATAGTATTCTATCCCAAGGAAGAGAATGTCATCTGACAATTAAGTATAAAAGGAACAGTTGAACATTTGCATTTGCATAGCTTCACAAGACCTAAGGAATGTTTGGATAATGATCAGAAGAAAATATGTCTATACTCCATTGTCTGGGGAAATTAAGCCAATTGTAATAGTGCAGCACCATGAAGTGGTTAATGCAATGTTTCTGATACAGCTGAGTTGGTCCAGAGAAGTTACAGTGCATTGCACTCATTATTATTTTTGCTCCAGGGATGTTTAATATTGAATTCAAACTTGAGCTAATTTATTACAAGTATTTAACTTGCTAAACCAACATACTTTTTTTTTCTTATTTCTTTCATCGCTTCAACTAAATTGCAGTCAACATCAGGTAAGCCTGTGATATTGCAGGATACACAGAGGTTACTCTCCTCAATAAAGTGTGGCATTTGGGCAGTGATTTTCTGTCAAAGTAAAGATTTACAAATAAATCCTTGAACTGCTAGTGGGTTTAAGAGGTGCATACTGGCATTTCCCCATAAAAATTTGGCCTTGGATCAGACAATCACAATATGTGATGTGAGTTCAGGTATAATTATCGATCAAGGCACTGAGAAAAGTTTCCCTACTCTTCTTAAACCCAGGAGTTATTTTTGATGGGCAGCGGGAGAGCATAGCAGTTGGTGTAATACATTGAAGGTGCCAGTGAACCCGGATTCAATTCCAACGCTATCTGTAAAGAATCTGTATGTTATCCCCGTGACCATGTGGGTTTCCTCCGGGTGCTTCAGTTTCCTCCCAAATTTCAAAGATGTATAGGTTAGTAGGTTAATTGGTCACATGAGTGTAATTGGGTGGTGCAGTCTCATTGGTATGGAAGGGCCTGTTACTATGCTTGACTCTCTTTTCTAAAAAAAAAACGGTCCGGCTGGAAACTTCATCTGAGATTGAGGTAGTCTATCTCCACTGAACCGGGGCACCAGTTTGGATTAAGCGTTTAAATAACTATGCAGAAAAAATACTTGAATTCTTGAAGTGGATGGTGGATCCGGGGAATGTTTGAGTGATGGATTAATTTACAAGCTGGAGACCTATTAGTGCCAGTATGCACTTGAAAATACAGAAACACTTCGGAATTGTTTCTATCGTAAACGGGTGAATTCTGTTAATTAGTGGGCAGGAATTGTAAGTTCTTCTTAAACGTTAATGTTGACAGAAGGAGGATGCCTTGCAACTCATGGCAGCTCTGACTATCTTAATGGAAGGTAGCAGTAACCAGCAGGGATGCCTTCTGAGTAGCCACTTTCCTAGGTACATCTGTACATCTGCTCGTTAATGCAAATATCTAATCAGCCAATCATGTGGCAACAACTCAGTACTTAAAAGCATTCAGACATGGTCAAGGGGTTCAGTTGTTGTTCAGATCAGAATGGGGAAGAAATGTGATCTATGTGGTGCCGACCGTGAAATGATTGTTAGTGCCAGGCAGAGTGGTTTGAGTATCTCAGAAACTGCTGACCTTCTGGGATTTTTACGCACAACAGAATCGAGTGTTTACAGAGAATAGTGGGAAAAAAAAGAAGAAAAATTAAGCAGTGGTTTTGGAGGAAAGAATTTACAAAGATCTAAAGCATTCTCTATACAGTCTATCACCCAGGTAACAAATGGGTTCCACTTCTATAGACATCCATAACTTGTTTTATCCATAAACTGGAAAATACACAAAAAACACTAGACAGGGTAACAATATCACCATGATGTTTTAATAAATGGTATCCAAAGCACATGGAAATAATGAGAAAAAACTTACTGAAAATGAAGAGTGAAAACAGGAAACTAGTTCTTCCATTCGTTGAGATGAACTTTATGTACGTAACAGAATCAGGTCTGTTATCACATCTAACATGTACTGTTTCAAGGACCATTCAGAAACCTGATGGTGGAAGGGAAGAAGCCGTACAGAAAACAATGAGTGTGGCTCCTGTAGTTCTTGTGCGTTTTGGTAGTAATGAGAAGAGGACATGTCCTGAATGGCGAGGGTCCTTAATGATGGTCGCCATTACTGCCTCTTGAAGATGTCCTTGCTGGTGGGAACGACTGCGGCCATGATGGAAGCTGGCCGAGTCTATAATCCACTACAGCCTCTTTCAATTGTGTGCATTGGAGCCTGCAGACCAGGCAGCAATACAATCAGAATGCTCTTCACCGTACATCTGTAGAAATTTTCTAGTCAGAATCAGAATTAGATTGATTATCACTGACATATGTCATGAAATACAGTTGATTGTAGTAGCTGTATAGTGTAATACATTCAAAAATACTAAAATGAAAAATATGAAAAAATAAGTAAGTAGTACAAAACAAGTGAAAAATATTGGGGTAGGACTTATGGATTCATGGACCATTCAGAAATCAGATAGATAGATAGATATACTTTATTGATCCCGAGGGAAATTGGGTTTCGTTACAGCCGCTCCAACCAAGAATAGAGCATAAATATAGCAATTCAAAAGCCACAAACAATCAAACAACAAAATGCAAACTATGCCAGATGGAAAATAAGTCCAGGACCAGCCTATTGGCTCAGGGTGTCTGACCCTCCATAGGAGGAGCTGCAAGTTCGATGGCCACAGGCAGGAACGACCTCCCGTGCCGCCCAGTTTTGTATCTTGGTGGAATGTGGCTGAAGTCCAACAGCAAAAAGTTCAAAAGTTCTACAAACACGTTCCTTGATCGTAATATGACCCGGATTGCACCATCCATTGTTAACCAGAATAGTAAGCACCCAACTCCTTTACGCTTACCGCTCTCAGTGCACTTCCGGTCAGCCCAAACGGTCTGGAAGCCATCCGTGGAAAAGTTTTGATTGGGTATGTCCTCGTGCAGCCCCATAGCAGTGAAACACATAACACTGTACTCCTGAAATGTTCTCTGACGCCTGGCTAGCGCAGTGAACTCATCCATTTTATTACCCACCGAACTCCTCTTCTCCATAAGTCTCTGTTGTCTCGAACCGGTCCTCTTTCCTCGACTTTGTGATCCCCCTCTGCATCTTCTGTGTGTTTTCCTCCAGATTTCAGCAGGGGTGTCCACAGGGTGGTGATGTCAGAGTAGAAGAAGCTGTTCCTAAAATATTGAATGTGTGATTTTTGGCTCCTGTACCACCACCTTGTTGGTAGTAATGCAAAGAGGGCATATGTTCCTCTTTGGTGGCATACAAATTCTTCACAAACTCCTCATGAATTAGGGCCACTGGTGTGCTGCCTTAGTGACTGCAACAATATGCTGGGCTCAGGATAGATCCTCTGTGATCTTGCCATCCAAGAAGTTGAAGCTGGTCAGCCTTTCCACTGCTAACCCCTCAGTGAGGACTAGTGTGCGTTCTTCCAAAGTCCTCAATCAATTCTTAGATAGATCTTGCTGACATTGAGTGTGAGGTTGTGGCAACTGTACTCAACCTGCCAATCTTCCTCACTCCTGTATGCATCCTCATCGCCCAATGAGATTCTGACAACAACAGTGGTGTAATCAGTTAATTTATAGATGGCTTTTGAGCTGTGCCTAGCCACACAGTTGTGAGTCACACTCATACACCACACTTTTGAGTTTAATAGTACCATTACAGCTTGCTCTTGTGTCAGGGTGTCCATAATTGGGGATGGCCTGTGCTTCAGTCTTGAGATCATGACCACTCCTGAAGTTCTGGACTTTCCATCTAGAGGAACTGCCTCACTCTCAATGATATAATCTGCTTTGAGTTATTGGCTTTGTCCCAGATGGAATATTATTACCAACTCTGGGCTCCAATCAGGATGACAAAGAATTCCAGAGGATGCAAAGGAGACTTACAACAATGGTGGTGCCAAGAATGAGGGACTTGGATATGGAGAAGCCAATCATTTGTATAGAAGTTTAATGACTCTTCCTTAAAAACTGATTGATTTTTAATTGGGTTTGTAAGGAAAAACCGTCACATAAGCATGATGATTAACAAAATGACAGCCAAGAGCAAGCAACCAAAATTATATAGGGTTCAGGTAAGTCTCCATATATGATATGTTTGCTCTAAAAGGTTCAAAGTTTAATTTTATTGTCAAAATATGTATGTACAATACAACTCTGATATTTTTTTTCTTCAGATAGCGATGAAATACAGAAAGACCGTAGGAGTTGGTGGGGAAAAAAAGGACATCAACTCCCCGGGGAGCAAAAGAAAAGAAATAAAACCTGCAGATCCCAAAAAAAACCCAAATCCTGTGGAAAAAAATCAGAAACAATAGTATCAAATCCTTCACCTTCCACCGCACAGAAACAGTGACAATAACAATCTCTGACTTCCTCACCTGCAGAAAAATAACAGCAACAATAACAATTGCTGACCCCATTAATCACAGAAAAGAACAGCGACAGTCACATCAAAACCCCCAACCCCGTGCCCCCCACTTCCTTACGCACAGATCGCCCACCCTCCAAATGGCCATAAGATACAAAACACAAAAAACTAAAGAAGATGATGCATTAGAGGCTCACTGGACTGATTCCTCAGCTGAGTGGACGCTTACTGTATATTCAATGAAGAGTTAGTTAAAGCTTCAATGTCTTTGCTGAGGACAATGAGATTGCCATATTAATCCATTGAAAGCAAAACCGCATAATGGCAATTCAATTACTAACAACATAATGACTAAATTTAAAATAACATCTGAGTTATTTAGAATGACTTCCAAGTTACAACTGAATTAAAAACAAACAACTCTAAAATTAAAAGAATCAATGGCCGTCCCATTCAAGTATCACACATGCCATGTTATAAAATACAATGATTAGATATAAAATAGCATTAAGAATTAAAGCTTAAATTCGAAAATAAAGCTCTGAAATCAAAGGAAGGCAGCTGCCCTATTTAAACCCAAATATTGCACATGTCCATGTATTACACTTAGAGACTGTCCTTAGTGCCTATGGGCGACGGGTGGGTGGGAAAAAGTTGTGTTTCATTCTGGATGTCCATGCAGAGATGTTCTGTATCTCTTGCTGGATAGTTGGGAATTGAACAGGTGATTACCGAGGAGGGATGAGTATGTCGCGATGTTGTGAGCCCACTGTTGCCAGTGTGAGATGTAGACGGCTTCCATTTCTGGTCATTGTGTCCTAGTGATGCTCTGTAAAGTCCTGATCACTCGTTGAAGTGCTTTTTGGTCGATCTTGATGCAGTTAGTGTACTACACTATAATGCAGTAGGTTAATATGCTTTCAATTACACAATAATAAGTTCTACCAGCAGCTTTTGGGGTAGCGTTGCTTTCTTTTAAACTCCTATGCATTACTGAGTCTTCCCTACTATGAAGGAGATGCTGGTGGTCCTCGACAGCTTCTCTGTGATGTTCACTCCCAAAAACGTAAAGCTGGACACCTTTTCCACTGCTTCACTATTAATCAGTAGAGGAGCTTGTTCATACCTCCATGCTTTCCTGAAATCAATAAACATTTCTTTGTTTTTTTTTTACATTGAAAGGTTATGTTTATTACACAATTCATACAATCTCTGCATCCCCTCTCTGCTGTTTTCATTGTTATTTATAACTAATTCAATCACCGTGGAGTCATCCACAAATTTGGTGATGGAGTTGGTGGCAGAGGCAAGGGTACAGTCATGGGTGAAAGGGGTGTAAAGGAGACGGCTCAGTACACATCGCTGTGGTGCACCAGTGTTCACGGTCAGGAAGGTTGATGTGTACTTGAGTAGTCTGACTGTCCGGGTGCGATTGGCATGAAAGTCCAGAATCCAGTTGCAAATTGATGTATTGAGTCCCAGATTGTGTAGTTTCATGGTCAACTTGTTGGGAAGTATGGCGTTGAAGGCAGAACTATAGTCGAGAAAAAGCATTCTGGTGTAGCTGTCCTTATGCTCCAGGTGTTCCAGTACGATATGGAGAGCAATGGAGATGGCATCCTCGGTTGATCTATTTGCCTTATAAGCAGACTGGTGTTGGTCCATCATAGCAGGGATGGCATTCTTAATGTGGTACATATCCAGTCTCTTCAGGCACTTGGCAGCTAAGGAGAGAGTGCAACAGGTCTGTAGTCATTGGGGCATATTACCACTGACTGCTTTGGGACTGGTATGATGGTTGACGTTTTGAAGCATGCTGGGCCCACAGCAAGGAATAGAGAGAGGTTATAGATTTCAGTAAAAACTTTTGCCAGCTGGTCAGCGCAGTCTCTGAGGACCCACCTAGGTAAGCTGTCTGGTCCAGCTGCTCTTCATGTGTTGATACTGCGGAGGATACGCCTCACCTCGTGTGCTCAGTGTCAGCATTATATCATCCTCAGGTGTCAAGGCCTTCAGTACTGTTTCTTTATTGTCCCCGTCAAACGAGAAAAGAAGTGGTTTAACTTCTCATCTAGTGTGGCATCACTGTTTGCAGGGCAGATCTTTCCTTTATAGTTAGTAATGGACCTGATGCTTTCTCACTTACTTCAACGTTTGGTGGTGTTATTGAAGTGTGTCTCTATCTATAGTGCATGAACAAGTGTGGAACTATGTAACTTCTTAATAGTGTCTGAGGCTGTTAGATTTGCTGAATAGTAGAACTGTGGGTTCTCAATTTCAGGTCTGAAGTCTGAAGAAGTGTAACCATCACCACATGGGTTTATGGTAGCATTTAGCACAATGCTTTACAATTGGCACTGTAAAATTGGGTTCAATTCCCATCATTGTCTGTAAGGAATTTGAATGTCCGCCTGTGACTGCATAGGTTTCCTCTGATTTCCTCCCACGTTCCAAAAAGACATGCAGACAAGGGTTAGTAAGTTGTGGGCATGCTACGTTGGCACCAGAGGCATGGCAACACTTGCGTGCTGCCCTCAGCACATCTTCGAGCTGCGTTGGTTGTTAACACAAATGACACATTTCATTGTAGGTTCCAATGTTTCAATGTACATTTGACTAATAAAGCTAACCATCCTAATCTATTGAGTTCTCTACTCCAGAAAGCTGTGGATCGCAGTGATTACATATGTTCAGGACTGAGGTTGAAAGGTTTTGGAATACAACACAGAGTTAGCACAAAAAAAGTGAAGTTTAGCTGTGGTATTATTGAACGATGGAGCAATCTGAAGAGGATGCATGTCCCACTTTTGTTAATATTTTCCATACTCCTACGAACTTCCAGAACATTCCATGAAGACATTTGGAGCAGCAAACAGAGTTTGTGATTTGTGGGTAAAGTTGTTGCCATTGTAAAACAAGTTGCACATGTACTAAAGGTTATCAAGTTCTGCTCAAAGGAGCAGCCTAAAGTTGCAGCAGATTTCCAGGGAGTAACTAGCCACACTCCATTTACCTGCCAGCCAGCCACAAACTCTATTCCCATACAGCTGCTTATTCCCATAATCCACTTTTCGACTGGATATTCCATTGAAGGGGCTTCTGGCTGAACAAATCATGGTATTTCAGAGTGTGACGCTCAGCAACTAGTTGGGATTTTACAGGGTCCTCCTTTCAAGATCAAACAGTTAAAAAAGTAGATCAACAGAAATAGGACATTCAGTCTCTGCAACCTGTCAGAGCTCAACTGAGATAAAAACACTTCAGAATTACACTGCTACCATATTAATTCTCGACTACAAAGTAGTCCATGTTGTCCATCAGAGAAAAAAATATATATATGTTGGTTAACAACGTTATTATGAAAGTAAAATCGTGGTTTTTTTTTGAAAGACCAGGGATTATGTGGAACTGGCTGAGAGGAGAGTTGGGGCCAGGGGCAGATTAGCTCTTGTCACATTGCATGGCATGGCAGACTTGAGCGACGAGGTGACCGACTCCTTCACCAGTTTTCTTATGTGTTTCTTTTCCCGCTTCTCCTAGTGCCGAAGATATTGTAATTGAAGACTTCAATCGTCAAAAGATTGATGGAGAAAAAGATGATGAAGAGGAAGAGATGGCAGCTAACGAAGGAGAAAATTAAAATGCAATGAAACAGACACAAGGCAGAAAGGAAGCTGGCATAACGTTGTAGGCCAAAAGGCCTGTATTGTGCTGTAAAGTGCTGTGAGGTGGTAGGTGAATGCAAGATTGTGAGAAATTAAGACTATTAAAAAACATCATTTGCTTTCTTTCAATTGTAGTCAACAGTCAGCTTTATTGTTGACCTTCATGTTTTAGACCGGGCAATCTGGTCATTGGCTGAGATCCTGGCAAGTGTTTAAAACATAGAGCAGGCTTTATCTGCTGACCCAGATATTAGAAATGAGAACCCAAAGCATATCTAGAAACAGCCTCAGCAGCATTTATTTTTTGTGTGGTATGAGGTCCTGATGTGATTCATTGAATATTGACCTGCAACACTTGAGTTTGAGACTAAGCAACAGAATTGGGTCTTCATCTTCCCTGACCACACCCCACTCAGGTTTGATTAGACTAATGACTCCAGAAGCGTGTGAGCTCTTATAATGGGAGCAAACTACAGGGGCAGGCACGATGGCCATTGCAATTCTTGAACATCACCAACATACTGACAATGACCCATTTTTGGGCATCACTATTTTCAAAACTGGGATTTACAAGATACTAACATAAAAGATTCTGCAGATGCTGAAAATACAGAGCAACGCCCACAAAATGCAGGAGGAACTCAGCAGGCAGGCAGTGTCGATGGGCACTGATAAACATTTAACGTTTTGGTCTGAGACCCTTCATCATGAGTCCTGATGAAGGGCTTCAGTCCGAAACGACTGTTTATTCCTTTCCATTCACTTCTGCTCCCAGGGCCAGAAGCAGTCTAACTTCCTGTTTATGTTCAAAAGAGTGTAAAATATTGAATTGGTTGATAAAGCTTATGTCATGGTCCAAAGTGTAAAATGGTTTAGAGCAGAAGTTTCCAACCTGGGGTTCATGGATCCCTTGCTTAATGGTATTGGTCCATGGCATAAAAAAGTTGGGCCTGCTTACTTAGAGGGATATGGGGCGTATGGAACTAACTTGGTTGGCTTGGATCATTTGAGTCAAAGGGCCCCTTTTCCCTGCTGCATGACTCTACGACTTTATGACTACTCTCAAGGCCTTTCCTCTTTTCATCAGTTCATTGAAGATAATGAAAGATAGGGATGGAGCAAGTCTGCCCAACCCCTTGATGACTGCGGTCTTATACCAACCCTCCACGGTTTTAGCACCAAGATAAATCTTCCCAGTTGTTGTACTTCTGCTGTTGTGTAGGAAAATTCTCTCCATTACATCACTTATTTAAAAATAAACATTTGCTCTATTTGTCACACGAACTTCGAAACACACAGTGAAATGGGCCATTTGCTTCAAATCAAGTCAACAAGGATTGTGTTGGGCAGCCTGAAAGTGTCGCCATGTTCCGGCACCAACACGCCATGCCTACAGCTCATGAACCCTAACCCTAAATGTACATCTTTGCAATGTAAGTGGAAACTGGAGCACTGGTAGGAAACCACCACAGTCACAGAGAGAAAGCTCTTTACAGACATTGTCAAAGTATACAACTCTGAAATTCTTCTTCTCCAGACAGCCACGAAACCAAGAAAGAAAAGAGACAGCATGATCATTAACCCTCAATTCCCCTTCCCACACACATAAATAAATGAGAAAGATCGGGCAAAAAACACCGAATATTAAAACAAACATAAGACTGGAAAAAAGGTCCACACTCCAAGTTGATCTTACATCTGGGGCCATAAAGTGTCACACTAACTGCTATGCTACCATGCTGACCCAAATTTGTATCGTCCTTTTCTATCTTCTTAGATCCCCATCCTTGAGATAGTGTAGTCAGTGAGATATTAGCCTGTCATCTGAAGCAAGGCGATAATTGTCTCCAGTAAAACCTCCTGGCTCAACTCCTGAATGTTTTGGATTTTCTCTGTTTCTTTTTTTCTATGCTCCCTGTACTACATGAGTAACATTTTAATCTGGTTCAGCATTTAGAATTGAATGGAGTACATTATAAAACCTCAGCAGAGCTTGCACAGATCTGTGCTTCAGCAATTTAGATGCAAAACCCAACACTGCATTTGTAATTTCAATTTCTGCACCAGTTTGCATTCACATTAAAAAGTGATGGGTTTCTTGTGTTGTACTGAATGAATCCAAATTGTTTTATATTTATGAGATGTTTTCCACCAGTGGGTAGAAAACCTTAAATTCAGTGCTTCCTTTGTAAATTTAGCTGTATAGTATTGTAGTATGTAATGTCCTTTTCTCCATAATAATTTATATCTCCATTTGGAACATACTGTTCAATAATTCATCTGCTCTGCTGCTCGACAATTATTGGGTTGGCCCAAATACATTAACCATTCTGTTCAGGGGATTATGTTATCACTGGGTTCAAAACCTCATTGGGGTGAAAAGTGAGTGAAAAGAACTAATTCCTTGACAGAATTCTGCAGAACTATTAAGTCTGACTAAAACAAATTGGATTTAGCTCTTAAGAAGGTCTACTTATCAGTATGGATTGGGCGCAGTGCATCTTGCTGTTTTAACAAAGTTAGGATTAATCAGTCAGTGATCATTCATTCAAATAGTATAACAGGGAACTGTTTATAGGTTTGAATCATTGCAATGATTTATCAATTAGAGATGGTTGAAAAGAAATGATTCCCAATTGGTGACAATGACCTTAGCTATTTGATTTATTTTAACTGTAGGGTATGTTTCTGTGCTTTGAAACAATATGTTGTGGAGATGCTTAAAGGGTAATGTGATTTACAGTAAATCCTACAAAGAAATTGATGCCATTTCATCATTCTATGTCCTGTGTTGTTGAATGTGATCGCTTGTTAATATAATTTAACTAAAGTAACAAATATGTCATTAATATTAACATAGTATATTTCTTTACAGTGCTCTATAAGAACAGAAGACTATAAGACAAAGGAGCAGAATTAGGCCATTGATCCTATCAGATCTGCTCCGCCAGTCTATCGTGGCTGATTTATTATCCTCCTCAACCCCATGCTCCTGCCTATTCCCCATAACTTTTCATCTCTTACTAATCAAGAATCTATCAACCTCTGCTTTAAATATATCCAATGGTTTTCAGAACCTTGGGGTGAACTCCATCTGGTCCAGGTGACATATCTACCTTAAAATCTTCAGCTTCCCAAGCACCTTCTCCTTAGTAATATGACTATGCTTTCTTATTCCCCTGACCCACTACCACTTTCCTGTGATTCCTATTAGTAGTGGAATTTTAGTCCTCCACTCCAGTCCAGCTATTCAGCCTGTTTCCTTTCTCCTCACTACCATAGTCACACACTGGTCATTTTAACTTATGCAGCTGTGTCCCTCATACACAGCTATCCTAATTTAATAGTCAGTGAGTGTCGAACTAGAGAATACTCCAATTCGTACGATCTGTTATCATGTAATTTATTTCCCATGGTTGAAGGGTTGGAAAATTGGCTTCTATAACTTTCTCTGTTTGGCTGGAATTTTATGGTTGGTACATAAGCTCACATTTACAGCATGTCTATCTCCCATCATCAATTCCAGCAAGCTTCCAAGACCTCTCGAATGACTTCCACCACTAATCCTGACCACAAAGTACCTGCTACTTAATTGGTTCCAGCTGGGTTTTGCTCAGCATGAGCTAGCTAGAGTTGGCGTATTTCACAAAACTAAGCACCGTGCAGATGTGCTGAGGTAATGAAGAGTGTGCTTCAAGCTGTGTGTTCACTAACATTATAATATTAACATCACAGCACAAGTCACTTGGAAGCCTGCTTCAGGATCTCAATTTCCCTTTTTTTATTCCTGCCCAGTTTAACCTCTCCAAGGTTTCCTACACCATTTCCAGAAGAGATAAGGGGAGAAAATCTGCAGTTCAGCTGTTCCCCATGAGGTGGCCACAGACTCTCACATTTCAGAGTGTAGCTCTTCCTAGAAACACCTTCGTTGAAATGAAATATTCTTATAATTAGCTGTCTCTGTCCATGAAAGATCAATATGTGTCACCCAACTGCATGGTGTAATCACCCAGGATAGGGTTTACTCCGTACTGGACTCAATAGTTATTGGTTCTACATTAGGGATTTAACTGATAAATGTAAACTAATCACTTTGATTGCAAAAATTTTGCATCTGTTTGAATAATTTTTCTTAATTAGTTGAACATCACTCCTCAAGGTTGCTTTTCCAATTCAGCTAATTGTCAAAGAATGGCTAGGTGTTAAATAGACCATCTCTATCTAAAAAGGAATTCTATCTAACTATCTAAATACTGAGGGATGGTATCTATCTTTATCTTATAAATTGAGTACAGAAAAAGTTATACTTCTGGAAGAATAATGGAAGGAAATGCAACATCAGATAATTGGCATTTTGTCATCTCGTCTTACACTCTTCCCCCAAATCAATCTCTTCTTTCTAATAACCTCATGTATTCTCCTTTATGTTGTCACCCTAAAGAAAATTGTGATCAACAACATCTACAAATGAATGCTTTCACCACATGTAGGAACATGTGGGAACATTGACCCTGGACCTTCACTGTTATCCAAACCCAACATTATGGATAAGGACAATGAGTGGGCTTATAACATACTGATCTGGCACTGCCTGTCCTGATGGAGGGTCTCAACCTGAAACATCTGCCGTTTATTCCTTTCCATAGATGCAGCCTGACCTGTTCAGCTTCTCCATCATTTTTGTGTGCTGCTTTCGATTTCCAGTATCTGCAGAATCTCTTGTGTTTATTACTGCCTGTTATTGCCTGCATCAGGTTAATTTCTGTCTTTTTCCAAGAGTCAAGATCTGTGGAATTTGTTGTTGTATCACCTTTCCCTCCGTTCTTATTTTTACACTCACACACAGGGTTGTGTGCCAAAGTCTTCTCAACAAGGTTTACAGGGTATATGATTCATTGGCTGCCCATCTGGTCCTGCATGATTGGTGCAGCTTGGTGTCAATTCACACATACACTGCACACTGAGCACAACGGATAACTCACTTCTTTTCAGCGCTGTACAGCTAATGAATACATTAGCTATTTCCTGTGCGTGCCAGATTTTATAGTTTTATCCATTATGTGGAGTGCCTGTCAGAAGGTGATACTGAGACACAAATTGTGTTTTGGGGCTTGTATCTAAGGAAAGATGTACTGGTCCTGGAGAGAGCCCAGCAGAGGTTCACAAGTATTATCCTGGAAATACAAGGCTTAATGTATGAGGAGTGTCTGAGTCAATGATGTTCAGAAGGACGAGGGTGGGATATTATTGAAACCTACTGACTGCTGAAAGCCTGGATCAAGTGGGCATATCTTCTTGACCTTTTGGTTTTCAAGCAGGAGGTGTCAGAAAAGTTACCACAGGGATAAATGTCTTGTGGCAGCCAAGCATTCACAGCAACTTCATGTTTTGATCTGTGTATAGAAGATGTTTCCATTAGTAGGAAAGCATGGGGTATGTGGGCACAATCTCAAAATAAAGGGACGTCATTTTAGAACTAAAATGAAGGAGATATTTCTTCAGCCCGAGGGTGAGAAAACTATGGGATTTGTTGCCACAGACAGCCATGGAAACCAAGTCTTTATGTGTATTTAAGGTAGAGATTAATAGGTTCTTGAGTGGTAAGGGCTTAAGGGTTATGGTAAGAAACAGGATGAATGGGGTTGAAAATTAATCAGCCAAATCTGAATGATAGAGCATATTGAATATGGCCAAATGGCCTAATTCTGATCCTATATCTTATAGTCTTATGGTGCAGATGTTAGTGACTTTTTGTGGCAGGTGAATATGGTGGAATGTTTGCTGAGTGTATGGTTGATCATTGTCTACATTATTAACATTATTAAAGACTGGAGACTTATTTTTTTGGAATTATTTTATTTTCTGCCTCTAATGTTTTGTCTCTTTGAGGATTGTGGCACTTTTATCATTCAGCTCAATACTTCTTTATAAATATTGTCAAATATAAAGTCTATAAAGGCAAGTCAAATACTTAGGAAGACAGGAAGAACAAAAACACAATTACTGAATGAGATGGATAGGAGATTTTATTCCTTGCAACGTTTGCAGTGCAACTCTAGATAAAGTTGATGGACAAATGACTGTGAGTTTTAATTATGAAAACAGAAAATGCTGGAAACACGCAGCAGGTCAGGAAGCATCTGTGGACAGAGAAACAGTGTTTACATCCCAGGTCGAAGACCTGCTGTCACAAATGTTTCCGATATGTTTGGAATGGAATAAAGGAATATCTCACTTCCAGATGACGCTGTTGCCAATTATTCTGAAAGAATGCACACAGGGAAAATAGCACTGCTCTTGAAAGTCTCTCATATACTGGTTGATTCACCTTAACTGCAGTGATACCTCCTCACCCAGAATATCCTGATAACCTTTGAATGGAGACAAAACCAGAGGCAGAGTATAACCTTTCAGAGCTGTCAATCTTCATGTTCTTCTTTGGCCTTCGTTGATCAGAGTTGACAGCGGATATTGTGTCCTAGCTGTCTAGATACTCAAGCCAGGGCAGTAAAATATGGAGAGCAAACTGTTCCCCATGTAGCAAGCTCCCCCTCTTCACACATCTGATGAACTCGAAGGAACGGACGAGACCAAAACAGTTTGTCACCAGCAGTGTTGCAGGGGTTGCCAGAAAGTGGTGAACTCAGTGTAGGACTGCCTTAGGAACTTCAGCTTGGGACTTTTCCCTCAGAGTTTACTCCCAAAGCCTTCCCCTTGAGTGGGTATAGCCGCAAGGCAGCGGAGGTTTGAGATCCGAGTTTTCCTTCTAGATGAACTGCCAGCCACAGCTGACAAGCCCCATCTGCCCGAAGCGACTGGTTTTAAGACATCAGTAACCTGATTTTGCCCCTTCTACCGGTTCCACCAGGCTTAGTAGCTATGCCTTACGTGAAGGCCAGAAGCTGGTTGTCAGAGGCTATTTGAGGCACACGCCATTGGGAGCAATTAATAAGTAGTGAGAGCTTATCTCCATTACGACCCCCCTGCTATAACAACCTTAAGCAACCAATCTTAATTCCAGTGCTTCTGTTATCCAGTGATACTTAAAATGATAATATTGCTTTAAATTGATAACATATATATTTTAAATATATAGATATGTAGCGTGATATGATAGCATAGTTGTTTGCACCACTCTTTACAGTGGCAACTGTAGATCAGGTTCAATTCTACTGCTGTTTGTAAGGAGTTTGTACGCTCTCCCGTAACCACCTGGACTTCCTCCAGGTTCTCTGGTTTCTTCCCACGTTCCAGAGATGTATTGTTAGGGTTAATAAGCTGTGGGCATGCTATGGTGGTGTCGGAAAGGTGGCCACCCTTGTGGGCTGCCCAAACACATCTCCAACGCAAGAGACATAGTTCACAGTTGTACATGTGACAGACAAAGCTATTCTTTCTCTAAAAATTGTGTATTTCATCTTGTTTAAATTAATTGTGTCTATCTAATCTCCAAGGCAGGGAAACTGCATTCAAATCGATGTGGATTCTGATCCTTTAACAGTTCTGGCTGTTGTAGGAGGGGAGAGGTGGATTCCCCACTGCATTGCTAAGCAATCCCAGCACAAATGGACTCTGTCGACAGTGTCTAAGTGGAGTCCAGCAGTGAGGTAGTAAGACTGATACAGTAGCATTGCTCCCTCAGTCCTTTCCTGACACATGGCAGTTTCAATTAAATCTAGGCAGGAATAACTTACCTTGGAGCAACTGTGCTCTATTGATTCCATGAGGAGATTTCATCTGCAGCCAGTGTTTAATTTGGCCCTGTAAAAAGAGAGAGAGAGAGAGAGGAGAGGAGAGAGAGAGTGTGCGTGTGTGTGTGTTCGTGTTCGTTCATGAGTAATCCATGCACCCTGTAACCAATGGTGATATACTGGGCTGTCACCCGTGATAAATATATCTTTTGGAAGATTTGCCCTGGTTGGAATTTCCCATTAAAAGATACATTAGAATTGTCATTAAAGTGTCACGGCATATGGAAGGTAATTCAACCAAGATTTCAAAGGTTATTTTTTCTCTCTCTCAGTCTTGCATTGGTGTTGTTGTCATTGTTTATTTTGCACACATGTAAGTTATAATTTATGCTAATTTATGTTTATGTTAACTTACGTCTGTCCTCTTGTAATGTACTGCCGCTGCAAAATGCTAATTTTCATGACATTTATACTCAACAACAATAAACACGAACTTGAAAAGTTCACCTGAATGCCTCAAAGCAAAACTCCATATTTTATTTATTTAATTATTTAGAGATGCATCACTTCTGGCCCAATGAGCTGCCCAGTTATACCCATGTGACCAATTAACCTGTACATCTTTGGAATGTGGGAGGAAACCAGAGCACCCAGAGGAAATCCACACAGTCACAGAGAGAGCATGCAAATTCTTTATAGACAGCAGTGGGTAATGAACCCTGGTCATTGGTACTATAAGCATCACCCTAACCACCGTACCACCCCGCTCTGTGTACATGAATATATTTTGGAAGAGTAAATTTGAAATGCATGCTCTCATTAGAGAAGAAAAGCAATGACAAAGTACCAAAGGAAAAATCCCAAACACATGTTCCCTGCCAGAAGAAGTGTCATTTTCTTTTCTGAATCTGGAAGCTGACAACCACACTTCAGTCCCTGCCAATGGATTTCCTCGAGGTGTTTGTACTGAAAGCTGCACATTCTGCACTGTTTCCTTTAGGCATTCATGGTCTAAAAAGACCATGAAATTGGGGCTGAGAGGAAAAGTGGATCAGCCATGATGAAATGGTGGAGCAGACTCGATGGGCTAAATGGCCTAATTCTGCTCCTATATCTTATGATCTTATGGATGACGTAGGAGATAATGCTTTATTAACAATCCAAATTATGTCTCTATGTCCATCCAGGAACTGAAGAAAGTGTTATTCGTACAACAGTTATACCCCTCAGTGCTGTATCTGGCGTTGAAAATAGAGTCATAGAGACAGAACACTACAGCACAGAAACAGGCTTTTTGGTCCATCTACACTGTGCCAACTATTAATCTGCCTAGTCTTATTAACCTGTGCCTGGAACGTTATCCTCCATGCCCTTCCCATCTACGTACATATCCAAATTTCTCTTAAATGTTGAAAACAAATTCGTCCCACCACTTCTGCTGGCAGCTCATTCCACACCCTCACCATGTTCTGAATGAAGAAGTTGCCCTTAAACATTTCATCTTTCATCCTTAACCCATGACCTCTAGTTCGAGTCTTACACAACCTCTAATACCCAAGTATTAGTCAATCAACCAATCAATTTATTACAAAAATAAAGCAGGCTGCTGGTGCAATTCAGCAGGCTGAGCAGTATCTGTGGGGGCAAAAGCATGGTGAATGTTTCACATTATGATCCCCTACAAAAGGGCTGAGAAAGTGGAGGGAAGAGGGCAGTATGGAGAGGTGAGAGGTATGGGTGAGTCAGGGATTGGTAAGTGACATGTGGGACAGATGAGTCATCTTGATGATGGCTCTGGGGAAACTCATGTGGTCAACGAACACATGCAAACTCCACACACAGGCAGGAATGAAGGTCAGGATTAAACTCAGATCACTGGAGCTATGCCATCACAAGAATTAAGCTACAGGCAATAAAATTTTTGAGCCAAAAGGCTCATCAAGAGAATGTTGAAATAGGGAAGTCCAGAGAGAGGGGGGTTGTTTAGTTATGCTGGAAATTTCATCACAACAGCGAGGTGGGTAGACAGTGTCCACGGAGGGAATACTAATTTCTATGGCGTGCTGATCTGAGTCCAAAAGTCCCTGTAATTTCTTAGTCACATGTAGAGCAATTGGCATACCAAGCTGTTGTGCATCTAAATAGAATGCTTTCTATAATGCTCTGACGAAAATTGGTGAGAGTCAAAGGAGACAAATGAAGCTTATTTACCCTCTTGAAGAAGTAGAAACAGTGGTGAGCTTTCTTGATCATGGTGGTCAACATCGTTGGACCAGGACAGGCTTTGGTGATGTTTACCCTTAAGAAACTGAAACTCCAGGGACGCTAACATTTCACTGGGCATTATCCTGTCCTCCTCCTATGAAATTTGACATAAATAGGAGTATTCATTCCTTCAGTAATGTGAAAATCCTGGCGGAAGTTTGGTAATATGACAGTCAATCTAATCCAACATGGACAAGTTATTATACCAAGTGAAATGGAATGCCTTAATCTCTAGGCATAAACTAGGTGATAAGTCAACAGTTAGGAACTAAAATGAAGAGGCCTAAATCACAATCTTATGTTAGATATCTGTCGATTTTGGTACAGCAAGAATTGGGATTGGTAAAACGATTCGGTGAAATATGAAAGTTTAATTTAAGCAAAATCCTTTTCCTTTTGTTTGTGTATGTAGTTCATTGCCTTTCAGATTTTCATGGCAAGCTGGCTTTCTCGGGTATTGGCTGTTCTGCAGTAGTTGCCTGAATGGGTGAGCATCACAGTTGAAAGTCATTCTTTTCCTCATGTGACGCTGACAGAAATATCTAAAAAAGACTTGAGCTTTCTGGAAAATGAAAACGCAGTCTTTCCAGGTAAGGCAGAGATTCACTTGCACTTCTTCCAGCCTGGTCTACTGCTCAATGTGATCTCCTCTGCAGCAAAGAATCCGAATGCAGAGTGGGGGCCGACTCACAGGTAACCTAACTCAATCTACAGCAATGGCTCTGAGATTCTATTTGCTTGCCGTGTTAGTTCAACATCTCACTCCCACTATGACCTCTCTACACTTTTATAATGAGGCCCAATGTAAACTCAAGGAAGAACTCCCTATTTTTCCTCTGCACATGTTGGAATCACATAAGACCATACTGTAAGACATAGGAGCAGAATTAGCTCATTCAAGTCTGTTCCACCATTTCCATCATGGCTGATTTATTATCCCTCTCAATTGCATTCTTTGGACTTGTCCCCATGACCCTTACTAATCAAGAACCTAACAGCCTCCAATTTAAACATACCCAATGGCTTGGCCTCCATAGCCATCTGTGGCAATGAATTCTACAGATTCACCAGCCTCTGGCTAAAATAATTCCTCATTATCCCTTTTTTAAAGGGATATTCCTGTATTCTGAGGCTGTAACTTCTGGTCCTAGACTGCCCCACTATAGGAAATATCCTCCCAACATCCATTCTATTTAAGCCTGTCAATATTCAATAGGTTTCAATGAGATCCCCATTTTTCACCTGTGCTTATGCAACAAGATTGACCCTGAGATTCAAGTTGCCTGCCGTGTTAGTTCACCATTCCACTCTCACTCCAACCCCACTAAACGTGGCCTCCAACACGAACACAATCAGTCCCAATGTAAACCCAAGGAAGAAAATCTCATTTTTCCTCTGCATATGTTGCAGCTTTTGGGTCCAGTATTGAAATCACCAACTCAGATAAAATGCTATATTTTTCTTTTTATAATAAGACTGGTTAGTTATGCTTCAGTTCTTCTCTCTATTCGTGTATAGTGCTCTGCTGGGCATCTCCCAGTAGAATAGACTATGGCTACGTCCACACTAGACCGGATAAATCCATAACTGAAGCTTTTTCTCTTCGTTTTGACCCTCCGTCCACACTGAAACAGTGTTTTCCTCCCCCGAAAACGGAGCTTTTCTAAAACGCTCTCCAGCGTGTTTAAATCTGAAAACGCCGGTTGGGCGTTGTAGTGTGTACAGGGTAACCAGAGGTTTAAAAATACCTATTGTCCCTTTCATCAGTGAAGAGACTATGGCTGTAGGAAATGTTTCCAGGGTGTCCCCTCTGTGGGAGTGGGGAAGGTGTTGGTGGGGCCACCCGGGGGTCTGTGTGTCCGTATGTGTAGCTATTGTAGTGGCTGTGAGGCTGGTATTGTGG
Organism: Mobula hypostoma; assembly: GCF_963921235.1. Taxonomy (NCBI): domain Eukaryota; kingdom Metazoa; phylum Chordata; class Chondrichthyes; order Myliobatiformes; family Myliobatidae; genus Mobula; species Mobula hypostoma. Next base: position 114,078,185 of record NC_086106.1, on the reverse strand, counting down.
CGGTGAAAAGTACTGGGGGGGAGCCATCATACTCCTCATCATTGCAAATTCCTCTGTAACAGAGTTAGTCAGTTATTCAGTGTTCGTTGTCAGCCGGGTCATACTGTCCGTGAACTCCCTGTCGGTTGCCTCCATACTCTCCAGTACTTGTTTTTTTAGCTTTAAGTCCTCCTGTGTGAGAGCCAACAGCTGTCCATCGTTTGGCAATTTCCTTTTAAGTTTTTCTAGTCTGTAACTGGACAAACGCACACCAAGTGTACAATTTCCTCTTCGCTTGTTTTCTGTAGATGTGTCCTGCGCATGCCCAGTAGGAGGAGATCCGTCCAAATACCCGTTTTTAATGTGGACGGAGGTATTTTCAATCACGCCTGGTGTGGACGCCTATTGTTTTTACGCGAAACCGGCGTTTTCAAAGTTATCCAGTCTAGTGTGGACGTGGTCTATACAACGTCAGCCCAACTTCACAACATTATCAACACATTACACCAACAAAGAAGCTCAACTGGCAATCACTATACCATTTCACCTGATTGCAGATATTCCTTTGTTACACCCATTGCCCTCTCCCACTTTGCATTCTACCTTAATATATTTGCTTTGTTTTTCTTTCAGACCTTAGCTGAATCATTTGCTTTCCAAAGGTACAAATGCAGCCTGATCTGCTGAGTTGTTCCATCATGTGCTGATCTTATTTTAAGCTTTCTGCAGGTTATTTTTCCACATAGCCTGGGGAAAGTGGCTAGGTCGTGGGGTAAACACAATAGATTAGTGCTTGACCCTCGTGTAGTGGCAATACCGCTTAGACCAAAAGAACAGCAGAAGATCTTCTCGAACGTAAGAGATGCTGCAGCGTTTGGACCTCCTGAGCAACACACACAAAATGCTGGAGGATGCTGTCTGACTTGCTGAGTCCCTGCAGCATTTTGTGTGTGAGCACCTTCTTGATCTGTGTCTTCCTAGATCATTTATTTAAATGCAAATTAATTAATTGATTAATTATTCTTATTCAGTGGAACACTGAAGGTGCTTAATGCTAGTATTTTATCAAAGATTGCTTCAGTTAGTGCACTACATAGAGAGACATGAATAGGACTAATAATAAAGCACTTGCCTCCACATTCTTCCAGATGTATAATATAAGAAAATCAGCCAAAGTGAAGAGGTCCATGTATAGGAAATACATAGAAACTTAGAAAACCTACAGCACAATACAGGTACTTCGGCCCATAAAGCTGTGCCAACCATGTCCTTACCTTAGAAATTACCCAAGTTTACCCATAGCCCTTTATTTTTCCGAGCTCCATATACCTGTCCAGGAGTCTCTTAAAAGACCCTATTGTATCCACCTCCACCACCGTTGCTGGCAGCCCATTCCACGCACTCACCACTCTCTGCGTAAAAAACTCACCCCTGACATCTCCTCTGTACCCACTTCCAAGCACATTAAGACTGTGCCCTCTCGTGCTAGCCATTTCAGCCCTGGAAAAAAGCCTCTGACTATCCACACAATCAATGCCTCTCATCATCTTACACACCTCTATCAGGTCACCTCTCATCCTCCATCGCTCCAAGGAGAAAAGGCTGAGTTCACTCAAGATGTTCTCACAAGGCATGCTCCCTAACCCAGGCAACATCCTCTGCACCCTTTCTATGGTTTCCACATCCTTCCCATAGTCAAAGTCTATTCCCAAGGCAGAGCAATAATAGTCACAACATAAAAAACATGATCTGGCTATCCTTCAGACCACAAGACAAGGGAACAGAATTAGGCCATTCAGCCCATTGTGTCTTCTCTGCCATTCCATCATGGCTGATTTATTATCCCTCCTAACCCATTCTCCTGCCTTCTCAGTAACCCTTGACATCCTGGCTAATCAGAGGAGCCTGTCCCTGTGCCGTACTGTTCTATGTTCTATGTCCTATGTCCCAGCATCTGCAGTCCTGAGCATCTCCAACTTTCTAACGTAGCAAGATGAGATCTCACTTGTGTATAAGCACGTCCGGCATGCATGAAAAGAGAACCTTAAGGTGACTCACTGTTGACGTGATACAGGGAAAAGTGTGAGCTAAGCACTGAGAACGCACCGGGAATGTGGAGAAAACCAGGGCACCCAGAGGAAACCCATGCAGAGAGAATGCACAAGCTCCATATAGACAGCGGAAGGAATTGAACTCCAGTTGTTGATCAAAGCATTTTGCTCACTGGTATGCTGTCATGCTTCCAACAGCTTCTAGTGGATAAACAAACAAAAGTTTTTAAAAATATGTGGTTTCTCATAGAAGGCCACATTTTTTAACTGCTTTATCCTGTGGATCTTTTCTGGATGCTTCAATACAATGACATTTTATATAAGAAAGACTTGAATTTCTAAAACCTTTCACGACCTTGGAATGTCACTAAGTGCTTCACTGTTGACGACGTACATCTTAAACCATTGTTGCAAACGGTAATAGCAGACATACAGCAGACTATTCATGCACAGCAACCAGATAATCTGTCTCTAACATGGTTGATTGTGAGGAGAAATATTGGCTGGGACACCAGAAATACTTCAACACCTAAAATAGTGCACAGGGACCTTTGTGCTTACCTGAAATGATTAATGCAGTATCGTTTTATTACCTCATCCAATAAACACCAAGGTTGGCTTTTAAAGGCCTGTGGATTGTAAGCAAATGGAAAGAATAGAAGAGGAATATCCTGACTACACAAAATGCTGGAGGAACTCAGCAGGTCAGGCAGCATCTAAAGAAATAAATAAGCCGTCGATGTTTCGGGCCAATACCCTTCATCAGGAGGAATAGATTCAGACTGGGATGTTAGGAAAAGATGAATTTCAATAAGGTGACACCGAAGAAGGTGTAGGAAATCCAGTGGGGACAAAGTATTGATTAAATAGAAGGCAGGGGATTGCATGGTAGCTTAGCGGTTAGTGCCACACTTTTCAGGGGCAACTGTAAGGTTGGGGTTTGATTCCAACTGTTCTCTGTAAGTAGTTTGTATGTTCTCTCTGTGATCGTGTAGATATCCTCTGGGTGCTCTGGTTTCCTCCAGCATTCCAAAGGCACGCCGCTAGGTGCGCCACCATAGAGTCACGGAAAGTGCAATGCTATTACAGCCTGAGGGGTCTCAGAGCTCAGAGCTCAGTTCAGAGCATGCTATGTAACTCTTGTGTATATAACTTCTTATGTGCAATAAGGAATTTGTACATTCTCCCTGTGACCTGATGGGTTTCCTCTGGGTTTCCCCCGTTTCCTCCCATAGTCCAAAGATGTTCCAGTTAATAGGTTAATTGATTATTATAAATTCTCCTGATGAAGCTAGGGTTAAGTAGGTGGATTGCTGAATGGTGTGGGTTGTTGGGCCAGAAGGGCCTGTTTCCCACTGTATCTCTAATATAATGATACGAATAATAAAGGTTAGTGATTTCCGAACATGCCATATTGCCGTCAGAAGTGTGGCAACACTAGCATCATCCTCACTGATTTGATTTGATACATTGCACGATCTATTCCAACCTACACGTAAAAATAAAATGAGTCTCCATCATTGAAGTGAAGTTTTATTTGGCATTCTAATTTACCTAAAGGGACAAGTTAAACCTGCCTTACACTATTAGCGTTATTCCTGAAACTCCAAATACACTGATGTTTGTTGCAAAATGACTCAGACCCTGCATTTGTAGCTTGGCACTCAGATCAAAGACTGTCTTTTTACCGAAACCTGCTTTGAGAAAGAGCCCTGTTGTTCACCCTTTGATACAAGCCATAGGTTACAGCTGTCAACACACATGACATTTTGTTGGATATGGTAACGGATTAATGTAGGGCTTCATTCAAACTTGTTGAAAATGGCCGTGTAATAGTATTTTAAGTGGAATCTCCATAAAGTTATTTATCTTCTTCAGCATTCTTGGCTGTTTTTAATTAAAAAATAAACCAATATAACAACATAATACAAAAATTGATTTAGCTCTCATGAAATTTAAGATATTTTGTAAAACTAAAGCTGACAATGATAAATGCCTGTAAATTAGCACCGTACAATCTGTGGCCACTTTATTAGGAACCCCCTGTACTTAATAAAGTGGCCACAGAGTTATTTTGTGGTCTTCCACTGCTAGATCCCATCCTCTTCAAGGTTCAACATGTTGTGTGTTCAGAGATGCTCTTCTGCACACCACAGTTATTTGAGTTATTGTTGCCCTCCTGTCAGCTTGAACCAGTCTGGCCATTCTTCTCTGACCCCTCTCATTAACAAGGTGTTTTCCCCCACAGAACTGCCGCTCATTGGATGTATTTTGTTTTCCACACAATTCTCTGTAGCCTCCAGAGATTGTTTTGCATGAACCTCCCAGGGATCAGCAGTTTCTGAGATATTCGAACCACCTCATCTGGCACCAACAATCATTCCACGGTTGAAGTCACTTAGATCACATTTCTTCCCCATTCTGGTATTTAGTCTGAACAACAACTGAACTTCTTGACCATGTCTGCATGCTTTACGCATTGAGTTGCTGCCATATGATTGGCTGATTAAATATTTGCATTACGAGCAGGTGTACAGCTATCCATAATAAAGTGACCATTGAGTGCATGTTCTGCTTCAACACATCCTGTAGCAGATTCGATCCTTCTTTTCCACTCCAACACTGTTTTCCCTGATCCTTTCCGGTCCCGTTCCTTTCCTTCTTCCCCCAAATTGGCAGTGGGAATGAGATATTTTGAGTGGGCAATGATATCCATTGAGTAACATCCTGCTTATCATGTGACCTTATTATTTTCTAACCTATTGTGCTTTCACTTTCAACAAATTTGGGTGATGGTCTGGATTCAGGAGCATTCTAAAGAAGGTGGATGAGCTTAGAGCATGGATTGATACCTGGAACTATGATGTTGTAGCTATTAGTGAAACATGGTTGCAGGAGGGGTGTGATTGGCAACTAAATATTCCTGGATTTTTTAGATTATGAGAACACTCAGTCCTCTTTTATTGTCATTTAGAAATGCATACATGCATTAAGAAATGATGCAATGTTTCTCCGGAGTGATATCGCAGAAAACAGGACAAACCAAAGACTAACACTTACAGAACCACATAATTATAGCATATAGTTACAGCAGTGCAAAGCAATACCATAATTTGATGAAGAACAAACCATGGGCACGGTAAAAAAAAGTCTCAAAGTCCCGAGTTGATCGACTCCCGAGTCCCCAATAGTGGCAGCAAAAGGGAGAAACTCCCTGCCATAAACCTCCAGGCACCGTCAACTTGCCGGTGCCTTGGAAGCAGCCAACCACAGCCGACACTGAGTCCATCCATCTGAAAACTTCGAGCCTCCGACCAGCCCCTCCGATACAGCCTCCCGAGCGCCATCCTCTGCCGAGCACCTTCGTTCTCGCTCTGGCCGCTGAAACAAGCAAAGCCGAGGATTTCAGGCCCTTTTTGCTCTGGAGATTCTGGTTACCACACAGTAGCAGCGGCAGCAAAGCGGGCATTTCAGAAGTTTTCCAGATGTTCCTCCATACTCTCACGTCTGTCTCCATCAAATTAGGATTGTGCATGGTCCCCTACTTGACAGATAACAGATATTCATCATCGGAAAGGCTGCGCGCGCTGCCGTCGCGTCGCCATCTTCTCCTCCTCCTCGTTGCTTCAGGTGTGATAGAATTGGAGGAGCAAGAGGGGGAGGTGTTGCATTGCTTGTCAGAGAAAATATATTGGCAGGATAGATTAGAGGACTCTTCTAGGGAGGCTATTTGGTGGAATTGAGGAATGGGAAAAGTGTAGTAAGGCTTATAGAGATGTATTATAGACCACCTAATGGGGAGCGAGAATTGGAGGAGCAAATTTGTAAGGAGATAGCAGATATTTGTAGTAAGCACAATTTTGTGATTGTGGGAGATTTTAATTTTCCACACATAGACTAGGAAACCCATTCTATAAAAGGGCTGACAACAGGAATTCTGCAGATGCTGGAAATTCAAGCAACACACATCAAAGTTGCTGGTGAATGCAGCAGGCCAGGCAGCATCTGTAGGAAGAGGTGCAGTCGACGTTTCAGGCCGAGACCCTTTGTCAGGACTAACTGAAGGAAGAGTGAGTAAGGGATTTGAAAGTTGGAGGGGGAGGGGGAGATCCCAAATGATAGGAGAAGACAGGAAGGGGAGGGATAGAGCCAAGAGCTGGATAGGTGATAGGCAAAAGGGGATACGAGAGGATCATGGGACAGGAAGTCCGGGAAGAAAGACGGTGGGGGGGGTACCCAGAGGATGGACAAGAGGTATATTCAGAGGGACAGAGGGAGAAAAAGGAGAGTGAGAGAAAGAATGTGTGTATAAAAATAAGTAACAGATGGGGTACGAGGGGGAGGTGGGGCCTTAGCAGAAGTTAGAGTATAAAAATAAGTAACAGATGGGGTATGCTCTGTCCGCCAGAGAAAGCAGGATCTCCCAGTGGCCACATATTTTAATTCCACATCCCATTCCCATTCTGACATGTCTATCCACGGCCTCCTCTACTGTAAAGATGAAGCCACACTCAGGTTAGAGGAACAACACCTTATATTCCGTCTGGGTAGCCTCCAACCAGATGGCATGAACATCGACTTCTCTAACTTCTGCTAATGCCCCACCTCCCCCTCGTACCCCATCTGTTACTTATTTTTATGCACACATTCTTTCTCTCACTCTCCTTTTTCTCCCTCTGTCCCTCTGAATATACCTCTTGCCCATCCTCTGGGTCCCCCCGCCTCGTCTTTCTTCCCGGACCTCCTGTCCCATGATCCTCTCGTATCCCCTTATGTCTATCACCTGTCCAGCTCTTGGCTCTATCCCTCCCCCTCCTGTCTTCTCCTATCATTTTGGATCTCCCCCTCCCCCTCCAACTTTCAAATCCCTTACTCACTCTTCCTTCAGTTAGTCCTGACGAAGGGTCTCGGCCTGAAATGTCGACTGCACCTCTTCCTACAGATGCTGCCTGGCCTGCTGCGTTCACCAGCAACTTTGATGTGTGTTGCTATAAAAGGGCTGGTTGGTTTGGAGTTTGTAAAATGTGAGCAAGATGGTTTTTTGCAGCAATACATAGAGGTACCAACTAGCGAAGGGGCAGTGTTGTATCTCCTGTTAGGGAATGAGATAGGTCAGGTGATGGAGGTATGTGTTGGGGAGCACTTCGGGTCCAGTGATCACAATGGCAGTAGTTTCAATATAATTATGGAGAAGGTTAGGACTTGACCCAGGAGTTGAGATTTTTGATTGGAGAAAGGCTAACTTTGAGGAGATGCGAAAGGATTTAGAAGGAGTGGATTGGGACAATGTGTTTTATGGGAAGGATGTAATAGAGAAATGGAGAAAATTTAAAGGTGAAATTCTGAGGGTACAGAAACTTTATGTTCCTGTTAGGTTGAAAGGAAAGGTTAAAAGTTTGAGAGAGCCATGGTTTTCAAGGGATATTGGAAACTTGGTTCGGAAAAAGAGAGAGATCTACAATAAATATAGGCAGCTTGGAGTAAATGAGGTGCTCAAGGAATATAAAGAATGTAAAAAGAATCTTAAGAAAGAAATTAGAAAAACTAAAAGTAGATACGAGGCTGCTTTTGCAAGTAAGGTGAAAATAAATCCAAAGGGTTTCTACAGTTATATTAATAGCAAAAGGATAGTGAAGGATAAAATTGGTCCCTTAAGGAATCAGAGTGGACAGCTATGTGCGGAGTCAAAAGAGATGGGGGAGATTTTGAACAATTTCTTTTCTTCCGTATTAAAGGAGAAGGATATTGAATTTTGTAAGATAAGGGAAACAAATAGGGTAGTTATGGAAACTATGATGATTAAAGAAGAGGAAGTACTGGCACTTTTAAGGAATATAAAAGTGGATAAGTCTCCGGGACCTGACAGGATATTCTCTAGGACCTTGAGGGAAGTCAGTGTGGAAATAGCAGGGGCTCTGACAGAAATATTTCAAATGTCATTAGAAATGGGGATAGTGCCAGAGCACTGGCGTATTGATCATGTTGTTCCATTGTTTAAAAAGGGTTCTAAGAGTAAAACCTAGCAATTATCGGCCTGTGAGTTTGGCGTCGGTGGTGGGTAAATTGATGGAAAGTATTCTTAGAGATCGTATATATAATTATCTGGATAGGCAGGGTCTGATTAGGAACGGTCAACATGGATTTGTGTGTGGAAGGTCATGTTTGACAAATCTTATTGAATTTTTTGAAGAGGTTACTCAGAAGGCTGATGAGGGTAAAGCAGTGGATGTTGTCTATATGGACTTCAGTAAGGCCTTTGACAAGGTTCCACACGGAAGGTTAGCTAGAAAGGTTCAATCATTAGGTATTAATATTGAAGTAGTAAAATGGATTCAGCAGTGGCTGGATGGGAGATGCCAGGGAGTAGTGGTGGATAACTTTTTGTTAGATTGGAGGCCAGTGTCTAGTGGTGTGCCTCAGGGATCTATACTGGGTCCAATGTTGTTTGTCATATATATTAATGATCTGGATGATGGGGTGGTAAATTGGATTAGTAAGTATGCGGATGATACTAAGATAGGCAGTGTTGTGGATAATGAAGTAGGTTTTCAAAGCTTGCAGAGAGATTTTGGCCAGTTAGAAGAGTGGGCTGAAAGATGGCAGATGGAATTTAATGCTGATAAATGTGAGATGCTACATTTTGGTAGGACTAATCATGATAAATGGTAGGGCATTGAAGAATGCAGTAGAACAGAGGGATCTAGGAATAATGGTGCATAGTTCCCTGAAGGTGGAATCTCATGTGGATAGGGTGTTAAAGAAAGCTTTTGGTATGCTGGCCTTTATAAATCTGAGCATTAAGTATAGGAGTTGGGATGTAATGTTGAAATTGTACAAGGCATTGGTAATGCAAAATTTGGAGTATTGTGTACAGTCTGTGGTGGCCAGTGCTATCATGGTTGCTGTTGTGTGCTGGGGCAGCAGGCTGAGGGTGGCAGACACCAACAGAATCAACAAACTCATTTGTAAGGCCAGTGATGTTGTGGGGATGGAACTGGACTCTCTCACGGTGGTGTCTGAAAAGAGGATGCTGTCTAAGTTGCATGCCATCTTGGTCAATGTCTCCCATCCACTACATAATGTACTGGGTGGGCACAGGAGTACATTCAGCCAGAGACTCATTCCACTGAGATTCAACACAGAGCGTCATAGGGAGTCATTCCTGCCTGTGGTCATCAAACTTTACAACTCCTCCCTTGGAGGGTCGGACATCCTGAGCCAATAGGCTGGTCCTGGACTTATTTCATAATTTACTGGCATAATTTACATATTACTATTAACTATTTATGGTTCTATTACTATTTATTATTTATGGAGCAACTGTAACGAAAACCAATTTCCCCCGGGATTAATAAAGTATGACTATGTCTATTACTAAGACTAGTTCTGCTCACCGAATTAAAAGAAAGATGTCAACAAAATTGAGAGAGTACAGAGAAGATTTGTGGGTTTCATCTCCTAAGTTACAGAGGAAGGTTGAACAAGTTTGGTCTTTATTCTTCAGAACGTAAAAGGTTGAGGGGGGGGACTTGATAGAGGTATTTACAAATATAGAAACATAGAAACATAGAAAATAGGTGCAGGAGTAGGCCATTTGGCCCTTCGAGCCTGCACCGCCATTTATTATGATCATGGCTGATCATCCAACTCAGAACCCCGCCCCAGCCTTCCCTCCATACCCCCTGACCCCCGTAGCCACAAGGGCCATATCTAACTCCCTCTTAAATATAGCCAATGAACTGGCCTCAACTGTTTCCTGTGGCAGAGAATTCCACAGATTCACCACTCTCTGTGTGAAGAAGTTTTTCCTAATCTCGGTCCTAAAAGGCTTCCCCTCTATCCTCAAACTGTGGCCCCTCATTCTGGACTTCCCCAACATCGGGAACAATCTTCCTGCATCTAGCCTGTCCAATCCCTTTAGGATTTTATACGTTTCAATCAGATCCCCCCTCAATCTTCTAAATTCCAACGAGTACAAGCCCAGTTCATCCAGTCTTTCTTCATATGAAAGTCCTGCCATCCCAGGAATCAATCTGGTGAACCTTCTTTGTACTCCCTCTATGGCAAAGATGTCTTTCCTCAGATTAGGGGACCAAAACTGCACACAATACTCCAGGTGTGGTCTCACCAAGGCCTTGTACAACTGCAGTAGTACCTCTCTGCTCCTGTACTCGAATCCTCTCGCTATAAATGCCAGCATACCATTCACCTTTTTCACCACCTGCTGTACCTGCATGCCCACTTTCAATGACTGGTGTATAATGACACCCAGGTCTCGTTGCACCTCCCCTTTTCCTAATCGGCCACCATTCAGATAATAATCTGTTTTCCTATTTTTGAAACCAAAGTGGATAACTTCACATTTATCCACATTAAATTGCATCTGCCATGAATTTGCCCACTCACCCAACCTATCCAAGTCACCCTGCATCCTTCGCACAGCTAACACTGCCACCCAGCTTCGTGTCATCCGCAAACTTGGAGATGCTGCATTTAATTCCCTCATCCAAGTCATTAATATATATTGTAAACAACTGGGGTCCCAGCACTGAGCCTTGCGGTACCCCACTAGTCACCGCCTGCCATTCTGAAAAGGTCCCGTTTATTCCCACTCTTTGCTTCCTGTCTGCTAACCAATTCTCCACCCACACCAATACCTTACCCCCAATACCGTGTGCTTTAAGTTTGCACACTAATCTCCTGTGTGGGACCTTGTCAAAAGCAAGGGGGATAGATAGAGTTGACGTGGATAGGCTTTTTCCATTGAGAGTAGGGTAGATTCAAACAAGAGGACATAAGTTGAGAGTTAAAGGGCAAAAGTTTAGGGGTAACATGAGGGGGAACTTCTTTACTCAGAGAGTGGTAGCTGTGTGGTACGAGTTTCCAGCAGAAGTGGTTGAGGTAGGTTCGATGTTGTCATTTAAAGTTAAATTGGATAGCTATATGGACAGGAAAGGAATGGAGGGTTATGGGCTAAGTGCAGGTTGGTGGTACTAGGTGAGAGTAAGAGTTTGGCACGGACTAGAATGGCCGAGACGGCCTGTTTCCGTGCTGTAATTGTTATATGGTTATATCTCACTTTCATCACTGGATGAGTAGAAAACCTCCAACACTTCCTGAACCATCCCATTGACTAACCCTCACTTGTGCGTTCCTCTCTATGCCAAACAGATCCTTTTCTCCCAGTAGAAGGAAAGCCAGTGAGCCTCTGGCGAGCAAGGAAAATGCTTCAATGGTCACTTCAAAATCAGCCTGAAGAAATTAAACATTACTTCTGAAAGCTGGGAAGACATTGCATTCCATAGATACACCCGGAGGAAATCTGTTCAAGAGGGAGCTGCGACTAATGAGAGCGACCTCCACTGTGCCTCAGAGAACAAGTGGCAGCTGTGCAAGGAGAGACTGAACAACCAAAAGATCCAACCACAGTCACCACTTACTCTTGCCTACATTGCACCAGAATATATGGATCCTGGATTGGCCTCTATGGCCACATGGGGACCCAACAATAGACAACCCCTGAGGGGAACATCAGACTCGACTCCAGTGACCGTGATATTACTGCTATAAATCTGCTACATCTGCGGATTTTGAAACCAGTGATGTGAAACTCTGCAGAAACTGCCCATTTCTTTTTTTCAATTTGTGCTGTTGAAAATCATTAAGCCCAGTGGAGAACGAGCCAAGGTGTCTGTCCTTCTCAGAATGGTGGAAACCTGGCAGAGTTGTGGATTATTGACAAGGATATGATCAGAAGAGTTGTGAACATTTAATCCACACACTCATTTCTATGCCAGCAAAGCACAAGAAGCTGCGCCTAATGTGTGTTGTTTCCATCCAAGAAAACCTTAGATTGTGCAGCCACCAAAAGATAACCCCTCAGGAGATGTTCATACACAACTCAAGTGATCACACCTCTACTACTCCATTACCTTGTGCGAATAAACTATACCTCCCAACTCCCTGCTCAATAACCTTTTTTCTTCTCTCTTGGCATGATCATTCTGACCAACTCTCTCCCTGAGCAATGTCCCCAAAGTGCAGCACCCCTACCTGTCCCAACTGCATTTCCTCACTGAGTCATACACAACTATCACATGGAAACAGGCCTTTTGTCTAGTTGAGTTTCTGCCAACCATTTACACGAATCTTCCATTCTTCCCATTTCCCCGAAGACATAAACCTGCAAACTGAAATTTTCTGCACCTTCTTCATAGGATATCTGGCCACATAGGTGTAATTGGCAGAATGGCCACATTCACACTTCCACTCCACTCCCCAGTTCACATATTAAACACTGCCACTCGGCTTCAACAAGCCAAAATAAAATTTCCACCCTTGAACCCATACCTTTGTCAGAGAGAATGGGTTGCATCTTTCACAATTTATGGACATCCCGAGGCTTTTCTTGAACAGATAATGAAGTAACTGCACAATGTAGTAACATAGAAAAAGCTGCATTCCAATTTCTGCTTCGGAAGCTCCCAATAACAGCAAATCATGTCATTGGCATTGATTGAGCGTTAACTACTCATCTGGTCATTAAAGATAATTACTCTCCTTGTCTTTGAATTAAAATTGTGTGATCTTTTCCATCCTGAGAAAGTGGAAGAGGGCTCGCTCGACTTCGAGAGTGCAGCACTCCCCCGGGCAATACAATGATGCTTCAGTTCCAATATCTGGATTGAGACTTGGACTCAGAACTCACAGGGGCAAGAGGGGCACCAACTGAGCCAGAGCGGATAATGAGAGACAAGGTATCAGGAACATTGAGCTAAGTAGAAGGGAGAACATGAACTCTGACACACCATGAGCAACTTAATGGCTATTTTTAAATTTTGAGACACAACATAGTAACAGGCTCTTCCAGATGAATGAGGACATTCTGCCAATTACACCTATGTGGCCAATTATCCTCCTAATCTGTGCTTCTTTAGAATATGGAAGGAAACAGGAGAATTTGGAGGAAACCCATGTGGTCACAGGGTGAACATACAAACTTCTGACAGATGTGGTCAGAATTGTACCCAGGATGCTGGCACTCTAATAGTGTTTATGCTAACTGCTAGGCTACAATGGCACACCATCTAATTGCCTAATATTACAGGTGAGCTCTCCTTCTAACACAGTGAGAATATATGAGTAACACGTGTAAAAATGCTGGTGAACGCAGCAGGCCAGGCAGCGTCTATAGGAAGAGGTACAGTCAACGTTTCGGGCCGAGATCCTTCGTCAGGACTAACTGACAGAACAGATAGTAAGAGATTTGAAAGTGGGAGGGGGAGATCCGAAATGATAGGAGAAGACAGGAGGGGGAGGGATGGAGCTAAGAGCTGGACAGTTGATTGGCAAAAGGGATGCGAGGCTGGAGAATGGAGAGGATCATGGGATGGGAGGCCTAGGAAGAAAGATGGGGGGGGGGATATAATCAACTTTCCAGCTCTTAGCTCCATCCCTCCCCCTCCTGTCTTCTCCTATCATTTTGGATCTCCCCCTCCCCCCCCCACTTTCAAATCTCTTACTATATCTTCTGTCAGTTAGTCCTGACGAAGGGTCTCGGCCTGAAACTTCGACTGTATCTCTTCCTATAGATGCTGCCTGACCTGCTGGGTTCACCAGCATTTTTTGTGTGTGTTGCTTGAATTTCCAGCATCTGCAGATTTCCTCGTGTTTGCAAGAATATATGAGTATTTTTTTCAATTGTAAGAATGTCAAAAATAGCACAGCATAGGATTAAAGTGAGAGAGAGGAATTTTGAGGGTGATCTGAGAGGTAAGTTTTTACACAGAGAATGGTTGATAGCTGAGACATGGTGGTCGATTCAGTTGTGTTCAAAAGGAATGTAGAGAGACATATAAGAATACAGGATACAAGAGTGCTGTAGAAGGGCAGAAAACTCAGCAATGGGTGTGAAAGATCTGCAGGAACACACAAAAAGCAGAAGGAACTCAACAGGTCAGACAGCATCCATGGAAACGAATAAACAGTCAACGTCTCAGGCTGAGACCCTTTGTTAGGACTGGAAAGGAAGGAGAAAGATGCCAGAATAAAACAGTGGGGGGACGGGAAGGAGGATAGTTAGAAGGTGATAGGTGAAACTGGGTGGGTAGGAAAGGTAAAGGGCTGGAGAAGACGGTCCAAAGGCCTGTTTCCGTGCTGAACAGCTATGACTCTTATGGGAACTTCATTTCTGACAAAGGGTCTCTGATTTGAATTGTTCACTATGTTTCTCTCTGCACAGATGCTGCCCAAACTGCAAAGTATTTCCAAAGTTTTCTGATTTTATTTGGGATTTCCAGCATCTGCAGTGTGTTATCTTCCTGATCCTGGCTTGCTTTTCTGTAGCTCAGTTTTTGTCTGCTGAGGGGTGCAACCTAACCTGGTGGGTTATCCCAACATTTTCCTTTACATCAGAGTTTTGCATCTCACAGCTTTTATTCTTTTCCTTTCACACTCACTCTGTTTAGACGTCCTCCGGACTGGTGAATGGCCATTAACAAGCCTTCATTAACTTTTGCTTGTCAGCACTAATCTGTGTCATTCATTTTCTCTTGATTCCGCCCTATCGATGACACACACAAAATGCTGCTGGAACTCAGCACACCAGGCAGCATCTATGAGAGAAATAAAGAGTTGATATTCCCGGCTGACACCCTTCATCAGGACTGGAAAAGAAGGGGAAGAAACCAGAATAAGAAGGTGAGGAAGAGGAAGAAGGACAAGCTGGCAGGTGATAGGTGGAAAGAGTAGAGAGCTGAAGAAGAAGGATTCTGATAGGACAGCCTAGTAAACCATGGGAGAAAGGGAACAAGAAAGGGTACCAGAGGGAGGAGATGGGCAGGTGAGGAGAAGGGGTAAGAGGGGAGTCGGAATGGGGAATGAAAAAGGAGTGGAGGGGGAGAAGGGAAAAATTGCTAGATGCTGGAGAAATCAATGTTCATGTCATTGCGTTGAAGGCTACCTAGCATTTTGTGTGTGTTACTCTGGATTTCCAGCATCTACAAAATCTCAACAGACATAGAATGCTGGAGGAACTCAGCAGGTCAGGCAGCAGCTATGGAAAAAGAGCAAACAGTTAACGTTTCCGGCCGAGACCTTTCTTTAGGACTCTAGAAAATCTCACGTGTTTATAAGGATGTTTTGTTCTCTCAATCCCTTCACCTTCTTGGCTGGAGTTCTTCCTCTTACCAGTGGTGAAGCAAGTTTATTGCCCCAGCCATTGCCTTAATTTCTCTCCCCATGGTTGCTGCAGAAACTTCCAGGATTTTCGTTTTTTATTTCAAATTTCCAGGAACTACCTATTTTCTATAGCTATTGGAATTTTATTCCTGCCCCCAGCCCCACCCCACTCCCCATGTTCTGATGCATTTTTTTACTGAGCAAGGGCCCTAGGTAGAATCAGATGCTGCAGCTGATAGGCTGTAGGCAATTACAAATAAGAGAAAATCTTCAGATGCTGGAAATTTAACCAACACACACAAAATGCTGGGGTAGGTCAGCAGGCCAGGCAGCATCTATGGAAAAGAGTACAGTTCGACGTTTCGGGTCAAGACCCCTCGTCTCAGTCCTGTTGAAGGGTCTTGTCCAGAAACGTCGACGGAACTCCTTTCCATAGATGCTGCCTGGCCTGCTGAGTTCCTCCAGCATTTTATGTGTGTTGACTGTGGGCAATTGTTTGCTGTGAGGGCACCTTGATATTTGCCATTTGCTGAAGAACCTCTTTCAGATTCAATCTGTTCGTGCTTTTATCTGCAGCACGTTGAAGAGTTCAAGACCTGTAAGCTTTCTGCTAGAGTCATCCAAATTATAGACTTGACATCAGAAGCCTATGATTTTCACCTGTTCGAGAGGTTAGAGTTTTATAAGTATTTACAGTAATCTTGGAAATTGAATGTTACTTTTATATTGAAGTAAATTAAATCCAACCAAGGCTGTAATTCTGTGGTTGGCATAGAGTGACTTTGTTTTGGATTAAACTGAGCTTACTTACTTATTATGGCACGGAAGGAGATTGTTCAGCCCATTGACTGCCTGCTGGCTCCCATAAGAGCAATTCTGTCAGTCCCTTCCTTGTTTTCCTGCCTCTTGTAAATTATTCTCTTGCTCCCACCTATCTACTCATGGCGTCACGGCAGCATAGCGGTTAGCGCCATGCTATTGCAGCTTGGGGCTTTCCAGAGTTTGGAGTTCAATTCCAGCACTGTTCTATAAGGAGTCTGTATGTCCTCCCCGGGGAATGCATGGGTTATGTCCGGGTCCTTTGGTTTCTTCCCACAGTTCAAGGATGAACAGGGTAGGTTAATTGGTTATTGCAAATTGCCCAGTGATTAGATTACCGTTAATCGGGTTTGTTGGAGATAGCTGGGGCAGGATGGCTCGAATGGCCAGAAGGGCCTACTTTGTGTTGTATCACTAAATAAATAAAATAAATAAATACTATTACCCTTCTACTCCATGCCATTTCCCTACAGTAAGAAACAATGTTACAGTAGCCAGTCAATCCAGCAACACATCCCTGAGATGCTCCTGGCCAAACCCAGACAGTAATAGCCATGCCTTCAAATGGAGCAAGTTATGAGTGAATTTGAGATGTTACCATTCAAAAGCAAGACAGATACTTATGTTTACAAAGAACACACAGAACGTGCAACACACAAGCATTTACAAGTCAGGCATCATCTATGGAGGGTAATAGTCGATATTTTGGACTGAGGTCCTTCATCTGGACTGGAATTTGCATAGTGTATTGCTAACACCTGGTATCCACCATTATTCATTTCTGTTCTGATCTTTGTTAGCACTGCTGTTCATTGACTTAACCACATCGTCTCTCCTTCACCTATTGCTCCAGTGCTTACAAACCCAAATTGGCTCCCTGTTCAGCAATGGCTCAATTTTATAATTTTCCATCTTGTTTTTAAGTCCCTTCATGACCTCACCCTCCTCTACACCTGTGGTCTGTTCCAGCCCCCCAGTCCCATGAAATATCCCAGATTCTTTAATTCACCCAAACTTAGGGAGTCAGACAGCAGAGGAACACACTCTTCAAATCACAAATCTCTGCACACCATCAAACACCTACTTACAATAATCCTACATTACTTGGAATTTAATCTCCTCACATCCTTATCAACAAGACCCATATTAGAGTGGTCAATTAAGTTATCAGCAGAACAAGCCAGGAATGGAGGGTTTGAGGAGTAGAACTGAAGACAGGAAGTACAGTAGGGCTGGAGAAGGTTGGAGAATCTGAGATGACATAAAAGAATCAATGATGTATCACATTGCCATTCCAGTGGTCTGACATATATTGAATACATCAATTGTATGTGAGTGAGTTTCTCAATCAGATGATCACTCAATTCCAGGGACTTCAGCATCAATCTTACACTGGCATTTCTATTGAGGATGGTTGGCGGGTTGGAGATAGGTCTCTCCCAAAGGAGGTTCAAAATGTTCCTTTCCTCTGCTAGCCTATATACGTGGGCAGGGTGCAGCACCTGCTTATCCCTCCGATCAAAGTCACAAGAAGCCACGAAAGCAGGTGATGGATGGTCGTATGAGCAGCTGGCACATAACTCGAATCCTGGTTATGTGACAACTGACGCCAGAGAGATATTCTCTGAAGAATACTGATAATGGCTGGAGTCACCATCTTGTAAAGACGCTACCTAGAAGAAGGGAATAGCAAACCACTTCTGTAGAAAAATTTGCCATGCAAGGACCATGATCACCAACATCATATGACACAGCACATAATGAACAAACTATTGAGCTGACATCTTTAAGACCATAAGACCATAAGTTATAGGAGCAGGTGTAGGCCATTTGGCCCATCGAGTATGCTCCGCCATTCAATCATGGGCTTTAAAAAAGATGAAAAAACATTTTCTCTCTTCAAGGAGGAGCACAAAAGCCCAAAATCAAGATCAAGATCTTCCCCTAGACTATCAGAGTTTTAAACAAGTCACCTCTTTCACATCCCCTGCCCAGTGGTGCTGCCATGTTCTCAGACTCTTATTTCTCTCTCACTGGGCTATTCGAATTTTCTTAGCATTTCTTTTCCCATGATATCAAACTGCATTACTGTACTTTGTATCATTCTGTAGTTCTGTGCTTGTCGCTGTATATATTGTTGTATTTGTTATTACCATGTAGAGTATACATTACGCTGTGAGCTTCATGCAAGCAAGACATTTCATTGCACCCTGGTGTAAGTGACAATAGGCTAATCTGAAACTGAATCTGAATATGAAACAGAAGGCATAAAATCCAGGGGCCAACATACTCAGGAGGATGCAAGAAATCCATTGGAATCACTTTGAAAAAGGTTTATATTCTCCCTGATATTCTGCCAATTTTTCCTCAACTAATACTTAAAAGCAGATTACCTGATCACTACCCATGAGCGCACACTCTGCACAAATTGAGTGCCAGGTTTTTTACATTTTGGTAGGGATTGGAATTCAGAAGTTGTTTATTGGCTAGAGAGCGATTTGAAAGCTCTTATGAACTTAACTACGAAAGACATATACCGAATATTATTTTTACTTTTCCTTTCAAGGAAGCGTGCAAGTAGCCAGAAGATATTCTTGGCTCATACTCATAAGAGGAAGTAAAAGTGAAAGCCAATCCCAGTGGATATGTTCTTTATTTCTACTAGTGGCTGAATTGTGGTAGATCTTTCTGACAGGGTGACTGTATATAGGACATCTCAGTAGCCTAATTAGACCTCATAATACCATTACTGACAAAAAAAAGAGTCCTGATTAATTTCTCCTACCTGTGTACTTACGTAATGGAATAGTGAAAAATATTTTAAGTATAATTAATATCTATTCACTGGAGTATTTTTGTGACTACAGTACTGCATTCAAACACTGGGCAGTTAGGAGCCATTCAGTTGCATCAGGAAAAGATAACTTTTTACTACTTATTACTAAAAGTAGCATACTCATGGCAATAATATTTTAACTTAGAACATAGAACATAGAATAGTACAGCACAGTACAGGCCCTTCGGCCCACAATGTTGTGCCAACCCTCAAACCTTGCCTCCCATATAAGCCCCCACCTTAGACTTCACTAGTGTATCTGCCTCTACCACTGACTCAGGCAGTGCATTCCACGCACCAACCACTCTCTGAGTAAAAAACTTTCCTCTAATATCCCCCTTGAACTTCCCACCCCTTACCTTAAAGTCATGTCCTCTTGTATTGAGCAGTGATGCCCTGGGGAAGAGGCACTGGCTATCCACTCTATCTATTCCACTTACTATCTTGTACACCTCTATCGTGTCTCCTCTCATCCTCCTTCTCTCCAAAGAGTAAAGCCCTAGCTCTCTTAATCTCTGATCATAATCCATACTTTCTAAACCAGGCAGCATCTCCTCTGTACCCTTTCTAATGTTTCCACATCCTTCCTATTGTGAGGTGACCAGAACTGGACACAATACTCCAAGTGTGGCCTAACCAGAGTTTTATAGAGCTGCATCATTACATCGCGACTCTTAAACTCTATCCCTCAACTTATGAAAGCTAACACCCCATAAACTTTCTTAACTACCCTATCCACCTGTGAGGCAACTTTCAGGGATCTGTGGACATGTACCCCGAGATCCCTCTGCTCCTCCACACTACCAAGTATCCTGCCATTTCCTTTGTACTCTGCCTTGGAGTTTGTCCTTCCAAAGTGTACCACCTCACACTTCTCCGGGTTGAACTCCATCTGCCACTTCTCAGCCCACTTCTGCATCCTGTCAATGTCTCTCTGCAATCTTTGACAATCCTCTACACTATCTACAACACCACCAACCTTTGTGTCGTCTGCAAACTTGCCAACCCACCCTTCTACCCCCACATGCAGGTCGTTAATAAAAATCACGAAAAGTAGAGGTCCCAGAACAGATCCTTGTGGGACACCACTAGTTACAATCCTCCAATATGAATGTACTCCCTCCACCACCACCCTCTGCCTTCTGCAGGCAAGCCAATTCTGAATCCACCTGGCCAAACTTCCCTGGATCCCATGCCTTCTAACTTTCTGAATAAGCCTACCGTGTGGAACCTTGTCAAATGTCTTACTAAAATCCATATGGATCACATCCACTGCACTACCCTCATCTATATGCCTGGTCACCTCCTCAACTTCACAGTTTATTTTTTAGTGAGTTAATCAATTATCAGAAGTAGTAACGCATGACATTCACAGTACTTCCACCGGAATGATTTCATCACTTGGAGAGAGATCACCCTTTCTGGATGGGAAGCCCAGGATTTACAGTGCAAGTCCAACAGATGCCATTTGACAGCCACAGGGCCACTGGATATTTTTGTCTTTCATGGTTGGAAAGAGCAGAGGCAAAACTCAAGCACTGCAGAGGTCTCCGAATGGTGACTTGGGAGACTTCCAGAAGTAAGCTGGGTCAAGGAAGAGGTTAAGGGGAATTTTTATGAGCTTTGCAAATGGAAGGGTGATGGAATTAGCTATGGTTGGGTTGTTTTTGGGTACAGGTGTTCAGACATTCTCTGGAGGGCTATTCCTACCCACTTACCCCATATTAATTTTGGTAACCTCTGTCTGTGATAGTCACAACAAATATTTATAATGACTCTACAATTTAGGAGCAAGGGTAGGTTCATCTAGTCCATGCCAAACCATTTAAATTTCCTATTCTTGCCAGGACCACAGCCCTCCATACCCTACCATTCATGTACCTATCTAAGTTTCTCTCAAATATTGAAGTCAAGCTCCCAGTTTGGCAAAAGAATAAATCAAGGAAGGTAGTGCACCCGTGGCTGACAAGAGAAATTAGGGATAGTATCAATTCCAAAGAAGTAGCATACAAATTAGCCAGAGAAAGTGGCTCACCTGAGGACTGGGAGAAATTCAGAGTTCAGCAGAGGAGGACAAAGGGCTTAATTAGGAAGGGGAAAAAAGATTATGAGAGAAAACTGGCAGAGAACATAAAAACGGACTGTAAAAGCTTTTATAGATATGTAAAAAGGAAAAGACTGATAAAGACAAATGTAGGTCCCCTGCAAACAGAAACAGGTGAATTGATTATGGGGAGCAAGGACATGGCAGACCAATTGAATAATTACTTTGGTTCTGTCTTCACTAAGGAGGACATAAATAATCTTCCAGAAATAGTAAGGGACAGAGGGTCCAGTGAGATGGAGGAACTGAGCGAAATACATGTTAGTAGGGAAGTGGTGTTAGGTAAATTGAAGGGATTGAAGGCAGATAAATCCCCAGGGCCAGATGGTCTGCATCCCAGAGTGCTTAAGGAAGTGGCCCAAGAAATAGTGGATGCATTAGTGATAATTTTTCAAAACTCGTTAGATTCTGGACTAGTTCCTGAGGATTGGAGGGTGGCTAATGTAACCCCACTTTTTAAAAAAGGAGGGAGAGAGAAACCGGGGAATTATAGGCCGGTTAGCCTAACGTCGGTGGTGGGGAAACTGCTGGAGTCAGTTATCAAGGATGTGATAACAGCACATTTGGAAAGCGGTGAAATGATCGGACAAAGTCAGCATGGATTTGTGAAAGGAAAATCATGTCTGACGAATCTCATAGAATTTTTTGAGGATGTAACTAGTAGAGTGGATAGGGGAGAACCAGTGGATGTGGTATATTTGGATTTTCAAAAGGCTTTTGACAAGGTCCCACATAGGAGATTAGTGTGCAAACTTAAAGCACACGGTATTGGGGGTAAGGTATTGGTGTGGGTGGAGAATTGGTTAGCAGACAGGAAGCAAAGAGTGGGAATAAACGGGACCTTTTCAGAATGGCAGGCGGTGACTAGTGGGGTACCGCAAGGCTCAGTGCTGGGACCCCAGTTGTTTACAATATATATTAATGACTTGGATGAGGGAATTAAATGCAGCATCTCCAAGTTTGCGGATGACACGAAGCTGGGTGGCAGTGTTAGCAGTGAGGAGGATGCTAAGAGGATGCAGGGTGACTTGGATAGGTTGGGTGAGTGGGCAAACTCATGGCAGATGCAATTTAATGTGGATAAATGTGAAGTTATCCACTTTGGTGGCAAAAATAGGAAAACAGATTATTATCTGAATGGTGGCCGATTAGGAAAAGGGGAGGTGCAACGAGACCTGGGTGTCATTATACACCAGTCATTGAAAGTGGGCATGCAGGTACAGCAGGCGGTGAAAAAGGCGAACGGTATGCTGGCATTTATAGCGAGAGGATTCGAGTACAGGAGCAGGGAGGTACTACTGCAGTTGTACAAGGCCTTGGTGAGACCACACCTGGAGTATTGTGTGCAGTTTTGGTCCCCTAATCTGAGGAAAGACATCTTTGCCATAGAGGGAGTACAAAGAAGGTTCACCAGATTGATTCCTGGGATGGCAGGTCTTTCATATGAAGAAAGACTGGATGAACTGGGCTTGTACTCGTTGGAATTTAGAAGATTGAGGGGGGATCTGATTGAAACGTATAAGATCCTAAAGGGATTGGACAGGCTAGATGCAGGAAGATTGTTCCCGATGTTGGGGAGGTCTAGAACGAGGGGTCACAGTTTGAGGATAGAGGGGAAGCCTTTTAGGACCGAGGTTAGGAAAAACTTCTTCACACAGAGAGTGGTGAATCTGTGGAATTCTCTGCCACAGCAAACTGTTGAGGCCAGTTCATTAGCTATGTTTAAAAGGAAGTTAGATATGGCCCTTGTGGCTACAGGGGTCAGGGGGTATGGAGGGAAGGCTGGGTTCTGAGTTGGATGATCAGCCATGATCATAATAAATGGCGGTGCAGGCTCGAAGGGCCGAATGGCCTACTCCTGCACCTATTTTCTATGTTTCTATGTTTCTACATGCATTGCTTGTTCTGGCTTTTCATTTCACACTCTCATAGTCATCTGAGTGAAGACGTTTCCTCTCATGTTTTCCTTAAACCTTTCACCATTCACACTTAAACCATGACTTCTCGTCGTAGTTCCACCCAACCTCAGTGGGAAAAGCCTGCTTGCATTTAACCCCTCATAATTTTGTATATATCTCTCAAATCTCCTCTTAATCTTCTACATTCTAAGAAATAAAGTCCCAAACTATTCAATCTTTCCTCATAACTCAGGTCCTCAGACCCAGCAACGTCCTTGTAAATTTTCTTTCTACTCTTTCAAACTTATTTACACCTTTCCTGTAGGTAGGTGATCAAAACTGCAGACAATACTCCAAGTTAGGCCTCACCAATGTCTTAAACAACTTCAACATAACATCCCATCTCCTGTACTCAGTGCTTTGATTTATGAAGGCCGTGTGCCAAAAGCTTTCTTTATGACCTTATCTACCTATGATGTCACATTCAACAAGCTACACACAAATAACAACAGACCCAGCACTGATCCCTCCACTAGTCATGGGCCTCCAGTCAGAGAGGCAAGCATCTGCTGCCACTCTCTGGCTTCTTCCACAAAGCTAACGTCTAATCCAATTTACTACCTCATTTTGAATGCCATGCTACTGAACCTTCTTGACCAACATCCCATGTGGGACCTTGTCAATGCCTCGCTGAAGTCTGTGTAGGCAACGTCTACTGCTTTGCCCTCATCAACTTTCCTGGCAACTATCTCGAAAAACTCCATAAAATTGGTTAGGCATGACCTACCATGCAGAAAGTCATACTGACTATCCTTAATCAGTCCATGTCTATCCAAATACTCATGCATCCAGTCCCTTAGAATACCTTTCAATAACTTTCCCACTAATGACGTCAGGGTCACCACCTATAACTCCCTCATTTACTCTTAGAGCTTTTCTTAAACAGCGGAACAACATTGGCTATCCTACGATCCTCTGGTATCTCACATGGCGCTGAGGATGATTTAAATATCTCTGTTAGGGCCCCGGCAATTTCTGCATTTGCTTCCCACAAGGTCCGAGGGAACACCTTGTCAGGCCCTGGGGATTTATGCACCCTAATTTGTCCCAGGACAGCAAACACCACCTCCTTTGTAATCTGTATAGGGTCCATGAAGTCAATGCTGCTTTGTCTCACTTCTATGGACTCCATGTCCATCTCCTGAGTAAATACAAATAAAAAAAATTATTTAAGTTCTTCCCCATCTCTTTTCACTCCACATATAGATTACATTCTGATCTTTCAGTAGAAAAATTTTGTCCCTTGCAATCCTTTTGCTGTTAACATATTTGTAGGATCTCATAGTATTCACCTTTACTTTTTCTGCTCCGGCAACTTCATATCTTCTTTTAGCTCTCCTGATTTCTTTCAGAAGTGTCTTCTTGCAATTCTTGTACTTTATAAGTGCCCCATTTGTTCCTATCTGCTTATACCTGCTATATACCTCTTTTTTTTTTCTTAACCAGGGCCTCAGTATCTCTTGAAAACCAGGGTTCCCTACACCTCTCAGCTTTACCTTTTATTATGACAGGCACATACAAGCTTTGTACTCTCAAAATTTTACGTTTGAAAGCCCATGACTTACCAAGAACACTTTTGCCAGAAAACAGATCCCAATCCACTCTTGCCACATCTTTTCTGATACCATCAAAATTGGCCTTTCTCCAATTTAGAATCTCAACCCGCAGACCAGACCTAGCTTTTTACATATTTACTTTGAAATTAATGGCATTGTGATGACTAGGTGCAAAGTGTTCCCCTACACAAACTTTTGTACTTGTCCTGTCTTATTCTCTAGTATCATAATAGTAGATGAAGTATCACACACTGTCTCATTGGGACTTCTATGTACTGATTAAGGAAACTTTCATGAACACATTTGACAGACCCTATCCCACCTCGTCCTTTTACAACATGAGAGTCCCAGTCAATATGTGCAAAGTGGAATTCACCTACTATGACAACCCTAAGTTTCTTGTAGCAGTCTGCGATCTCTCTGTAAATTTGTTCTTCTAAATCCCTAGGACTGTTGGGTGGTCTGTAAGATAGCCCACATGGTCACACTTAACGTGGTTATACTTTCTTATTACTCAGTTCTACCCATAATGCCTCATGGAGTTCTCCAGTCTGTCCTGACTGAGTACTACCACGACATTTTCCCTGATAAGCAATGTCATCCCTTCCTTTAATCCCTCCCACTCTGTCGCGTCTAAGACAACGGAACCCGGAATATTGAGTTGCCAGTCCTGCCCTCCTGCAACCAAGTCTCATTAATGGCTACAATATCATAATTCCAGATGTTGATCCATGCCCTGAGCTTATCTGTCTTTCCTATGATACTTCTTACATTGAATTATGCAGTACACAGCTCAGAACATTAGTTACATCATGCTCAATCTTTTCATTTTGGACTTTGTTTGAGGTCTGTCTCTACAATCTCTCCAATATCTGTTCTGGCACTCTGGTTTCCATCCCCCTGAAACTCTAGTTTAAACCTTACCTTGCCGCACTAGCAAACTTTCTCACTGGGATATTAGTCCCCTCCAGTTCAGGTGCAAACCAACTCTGTAGTCATGTGTTAGACTGTTTAATCTTCCTATTTCTGGCCTCACTGGCACGTGGCATGGGTAGCAAACCTGAGATCACAACCCTGGAGATCCTGTCCTCTAACTTAGCATTTAACTCCCTTAGCAGATCCTTATTGCTCTCCTGCCTAAGTCATTACCATGACCTCTAGCTGTTCAACCTCCCACTTAAAAATTCTGAGGTCTTGATCTGAGATATCACAGATCCAGGCACCCAGGAGGCAACGTACCATCCAGGAATCTCATTCCCCAAACTAATGAATCCCCTATCACCAAAATCGCCTCTTCAATCTGCTTTCCTTCTGCTTTCCTTGTGGAGAAATTACTTTAGTCAGAGGGTGGTAAATCTGTGGAATTTGTTACCATGAGCAGCTGGGGAGGCCAATTCATTGAGTGCATTTAAGACAGAGATAGGTAGGTTCTTGATTAGCCAGGGTATCAAAGGGTATGGGGAGAAGGCAGGGGAGTGGGGATGACTTGAAGAATTGGATCAGCCCATGATTGAATGGCGGAGCAGACTCGATGGGCCAACTGGCCTACTTCTGCTCCTATATCTTATAGTTGTAGAACCAGGGAACTGACCTCTTGAACTTTCCTCTCCCAAAAAGTATCCAAAGTGGTGCTCATTCAGCTTTGTTTTTTCTTAAATGAAAGGCCTAAAGCTGCAAGGATTACTCCAAGAGCAGCCTCAGCAACACCATGAATAGTTAAAACAAACTGTATTTCAGAACTCTAAGCCTGTTACGATAGAAGACAAAATGCCTTTTTCGTTCTTTTTGTGATTCGTGCACAAGAGCACTTAGATGCCTCCGAAGTCCATTTCTATGCCGCATTCCTCCATTTAGATAATAATCTGGCTTTTGATTCCTCTTACCAAAGAGCATGACCTCACACTTCCTCACATTAAATGCCATTTAGCAAGATTTTACTCAATAATCCAACCGATTCACATCCTGTTGCAGAATCCCAGTATACTTATTGCAGCCTGCCCTCCTATCTATTAGCATATGATCATTCCAGTTAATGTACATTAATTTTCAATTTAAGAATTTCTGTCCTTCCTGAACCCCTGTCCAGCACCATGCACAAATACTCCATCCTGTGGGTTTCCACTGAATGAGGATGAGTTTAAGTCTACAATCGGACCATTGTGATCTCATTTCTCTCAGCAACCATTCTTTTAAAAACCCGGTGAACCACCGCTTTAATTTCGTCGCACGGCTAGAGTAGGGTTTCCCAACCTGGGGTCCATGGACCCCTTGGTTAATGGTAAGGGTCAATGGCATAAAAAAGATTGGAAAACCCCTGCTCTAGAGTTAGATGCAGTGGTCAGTAGATGTACTATTTCTGGCCTCTTGGAAAAAAAACAGACCAGGCAAGATTCCCTCATCCCATTGGCCACCATTTTCCATTGTTGACAAATAAGGGTGAAAGGGTTGATCCTGAAAGGCGGCAACTTTGCCAATTTATCAGAGGAGGCCTTCAATTGCGAGGACCAGATGGAAACTTCAAGGTCATGAGGAGAGGTTATTTGACCCCTCTTATGGGTAAGAGCACAAACCTCTGCATATCCTTAAATGACTTTTCAATTGCCTTGTTCCTTCCAGACATGGATGTCTTTTTTCCCCATTGCTTGGCAACCTGGAAATAATAGCTTTGAAACCTGCTGGTAAGTGCGTCAGTAGTGATGTGGATAAGTTGAGCATGAGTAAGGTACTGATTCCCATCACTCCACCAGCGCAAAGTGGACGTATCCCCATACTTTAATCTGGTGAACATCTGTCACCAAACAGCTGAGTCATAGGTAACACAAAAAATTCTGCAGATGCTGGAAAGCCAGAATAACGCACACAAAATGTTGAAGGACCTCAGCAGGTCAGGCAGCTATGAAAAGGAATAAAGAATCGATGTTTCAGGTCAAGACCCTTCATCAGGACTGAAAAGGAAGGGGGAAGAAACCGAAATAAGAAGGTGGAAAGGGGGGAAGGAGTAATGATAGAAGGTGGGTTATAAATAATGCTCTTAGCAGCATGTATTGGAACATGCGTTTCAGAAAAATTTTGTAAAAAGGGAAATAAAAGATAGAGAGTACCCTCTGCTGTTTAGCTCCGTATACAGTGCAGTGTAATGTACTAGAGCCATTGGCCATTAGTAGAAATGTTCCGAGCTTAAGGCTCTTTCTTTCATACATTTGAACTATAGATTGCCTCACGGGCACTGGCTCCCTAGTCCTCTGGTTACAGAGAGAGTGAGTTAGCTGAAACCAGACCTTCCATTAACACGCTCGATTTGCCTGCTTTTATGCAACATTAGAAACCACTCAGGCTTGTCTGCTGTGATTAAAATCCCCCAAGTGCTTAAAGAAAAAAAAATCTCAAAGTTAAATAAAAATAAAGAGCATGTCAAGAAAAGGATTCATAATGACAAGCAACAGAGCAGAAACTGGTTAAACTTAACTCATGATTTTACACCTGTCATAACGCCAACAGGTGGTGATGCTACGCTACAAAACAATCTGCCTCTCAGAACAGATTGTAGCACAAAAGCAGATCTTTGTTTTCAGTGGATGGACTCAGCAATGAGCTGTTTAATTTCTCTGAGTATTAATTAGAGGCCTATAATGGTACTTCAGAAAACGCAAGTTACTAGTACAGTTTGGTAATTTTCAAAGTTATTCAAAATGGGCAGCACAGTAGAGTACTGGTTAACGCAACATTGTTACAGGTCGGCGACCCAATTTCAATTCCCACTGTTGTCACTAAGGAGTTCGTACTTTCTCCCTGTGACTATCTGGGTTTCCTCCAGGTGCTCCAGTTTCCTCCTACATTCCAAAGTTGTACAGGTTAGTAAGTTAGTTGGTGGCATGGGTGTAGTTGGGTGGCACGTTCTCATTGGGCTGGAAGGGCCTGTTACCGTGCGATATCTCTTAATAAAATAAAATAGTGAACCAACTCCCTCATCAGCATCTGAATTTGTGACTGCAGCCTCAGCTGCAATTCTTGGGAACAGAAATCCAATCATTTTTGGATTACTCAAGGACTCTTAGCTAATGATGCTTTGAAAGCAGGAAGCAGGAAGTTGCCCAAGATATTGGAGACAAGTTAGCAAATATCCAACTTTATTTTATTTAGAGGTTTAGCACACAATAAATCCTTCTGGGCCTTCGAGGCTTGCCACCTAGCAACCCCGATAACCCTGATTTAAGCCTAACCCAATCACAGAACAATTTACAATGACCAATTAACCTACCCTATACGTTTTTGGACTGTGGGAGAAAACCAGAGCATGTGGGGAAGACCCATACATTCCACAAGGAGGATGTACAAACTCCTTACAGAGGATGCCAGGATAGAACTCTGAACTCCAACTATAATAGTGTTGCTAAAATACTTTGATACCTTTCTTTTCTTCAGAGGGATGTCAGGATCGCTGTGGAGTCAATGCAGTATCCCAGCTTAAGTTCAATTCTGTAGTTATTGTCAAGTGCCTGTCTGGGATTTGCAACTCTGAACACGTACGTGAAAAAATACTACTTCTCCTTTCAAATGCAGTTACTCTATGTTTCCTGACCCCTCTTCCATCATCCACTGATCAGCCTCCCAATTACAAGCAAACAGACATAGACACAAACACACACACACATACGCACGCTCACATAATCACATACATACACACACGTAAACACACTCACACACACATACACACACACGCATACACGCATTAACACACTCACATAATCACACTCACACACACACATAAACACGCTCACATAATCACACTCACGCATACACATAAACGCATTCACATAATCACACACACACATATAAACACACTCACATAATCACACACACACACATATAAACACATTCACATAATCACACACACATATAAACGCACTCATACACATATATGTACTCTGATTCTCTCTCACACATACCCACAGACACACACACACACACACACACACACACACACACACACACACACACACATACACACACTTACACTCAATTTACCAGACATTATGTCAGGAAGAATCTTACCAGTCTTTTCTTTATTTGCCGTTTCATGTATTTATAACTAATCAACATTTCCTTATTAATCGTGAAAGAATTAAAGAGAGAAGGGAAATGGATGGTAACTTAATTCACATTCAGTGATTGATCCATTACATAATGTACTGGTTGGGCACAGGAGTACATTCAGCCAGAGACTCATTCCACTGAGATGCAACACAGAGCGCCATAGGAAGTAATTCCTGCCTGTGGCCATCAAACTTTACAACTCCTCCCTTGGAGGGTCAGAAACTCTGAGCCAATAGGCTGGTCCTGGACTTATTTCCATCTGGCATAATTTACATATTATTATTTAATTATTTATGGTTTTATATTGCTATATTTATACTCTATCCTTTGTTGGTGCACCTGTAACGAAACCCAATTTCCCTCGGGATCAATAAAGTATCTATCTATCTTATTCAGGTCACAATGATCTGGTTGATATCAGCTGGTGGGGAATAGCTGGTGAGGAAGGTTAACTTGCGAAACCCAAGTTTTAACCAGTTTCTTCGGCTTGTATCAAGTCTTATTGACAGGTACAGGACCACATTAAGTCCATCTATCACCTTGCAGTCTACCGAATTCCACAACAATTTTCTTCTTGGCATCCTAGGTTTAGATTCAAAGTGAAGCTGGTAGTGAATTTGTTACACAAGGAAGTATTTAAGCAGCAGTATGGTGAAGATCATTTTGTTGTCCTGAAGCTATCTTAGCCTATCTTTTCTCAGTCTTTTCCAGCTACTACATGGTGAATCTGCAAAGTTAGGGGCTACAAGAGGCTCTCATCATCCTATCCATCCATGGCCTAGGAGCAAATAAGCATTCTGCCCTTAAACCTACTTCTCTGAAAACTATAAAAAGGGATATAAATATGAAAGAGCAACACACAAAATGCTGAAGGAACTCAGCAGGTCAGACTGCATCTATGGAGGGGAATAAACTTTCAATGTTTTATGCTGACACCCATTATCAGGACTGAAATAGAAAGGGGTAGAAACCAAAATAAGAAGCTTAGGATGGAGAAGGAGTACAACATGAAAGTTTATGATAGTAAATATGAAATATTCTACATATAATATTATTTCAGAAAAAAATACTCTATTTATGAACAAACGTGAAAGTTTAATATATCACCCAAGTCTGGTCCACTGCTTTTGGGAGATTAAAATCCATCCCAAAACAAACCTGATTTGTTATTTTTGGGTAGTGCAGGAAATCTATGTGGACCAAGATCGGTTTAATAGATAATATCCCTTTACTGACTGCAACCTGTTGAAAACAACTGCCCTTATGGAAATTAGCCCAATTGCATTCAGCAGGAATTTATGAGGGAAAATTCAAGATTTTTGAGTGATGCACCAATATTTGCAGATGATGCAAAAATTGGCAAAGTTGTGGAAAGTTAGGAGGATCATCATTTAGCAGGGTATAGATCACTTGGACAATGCCCAGAAAAATGGCAGACAGAGTTTAACCTGGGTAGGTGTGACTTTGGATGGTCAAAAGCAAGATGAAAGTTTACAGAAATGACAGAACTCTGAGGAGTATTAGTGTACAGAAGGATAAATCCCTAGCAATTTGAAAATGATAAAGAAGGTCTATGGCATACTTGCTTTCATTGGTCAAGATGTAGAATATAAAAGCTCAAAGTTCAAAGTAAATTTATTATCAAAGTACATATATGTCACTATACACTACATTGAGATTAGACAATAGAACATAGAACATAGAATAGTGCAGCACATTACAGGCCCTTCGTCCACAAAGTTGTGCCGACCCTCAAACCCTGCCTCCCATAAAACCCCTCACCTTAAATTCCTCCATATACCCGTCTAGTAGTCTCTTAAACTTCACGAGTGTATCTGCCTCCACCACTGACTCAGGCTGTGCATTCCACGCACCAAACACTCTCTGAGTAAAATATCTTCCTCTAATATCCCCCTTGAACTTCCCACCCCTTACCTTAAAGCCATGTCCTCTTGTATTGAGCAGTGGTGCCCCTGGGGAAGAGGCGCTGGCTGTCCACTCTATCTATTCCTCTTATTATCTTGTACACCTCTATCATGTCTCCTCTCATCCTCCTTCTCTCCAACGAGTAAAGCCCTAGCTCCCTTAATCTCTGATCATAATCCATACTCTCTAAACCAGGCAGCATCCTGGTAAATCTCCTCTGTACCCTTTCCAATGCTTCTACATCCTTCCTATAATGAGGCGACCAGAACTGGACTCAGTACGCCAAGTGTGGCCTAACCAGAGTATTATAGAGCTGCATCATTACATCGCGACTCTTAAATTCTATCCCTCGACTTATGAAAACTAACATCCCATACGCTTTCTTAACTACCCTATCTGCCTGTGAGGCAACTTTCAGGAATCTGTGGACATGTACCCCCAGATCCCTCTGCTCCTCCACACTACCAAGTATCCTGCCATTTCCTTTGTACTCTGCCTTGGAGTTTGTCTTTCCAAAGTGTACCACCTCACATTTCTCTGGGTTGAACTCCATCTGCCACTTCTCAGCCCACTTCTGCATCCTATCAATGTCTCTCTGCAATCTTCAACAATCCTCTACACTATCTACAACACCACCAAACTTCGTGTCGTCTGCAAACTTGCCAACCCACCCTTCTACCCCCACATCCAGGTCATTAATAAAAATCACGAAAAGTTGAGGTCCCAGAACAGATCCTTGTGAGACACCACTAGTCACGACCCTCCAATCTGAATGTACTCCCTCCGCCACAACCCTCTGCCTTCTGCAGGCAGGCCAATTCTGAATCCACCTCGCCAAACATCCCTGGATCCCATGCCTTCTGACTTTCTGAAGAAGCCTACCGTGTGGAACCTTGTCAAATGCCTTACTAAAATCCATATAGATCACATCCACTGCACTACTCTCATCTATATGCCTGGTCACCTCCTCAAAGATTTTCCAGCAGATAGTTGCAGATAAATAAAGACAATAGAATTTATGAAAAACTATAAATAACAAACACTGACAAACAACCAATGTACAAACGAAGGCAAATTGTTCAAATCATTTTTAAAAAGTAAATAAATAATACTGAGTTGTAGAGTCCAGGAAATTGAGTCTATAGATTATGGAGTCAGAGTTGAGACAAGTGAAGTTATCCATGCTGGTTCAGGAACCTGATGGATATAGGGTAATATTTGCTCCTGAACTTTTTCTGTGTGGGTCCTAAGGATTCTGTACCTCTTGCCCAGTGGGAGTCAACAAATCATACGACCCCTAAGTCCATAAGATACAGAAGCAGAATTAGGTCATTTGGCCCATTGAGTCTCCTCCGCCATTTCATCATGGCTGATCCAATTTTCCTTTCAACCCTAATCTCCTCCCTTCTCCCTGTATCTCCTCATACCCTGATCAATCGAGAATATATCTTTGCCTTAAATTTACATAAAGACTTGGCCTCCACAGCTGCCTGTGACAAAGAACTCCACAGATTCATCACTCTCTGGCAAAAGATGTTCTTCATCATCTCCATTCTAAAAGGATACCTCTCTATTCTGAGGATGTATCCTCTGGTTTAGACTCTCCCACGATAGGAAGTATCCTCTTCACATCCACTCTATCATGGCCTTTCACCATTCGATGGGTTTCAATGAGGTCACCCCTTATTCTTCTGAATTTCAGTAAATACAGGCCCAGAGCCATCAAATGCTCTTCATATTACAAGCCATGCAAACCTGGAATCAACACACATCAAAGTTGCTGGTGAACGCAGCAGGCCAGGCAGCATCTCTAGGAAAAGGTACAGTCGACATTTCAGGCCGAGACCCTTCGTCAGGACTAACTGAAGGAAGAGTTAGTAAGAGATTTGAAAGTGGAAGGGGGAGGGGAGATACAAAATACAAACCTGGAATCATTTTGATGAAACTCCTTTGAAGCCTCTTAGTTTCAGCACATCCTTTCTTAGACAGGGGGCCCAAAAATACTTGCAATACTCCAAGTGAGGCCTCACTGGTTCTTTATAAAGTCTCATAGTTATATCTTTGCTTTTATATTCTAGTCCTCTTGAATGCTAATATTGCATTTGCCTTCCTCATTGCACACTCAACCTGCAAATTAACCTTTAGTGAATCCTGCACAAGGACTCCCAAGCTCCTTTTGCACCTCAGTTGTTTGTATTTTCTTTCTATTCAGAAAATAGTCAACCCTTTCATTTCTTCTGTCAAAGTGCATGACCATACACTTCCTGACACTGTATTCAATCTGCCACTTCTTTGCCCATTCTCCAAATCTAACTCCTTCTGTAGCCTCTCTACTTCTTCAGAGCTACCTGCCCTTCCACCTGTCTTCATATCTACTGCAAATATTGCTTCAAAGCCATCAATTCCATTGTCCAAATCATTGACATATTCTGTAATAAGATTTGCTCCCAAGACAGACTCCTGTGGAACACAGCTAGTCACTGGCAGCCAACCAGAACAGGCTCCTTTATTCTCACACTTTGCCTTCTGCCAATCAACCACTGCTTTATCCATGCTGGTATCTTCCCTGTAACACCACGGGCTCGTAGCTTGTTAAGCAGTCTCATGTGTGGCACCTTGTCAAAGGCCTTCTGAAAATCCAAGTACACAACATTAGTCAATTCTCCTTTGTCTATCCTGCTTATTATTTCTTCAAAGAATTCCAATGACTTGTCAGGGAGGATTTTCATTTGAGAAAACCATGCTGACTATGGCCTATTTTATCATGTGCCTCCAAGTACCCTGAGACTTCATCTTTAGTAATCGACTCCAACATCTCCGCAATCATTAAGGTCAGACTAATTGGCCTATATTTTCCTTTCTTCTGCCTCTCTTCCACCTTGAAGAGTGGAGTGACATTTGCAATTTTCCAGTCTTCCGGAACCATTCCAGAATCTAGTGATTCTTGTAAAAGTATTACTAATGTTTCCATAATCTCTTCAGCCACCTTGTTTAATACCCCGGGGTATACATATTCAGATCTGTGTGGTTTATCTGTCTTCAAACCTTCAAGTTTCCCAAGAACCTTCTCTCTGGTAATGGTAACTTCACACATTTCATGACCCCTGACACCTGAAACTTCCACCATACTGCTTGTCTCTTCCACGCTGAAGACTGATTCAGAATATTTATTCAGTTCATCTGCCATTTCCTTGTCTCGCATTACTACCCCTCCATTATCTTTTTCTGGCAGCCTGATATCGACACTTGCCTCTCTTTTACACTTTATGTACCTGAAGAAACTTTCGGTATCCCCTTTAATATTATTGGCTAGCTTATTTTCATATTCTATCTTTACATTCTTACTGAACTTTTTTAGTTTCCTTCTGTTGGTTTTTAAAAGCTTCCCAATCCTCTAGCATCCCACTAATTTTTGCTCTATTATATGCCCTCTCTTTGGCTTTTATGTTGGTTTGACTTCTCTTGTTAGCCACAGTTGAATCATCTTGCCTTTAGAATCCTTCCTTCTCTTTGGAATGTATATATCCAGTGCCTTCCGAGTTGCTTCTGGGAATTCCAGCCATTGCTGCTCTGCTGTCATCCCTGCCAGTGTTCTTTTCCAATCGATTCTGGCCAGCTCTCTCATGCCTCTGTAATTCCCTTCACTCCACTGTAATACTGATACATATTTGAATTTAGCTTCTCCTTCCCAAATGTCAGGGTGAATTTGATCATATTTTAATCACTTGCCGCTAAGGGTTCTTTTACCTTAAGCTCTTTAATCAGTTCTGGTTCATTGCACAGCACCAAATCCAGAATCCACCAACCTGATTCTCCCAATCTACCCACATATTGAAATCACCCATGACTATTGTAACATTGCCCTTTTGACATGCATTTTCTATCTCCCATTGTAATTTGTTTAGTCATAGTCATAGTCATAGTCATACTTTATTGATCCCGGGGCAAATTGGTTTTCGTTACAGTTGCACCATAAATAATAAATAATAATAGAACCATAAATAGTTAAGTAGTAATATGTAAATTATGCAGTAAATTATGAAAAGTCCAGGACCATCCTATTGGCTCAGGGTGTCTGACCCTCCAAGGGAGGATGTTTACCACATCCTTACTACTGTTTGGGGGTCTGTATATAACTCCCATCAGGGTCTTTTATCTGTGCAGTTCCTTAGCTCTGTCCACAATGATTCAACATGTCACCTTTTTCTAATGAGTTGGTGTCATTTTTTTTTACCAACAGAGCAACACCGCCCCCTTTGCCTTCCTCCCTGTCATTTCGATACGATGTGTATCCTTGGGCATTGAGCTCCCAGCTGTAACCTTCATTCAGTGATTCTTGCAACGTCATACGTGCCAATCCGTAACTGTGCTACAAGTTCATCTACGTTATTTCATATACTGCGCACATTCAGATACAACACCTTCAGTCCTGTATTCACCCTTTTCAATTTTGTCCACCTTTTATATGATAATATGAATTGATTATGAGGAACAAGGACATGGCAGACCAATTGAATAACTACTTTGGTTCTGTCTTCACTAAGGAGGACATAAATAATCTGCTGGAAATAGTAGTGGACAGAGGGTCTAGTGAGATGGAGGAACTGAGGGAAATACATATTAGTAGGGAAGTGGTGTTGGGTAAATTGAAGGGATTAAAGGCAGATAAATCCCCAGAGTCAGATGGTCTGCATGCCAGAGTGCTTAAGGAAGTAGCCCAAGAAATAGTGGACACATTAGTGATAATTTTTCAAAACTCTTTAGATTCTGGACTAGTTCCTGAGGATTGGAGGGTGGCTAATGTAACCCCGCTTTTTGAAAAAGGAGGGAGAGAGAAACCGGGGAATTATAGACCTGTTAGCCTAACATCGGTGGTGGGGAAAATGCTAGAGTCCGTTATCAAAGATGTGATAACAGCACATTTGGAAAGCGGTGAAATGATCGGACAAAGTCAGCATGGATTTGTGAAAGGAAAACCAAGTCTGACGAATTTCATAGAATTTTTTGAGGATGTAACTAGTAGAGTGGATAGGAGAGAACCAGTGGATGTGGTATATTTGGATTTTCAAAAGGCTTTTGACAAGGTCCCACACAGGAGATTAGTGTGCAAACTTAAAGCACACGGTATTGGGGGTAAGGTATTGGTGTGGATAGAGAATTGGTTAGCAGACAGGAAGCAAAGAGTGGGGATAAACGGGACCTTTTCAGAATGGCAGGCAGTGACTAGTGGGGTACCGCAAGGCTCAGTGCTGGGACCCCAGTTGTTTACAATATATATTAATGACTTAGATGAGGGAATTAAATGCAGCATCTCCAAGTTTGCAGATGACACGAAGCTGGGCGGCAGTGTTAGCTGTAAGGAGGATGCTAAGAGGATGCAGGGTGACTTGGATAGGTTAGGTGCGTGGGCAAATTCATGGCAGATGCAATTTAATGTGGATAAATGTGAGGTTATCCACTTTGGTGGCAAAAACAGAAAAACAGATTATTATCTGAATGGTGGCCGGTAAGGAAAAGGGGAGGTGCAACGAGACCTGGGTGTCATTATACAGCAGTCATTGAAAGTGGGCATACAGGTACAGCAGGCGGTGAAAAAGGCGAATGGTATGCTGGCATTCATAGCAAGAGAATTCGAGTACAGGAGCAGGGAGGTACTACTGCAGTTGTACAAGGCCTTGGTGAGACCACACCTGGAGTATTGTGTGCAGTTTTGGTCCCCTAATCTGAGGAAAGACATCCTTGCCATAGAGGGAGTACAAAGAAGGTTCACCAGGTTGATTCCTGGGATGGCAGGACTTTCATATGATGAAAGACTGGATCGACTAGGCTTATACTTGTTGGAATTTAGAAGATTGAGGGGGGATCTTATTGAAACGTATAAAATTCTAAAGGGATTGGACAGGCTAGATGCAGGAAGATTGTTCCCGATGTTGGGGAAGTCCAGAACGAGGGGTCACAGTTTGAGGATAAAGGGGAAGCCTTTTAGGACCGAGATGAGGAAAAACTTCTTCACACAGAGAGTGGTGAATCTGTGGAATTCTCTGCCAAAGGAAACAGTTGAGGCCAATTCATTGGCTATATTTAAGAGGGAGTTAGATATAGCCGTTGTGGCTAAAGGGATCAGGGGGTATGGAGAGAAGGCAGGTACAGGGTTCTGAGTTGGGTCATCAGCCATGATCATACTGAATGGCGGTGCAGGCTCGAAGGGCCGAATGGCCTACTCCTGCACCTATTTTCTATGTTTCTATGTTTCTAACTCATGCTATTGGCTCCAATTTTGCCTCATCAATATCCTCTCCTCACTACACATTGCCTCTACTTGTAAATCAGCTACTTCCTCTTTAGCACTATCATCCACTTTTCCTACAATACTTCTTGCATTTGAATATATGCAACCCAGGACACTAGTTGTCCCATGTTCAACCTTTTGATTCCTAACTTTGTCTGAGGTCTTACCAACATCTGCCTCCACATCCTCTCCATTAACTGTATGGCACTTTGATTCCCGCCTCCCTGCATCTTTCGTTTAAACCTCACCGTGCATCATGTTGCCGTTATATAAAACATTATTTCAGCTGCATTTGTGTCACAGAGAGGATGTGGAGTCATTGGAGAGGATTCAGAAGAGGTTCACCAAACACTAACAAGAGAAAATCTGCAGATGCTGGAAATCCAAGCAACACACACAAACTGCTGGGGGAACTCAAGCAGGCCAGCTAGCACTTATGGAAAAGAGTACAGTCGACACTTCAGGCCGAGACCAAATTCTGTCTGGGTTAGAGATTACGAGCTGTAAAAAGAGGTTGAACAAACATAGATTGTTTTCTCTGGAGCATCGGAAACTAAGGGGACACCTGATAGAAGTATGAGATAGGATAGGCAGTCTGAGTCTTTATCCCAGTGTAGTAATGTCAAGTACTAGAAGAAAAAAATCATAACTTTATGCTGAGAGAGTGAAAGGAGATTTACAAGAGAAATATTGTTTCACAGAGTATGGTAGGGTGCCTGGAACGTGCTGCCAGGACAAATGATAGAAGCGGATTTAATAGGCATTTTGGAAAGACACAAAATGCTGGAGGAATTCAGCAGGTCAAACAGCGTTTAGGGAAATGAATAAATAGTTGACGTTTCAGGCCCAGGCCTTTCTAGACTGGAAAGGAAGTGGGAGGATGCCTGAATAAAAAAGGTAGGGGTGGGGTGGAGGAGAAGGAGAATAGGTGATAGGTGAAGCCAGGTGGGCAGGAAAGATAAATGGCTGGAGAGGAAGGAATCTGACAGGAGAGGAGAATTGACCATAGGGGTAAGGGAAGGAGGGTGGGACCCAGGTGGAGGTGATAGGCAGGTGAGAGGAGGTAAGAGGCCAGAATGGAGAATAGAAGAAGAGAGGAGGAGGAGGGATTTTTTATACCAGAATGTAGACAGATACATGAACATGCAGAAGATAGAAGGACAATGCATAGACAGTTGGAATTAGTTTGAATTAGCACAATGGTTGACACAGATGTTGGAGGCCAAAAGGCTTGCTCCTCTGCTCCACTGTTCTAATGTTGACAATTTGACTATCGGACAAAGAATTTGCCTTTTTTCCCCCCTGCTTCTGTTGACTTGGGCACTGCGGACAATTCAATTCATGCTCCTCACATTGTTAGAGGTGTAGGTAGAAATACTGATTACCTCATTCGGAGTACAGTAGTCCTTTAAAATCACCACAAAGCCTCCTGCCAGGGTTACTGAATGCACGCAATTACTTTATATGAACAGTCGACAAGAAGCTGAGTTATATCTTAGGCAGTAACTAAGTGTGCACAATAAATAAGAAGGGATGCACAAAGGACAAGGGTGTTCGAGGGACTGCTTGCAAAGTCTGACGGTTCAACAATCGCATTCCAGCTTCCCGGAGGTCAGTAATAAGGAAGGCAAATGCAGTGTTAACATTCATTACAAGGGGATTAGAACATAAAAGCAAGGATGTAATACTGAGGATTTATAATACGTTGGTCAGACTGAACATACTGCAGAATATAGTGAGCAGTTTTGGACCCTTTATTGAAGAAAGCATGTGCTGGAGAGAGTCCAAAGGAAGTTCATGAGAATGATCACAGGAATGAAAGAGAGGAATGTTTGATGCCTCCGGGCCCGTACTCACTGGAATTTAGAAAAATGAGGGGGGATCTAGGCCTATCAAATATTGAAAGGCCTGGATAGATTGATGTGGAGAGGATGTTTCCTACAGTAGGGGGGTCCAGGGCAAAGAAGGAATAGCCTCAGAATGTAAGGACTTCCCTTTAGAACAGAGATGAGGAAGAATTTCTTTAGCCAGAGGGTGATGAGGCTGTGGACTTCATTGTCCCGGATAGCTGTGGAGGTCAAGTCATTGGCTATGTTCAAAGCAGAGCTTGATAGGTTCTTGACTAGTAAGGGTGTCAAAGATTACAGGGAGAAGGCAGGAGAATGGAGTTGAGAAGGATAATGAATCAGCCATGATAGAGCAGAAACATTGTGGAATAGCCTAAATTCTGCTCCTATGCCTTCAGATCTTATGCTCTTGTGGGAATCCCTGCAGTCACAGGGAGAACACACAAACTCCTATGTCCTCTGGTCTTATCGCCCTATGCATGATAGGAGTCCAACCAACTGGTACACTGTTCGTTAATGTGACCAAGAAAGATCCAAACATATCGGATATATCAATTCATGTGAAAATCACAGGGAGCATGCACTGCATCAACGGGGACATCAGTCACCCCAGGCGTAGTAGAAGTGTTGAGAGACAGATTGAAATGTAGTCAGATACATAACTTTAGCTGTGCAAAGGAAACTTTCTGGAGTTTACAATTAAAGTTTAAAATGCCCTTGGAGTTCAAACACACTGTTTTAAAGTTCATTTTATTGCAAGGTACGAATGAATTGGCCTGTTCTGTTAGTTCCAAATCCAAAGTAAATTATCTGAGTATGTATATGTGACTAGATACTACCTTGAGGTTCATTTTCTTGCAGCTAGAATGAAGAAGTGCAATAGAATCAATGAAAAACTACACACAAAGACTGACAACCAACCAACATGCAAAAGAGGGCAATGTATGTAAACACAAGCAAAAGCAAATAATAAGTAAATTAGTAAGTAAAATAAAAATAAGTAGTGCAAAATAATGAACAGAGTAAATACTGAGTTAGTGACAGCAACACACATCAGAGTTGCTGGTGAACACAGCAGGCCAGGCAGCATCTCTAGGAAGAGGTACAGTCGACGTTTCAGGCCGAGACCCTTCGTCAGGACTGAGTTAATGAGTTGTATTATCCTTGAACATGAGTCCATGGGTTGTGTTCAGAGAGCAGTTCAATTTTGAGATGAGTAAAGTTATCCACATTGGTTCAGGAGCCTGATGGTTGACAGGGAATAACTATTCCTGAACCTAGTGGTGTGGAACCTAAGGCTTCTGTACCTCCATCCCAATGGTAGCAGTGAGAAGGGAGCATGACTTGGATAGTGGGGGTCCTTGATGATGGTTTTCTTATCGCAGCGCTCCTTGTAGATATGGTCCTTGTAGAAGCAGTGGATGTGCAACATCCACCACTTTTTCTTCTCCGAGGATCGTCACCTTGTCATGGTAGAGAAGCTTGTGTGGCCTGAGTTCCTGAGAGAAATGTTGTATGGATCTTAGCTCCCAGTAGGGTCAAGCAGGAGGTTTCAGAAAAAGAGTAAGCTAACTAAAACCTCAATGGTTGAGCTGGCAGGAGATGATGACATTACAATGGCAGTAAAGGCACAGCAAGGTAGCAGCAGTGAAGGGTCCTCAGTTATCTTGAATGCCGTGCCACTGGACCATAACCCCAATCAGTCAAGGACCGTGTGGTGTCTGCCCATGTATCAGCCTTGGAAAAATATCGGACTGGACCTGAGTGATCACACCACCATCCACCAACTTTTCACAAGAGTATTATGAAGTTCAAAGTACATTTATTATCAAAGTATGTATACTTTATGCAATCTTGGGATTTGTTTCTGTACAGGCATCTACAAAACAAAGAAGCATTAGAACAAAAGAGGACCATCAAACACCCAGTGTGCAGAGAGAACATAAACAAATCATCCAAACAATAAAAGTAAATAAAGAGCAGTCAGAACTGAAGCTGATGAAAGTGATTCCAAAGCCCTTTAGTTGCAGGCCACAGCCTCAGTTCAGTGCAGCGATGAGTAAATTCGTGGAGCAGTGAGCTGAACTAGCTCATCCGTCACCTCTGGCCCCAACACCCTGATCCTTTCAATCTGACCCGGCACTTGAATCGTACAAACCTCGGGTCATTCGTTGCTCTCCGACCTGGGCCTTGTCACTTCAATATGCTGTCAGGCCCGAGCCCCGCCTCCCCAATTCGGTCCATTCCGATTCGGCTCAGATCTTAAATCGAAAAAACCTCAGGTCTTTCCTCACTCTCAGGCCTGGGGTCAACCTCGACTCTGCCTCACCTCAATTCGGCTGCATTGAATTGCCTTAAGTCTGCTTCAGCAATGGCCACATATTGGCTCATTCCCCATTGTCTGGCCTGGGCTCCAGCACTTTGATTCATCCTGTACTTGCTTCACTGGAACTGTCCTGCACCTTCACGACTTCAATTCACATCCGCAAAAATGACAGGTCGTACAGACATTGCAAAAGCTCATCTCCTACAGGGAAGTTACAGCCTATTGTTTGCAGTGACTGTTTACCAGAAACAGCGTGATTAATGAAGTGTTTAGTTGATTTCTTCGTTTTATTTGCCATCAGCAAGTGGTCCCTGAGCATCATCTCCGCATGGGTGGTCCCAAGCCTGGCTGTGAAAGCAGGAGGTTTGGGCAAGACCACAAGACCATGAGACATAGGAGTGGACTCAGTCCATTGAGCCTATCGAGTCTTCTTCGCCATTCCATTGTAGATGATCCTGGATCCCACTCCAACCTCACACACCTGCCGTCTCTCCATATCCTCTGATGCCCTGCCCGATCAGGAAATAATCAACTTCCGCCTTAAATATATGGACGGACTTGTCCTCCACCGCAGTCTGTGGCAGAGCATCCACAGATTGACCACCCTCTGGTTTAAACAAAATTCCCCCTTCTCTCTGTTCTAAAGGATCGCCCCTTAATTTTGAGGCTGTGCCCTCTAGTTCTGGATATCCCACCACAGGAAACATCTTCTCCACATCCACCTTATATAGTCCTTTAAACATTCAGTAGGTTTCAATGAGATCCCCCGCATTCTTCTAAATTCCAGTGAGTACAGGACCAAAGCTGCCAAATGCTCCTCATATGTTAACCCCTTTATTCCCGGAATCATCCTCGTGAACCTCCTCTGGACTCTCTCCAATAACTACACATTCTTTTTGAGATATGGGGCTCAAAACTGTTGCCGATACTCTAAGTGTGGCCTGACTAGTGTCAGCCCCCATCATGTAAAAACCAGGAACTACAGAAACAACAACAAAAGCTCCAAAGACCTCATCCCAGGGAGAGGAAGGATCTTCACAGGGCTACGCCTGGGGGCAACTTGAAAGACTGGCCCAGGATAGAGGAATTGGGCGATCTGCTACCTGCAGACTATGCTCCAGCAGGGCTGATGGGCTTAAGAAGAAGAAGAAGAAGAAGAAGAAGAATCTGCTCAAATTCCTCCTTAACTGAATGGAAGGAGGTGTGGTGGGAGTCATCCGTCTAACTCACTGGGATCACTTCAGAAATTGATTCTGGTCCAAACTGGCAGTGGTACTGAAAAAACATGGATATTTTACGGCTGTTAACAGCAGTACATCGTGCTCCAAGGCAGCAAAGTGGGAAGCACTTAAAACAGGGGTCCATAATTAGCAATGCAGAAGGAAGGTAAAAAGACTAACTACCAAGATAATTACTGTTGGGAAGCAGCATATGATGACAAGGGAGGAGAATGTATACACTATAAATGCTTTAATGATGGATCAAACAGAGATTGCCCTTTACAGAATGAGTCAACATTTTTACAAAGTGTCAACTGAAGTAGGGAAACTGTTCACATATCAATTGAAATGAGCAGCTTCAGTGGCAGTTACACCAGGGATATAAAGTTAGGAAAATTCCATCCACAGAGGTTGCTGCTATGATTGCATAAGTCTGAAGAGGGAAGTAGTAATGTGATCTGGGAATTTGGTCCCAAAAAGCTGACTTAAATCAAATTTTATTATAGTAAGGTTCAATTCCAGGCCAATCAGCTGGAAATAATCAGATCTTAATTAAAAACACAATTGTTTTTAAATGCTTTAAAAAGCATTTTAAAGAAGGCTATGGACTCCTTGTGCTGTCTTTTGGCAAACAACAAGGGTGACAATATGCTTGCAGTAGAGAAAGGTGAAATCAAACCTGATTGTTCCTCAGTAACACGTCCTGGAAAGTGCTTGGAAGCTGTGAATGACATAACTCAGCCTGGTTGACTTCCAGTCAATTACCAATCCAGCACATATTTGTGAATAATTGAAACATTGGGTATTGATCACTGAAGCCTTCAATGGAGAAGTGGAATGCATATGGCAGGGAGAAAGGTCCTTAACCTAAATAAGGATACCCCTGATCTGTAATGACCCGAAGTGAAAAGAAGGGTGCTTTTGACTTACAGGGTTTGATGCTTAACCGTTTACCCAATAATAAAGTCGCTTTTCATAAACAATTTCCCCATTCTGTTTCAGTCATACAGTTATAGAGTCATGGAGTTATAGAGCACTACAGCCTGTTAGCCCATGCTGAACTGTTATTCTGCCTAGTCCCATCAACATGCACCTGAGCAATAGTCCTCCATGCCTTTCCCATCCAAATTTTCATAAATGTTGACATTGAACCCGTCTACCATTTTTGCTGGCCGCTCATTCCACACTCACCCACCCTCTGTGAAGCAGTTCCCCTTAAATATTTCACTTTTCACACTTAACCTGTGCCCTCTAGTTGTAGTCTCACCAAATATCAGCAAAAAAAAGCTTGCTTGCCCTCAGCTATCTATACCTCTCATTATTTTGTATAGCTCTATAAAATCTCCCCTCATTCTCCTGCACTACAGGGAATGAAGTCCAAACCTGCTCTATATTACACTATAACTTGGGTCCTGGCTAAATTCGTGGCTAAATCCTTGTAAATTTTCTCTGTATTCTATCAAGCCTACTGATATCTTCCCTCCAGGAAGGTAACCAGACCTGCACACAATACTCCAAATTAAACCAACATCTTATACAACTTCAACATAATATCCCAACTCCTGTACTTGATATTTTGATTCAGGAAGGCTAAAAGCTCTCTTTATGGCCCTATCTCCCTGTGGTGGCACTTTCAACGAATTAAAGTGTGGAAACTGATAGGAAAATGCCATTTTCTCATTGAGACCAATAAATATTGACAGCGCATGAGCTCCCAAGGGTTTCCATATCTTAGATGTGTGGATGCATTTGTGCCTATTATACCATGTGCTAGTTATCTGAGAAGGATTGAGACACATATTTATCAT
Organism: Mobula hypostoma; assembly: GCF_963921235.1. Classification (NCBI taxonomy): domain Eukaryota; kingdom Metazoa; phylum Chordata; class Chondrichthyes; order Myliobatiformes; family Myliobatidae; genus Mobula; species Mobula hypostoma. The sequence goes on along the minus strand of NC_086106.1, from coordinate 114,033,193 downwards.
GAGTACAGCATTGTGAATATCTATGAGGCCACTGATTGTGACGATCATGTTGCAATCAGTCAGTACTTCCATGGGTGTGACACTTTGCAACTATGCTCGAATTGTGTATTTCAGCCTGTGTAAATAGGCACAGTTTGTATTTGATTTATTGGATGTGTTAGGGTATCTTCTGGAATTATGGAACATATCAAACATTAATTTTAACAGCAACCAGTCTTCTGATCTGAATGTGGATTGTAGATTGAATTTAAAATGCAGCTCAGAACAATGGTGTTCTTGGAGCTGCCAACTGGGGTTGATTGCAACCAATACAAAAAAACATTGACCTGAGATATCTGCATATGTATCAATGCAGCTCAGATTATAGCGGTGATTAACATTCAATTTGGGGTGTCTTGAGTGTTGATGTGAAGATCTAGATGTTTAAAAATCATATGTAACTCAAAGGAAGCAAAATGAATGCATTGTAGCAATAGAATAGTCCTGTTGTTACCTTTGATATTTATCATATAAAAATGTGATGTAATATTGGGTAAGGGAGAGTCTGTCCTGTGACTCCAGATGCTATCAGCTTGTATGCGCCAAATAAAGCTTTTTATACTACCAGTTCTGTGTCTCTCTGGTGGCTTTCGTTGACAGTCACAATAGGCAGAGACTGGCTAAATTGCCAGACATGGTCAAATAGGACTAGCTTACATAGGTATCTTGATCAGCATGGATCTGTTGGGTTGAATGCTTGATTCCCTGAATCTATTACTCTATATAACATGCCTGTTTTTCAAGGTTTGATTTAAAGACTCAGCCAACCTCATGAGTGCATAGATCCACAGATAGCAAGTCAATGGATAATGGTGACCAGGTGAATATTGAAATTAGCCTAAACAGTTAAGGGCAATTGGCCATGCTGCAGTTACTCCAAGTTCATGTCCAAAGTTCACCGTTCACTGGTAGATAGTCTTTTTACCTTCCTTCTGCATTGCTAATTATGGAGCTCTGTTTAAGTATTTCCTACTTTGCTGCCTTGGAGCACAATGTACTGCTGTTAACAGCCATGAAATATACATGTCTTTCAACATCACTGCCAGTTTGGACCTGAACCAATATCTGATGTGACCCCAGTGAGCAGCTCCAAGTCATGACAGCTGACTCCCACCACACCTCCTTCCATTCAGGTAAAGAGGAATTTAAGGGTAATTTCCTTCCCATCTGCTATCAAAGTTTATGAACCCATGAACACCACCTTTTTGTTTCTCTTTTGCATTATTTATTTTTTTTTGTAACTTATAGTAATTGTGATGTCTTTACACTCTACCAGCTTTAAAATGTTAAAATATAAAAACAATCTATTTTGTATCATATGCCAATATTAATAAATCTGATATGTGGTAACATTTTCAAACCAATTGATTACAGAATATCTGATTTATATTTATAGAAACCAGATATGAGGTACATTTTCATTAATAATAAATCCAAATCAGCATCTGTACTACAATAAGTGAATTTCTTGGCAAAATCTCAGCTATTAATTTTGTGGGGACAACATGTAATTTTCTGAATAAGGAATATTCTGCTTTACTTCTGTTCCTTAAAGGTTTCTTGCTGCAGAAGCTCCAGCTTGAAAAGCCCTTTTGTCATCTGCCTGCTGATTTACTGCTGGGTTCATTTCCATGTGTCACCATGATACCCAGCATTGAAGCCGCTCTGCTGAACTGCTCTTGCACTCAGTAAGATGATTTGAGGTCTGCAAGCTGCAACATCTGTCAAGGTCACTTGATCAAAGTCGAAGCAAAACTTTTCAGTGGGGAATGAGGTTTTAAATCTTTTCCTTTTGTTAATTGGCTGCAGCCTCCCAAATCCTTTTTATTGAAACGGATCACTAGCAGAAATTCTTCTTCTCTGGTTTGGTCCAATTTCCCACCAACCTGTGACCACAGATGGTTGTTGTACATTCTAAAGTTTTGTTAAGCCGACATTCAAGGTCAGTGGATGCACACGGTCACCTGCTGCCCCTACCTGATTTCAGGCTGGGCACCTTTCACCCTTCAAAGGCACAAGAAGCTGCAAATGCAGGGATTTGGACCAACGCACCATAAGGCTGGTGGAGCTAAGCTGTCCAGGCAGCACTTATGGAGGGAAATGGTTAATCAATATTTCAGGTTGACACCCTCAGGTGAAGTGTCTCGACCTGAAATGTTATCTGCTCATTTCCCACCTTTCAACTTTCGCCTGGCTTGTAGCTAAGAAATTAATTGGTCATAAAATTTTCACGCTCCATTTCAAATCCCTCCGTGGTCTGGCTACCCCGCTTTGCTCATTTTCTATTTATTTTTCTAATCCTGCATCGTTCCACAACTGGTAGCCAGCCCTTCAGAGGATGAAACCCTAAGGTCAAGAATTCTTACCCTCTTTACTTCTTGTAGTATAAATAAACATGTAAGCATGAAGTTATCCTCTTCAGTGGGAAATACAGAAAGATATAAAACCATCAGACCATAATATACACTTCTTTTACACAGAGAATGGTGAGTGCGTGGAATGGGCTGCTGGCGATGGTGATGGAGGCAGATACGATAGGGTGTTTTAAGAGACTCCTGGATAGGTACATGGAGCTTAGAAAAATAGAGGGCTTCGGGTAAACCTAGGTAATTTTTCAGGTAAGAACATGTTTGGCACAGCCTTGTGGGCCGAAGGGTATGTATTATGCTGTAGGTTTTCTCTGTTTCTATATAGGAGTAGAATTAGGCAATGTGGCCCATCAAGTCATGACTGATCCTTATTTTCCTTTCAGCCCTAATCTCCTGCCTTCTCCCTGTATCCTTTTATGCCTGACCAATCAAGAATCTACCAACCTATGTCTTAAATTAACATAAATACTTGGCTTCCACAGCTGCTTTGGCAATGAATTCCACAGATTTTCCACTCTCTGGCTAAAAGATTTCTGCCTCATCTCTTTTCTAAAAGGACATCCCTCTATTCTGAGGCTGTGTCCTCTGGTCTTGGACTCTCCCAGCACAGGAAACATCCTCTTCACATCCACTGTATTGAGGCCTTTCAACATTCGATAGGTTTCAATGACGTCGCCCTTCATTCTTCTGAATTCCAGTGAGTAAAGGCCAGAGCTATCAAACACTCCTCATACATGCCTTTTAATCCCAAACGATTTTTCTGAACCTCCTTTGAACCCTCTTCAATTTATGCACTTCCTTTCTTAGATAAGGTACCCGAAACTGCTCACAATACTCCAAGTGAGGCTTCCTCAGCGCTTTATAAAACCTCAACATTACATCCTAACTTTTACCTTTTAGTCCTCTTTAAATGAATGCTAACTTTGCATTTGCCTTCCCTACCACTAACTCAACCTGCAAATTAACCTTTAGGGAATCCTGCACAAGGATTACTTAAAGAAAGAGTATTACTTTAATGGTAATAGATCAGGAACTGTTGATATACAAAGGGATCTGGTGTCTTTGTAATGGGGAAACAAATATGTATGTGTGCAGCATGTAGTTAAAAAGGGCAAATTTAATGGAAGATTTTATTGGAACTGGTTTTGAGTCAAGGTGCAAGATGTCTTACAAGGTTTTGGTGACATGTGGAATAGTAACTGCATTTTCAGTTTCCTTATGTAAGAAAAGATATTGTTGCCAGGAAAGGAATTCACTGTATATTCATCAGGCTGATTCCTGGGATGATGTGCCTGTTGTATGATGAAAGATTTGCATCAACTAATTCCCTAGAATTTGGAAGAATAAATGCAGATCTTGTTGAAACATACAAAACTCTGACAGAGCCCGACAGGCTGAATGCCAAGAGGATGTTTTCCTTGGGTGAATGGTCTAGAACTAGGGGGTCATCTTCCTGTGATATGGGGTTAACCATATTGGACTGAGATCCTGATGAAGTGCCTCGGCCTGAAACATCGTTTATTTACTCACCTCCATAAATGCTGCCCGACTTGCTGAGTTCCTCCAGCATTTTGTGTGTGTGATTTCCAGCATCTGCACAATCTCGTACATTTAAGACTGACATTATTTTTTATTAATTAGAGATACAACGTGGTAGCATGTCCTTCCAACCCAATGAGCTCACAATGGGCTAATTGCACCAATGTGACCAATTAACTTAACAACCTTTGGAATAAGGGAGGAAACTGGAGCACCCGGAAGAAACCAACGTGTTCATGGGGAGAAGGTACCAATTCCTTACAGACAGCGGTGGAATTGAAACAGGGTCACTAGTGCTGCAAAAATGTAGCGCTAACTGCAATGCTATCATGATAAAGAAATCTTTCCCCACTCCCAGGTTGATGAAACTGTGAAATTCTCTACAGCAGAAGACAGCAGAGGACAATTTACCAAACATATTTAAGAAGGAGACATATGGATTTCTGGACACAAAGGACATCAAAAAATATGGGGAGATGCAACAGAAAACTTGTCTGACAAATCTGTTGGAATTCTTTGAAGAAATAACAAGTAGGATAGTCAAAGGAGAATAGGTTGATGTTGTGTACTTGGACTTTCTGAAGGCCTTTGACAAGGTGCCATACATGAGGTTCTTAACAAGCTACAAGCCCATGGTATTACAGGAAAGATTCTAGCATGGATACAGCAGTGGCTGATTGGCAGCAGGCAAAGAGTGGGAATAAAGGGATCCTTTTCTTGCTGGCTGCCAGTGATTAGTGCTGTTTCACAAGGGTCTGTGTTGGGACCGATTCTTTTTAGAACATAGAACATAGAGCAGTACAGCACAGTACAGGACCTGTGGCCCACAATGTTGTGCCGACCCTCAAACCCTGCCTCCCATGTAAGCCCCCATCTTAAATTCCTCCATATTCCTGTCTAGTAGTCTCTTAAACTTCACTAGTGTATCTGCCTCCATCACTGACTCAGGCAGTGCATTCCACGCACCAACCACTCTCTGAGTAAAAAACCTTCCTCCAATATCCCCCTTGAACTTCCCACCCCTTACCTTAAAGCCATGTCCTCTTGTATTCAGCAGTGGTGCCCTGGAGAAGAGGCACTGGCTATCCACTCTATCTATTCCTCTTACTATCTTGTACACCTCTATCATGTCTCCTCTCATTCTCCTTCTCTCCAAAGAGTAAAGCCCTAGCTCCCTTAATCTCTGATCATAATGCATACTTTGTAAACCAGGCAGCATCCTGGTAAATCTCCTCTGTATCCTTTCCAATGCTTCCACATCCTTCCTATAGTGAGGTGACCAGAACTGGACACAGTACTCCAAGTGTGGCCTAACCAGAGTTTTATAGAGCTGCATCATTACATCACGACTCTTAAACTCTACCCCTCAACTTATGAAAGCTAACACCCCATAAGCTTTCTTAACTACCCTATCCACCTGTGAGGCAACTTTCAGGGATCTGTGGACATGTACCCCCAGATCCCTCTGCTCCTCCACACTACCAAGTATCCTGCCATTTACTTTGTACTCTGCCTTTGAGTTTGTCCTTCCAAAGTGTACCACCTCACACTTCTCCGGGTTGAACTCCATCTGCCACTTCTCAGCCCACTTCTGCATCCTATCAATGTCTCTCTGCAATCTTTGACAATCCTCTACACTATCTACAATACCACCAACCTTTGTGTCGTCTGCAAACTTGCCAACCCACCCTTCTACCCCTACATTCAGGTTGTTAAAAATCATGAAAAGTAGAGGTCACAGAACAGATCCTTGTGGGACACCACTAGTCACAATCCTCTAATCTGAATGTACTCCCTCCACCACCACCCTCTGCCTTCTGCAGGCAAGTCAATTCTGAATCCACCTGGCCAAACTTCCCTGGATCCCACGCCTTCTAACTTTCTGAATAAGCCTACCGTGTGGAACCTTGTCAAATGCCTTACTAAAATCCATATAGATTGCATCCACTGCACTACCCTCGTCTATATGCCTGGTCACCTCCTCAAAGAACTCTATGTTATATATCAGCGATTTGGATAATAGAATTGATGGCTTTGTTGCAAAGTTTGCAGATGAAAGGATGTGCTGACGTTGGAGAGGGTACAGAGAAGATTCACTAGAATGATTCCGGGAATGAGAGGGTTAACATATGAGGAACGTTTGTCCACTCTTGGACTGTATTCCTTGAAGTTTAGAAGAATGAAGGGAGACCTTATAGAAACATTTCGAATGTTGAAAGGCTTGGACAAAGTGGATGTGGCAAAGTTGTTTCCCATGATGAGGGAGTCTAGTACGAGAGGGCATGACTTAAGGATTGAAGGGCACCCATTCAGAACAGAAATGCCAAGAAATTTTTTTAGGCAGAGGGTGGTGAATCTATGGAATTCGTTGTCACGGGCAGCAGTAGAGGCTAAGTCATTGGGTGTATTTAAGGCAGAGATTGATAGGTATCTGAGTAGCCAGGGCATCAAAGGTTATGGTGAGAAGGCGAGGCAGTGGGACTAAATGGGAGAATGGATCAGCTCATGATAAAATGGCAGAGCAGACTGATGGGCCGAATGGCCGACTTCTGCTCCTTTGTCTTGTGGTCTTATGATAGGTGGAGGGGCAGGTAGTTTTGAGGAAGTAGAGAGGCTATAGAAGGACTTAGGCAGATTAGTAGAATGGGCAAAGAAATGGCAGATGGAATAAGTGTACAATCATGTATTTTGGTAGAAGAAATGAAAGGGTTGACTATTTTCTAAATGGAGAGTAAATACAAAAAACTGAGAGGCAAAGGAACTGAGGAGTCCTTGTGCAGGATTCCTTAAAGTTTAATTTTCAGGTTGAGTCTGTGGTGAGGAATACAAATGCAATGTTAACATTCATTTCAAGAGTATTAGAATATAAAACAAGGATGTAATGTCGAGACTTTATAAAGCACTGGTGAGGCCTCACTTGGAATATTGTGAACAGGTTTGTTCTTCTTATCTTAGAAAGGATATGCAGAAACTGGAGAGGATTCAAAGGAGGTTGACAGGAATGATTCCAGGATTGAATGTCTTGTCATATGAAGAGTGTTTGATGGCTTTAGGCCCGTACTCACTAGAATTCAGAAGAATGAGGGCTGATCTCATTGAAACCCAACAAATAGTGAATGGCCTTGACAGAGTGGAGAGGATGTTTCCTATGGTGAGATAGTCTAAGACCAGAGAACACAACCTCAGTTTAGAGGGGTATCCTTTTAGAATAGAGATACAGAGAAATTTCTTTAGTCAGCGAGTGGTGAATCTGTGGAATTCTTTGCCACAGGCAGCTGTGGAAGCCAAGTCATTATGTATATTTAAGGCAGAGGTTGATAGATTCTTGATTGGTGAGGCCATGAAGGGATATCAGGAGAAGATAAGAGATTGGGGCTAAGAGGAAATGTGGATTAGCCATGATGAAATGGTGGAGCAGACTCAATGGACTAAATGGCCCAATTCTGCTCCTATATCTTATGTTCTTATGGTCTATGAAGGAATATGGCACTGGGATGCAAAATTCATCAATGACCCTATTGAAATGAGGATCAGATACAAAGGGGTGAATCACCTCCTCTTGTTCCTAATTCTATGATTCTCTGAGCAATGGAATATGTTATACTCAGTGTCTAATCATATCAAAGTCAAGCATCAGCCATTGCATTAAGTCATTTCTATTTAAATTAACTTTACCATTATCCCCTTGAGGCATAAATAAATATTGGCTTCAAGTATTAAATTTTAACTTATGCAAAATGATAGGAAATGCGCTAATGGTGTGTCTAACATCTAAATTTCTCAGTGTACCATACCACCTGAACTCTGAGAAATAAAATTATTGACTACAGCCTTTTCTGCAATATAAGGGATGGATGTAATCTGCAACATTGGAGATGTATGTCTATCCCAGGATCTCTATACCTTCTGCCCAGGCTTCTGCCCTGGAGAGGTCACTCTGGTGCCGCTGTTCCCAGCAACAGAACCAATCAGTGACCCATAGTGCGCACTCCTTTGTCCAGCGAGACAGATAGATGATATGATGATCATCATCACTTCCTCTGTAGCTGTAACACTTTATTCTGAATTGTTGCTGGTTTTCCCCTTGTTCTACTTCAATGCACTCAGTAATGATTTAATCTATAGGAACAATATGTAAGACACGATTTTACAGTGTACCTGTATCCGTACTTGTGTCAATAACATATATACTAATGCTAATACAATAAATCCACAAACAATATCCCATTTGTGTCATGTCACAGGAAAGGCATTTAGGTAATAAAACAGAAAATGGTGCAAGTACTCAACTGGTCAGGCAGCATCAGAAGAGATATAAACAGAGGTAAAGTTTATGTTGATGCTAAACTTTTCCAGTATTTTCTGATTTATTTTAGATTCATTATACCAGCAGTGTTTTGCTTCAGGCTTTTGCACTGTGAAATCTAATTTGTGGAATGCGGTTTCAAAACTGGAGAATTTTCCAAAATCCTATCGAATTATGAAAGTATTATGTCCTCAACATATGATGGCTCCACCTGTAATATTTATATTCAGTGTTTATGAATTATCGATGATGTTTGAATTCATGATTTTTATTTCCTCAGTTAACATGTATTTCATTAGAAAGTGTATTTACTATCCATACAACCGGGGAAATTGGGCAATGAATATTAAATATTTTGGCAGGATGTCATGCAGCCATTATTGGATCAGTGGAACTGGTTCCCCTGACGGAGTTTCCCATTCATCCACTTAGATTAAGGCTGTAACTAGCGCCTAGACTCAGCACCAGGCCAATAAAGAATGACACTTTCTTTAACTGGTGACATATGATGTTTTATTAATGAACAGACAAGATTGAAATGGTATTACTGTGCTTGGCTGACCTTGCTTCAACCCTGTGAGACTAAAGGCCCAGCGACTGAAATAACATATGCCCCACTGTAGAGTCGCCTGGCAACATGTCAGTTAATCATTATCATCTTTTCTGTTTTTAAGAGATAATGACTTGGGCCATTTATATGCCCACTTACTAGCAATGATCTCAAAAGGAGCTCTAACAATTTTTACAACAGGAAAAAAGGAACATGTTTTACAACAGAGTGATACTATTTAATTTTTATAATGGTTAAAAAATATACCCTTAGCAGACTAGGTATTATACCAGTTCTATTAAGCGGTGAGATCTCCCTGTCATCTGTCTTCATTGCAAAGACAAGTATTTATAGAGAACAATAAACACCTAGGATTTGTTGCACAGAAATAATCTGATCAAGGGCACAGTGGATAAATAACTGTAAGGCATACCCCATATGTTATTTCAGACTTGTGATTCTTTTTAATTCATATGCCATCTTACTGTGAAATTGTAAAAAGAAATTGTCAGTGGCAAACTAGGGATTGGGATTGTGTGGGGACTGAGCAATTAAAAGGTCACATGGCTGGATTAGCGCAATGCTATTAATGCTTGAAGCATCCGAGTTCAAAGATGAATTCTCTCGTCCTATGTAAGAAAGTTTTGACACTCTTCCTGTGAGTATGTGGGTTTCCCCTGGATGCTCAGTTCCTTCCCACAGTCCAAAGACATACTGGTTAGTAGGTTAATTGCTCATTGTAAATTGTCCTGTGATTAAAGGCTAGGATTAAATAGGTGGATTACTGGGCAGCATGGCTCTTTGGACCGGAAAGGCCTCTTCCATGCTGCATCACTAAATAAATAAAATAAAAACTGAATTCCCTACTTCGAACCAGGAGTCTTGACATGATGCTGGTTATGGGAAGAGCATCTCAGGTCCAGCTGGACATGAAGGGAAGACAGGGTATGGCAGGGGTGATTTTGGGGTGGAGCTGCCTGAGGGATGGATGATGATGTTAATGTCCTGTCCTGGGGTTGGAGGACTATGTAGAATGTGGCACGGGTGGGAGGAAGGGAGGAACGGAGTTTGTTTCACTGCTGTTTGCTTTGTGGCTTGTTGTGTTCTGTATTGTGCTGCCAAGCAATTGTGGGAATGCTGCTGTATGTTGGTACCAGAATGTGTAGCGACAATTGTGGGCTGCACATCTTTGGGTGTGTTGGTTGCTAATGCAAGTGATGTCTCAATGTACATATGATGAATAAATCTGAATCTGAGAATGATGAGCATAGTTAGTCTGGAAAGGCTGAGGGATGAATTTAAGCCAGATGTTGGCGGGGTGAGTGCAAACTTCACCTAGTGAAGGGTGGAGGTAGATACGGGGAGAGGCAAAGGGATGAGTGCTGTGTTTGGGTTATGGAGATATCTTAGTGAGGACAGAAAGGGGTAGTCAATCTTGGAGTCACAGGCAGGAAAGGCTATGAGGTTGTCTGGGGAGAAGCAAGTCTGAGGGAAGGTTGGTAAGTGCAGAAATTAGGGTGAAACTCAGGGCTAGGGCAAACAGAGCTGGGATGAATGGGGAGAAGGTTGACTGTGATGCTGATGCTGGAGGTAAGTGGGAAGGTAAAGCAGGTGGAAGAACAAGAATATTGATATTTGCTTTCACTGAGAAGAGGCACCTGAGCCATGAAAGGTGGCTCATATCTGCCAGGGTGGTAGATTTTGATCAGAAGTATGTCTATGCAACTGGGAGAGTTTGAAGCTTTTATGTTCTGGTGATACACTGTGAGGTTCATTTTTTTGAACTTTTCAGTAAAGAAATCAATGATGCAAAAGTCGCTGGTGTTTGACTATGGGTACACACATTGGTGTACAGTACTTCAGTGATCACAGGTGAGGGTGATACTGGTTTTGGAACGGAAGCAACAAAATTTTAATATATTTTCAAGTGTCCTATAAATTAATTTCGATCCAGCAGTGATCTTGCCAAAGATGAGTTGTAACATAACAGCAAGGTAGATTGAGAAGAGTGTTGGTGTGATGATATAAACTCGATTGACTCCATTCTGCACTAGCATCAGTGCGAGGGGATGCTTGGTCAGATCTGCAGTTTGCATGTCATTGTGTAGCAGACCAAGATGATAGATTTTAGAGCATAGCCAAAGTTGAGAAGGATTCTTCATAATCCCTCCTGATGGACAAAGTAGAAAGCTTTTGTAAGGTCAAGAAAGATCATGAACTGTTCATTGGTACGTTTTGCAATCTGATGTTTTAATCCAAGGTTCTTTCAGCAGTCAGGAAAAAGACACAAAACATGTTGCTTCAGCACTCTACTGGCTTTCACACACTTAGTTTGTGTTTATCTGTGTTCCGTTGTTTGTACTTTTATTTTATGGATATCTTGTGACTGTCTTATAAGGATGATGTAATGGTCTTGCTGAGGTCACATGATGTAATTTTCCCACTAGTGAGGTCACATGATGAACTGTTCTCAACAGGTTTATAAAAGGAAGACCCCTGGTGACGCAGTTAGTTTTCAGTTAGATTGTCAGTCAGATACTCCGCTACGCTGCTTATTAATCTCATGACTCAGTATAGTTTTAAAACTGACTTTTACTTTCTATTGTAAGGTACAGGATTGTTGGGCTGGCAGTTTCACCAATAGCTGCCAGGTTTGTTCTTGTACCTTTTCAGTAATATTGGAGAGTGAAGACAGGAACCTGAAGGAGTCATTTGGTGGTTTTGGAGAGGATCGACCATTACTGAATTCGTTCAAGTAAGAGTTATCTGCATGAGATAACCTCTGCTAAAGTAGAAAAGGTTGTGCAGTATCTAGTCTATTCTACAGAGAAAAAGGTCAGTGCCTTTAAACCGTTTTATTTCCATCGTCGTGAATCCTGCGGACAAGGCAGGTTCCGGCTGGGATTGGCAGTAACATTGTGTCTTTGAGGAATTCTTTACTTCAGGAAGGTCTCTCCTAATTGACTGTATAAATCTCTTGGTCTCTCAAATTTACCATTTGAAGAACTGGGTTTGAATTTACTACTTTAAAAACTGTTTTCGCATTTACCACTTTAAGAACTAGTACTGAATTTAGCAGTTTGTTGAATGGCCGCATAGCAGTTTACTTCCGGTTAAGATTTTCGTTTGTTTATTTTTTTACTAATATTGAGCAGAGTTTAATAAACGTTTGTTTGTTTTTATAAAACCTGACTCAATTCTATATTTATTGTTGCTGGTCACGTGACAATGCTCAGCTGGTTTGTGTGTGGCTCTACCAGCTTGAGTTTCTTTTGTACGGATATATTTTTCTAAAATAGCAATATAACAGTTCCTCACTCCTAACTCCCATCCAATGATGTCGAAGCCAAAACTACGTTTTCTGTCAGACAAATTGGAAGAGGGAGTCCTTATCACTTTTGTTGCATGCTAAAGCTCCCACCTTGTCTGCAATTAAAACAAGTCCATACATTTCGCAACCATGCTCTCCAACTATGCCAATTACATTCTTCTTGGATTTGTTAGACAGAAAAGATCATGACCACTGTAATTCTTAATGACCAGAATCCATGTGATACCACAAGGAACTCTTTGGCACTGGGAGGTGGAAGCCTCAGATGAGCTTCCCAGTAATTATTCCTGTGGCTGACACAGTGAGATCCCTGTAATTACTTCCATTTACGTATCCATTAATGCGTATTTTATTCCAAATGTGTATTTTAACTCTAACTCTATTTTTATATAATTCTTTATAATTATTGAATGTTTTTGCTTTTGTTACAAGTCATGCCAACACACCAGAGCAAATTCGTAAAACGTAAATGCATATGGTGAGTGAAGCTGATCCTTGAACCTTCTTGAAGATGCTGACAATTATGACGTCTTTACGGTCCTTTGGGATGTTCTTTTTTCCCCAGCTGAGATGGTGTATGAATAGCATAATTTTAATTAATACTCTATATATCATATAAGTTATCAAATAAACATTTGAAAATTCTGTGATTAAAACATGAGCTGAAATATATATTTTCATTCTTTATTTTAAAGTCTTGCATTTTTGAAATGTTGTTGTAAGAAAATTACATTGCACATGAAATAAACACAAGAGGTTCTACAGATGCTGGAAATCCAGTGTAACACACAAACAAAATGCTGGAGAAACTCAGCAGGTCAGGCAGCATCTATGGACATGAGTAAACTGGCAATGTTTCAGGCTGAGACTGTCTTTCAGCCCTGAGATCAGTCCATAGATGCTGCCTGACCTTCTAAGTTTTGAGAGTACTACACATGGAGCATTTTTTTAGGAGAGTATAAATTCATGAGCACCGGTTCTTGCTTGAAACATAATTAAGTATTTCTTTAGACATCGTTCAACAAGGCACTATATGTATGGAGTACTTCATCACAAGGCTAGTTCATAATTATTTGGAATTCAAGTCAGTCAGGGTGATTTCGCATAACTGCACTGAAGAAGGCAACAACGTCGGAAATGTACTGAATCATTTGCTGAACCACTGGGATTTCCACACTAAACAGCAGACTTGCAGAAACCTCAAAGCTGATGTCAATTTCAGAAAGCAATGAAGATGAATGTCAATAGCTGAGCTGTCATTTCTTTAGCGATATCCATGCTTCTGCTCGTTTATCTGCCATCCAGTTTCAGAAGAAGATTCCTTTGGGTATACGGAGATACGTGAAGACAAAAGAGACTGCAGATGCTTGAATTTACAACAAAAACAGAATGCTGGAAGAACTTAGTGGTCGACAATATTTTGAGTTGAGACGTTGCATCAGGACAAAGTTCTCTCTCTCTCTCTCTCTCTCTATTCTTGAATCATTGAGTGTGTGCCTTCAGGCTTGTGTACTTTCTCCCTGATGGTAACAACGAGAAAAGGGCATACCCTAGGTGATGGGGGGGGGGGGGTCTTTAATTCCTCAATGATGGATGCTGCCTCTTTCAGGCATCACTCCTTGAAGATATCCTGCATGCTTGGGATGCTAGTGCCCATGATGGAGATGACTAAATTTACAACTTTCTGCAGCTTAATTCGACGCTGTGCAATGGACCCCACCCCACTTATCAGATAGTGATGTAGCCAGGTAGAACGCTCTCCACAGTATAATCTGTAGGCATTTACAGAAGAGTCTGAGGTACCTAGAAGAAGGTCAGGGGCTAAAAAGGTGAATTCTATTTGGAAAAACCTCAGGCAAAGGCTTGTGCTGTGTAAGGATTATGACTGGCTATTTTGCAACCGATACTGCAACTGACCAATTGCCCCTTCTTGCACACAAAACAGTAGGCTAAAAATTATTGAATGCACTAAATGTGTGGTGTAGTAGCATATACGTTGAAGTCTGGGTCTGAAATTCGTTTCCACAGAAGCCACTGGAATTGAATTTTCAAAGTGGAGTTCAACCTTATTATATTGTGCATTTAGCTCATCCAACACAGGATGGATTTTAGTGCATTTACAAGCAGAAACCTCCAGATTGCGTATTTATCTGCAAATAGGGCCATCACACTCCAGATGTCACAGAAAGGCAGAAACAACAATAGCAATTTCATGCTTATGTCATCTGATTAGGAGCTGGAAATTTACAAGCACCTGTTAATCTGCAGGTTTCCTTCAGGGAGTTCCAGTTACAGGAATTGGATTTTGTGGTCTTAAAGGTACAGGCCCCATGAGATGTTGCTGCATCTTATCAGCTTAATAATCGATGGTGCCTTTTATGACCTTACCCTCACAGGGGCAGATTTTAAATTCATGTGATTGCATGAACCAAAAATGGCCTCAAGAATTAAATAATTGATGCTGCACAAAATTAAAGGAAACAAACAACAGGAAGATATAAAAGCGGATGTCCATTACAGAAACACTCAGTCAATATCCTGCCTCTCTGCTACAGAGGAAAGTCCAGTGGAAAAGTTACTCTAACAATACTTTTTAACATTTTTCGTCTAGCTTAGAACTTATGCTTTCACTTCTATGAAGTGTTTAATTTTTCTCCACTATTATCAAACTTTTTTCTTTCTCTTGAACACAAGAGATACTGTTGATGCTGGAAATTTAGAGCAACACACACAAACTACTGGAAGAACTCAGCAGGTCAGGGAGCATCTATGGAAGTAATATTTAAGGATAAAACCCTTCATCAGAACACTTCTTTCCCTTGCTCTTTTTACACTTGTTCCTGCTTCTCTTCTGCCAATAAAAAAAAGGATCTATTAGAATGGGATTTGTTAAGGTCATACAGGGATGTTAGGTATGGGGAACTTGTAATCCTTGTTAACAGCAACATAAACATGGCAATTAAAATCAAAATCAAGTTTATTGTCAGATGCACAAGTACAGGTGTAATGAGAAATCATGCAGCATCAGATGCACAACGTCCACAATAAAACAAATTATACATCTCTTTAAAAGAATTAGTTCAAAATTTCAAAGTTCAAAGTATAATTTATTATCCAAATATATACAGTGTATGATGTGGCAGGACCTCTACCAATGGAAATGTAAGGCTCCCCTTCCCTCTACTAGTCTGCAGGTCACTCTTGGACAAGGTGTAGCACCTGCTTGCCCCCCCCCCACACCCCAATCAGGGTCACGTGAAGCCATGGGAGCAGGCAGTGGATGGTCGTATGAGCAGCTGGTGCATATCACAAGTCCTGGTTATGTGACCGCTGACATCAGGTAGACAATCTTTGAAGAGTATAGATAATGTCTGGTGTCTCCTGTCTTGTGAAGACACCGCCCAGAAGAAGGCAGTGGCAAGCCACTCCGTAGAAACATTTGCTAAGGACAATCATGGTCATGGAAAGACCATAATTGTCCACGTCATATGACATGGCACATAACCAACAAATGAACGATCCAGGGGATTCTGGTTAATTGGAACACATCGGGATCAGTACATTTCGGGCCAGTTAACTGACTGCCCAGATAGCCAAAGTTTCATGGAACTAGATAAAAAATATAAAAAGGACAAGCTACTGTGTAATTGAGTAACAAATTTATGTATTTAAATAAAACGAAGAACAAATTAGAACAGTACCAATGCCATGCATTATTTCCTAATAGTAATCAACAGAGGAATTCATCTGCTGTGTTCTTTTGATGGACTGTAAATGAACAAAATCAGCGCAGGCACCTAAAGCAGACAGTATAATGCAGACCTTCATACAATGCTTTCAATGATTGCATCCTCCAAATCTTCATTTTCATTGTAACATTCAAGATGATTTTTGATACCTTCATAATTCCTAATTTGTTGGAGGTGTGGAATCGTTTCATTTTCACTCCCAATTGTTTCCGGCATCTCCAAGCCTGAATGATTGAAACCACAGTGAGCAAAACAGTTCCGAATTGCTTTTCTGTTTAATTCTTGCCAACTACCGGTGACAAAAGTTACTGTTTTTTTTAAACATAAACCTATGCAACTGACGCTATATAAAAACTGATTGCTCTAAGCATGGTGTAGTATCCAATGGTCATGCAAATACATGCAACTGAAAATAGCCAGAAATTGTTCAGCAACAGTCTCCTGCCCCAATTAAGCAGCACATTATCCCACATAAATGAAGGGAAACCTGGTTAATGAACTGTTGCCCGATTAACTGATGGCCCAATTAACTGGAATCCATTGTATATGTTACCATATACTATCTTGAGATTCATTTTCTTGCAGGCATTTAAGGATTTTTAAAAAATCAAACGAATTTACGAAAAGCTACAGTACTGCGCAAAAGTCTTAGGCACATATATGTAGTTATTTTATGCATTGCACTGTACTGCTGCTGCAGAAAGAACAAATTTCATGACATATGTAAGTGACGATAAACCTGATTCTAATATGGCTCTCTGTTGTGGACTGACTGTGGCAAGGGGGCAGGGAGAGGGGAATCATGGTTGGGAAAAGGCAAAAAGAGAGGGGAGGGAGCAGGAAGCACCAGAGAGACATACTGTTATAAACCGATTGACATTGCCTGTTGTCCCAGGGCTGGGTGTGTCTGTACCTGCTCCACACCAACACCTCCCCCACCTCTGGTACTCTTTCTGTGCCACCTGTCCCACACCCTTCTGCAGTGCTCCCCCCTCACCATTCACAACATCCTTTGCTCCCGCCAAATTTACAAACTCGCTCCCTGCTCCACATTGACAAATATATATATTTATATTGCTATATATGTGTGCCATACTGAAGTAGTGGTTAGTGATTTACAGGATAGGCCAAGAGCAAATAGTTGAAAAGAAGTAGTTGTTCTTTAATCTGGTGGTGTGGAACTCCGATGTCCTCCTTCCCGACAGTAGCTGTGAGACGATATTATTGGCCTGATGGTGTTCATCCGTCATTCGTCTGGATGGACTTGATGGATCGAATGTCTACGTGATGATGGATATCATCATAATCTGTAAATGGAGCCTGTTCAAAGTAGATGGTGACCCGGAAGGCCTCTGAAAGGAGAAATAGACTCTAACTTCAGGCTACCGTCCAGAATTATCCTGGACTCCCCATTATCCTAGTCATTAATCTGCTTCTAACAACCCAGGAGAGATGCCATTGACCTAGAAAAAGAAACACCAGAACATTAAAAAATACAATTAAAGACTTTTTCTGCTTTTTCCATGCATTGATTACAGTACAAATACATTTAGCAGTACGCCCACTGACCTGAATTAAATGTAAACAAACTGTACACCCAATTTCACTGTTTGGTTTACGATAATTGATAGCTTCGTCAGTAATAGCATTAAAAGTAAATTAAATGATTCATTTTCCTAGTTTACCATTGCTTAACATTTCCCCATAGGTGTTCCCTGCTAACTTTAATTCGTTCCATTTTCAAATGAAAGGGTGATTGAGTTAGATTAGTATTTACTTGAGCCTGTCACAGGCCCTTCTCTTCAATGTGAATGGAGCTCGAATGTCTGGAGATGTCCTGCCTCAGTAAATGCCTTCCACTTTTTGTGGGGTTTTCCATTCTTGGGCATTGGCATTTCTATACCAGACCATAATAACATGGTAACCTCTGCTGTGCAACTACCAAATTTGTCAAAATTTCGGATGACATGCCAAATCTGTGCCAATTTCTAAGAAATTCAGGGTGCTGCTGTGCCTTCTTTGTAATGGTACTTCTGTGCCAGTCCCAGAACAAATCCTCTGATATGGAATTTGATATTACTGACCCTCTCCACCTTCAGTCCCCCAGTGAGGACTGGCCCATAGACCCCTGACTTCTTCATCCTGTAGTCAATAATCCACTCTTTGGTCTGCTGATGTTGAATGAGAGGTTGTTGCCATGACACCGTTGAACTAGACTTTCAATCTTGCCCCAGATGGAATATTGGAAGAACTCAGTGCCATATGCAGCGACTGTGGAGACAAAAGGTGCATGTCAATGTTTTGGGTTAAGACCCTGGGTTAAGCTTTGATCTCTCGCTGTGTTTTTCAGTCACTTTTAAGGCCCTCAGAGCTGATAGCACTCAGACAGTGGAAAATCAAGATCAGGATCTTACCACTGGCAATTTGAATTTATTCAGCAGTCCTTTGTCTGCACTCGACTTGCTTGACAAAATGCTCTTTGGATGTCAGTAGTTAACCCCCATGTAGCCAGCACAAGTTCCTTCAGCTGCTGCCTATTTAGTTCTGTTTTACAGCAAGCAACAAGTAGTTTGGTTGCTTCATCTCATGTTCCTACCATCCACTAGGTGAAATCCAGAATGTTTTGTTCTGAAATGTAGAGATGAAATTGGACCCTTTCAGTAGTGTGAAATGTCAGCATTCTGGTAAAGGGCAAAGTCTAATTTCACTCTCCATAAATTCAGATTAGCCCTGAAGGAATCTCAGCCCCTTGCATCTTCAATCTAGCTCAGTTATCCCCCTCAAAAGTCCTTTCTCTCAGCTGCAGCATTTTCCCATAACAATAGCTTAGCATTTCTATGCTGCTCTTAACTTGGCAAAACAGGTGCTTTATAATGAGATTAATATACAAAACATAGCACAAACCCAATGGGGAAATATTGGACACCATGATTACAAGCTTGATCACTTAGGTTAATTTCAAAGAAAATCCTAAAGTACAAAATGGTGCAAAGATTTGGAGAGATTTAGGGAGGAAATTCCAGAATTCATGGTTTAGGGTATTCAGCCCATCGAATCTGCTCTGCTATTCTATCATGGCTGATCCCGGATCCCACTCAACCCCATGCACCTGCTTTCTCACCATATCCTTTGAAGCCAATACTGATCAGGAAACGACCGACGTCTGCCTTAAACATACCCTTGGACTTGGCCTCCACTGCAGTCTGTGGCAGAGCATTCCGCAGATTCATGACTGTCCTCCTTACCTCTGTTCTAAAAAATCGCCCTAAGTTTTGAGGCTGTGCCCTTTAGTTCTGGATACCCCCACCACAAGAAACATCCCTTCCATAGCCATCCAGTCTAGTCCATTCAATATTCAGTATGTTTCAATGAGATCCCCACACGTTCTTCTAAATTGCAGTGAGTACAGGCCCAAAGTTTCCAAATTCTCCGCACATGTAAACCACTTCATTCCTGGAATCATCCTCGTGAATCTCCTTGGGTGTCTGTCCAGTGACTATACATTCTTTCTGAGATACGGAGCCCAAAACTGTTCACAATACTCTAAGTGCAGCCTGATTTGTGTCTTATCAGGTTCAGCATTATCTCCTTGCTTTTATATTGTATTCCCCTTGAAATAAATGCCAACATTGCATTTGCCTTCTTTACCACAGGCTCAACTTGCAAATTAACCTTCTGGGAATCTTGCACGAGGCCTCCTAAGTCCCTCTGCACCTCTGATGTTTGAAGCCTCTCCCCATTTAGATAATAGTCCGCATTGTTGTTCCTTTTACCAAAATGCATAATCATACATTTCCCAACACTGTATTCCATCTGCCACTTTTTTTTTTGCCCATTCTTCCAGTTTGGCCAAGTCCTGCTGCAATTGCCTTGCTTCCTCAGTACGACCTACTCCTCCACCTATCTTTGTATCATCTGCAAACTTAACCACTAAGCCATCAATCCCATTATCCAAATCATTGACAAACAATATGGAAAGTAGTGGTCCCAATACTGACCCCTGAGTAACACCACTAGTCACTGGCAGCCAACCAAAAAAAGGCCCCTTTTATTCCCACTCACTGCTTCCTTCCTGTCAGCCATTGATCGATCCACGCCAGAATCTTTCCTGTAATGCCACAGGACTTTATCTTGTTAAGCAGCCTCTTGTATGGCACCTTATCAAATATCTTCTGAATATCCAAGTAAATGACATCCACCACCTCTCCTTTGTTCACCCTGGTTGTTACTTCCTCTAACAGATTTGTCAGGCAGGATTTCCCTTTACAGAAACCTTGCTTGTTGCTTATTTTATCATTAGTCTCCAAGTACACTGAAACCTCATCTTTACTAATAGACTCCATCACTTTCCCAACCACTGAGGTTCGGCTAACTGGCCTATAACTTCCTTTCTTTTGCCTTCCTCTCTTTTTAAAGACATTTGTAAACTTCCAGTCCTCCAGGACCATATCAGAATCAAGTGATTCTTGAAAGATCATGACAAATGCATCCGTTATCTCTTCAGCAACCTCTCTCAAGACTCTGGGATGTAGTCCATCTGTGCTAGGAGACTTATCCACCTTAAGACCTTTGTGTTTGCCTAGCACTTTTTCCCTTGTAATAGCAATGGCTCTCTCTCCTGCTCCCTGACACTCACAGACCTCTGGCACACTGCTAGTATCTTCCACAGTGATTTCAGATGCAAAGTACTTCTTAAGTTCATCTGCCATTTCTTTATCCCCTATTACTACCTCACCAGCACCATTTTCCAGTCGTCCAAAATCAATTCTCACCTCCCTTTTATTCTCTATATAACTGAAAAATCTATTAGTATCCTGCTTTATATTATTGGCTGGTTTGCCCTCATATTTCACCTTTTCCTGTCTTATAGGTTTTTTAGTTGCTTTTTGTTGGATTTTAAAAGCTTCCCAATCATCCAACTTCTCATTCACTTTTGTTACTTTACATGCCCTTTCCTTGACTTTTATGCAGTCCTTAATTTCCCTTGTCTGCCACGGGTGCCCAGCCCCGCCATCTGAGAACAGCTTGTCTTGTGGGACATATCTATCCTGTGCCTTGTGAACTATTCCCAGAAATTTCAGCCATCTCGGCTCTGCTGTCATCCCTGCCAGTATCCTCCTCCAATCCACCTGGGCAAGCTCCTCTCTCATGCCTCTGTAATTCCCTTTATTCCATTGTGATACTGATACATGTGAGGTATGCTTCTTCCTCTCAAGCTGCTGTATGAATTTAATCGTATTATGATCACTGCCTGCCAAGGTTCCGTTACATTAAGCACCTTAATAAAATCTGGGTTATAACACAACACCCAATCTAAGATAGCCTTTCCCCGAAAAGGCTCAAGCAAAAGCTGCTCTAAAAAGTCATTCAACACCAACCTGATGTTCCCAACCCCTTGCATATTGAAGTCCCTTATTACAATTGTGACATTACCCTTATGACATGCCTTTTCCAGCTCCCTTTGCAATATCAATCCCACATCTTGACTACTATTTGGAACCCTATATATGTTTCCTATAATGGTTTTTTCACCCTGGCAGTTTCTTAACTCCATCCACAAAGATACAACACTCTCTGTCACCTCTTTCTAAAGATGTAATTCCATCTCTTACCTACAGAACCACGCCACCTCCTATGCCTTTCTGCTTGTCCTTTTGATACAAAATACTTTCTTCGATGTTGGCTCCTAAATCTGCACTTCTTTCAGCCATGACTCAGTGAAGCCCACAACGTCATACCAACCAAACTCTAAGTGCGCCACGAGTTCGTCCAGCTTGTTGGAAATGCTATGCACATTTAAATACAGCACCTTCAGTCCTGCATTCTTTGCCTTTTCGAATTTTGTCTCTGTGGTACAATTTAATTCTTTGTTCTTTCTGCATTTGTACCCAATCATTGGCTATTCCCTCTTTTCATTCATGTTACACCCATCATCTACTTATAAACCTGCTGGCTCATCCTCAGCTCTATCATATTGGTTCCCATCCCTCTGCCATATTAGTTTAAACCATTCCCAACAGTTGAACTGCAGCGGTCAGTGATGTCGCAGTGAAATTCAGTGGTGCAGAAGGATGAAGAGGGGATGACTGCAGTATCATCAGACTATTACAGAATGATTTTTGTCCTTTTTCATATCACTTTATAACTTTTTTCCCTTTTTGTTTCTATGCTGTACTCTATAACTCTATGAATTTAGACCATAAGATTTACATTCCAAATTCCAGAAGACATATATTCAAGAGAGTGACCTCTCACTCCCTCTCTCTCTCGATGGTGAGTGAGAGTCTGTTAGTCCTCAAATCGGTGAACTTGACCAGCGAGCTGTTAGCCTCCCCTCTTGTGTTTGCAGGAGCAATACCTCTCTCTCCCTCGTTAGTAAGAGAGAGAGCCTGTCTGAGATGTTGAAGTGTGGGGATGGACAGTAATTTTCAATGGTCTCCAGATCATGGTGACTTGAGGACTTTGCTACTGTTTGCATGGTAGGTGGTGGGGTTCATGATTTCTGCTGGAGCAAGCTGGCAGGGGCTGATGTTTTGGCTGCTGCTTGTGCGTGGGATGAGGAGTGGGGGCTTTGGGGTTCTTAAGTTTTCTATCTTTGTTTTTTTTTCCCTGTTTCATGGATGTCTGTAAAGAATAAGAATTTCAGGTTGTATATTGTATACATTGAACCATTGAATACGGTTAGGGTTAGTGATTTGTGGGCACGTTATGTTGGTGCCAGAAGCATGGAGACACTTTGGGCTTCCCCCAGCACAATCCAGACTGTGTTAGTTGTTGATGCAAAATGAAATATTTCACTGTATGTTTCAAAGTTTTTGTGTATACAGTATGTGATAAATCTAAAGCTAATAATTAATTTTTAATCTTCAAAATATAAATCTTAATTTTTAAAATTTTGATTTTAATCTTAAAACTTTAATCCTTAAAATTTAAAGGTACTCTTTAAAAAGAATGGTTGAATTTGACCACTTCCATGTGCAAGGGGCAATGTTTAGTTAAAGCTGAAACTATTTCTTGATTTTCCAATGGGAACACACAAGATATTGCTGATTTAATCAGACCATAAAATTCACAGGTTCAAGCCTTGATTGGTACTGGTGACACGACCAAATCAGAACAGTAATGAGGATATCCAGAGTCCCCCATCAAAATCAGAGAAAATTACGTAACTCTTGCCACCAATGAGTAAGCATTGGAGATTGAACATCCCTCCCAGCTTTAATATGGACTGCAGGCACTGGTGAAGGTCGCAAATAAAGGCTGGCACTTCAATAAATACCAAAACTGCCAGCATTGCTTTAATTGGACTTAAAGTCCCTTTCAGTGAGATAAGGAGAGAATGGTTCCTTTTAGAATGTGAAGTAAAAAGGATCAAGAGATTTTCCTCTTGCAGTTAGACAGTGAAAATGGCCTTTTATGTGTCCCTTTATGAAATGAAGATAGGATTTCAGTTAGAGAGACTCAGAATCTTATCGTGCTATTCCAGTATTTGGTTCTCTTGAATTAGCTTTAGAGTTAACATGTTTACTTACTATTAGATAGCTCATACACAGGACTTCCACTCCTGGCAATTATAAGTGAAAGTAATGTTGAAATCCATCATTAAGACCATAAGACAAAGGAGCAGAAGTCGGTCATTCGGCCCATCGAGTCTGCTTCGCCATTTTATCATAAGCTGATCCATTCTCCCATTTAGTCCCACTCCCCCGCCTTCTCATCATAACCTTTGATGCCCTGGCTACTCAGATACCTATCAATCTCTGCCTTAAATACACCCAATGACTTGGCCTCCACTGCCGCCCGTGGCAACAAATTCCATAAATTCACCACCCTCTGGCTAAAAAGAATTTCTTCGCATCTCTGTTCTGAATGGGCGCCCTTCAATCCTTAAGTCATTCCCTCTCGTACTAGACTCCCCCATCATGGGAAACAACTTTGCCACATCTACTCTGTCCATGCCTTTCAACATTCGAAATGTCTCTATGAGGTCTCCCCTTATTCTTCTAAACTCCAAGGAATACAGTCCAAGAGCGGACAAAGGTTCCTCATATGTTAACCCTCTCATCCCCGAATCATTCTACTGAATCTTCTCTGTACCCTCTCCCACGTCAGCACATCCTTTCTTAAAAAAAGAAACCAAAACTTCCCACAATACTCCAAGTGAGGTCTTACCAGTGCCTTATAGAGCCTCAACATCACATCCCTGCTCCTATACTCTATTCCTCTAGAAATGAATGCCAACATTGCATTCGCCTTCTTCACTACCGACTCAACCTGGAGGTTAACTTTAAGGGTATCCTGTACGAGGACTCCCAAGTCCCGTTGCATCTCAGAACTTTGAATTCTCTCCCCATTTAAATAATAGTTTGCCTGTTTATTTCTTCTGCCAAAGTGCATAACCATACACTTTCCAACATTGTATTTCATTTGCCACTTCTTTGCTCATTCTTCCAATCTATCCAAGTCTCTCTGCAGACTCTCTGTTGCCTCAGCACTACCGGCCCCTCCACCTATCTTCGTATCATTAGCAAACTTAGCCACAAAGCCATCAATTCCATAATCCAAATCGTTGATGTACAATGTAAAAAGAAGTGGCTCCAACACGGACCCCTGTGGAAAACCACTGGTAACCAGCAGCCAACCAGAATAGGATCCCTTTATTTCCACTCTCTGTTTCTTGCCAATCAGCCAACGCTCTATCCACGTATGTAACTTTCCCGTGATTCCATGGGCTCTTATCTTGTTAAGCAGCCTCATGTGTGGCACCTTGTCAAAGGCCTTCTGAAAATCCAAATATACAACATCCACTACATCTCCCTTGTCTAGCCTACTTGTAATTTCCTCAAAAAATTGTAATAGGTTCGTCAGGCAGGATTTTCCTTTAAGGAAACCATGCTGAGTTCTGCCTATCTTGTCATATGCCTCCAGGTACTCCGTAACCTCATCCTTGACAATCAACTCCAACAACTTCCCAACCACCGATGTCAAGCTAACAGTTCTATAATTTCCTTTTTGCTTCCTTGCCCCCTTCTTAAATAGCGGAGTGATATTTGCAATCTTCCAGTCCTCTGGAACCATGCCAGAATCTATCGACTTTTGAAAGATCATCGCTAATGCCTCCACAATCTCCGCAGCTACTTCCTTCAGAACACGAGGGTGCATTCCATCTGGTCCGGGAGATTTATCTACCTTTAGACTATTCAGCTTCTGGAGTACTTTCTCTGTAGTAATTGTGACAGCACACACTTCTCTTCCCTGCCACCCTTGAGTGTCCGGTATACTGCTGATGTCTTCCTCAGTGAAGACTGATACAAAATACTCATTCAGTTGCTCTGCCATCTCCTTATCTCCCATTACAATTTCTCCAGCATCATTTTCTATTGGTCCTGTATCTGCTCTTACCTGTCTTTTACTCTTTATATACTCAAAAAAGCTTTTAGTATCCTCTTTGATTTTATTTGCTGGCTTCCATTCATAGTTAATCTTTTCCTTCCTAATGACCTTCTGAGTTTCCTTTTGTAAGCTTTTAAAAACTTCCCAATCCTCTGTCTTCCCACTAATTTTTGCTTCCTTGCATGACCTCTCCATTGCTTTAACTTTGGCTTTGACTTCTCTTGTCAGCCATGGTTGCATCCTTTTTCCATTCGAAAATTTCTTCTTTTTTGGAATATACCTGTCTTGCACCTTCCTCACTTCTCGCATAAACTCCAGCTACTGCTGCTCTGCTGTCCTTCCCGCCAGTGTCCCTTTCCAGTCAACTTTGGCCAGTTCCTCTCTCGTGCCACTATAATTTCCTTTACTCCATTGAAATACCGACACATCGGATTTTGACTTCTCTTTCTGAAATTTCACAGTGAACTCAATCATGTTATGATCACTGCCTCCTAAGAGTTCCTTCACCTCAATCTCTCTAATCACATCTGGTTCATTACACAACACCTAATCCAGTACAGCCGATCCCCTAGTGGGCTCAACAACAAACTGTTCTAAAAAGCCATCTCACAGACATTCTACAAATCCTCTCTCTTGAGATCCAGTGCCAACCTGATTTTCCCAATCCACTCGCATGTTAAAATCCCCCATAATTATCATAACACTGCCCTTCTGTCAAGCCTTTTCTATTTCCTGTTGTAATTTGTAGTCCACATCACTGCAGCTGTTTGGAGCCTGTATATAACTGCCATCAGAGTCGTTTTACCCCTGCGATTTCTTAGCTCAACCCATAAAGATTCTGCACCTTCCGATCCTATGTCACCTTTTTCTAATGATTTGATATCATTTCTTACCAATAAAACCACGCCACCCCTTCTGCCTACCTTCCTATCCTTCCGATACACCATGTATCCTTAGACGTTCAGCTCCCAGAGACATGCATCCTTTAGCCACGTCTCAGTGATGGCCACAATATCATACCTTAAGGACCCATACCATCCTCTCTTCTCGATGCTGCCATTGAGAAGGAGGTACAGGAGCATTAAGGACCACTCTACAAGGTTCTGGAATAGTTATTACCTTCAATCATCAGGCTCCTGAACCAGGTAAATAACTTCATACTTGGCATACCAGTTTCCAGTCATTGCTCCCCCAGCTCCTCTCCTCTCCCTTGCTGACTGATGCATTTGCCCCTCCTGACATTCTGTCCTACCAACTACCTCATTAAGTTAACTTTATTGATTTACATACAGTACTCCAGAAAAATGATTACAGGTCCATTGCATGCGATATCAAAATTTATAAATGATAATCTAAATTGTTTGTGTGAGTGAGAAATCAAAAGAAACCAAAAATAACTCAGAATTGTTTATCTTATTTAGATAGTACTGTGGCTTTTCTGTGGTCCAATTCTGTTATAAAGATAAAGTACTTGGCCATGAATTCTCAGACTCGCAGACATTGGGCCTCTTACCTCCAGTCCCTGACCCAGGCTTGCAGACCTCTGATACAATATCACAGGGGGAATCATACAATCTCCCCACAATCAGGGCCTAGATCTCTGGTGCTATGAGACAGCAATGCAAATTATTGAGTCATTATGGTATCCTCGAACTGGGACAGCTATAGGAGAATATTCCCCGGATTTTAACATAGATATAGAGATCCATGCGAGTCTGGAGGTCGAGACCTGGAACTCAAAGTCAAATTCTGGGGTCGGCAAGTCCTGGGGTCAATATTCAGAGATCAGCAAAGTCCAGAGGTCAAAGTTCAGGGTAACAGACTGAAGTCAGTGAGCCTGGAGGTTGAAGCCTGAATATCGATGCCCCAGGGAGAGCATGTCAGGAGGTCAGAGGTCCGTGAGATTTGAAGCTGGAGGCCATTTGTCTGCGGGTCTGAGAGTCTGGCACCAAATATTGGTGGTCAGAGGCCCAAAAGTGGTTTGTCCTGCAGATGGAGGCCTGTCTGTGTGTGTGAGTGAGTGGGAGAGTGCGAAAGGGGCTTGCTTTGCTGGTGTTGTTCATTTTGTTGTCTGCAAGATGTGATGGACATGCTACGTCAGTGCTGCAATGTGTGTTGACACTTGTGGCCTGCCCCCAGCACATTCTTAGGTTGTGTTGGTTGTTAACACAAACAACGCATTTCACTGTATGCTTCAATTCACACATGACAAATGAATGAATCAGGATAGTTTGAATAGGAATATAATTCCTACTTAATGGGCTCTAAGGTTTGTTTTGGTGGATTTCCATTAGACCAGAAGACCATAAGACATAGGAGCAGAATTAGGCCATCTGGCCCATCGACTTTCCTCCGCCATTCAATAATGGCTGACCCTTTTTTTCTATCTCCTCCTCAACCCCAGTTCCCGGCCTTCTCCCCCTAACCTTTGATGCCATGTCCAATCAAGAACCTATCAATCTCTGCCTATAATACACAGAATGACCTGGCCTCCACGGCTGCATGTGGCAACAAATTCCACAAATTCACCACCCTCTGGCTAAAGAAATTCCACCACATCTGTTTTAAAAGGGTCCCCCTCTATACTGAGGCTGTGCGCTCTTGACCGAGACTCTCCCACCATGGGAAACATCCTTTCCACATCTACTCTGTCTTGGCCTTTCAACATTCAAAAGGTTTCAATGAGATCCCTCCTCATCCTTCTGAATTCCAGCAAGTACAGGCCCAGAGCCATCAAACATTCCTTATATGATAACCCTTTCATTCCTGGAAACATCCTTGCGAATCTCCTCTGGACCCTCTTCAATGCCAGCACATCTTTTCTAAGATGAGAGGCCAAAAACTGTCCAAAATACTCAAGGTGAGGCCTCACCAGTGCCTTATAAAGTCTCAGCATCATATCCTTGCTCTTGTATTCTAGACCTCTTGAAATGAATACTAACATGGCATTTGCCTTCCTCACCACCGACTCAACCCTCAAATTAACCTTCAGGGTGTTCTGCACTAGGACTCCCAAGTCCCTCTGCTTCTCAGATTCCTGGATTTTCTCCGGGTTTAGAAAATAGTCCACACATTTATTTCTACTACCAAAGTGCATGACAATGCATTTTCCAACATTGTATTTCATTTACCACTTTCTTGCCCATTCTCCTAATCTAAGTCCTTCTGCATCCTACCTGTTTCCTCAACACTACCTGCCCCTCCATCAAGTTTCAAAGAGCAATCTGCAAGAAATTGGATCAAGAATAGATGACGGTCCTGCTCTGCTATTTAATATCGTGCCTGATCTAATATTTCAGTTTACATGCTATTCCCAATTAACTTGCTTTTCCCTAGTGTCCACAAAACTATTGCCTTGTAAAGGATATCATTGACTCCAAGGTAAAAATAGACCATTGGAAAATGGCCATTTTCAATGAGATGAGAGCAGGTCTTGGACTCAAAGCGTGGCTGGCAAAAAATGTAATTGAGGAATACCTGTCTTTTAAAGGAGCATGTTTCAACCACTATCTTAGGACGTTCCGATGAGGGAGAAGGATAAGGAAGTTAATGCCAGAGATGGACAGAAAAATAAAGAGTATATTACAGATGCCAGGCAATTAGCACAAGTGAAAACCAGGTTAGTTGTTGGGGAAGTTCAGAGGGGAAGTGAAAAAGGAAATGTGAGAGGCACATTGGATGTTTGTTGGTTTTTGTTATGCATTTATTTTGTGGATTCTATTGAGTTTCTTTGTTTTGCAGCTGTCTACAAGAAAATATATCTCAAGACTGTCCTTGGTATACTGTACATACTTTGATAATATATTTACTTTGAACTTTGAGAGCATAATAAAAGTAAAAAAATAAAAAATCTTCTACATGCATCTGTATGGAAAAAGTCTGTAAAAGCAGAGACCGAAGACAAAATCTATCCTTGGAGACAGAAGGTAGGATTGAGGCAATGGAAAAGGATTTTACATCAATCTTCTGGAAAAAGATGCTCCAGGAGTCTCTGTAGGACAGAGGTTCCCAGTCTGGGCCCACTGACCCCTTGGTTAATGGTAGGGGTCCATGGCACAAAAAAGACTGGAAACCCCTGTTGTAGAGGATAATGTCTTTTGAGATTCAAAATGTTCTTACAGAAACATCTGCATGATGTTTCTGTAAGAACATCTTGAATCTCAAAAGACATTATCCTCTTGAGATTACAAAAGGAGCTGCTAGGAAAGCCATCTCAAAATCAGAATCAGATTTATTAACATTGAAATTTGTTATTTGGAGGCAGCAATACAGTGCAAAAATACACAATTGCGACAAATCACAAAAATAAGTAAACAGTGCAAGAAGAAGGAAAAACAAGATGGTGTTCATGGGTTCATGGGCTATTCGGAAATCTAATGGAAGAGAGAAAGAAGCTGTTTCTGAATCATAGAGTGTGTAATCTTCGGGCTCATGTACCCTCTCTGTGATTATAGTAACAAGAAGAGGACATATCCCAGAAGGTGAAGGTCCTTTGCAAGGAATGATGCCTACTTGAGGCATCATCTCTCGAAGATGTCCTTGATGGTGAGGACAGTAGTGCCCATGATGGAGCTGGCTGAGTTTACAACCTCCTGCAGCCTCTTGTGTTCCTGTGTTTGGAGCAGTCACTATGCTCTCTAGCATACACCCGTAGAAATGTGTAAGAATTTTCACTTCACCTAGAGTGAATAAGTCATCCGGTCCAGATGGTAAACATCCTAGGTTACAGAAAGCAAGCTTGTAGAGGGCTTTGCTATAATCTTCCAAACAACTTAGAGGATTATCTTTCCAGATATGCTGGAAAACTTTAAATATATATAAAAAAAAGAGTAAGGATAAATTCAGTAACCACACACCATTCAGTTTGACTTTTGTGGGGGGAAAATGTACTTGAAAAAACATTCAGCGACAGAAGTACTGGTGAAACGAGCAGACAAAATAAAATTTCATAATGAGAGGTGTGAAGTGTTACTTTTGGTAGGAAGAGTAAGAAGAGACAGTATAAATTGGAAGAAATAATTCTAAATGTGATAAAACAATAGGGAGATCTGGAGGTAATATGCAGCATTGTTGAAAAGTGAAGGAAAGGTATAGAAAGTGGTTTCAAAATAGTATGAAAGATCTGAAGCTTTATATATATAGTGAGGTATAGAATACATTAATAATGCAGTCATGAACTTTAATAAAATATTAGTTTGGCCACAAAATAATTCCAAACAGACCTCAGTTGTATGAAGAAGCTGGGGTTATTCTTTAAATACAGGAGGTTGCAGGGAAATCTCACAGAGGTACATAAAATCATGGTAGGTATAGACAGAATGATTCTTAAGGTTGTCATAGCTGGGGGAGGTAGCAGGGGATAAGCTTCCATTACCTACTAAATGCTCTCAATGACGTACACCTCACAACCAAGTCCAGGTCCTGGCCTTTGCTGGTGGCTTAGCTACTAAGCCTGCTGGAACCATCTCTACTGACAGGAGAAGGAGCAAAGGTATGTTATTGGTGGCATAAAACCAGCCATTTTGGGCAGATGGGTCTGTGGTTGGCAGCTCATCTAGGTGAAGGAGAACTCTGATCGCAAACCTCCGCTGCCTCGTGCTGTACCTACTCATGAGGAAGACTTCGGGAGTAAACCCGGAGGGAAAAATCCAGAGCTGGGGTCCCTAAGGCTGGCAATTCCTGTGCACTGCTGGTGCCAAACTTTATCGGCCTCTGCCGTTCCTTTAGGGTCACCAGATGCGTAGAGAAGGGGAGCTTGATACATGCTTAATAGCTTGGTCTCAATATTGCACTGCCCAGGCTTGCGAATCTACTCAACATCAAGGTTAAACCGGACAAACAGAGACCTCAGATAGACAGAGTAAATAGAGAGAAACTGTTTCCACAGGACGACTGGTCAAGAACTAGGGGGCACATAATGAATGTGATTGGCAAAAAAATCAAATGTGCAAGAAGGAATTTGTATAGAGATTTTGGAATGCTTTGCCTTTGATGAAAGCAGCACATTCAATTCAGAGCTGCACTTAAAAGGGAGCTGGATAAGTTTTGGAAAGAAAGTCCATTCAAGGCAATAGAGAGAGGAAGGGGTTAGAGGGACAAATTAGATCGCTCTTACATAAAGCCATTGCAGACCAGATGGACTGAATAGCCTCCTGTGTTGTGATTTCATAAATATAATCTGCCAAGTGGAGAAGGGGATTCCAAAAATCTACATCACTTTGGATGAGAAAATTTCTCATTACAATTCTTATCTTGTTAGCCTTGGTTTCAGATTCCCAGTTAGAGGAAGCAGATTTCACTCTCTAGTAAACCTTTAAGAATGTTCTACATTTCATTTTCTAAACATTAGGAAAATGTAGTTTTATTATACACAGCCTTCTCATCCCAAGCTGACCAAGTTCATCTGTATCCTTTTTTGATCAGACAAAAATGAGCACGGCTTCTGATACCGACTCTCAAAATCCCTTTGTAAGTGCAACAAGGTTACCTTAGACTTGTACTCTGACTTCCTTACAGTGAGGCTTAATATTCAATTTTCTTTCTTAATTGCTTGCTATATCTGTATGTTAACTTCTTGTGGTGGTTTCCAAGGATCAAAGATTCTTCCAAATGTCAATGCGTATAGTTGCCCTCTTCGAGAAATATCATCTTCAATGCTTCCCTCCAATATTCTGTAAGATTCAAGGTTCAAGTTTGTTTATTGTCATTCTTCAGAACATGAGTGTAAAGGAGAATAAAATGATGGCTACTCTGGATCTGATGCAGCACAAAGAAATACAGGATGCATAAAGAAGATCATAAAATACACAATAAATATAAATACTTAAGATTAGTTTACAGGCATAGACTGTTTGTATGTACATAAAGTGATGTTTGGTACAGGAGTATTTGTACATTATGTGATTCTGACAGAAAAGGATAAACTAGTAGTGGTGGGATGGGTTAATGGGTGGAAGTTTTCATCATCCTGATGACTTGAGGGAAGTAACTGTTTCTATGACTGGTTGTCCTGGCATGGATGCTCATCGTCTCTTCCCTGATGAGAGTGGGACAAGCAGTCTAGGAGCTGGGTTGGTGGATCCTTCATGATATTGCTGGCCTTTTTCCAGCCCTTTTTGCATATTGGTGGGTCTGGTGATGCGTTGGTAGTTTTAATTACCCGTTGTAGAGCCCTCTTATCTGCCACAGTGTAGTATCCGTACCACACAGTGATGCAGAATGTTAGGGTGCTCTCTACCACATCTGTAGAAGGTCATGAGTATTGATGTGCAGCTTCCTTCATCCTCCTCAGAAAGTAGAGGTGTCAGCAACCTTTCTTGACTGTGGAGTATATGTTCTGAGACCATGAGAGGGTATAGCTTCAGATATTGCCAGTTGCAACTTTCTTGCCACTTCTGGTGCAAGCCCTTCTGTCAAGTTTAGTGGTGACATATTGCATGGGATCTATAGCTTATTTGAATGGGTGTTTCAGACTTCAAATGCCAAATGTTAACTGTTTGAGAGCTGGTCCTGGCTCTCTGATTTCTTTCATAAATATAGCTGCGGCCCTCTGACTAAAAGCCAGACCAGATTTTCTTTTTCACTGTGATGTCTGCTCTTACCCCCACCCTTCACATCATTTCATGGAGTAGACAAGGGGAAATGAGAGGTTACTCATCATAAAACATGGAGTAGGAAGGGACTATGGATCCTTTTGATCTTGTTCTGCCTTTTGTAGCTGGCAACTCACAAAGTGATATCCCAAACCTTTATCTTCCCTTCCGTCAGTAAGTTATAGTGGGCATGCGTGGATCATGTACACTCAGTGGCCACATTATTAAGTACACCTGTACACCTGCTCATTAATGCAAATTTCTAATCGGTCAATTACATGGCAGCGACTCAGTGCATCGGAGCATGCAAACATAGTCAAGAGGTGCAGTTGTTTTTCAGAGCAAGCATCAGAACGGGGAAGAAATGTGATCTAAGTGATTTTGACCATGGAATGATTATTGGTGCCAGATGTTGTGTTTGAGCATCTCAGAAAGTGCTGATCTCCTGGGATTTTCACGCACAATAGTCTCTAGATTTTACAGAGAATGGTACAAACCTCCCCTCCCCGCCCCCCCCCCCCAAAAAAATCCATTGAGCAGCATTTAGAAACATAGAAAATCTGCAGCACAATACAGGCCCTCTGGCCCACAAAGTTGTGCCGAACATGTCCCTACCTTAGAAATTACTAGGCTTACCCATAGCCCTCTATTTTTCTAAGCTCCATGTATTTATCGAAAAGCCTCTTAAAAAACCCTATCGTATCCGCCTCCACCACTGCTGCCGGCAGCCCATTCCACACACTCACCACTCTCTGAGTAAAAAACTTACCCCTGACATCTCCTCTGTACCTACTCCCCAGCACCGTAAAACTGTGTCCTCTTGTGGCAACCATTTCAGCCCTGGGGAAAAGGCCGCTGACCATCCACACGATCAATCCCTCTCCTCATCTTATACACCTCTATCAGGCCACCTGTCATCCTCCTCCGCTCCAAGGAGAAAAGGCCGAGTTCACTCAACTGTGGGTGAAAATACCTTGTTAATGAGAGGAGTCAGGAGAGAATGGACTGTGTCAAGCTGACAGGAAAGTGACACTAGCACAAATAGGCATGCATCACAACAGTTATCGTCCCCTTGGACCACAATGTTGTACCAAACTAATTAAACTAGTAATTTAGTAAACTAGTGGTTTAGTAATTAAACTAGTAGAAGCCCGAAGGCACACACTCAGTGATTCAGAAACAGCTTCTTCCCCTTTGACATCTGATTTCTGAATGGACATTCAACACAAGAACACTATCTCACCACTCTGTTTTGCACTACTTATATTAATTTAACTATTTAATATACATTTATATACTATCTATAATTCAGTTTTTTTTCTATATTCATCATGTATTGCATTGTACTGCTGCAATGGAAGAGGACTGGGAGACTTTTAAGGAGCAACAGAAGTTAACTAGAAAGGTAATACGGGGGGGAAAAGATGAGGTGCAAAGGTAAGCTAACCAAGAATATAAAGGAGGATGGTAAAAGCTTCTTTAGGTATGTGAAGAAGAAAAAATTAGTTAAGACCAAAGTTGGGCCCTTGAAGACAGAAACGGGTGAAATTATTACGGGGAACAAGGAAATGGCAGACGAGCTGAACAGGTACTTTGGATCTGTCTTCACTAGGGAAGACACAAACAATCTCCCAGATGTAATAGCGACCAGAGGACCTAGGGTAACAGAGGAACTGAGGGAAATTCGCATCAGGCACGAAATGGTGTTGGGTAAACTGATGGGACTGAAGGCTGATAAATCCCCAGGGCCTGATGGTCTGCATCCCAGGGTACTTAAGGAGGTGGCTCCAGAAATCGTGGATGCATTGGTAATCATTTTCCAATGTTCTATAGATTCAGGATCAGTTCCTGCGGATTGGAGGGTAGCTAATGTTATCCCACTTTTTAAGAAAGGAGGGAGAGAGAAAACAGGCAATTACAGACCACTTAGTCTGACATCAGTGGTGGGGAAGATGCTGGAATCAATTATAAAAGATGAAATAGCGGCATATTTGGATAGCAGTGACAGGATAGGTCCGAGTCAGCATGGATTTACGAAGGAGAAACCATGCTTGACTAATCTTCTGGAATTTTTTGAGAATATAACTATGAAAATGGACATGGGAAAGCCAGTGGATGTAGTGTAACTGGACTTTCAGAAAGCCTTTGATAAGATCCCACATAGGAGGTTAGTATGCAAAATTAGAGCAAATGGTATTGGGGTAGGGTACTGACATGGATTGAAAATTGGTTGGCAGACAGGAAACAAAGAGTAGGGATTAATGGGTCCTTTTCAGAATGGCAGGTAGTGACTAGTGGGGTACCACAAGGCTCAGTGCTGGGACCGCAGCTATTTACAATACACATTAATGATTTAGATGAAGGGATTAAAAGTAACATTAGCAAATTTGCAGATGACACAAAGCTGGGTGACAGTGTGAAATGTGAGGAGGATGTTATGAGAATGCAGGGTGACTTGGACAGGCTGGGTGAGTGGGCAGATGCATGACAGATGCAGTTTAATGTGGATAAATGTGAAGTTATCCATTTTGATGGCAAGAACAGGAAGGCAGATTGCTATCTGAATGGTGTCAAGTTAGGAAAAAGGGAAGCACAATGAGATCTGGGTGTCCTTGTTCATCAGTCACTGAAGTAAGCATGCAGGTACAGCAGGCAGTGAAGAAAGCTAATGGCATGCTGGCCTTCATAACAAGGGGAGTTGAGTATAGGAGCAAAGAGGTCCTTCTGCAGTTGTACAGAGCCCTGGTGAGACCACACCTGGAGTATTGTGTACAGTTTTGGTCTCCAAATTTGAGGGAGGACATTCTAGTTATTGAGGGAGTGCAGCATAGGTTCACGAGGTTAATTCCCAGGATGGCGGGACTGTCATATGTTGAATGATTGGAGCGACTGGGGTTGTATACACTGGAATTTAGAAGGATGAGAGTGGATCTGATTGAAAAATATAAGATTATTAAGGGATTGGACACGCGAGAGGCAGGAAACATGTTCCCAATGTTGGGGGAGTCCAGAACCAGAGACCACAGTTTAAGAATAAGGGGTAGACAATTTAGAACGGAGTGGAGGAAAAACTTTTTTACACAGAGGGTTGTGGTTCTGTGGAATGCTCTGCCTCAGAAGGCAGTGGAGGCCAATTCTCTGGATTCTCTCAAGAAAGAGTTAGATAGAGCTCTTAAAGATAGCGGAGTGAAGGGATATGGGGAGAAGGCAGGAAAACGGTACTGATTGTGGATGATCAGCCATGATCACAGTGAATGGTTGTGCTGGCTCGAAGGGCTGAATGGCCGACTCCTGCTCCTGTTGTCTATTGACAAAGTTAACAAATGTCATGGCATATGCCGGTGATATTAAACCTGGTTCTGATTTTGACTAAAGGAATCCCTTTTGCCTCCACAATATCTGCATGCTCTCATTCTCTGCACATTCAAATGCCCATCCAAAAACCTCAGAAACATCAGTAACACTTTTAGGTACCCAGCACTCTCTGTGTAAAAACTTGCCCTGCATGTCTCCTTTGAACTTACCCCTTCTCACCTTAAATGCACACTCCATTCTTTAAGAGACAGTTCCACCATGGGAAGAGGTTACTGGCTGTCTAGTCTTTCCAGGTCTTCCATCACTTTTCAAACTACTATCAGCTCTCCCCTCAGATGCTCCATGGAAAAGAACACAAGTATTCCCAATCTCTCTAAAGATCCTAATCCTAATCTCTAATCTCTAATCCAGACAGTATCCAGGTAAACCTCTTGCACACTCTCTCAAAGCCTGTGCATAATTCGTGTGATGGAATAACAAGAACTGAATGCAATTCTCCAGATACAGCAAACTAGAGTTGTACACAACAGCAATATTATTCCCTGACTCTTGAACTCATTCCCTTAAGTAATAAAGACAATGATACCATACACTATTTTCAAAGGTTTCAATAGGTACATTTAATGGCAGAGAAATGTATACAATATACATCCTAAAATACTTTTTCTTCACAAACACAGAGGAGTGCCCTAAAGAATGAAGGACAGTTAAATGTCAGAACTCCAAAGCCCCCCCACCTCCCCCCTCCCACGTGTAAGCAGCAACAAAGCAAAGATCCCACCCTCACTCACCAGCAAAAAAAATATTGGCGCCCCCCCCGCCCCCACCGAGCACTCAAGCATGCAGCAAAGCATCAATAAAGACACAGACTTGCAGTACCCCAAAGACTACTCGTTCACCCAATACTTGACATACCACAAGCTCTCTCTCTCTCCTTAATAAGGGAAAAAGAGATGTCTCCATTTCACAGCAAAAGAGGAAGAGAAATAACAAACAACTCGCTTATTTACGATGTTAAAAGTCCGAGCTTTTTCCGAGCTCTGTGCCCAAAGAACTCGGGTCTGGGCACACAGCTAGAGATCTTCCGAATCCCACAACACACCGACTTCCTGCAGAGGCACTGACCTCGAGTCTTCCCGCCTCCAGAGCCACAACATCCCGAAACTCCAAAGGTGAGCTAATCTTCTAGGCCACGCCCTTGGCATATCGAATAACGGCCAGTCGTGACCCCGAGAGTAGGTCCCATTCCTGCAAAGACCCACCATCAACCTTTCTGCAGCATCTCTTGCAAAAGGTACGCTGTGAAAACAAGTGAGCCAAGCATCATCAGTGATTTGTTCGAAAGAACTGTTTCAATCCAGAAGCATGCAAGAAAAGCTGGAAATGGCATTTTAAGAAGGGAATACTTCCCCAAAGACCTCTTCTGCAATCATTATGCTGTCCAAACATGTTTTACCTAGTTTCTTATCGCAAACAGGAGAAAATCAGTAGATGCTGGAAATCCAAGCAAATGCTAGAGGAAGTGAGCAGAACACGCAGAAT
Organism: Mobula hypostoma; assembly: GCF_963921235.1. Lineage (NCBI taxonomy): Eukaryota > Metazoa > Chordata > Chondrichthyes > Myliobatiformes > Myliobatidae > Mobula > Mobula hypostoma. Next base: position 113,995,468 of record NC_086106.1, on the reverse strand, counting down.
CTGTGGAAAAGAGTAAATAGTCGACGTTGTGGGTCGAGACCCCTTATCAAGACCTGTTGACTGTACTCTTTTCCATAGCTGCTGCCTGGCCTGCTGTGTTCCTCCAGCATTTTGTATGTGTTACCTATTTTCTTTGTTGTTTGTAAATCTTTCTTAACTGTAAATATATTTGGATTATTTAGTGTTATAATAGTTCAATCTTCCAAATCAACAAGTGATTCATTGGGAACTCTGTACACTCTCCATTGAACAATTCATCACACTCAGGATAACTGTTAGATTTGAGTTATATTAATTCTACCCTGCAGCTGATAAAAAATGAAGTGTCTTTTTCTTCGCTTAATATAAAGAGCGAACTTTAGAAGGGGAAAAATAACCCCCAATTTCCACATTTAACCTGAAGACTGATTGCATGCATGCAATTCTCCTGACATCTGCTATTATTTATTAACTTGTACTAATTGTTTAATTGGACAGAACTACCACGCACTTTTGAGGTTTGTTCACAGCTGTGAGATTTCCAGCTACCATGGAAAAGAGGAAGGGAACTCAAGAGCAAATGGAGCAACTGGTAGATGGGTATAAAAGAAGAGAAGAAGATATATTTACATGTTTGTGTATTGGACATACAAGGATGAATAATTCCCTATACAGAATGAATATGCATGAAACTGGCATCTGTAGGGAGTGATCTGTCCAGAAACAGTGCAGCATATATTGTTTGACTGCAGGTGCAAAGGAAACATCTAATTGCTAAATTATGATCCTTGGAATAGACACATTTTTACATGGAAAGTTTGTTAGGATATCACTGCTACAGTAATGTATATAAGTGCATATTTGTCTTTCTGAAAAGCAGTAGACTTTATGATATTATTTGATTTTTTTGGGGGTGTGTGGAATTTAGTGGATATACTTCCTGTCTCTTTACTCCACACTCCAACTCAGTTGGTGGTAGTAATGCACCTGATGTTCATCTGCCAGCTGCCATTAAACCTTACAAAAAGAAGAAGAGCAAGTGAAGAAGCTGACTAAAACTCCAATTACTTTGCATTACTCACAACTATTATTCTTGCTGTTTGATAGGACAGGCTTGTTCATAGCCTGCTTGCTGAGTTTATCAAATGACAACAAAACATTTGAGGCTTTGGTTGCCTTTGCCTGATAAACAACAGGCAAAAGGACCAATTGCAGTACCGGCAGGCTCTTCAGGACAGTAAGACCTGCGCACTGAGCCTAGAGACAAAGGCTGAGCTTGTTTGGAACTTCAGGAGCTTTAAGCTGTACCTAAAACATTGAGTGAGGGTCTTCAGGCTCCTGTAACTCTTCCCTGATAGGAGCAGTGAGAAGAGTAATGTTCACCAGTTTCCAAATCAGCTGCTTAGGTCCTTCTAGCCTCGAGCAGCATGGCAGAGACTAACGAAGCAGACCTGCAGCCTGCTGCAGATGTACTTCAGATATCCACAATAGATCTGGAGGAACCTTTGCATAAAAACCAGACAGGGGCTCCACCAGCGCTGCTGCACTGTGACCCTCCATAGAATGATACACCCCAGTGGCTTCGTATGCAGTATGATACACATTGGGTGTCGGCGGAGGGGAAAGAGGATGGTGATGAGAAAGGAAAGCTGTGAGGGTGATGAACACTCGCTGCTCACATCACGTCTCAGGCCACATTCCCAGGTTTGCAGAAAGTGAGTGCATGCAAATATGTGTGGCGGCGATTCACCGCACTACCCCAGCCCTTTCTCCCACTACTACTGATGCAAAGCAGTCCAGCAAACAATACACCATCCATTTCAGTCCAGTTCATTCATCAACCAAGAATGGACTTGTTAATGGTGAAAAGTAACAAAACGTATGTATTTCAGTTGGAGGACAGGAATATCTTAGGCTCTCATCTATGTGCCATTGGGAAGCACATTTTTTAATATATTTGCTCATTTACTGAATGTTACTAGAAAGCCAGCACTAACTGATAGTAACTAAGCACAAGGGCAGTGCGGTCGCATAGCGGTTAGTGTTACACTTTTACAACGCCAGCGATCAGTGATCGGAGTCCAATTCCTGCTGTTGACTGTAACGAAGTTTTACATTCTCCACATTACAACATGGTTTCCTTCTGCTGCTCCAGTTTCTTTCCACATTCCAAAGACGTACTCATTAGGGTGGTAAGTTATGGACTTGCAATGTTGATGCCAGAAGCATGGGGACATTTGCCATCTGCCTCCAGCACGTAGTCGTCATGTTTGTTGTTGGTGCAAATGACACATTTCACTGTATGTTTCGATGTTTCAATGTAACTGTGAAAATAAAGCTAATGATTACCTGTAATCTAATTCCTCTACATTAATGATCGTTATGAAGTTGGTGGTGGGTAGTTTCCTGAACTATTTCAATCCACAATGTTGACAGGAACAAAGTTCCAAAATATAGAGCCGGTGATACTGAAAGGATAGGAAAGTACCTACCATGCGGGTTAATGTGTAAGCTGGCAAAGGAATTTGCTGTCTTTGTCCTTCTATATAGCACTATCATGTTTCATTCAAAGAAAACCTTTCTCGTCACACGAGGTGATGTAAATCCCTTTCATTTGGTGAGACCCCTGTTCGAATATCCGACATGCTCTTGGTTGATGACCTTGGATTGTGGAATCAGGAAAGTCTTGACAAAAGCCTGCCCATTGTTGGGATGTAATTGGCCATCAGTTCATGAGGCAGGCAGCTGTGTGACAGCCTAAGGTGGTAGACAAGTAGAGGGTGCCGTCAGGGTAAGAAGGGATTTGTGTGGAGTTCCCTCTTATGCTAGAATCTGTCTCTCAGAGAAGGCATTTGCCTCTATTTTGGTAGAGAGCATGGAGAACAAGATGAGGCAAAGTTCAAGGGGTGCAGCATTTTACCTTAGATGCCAGACTTGTCTAAGAGCAGAATGTGATGGTTATGGCAAGATGTGCATGGATTCATTTGACAGCAATGTTTGTTCCACAGAACTAGCCACTCTGTCACACTGTTATAGAAAAAGCCAATGTCACAATGCCCTGCAGCATCATCCCACTCTCCCCTGAAGGTTGACAGATCTGTTTTCTTTGCATCGCAAATGTGCTTGAAAGACCTGTCAGAACATTGCAACCTCTCCCAGCATGCAATAATTATCTTTCCCATTGACAGCTCCCCAGAGCAGAACATCTGTGACCAGCACACCAGCGCATGGAGAGGACAAGTAAGCATGCCCTTTATTCCGGTGTGTCTCAGGAGGACTCATGTCCTTTGAGGATATTTCATCTGTGGCAACCAAAGTACGTGCAATGAACTTCTGTCAGCGATCAACGATATGTATCAGTATTTGCAAGGTAATAATGTCACAGCCTCATTTTATGAAGATGATTGTCTTTCTCTTATTTTAAGATGAAGTCTCTGCTTTTGAATTATAAATACAAACAGATTCTGCTGAGTCCCTCCAGCATCTGTTGCCTGCTCTGGATTTCTAACATCTGCAGAATCTTTTGTGTTTATGATTTGTTGCTCTTCTTATCCTGGCTTCCTCTCCAGTACTGATGAAGAGTCTCAGCCCCAAATATCGACCCTTCATTCCTTTCCATAGATGCTGCCTGACCAGCTGAGTTACTTATCTGTTATATAAAATAAAGGCATCTGTTAGTCTTGCGAGACCATGGATCTGCACCTGGAAAGTTTTCACTCTTCAGAGCGCAGGCCTGGGCAAGGTTGTATGAAAGACCAGCAGTTGCCCATGCTGCAAGTCTCCCCTCTCCACGACACTGATGTTGTCCAAGGGAAGGACATTAGGACCCATACAGCTTGGCACCAGTGTCGTTGCAGAGCAATGTGTGATTAAGTGCCTTGCTCAAAGACACAACATGCTGCCTCGGCTGGGGCTCGAACTCACGAACTTCAGATTGATAGTCGAATGCCTTAACCACTTGGCCACGTGCCCACGGGCCCATATATGTTATGTATGATTACATATGAGTTATATCTGCATATAGGAGGAAGATTGAAAATATGGCTGAGTGGCGTCATAACAACAACCTCTCACTCAATATCAGCAAGATCAAAGAGTTGATTATTGACTTCTAGAGAGGGAAACAAGAGGTCCATTGGCCAGTTCTCTTCGGAGGATCAGAGATGAAGAGGGTCAGCAACTTTGAATTCTTCAGTGTTATCATTTCAAAGGATCTGTCCTGGGCCCAGCAAATGAGTGCAACTATGAAGAAAACACGGCAGCATCCTTACTGCCTTAGGAGTCGGCAGAGATTTGGTATGACATCTAGAACTTTGACAAACTGGTATGGAGCCACCAATATCCTTGAATGGAAAATCCGGCAAAAAGTAGTGGATTCAGTCCAGACCAGCACGGATAAAGCCATCCGAACCATTGAGCACATCTACATAAAATGCAGTCAGAGGAAAGCAGTATCCATCATCAGGGTTCCCCACTACCCAGGCCTAGCTCGCTTCTCACTGCTGCCATCAGGAAGAAGGCACAAGAGCCTTAGGACTCACACCAGCAGGTTCAAAACCAGTTACTCCCCTCAACCATCAGGCTTTTGAACAAAAGAGGATAGATTTACTCATCCCATCATTGAATTATTCCCACAACCAATGGACTCACTTTTAAGGATACTTCATCTCATGTTCTCGATATTTATTACTATTTATTTACATCTGCATTTGCACAATTTGTTGTCTTCTGCGCTCTGGTTGAACACCTTAATTGGGCAGTCTTCCACTGATTCTGTTATAGTTACTATTCTATAGATTTGTTCAGTGTGCCCACAAGAAATTGAATCTCAGGATTGTATATAGCGATATATGTGTACTTTTATAATAAATTTATCAAAAACAGGTTTGTTATCACTAGCATGTGTCGTGAAATTTGTTAACTTAGCAGCAGCAGTTCAATGCAATACATAGTAGAGAAGAAGAAAAAAAAGAATAAAATAATAATAATAAATAAATAAATTACCATATACATATATTGAATAGGTTAAAAATCATGCAAAAACCAGAAGTAATACATATTAGAAAAGTAAGGTAGTGTTCAGAGATTCAATGTCCATTTAGGAATCTGATGGCAGAGGGGAAGAAGCTGTTCCTGAATTGCTGAGTGTGTGCCTTCAGGCTTCTGTACCTCCTACCTGATGGTAACAGTGAGAAAAGGGCATGCCCTGGGTGCTGGAGGTCCTTAATAATGGATGCTGTCTTTCTGAGACACCGCTCCTTGAAGGTATCCTGGGTACTTTGTAGGCTAGTGCCCAAGATGGAGCTGACTAAATTTACAACCATCTTCAGCTTCTTTCGTTCCTGTGCATTAGCCCTCCCCTGACCAGACAGTGAAGCAGCCTGTCAGAATGCTCTCCACAGTACATCTATAGGAGTTCATGAGTGTGTTTGTTGACATGCCAAATCTCTTCAAACTCCTAATAAAGTATAGCCGCTGTCCTGCCTTCTTTATAACCGCATCAATATGTTGGGACCAGGTTAGGTCCTCAGAGATTTTGACACCCAGGAACTTAAAATTGCATCCTGACATAGGTGTTTGTGTTGTCCAGGTGGTCTAAGGCAGTGTGAAAAGTCATTGAGATTGCATCTGTCGTTGACCTTTTGTGACGATAGGCAAATTGTGATGGGTCCAGGTCCTTGCTGAGGCAGGGGTTCCGTCTAGTCACGACCAACCTCTCAAAGCATTTCATCACTGTAGATGTGAGTGCTACTGGGCAATAGTCATTACGAAAGCTCACATTATTCTTCTTGGGCACTGGTGTAATTATTGCCTTTTTGAAGCAAGTAGGAACTTCCACCCATAGCGGTGAGAAGGTGAAAATATCCTTGAATACGCCTGCCAGTTGGTTAGCAAAGTTTTCAGAGCCTTACCAAGTACTCCATCAGGACCTTCCAGCTTGCGAGGGATCACCCTCTTTAAAGACAGCCTAACATTGGCTGAACAAAGTTCAAAATTACTTTGAACTTTGAGTTCCTCTAGCATTGTGTGTGTGTTGCTCTTTATATTTGAATTATACATGATTTGGTTCCCAGTTTGTTGAAGGGTCTCCTAATGTCCTACTCGCAGGAATGCTGAGATATAACTGTTTCACAGCTTCCTCCTTGCTGGCTGTTATTGTTCTGTAATCCATAAAGGAGCTGGTCTGGTTTGCTTCCTCTTCCATTTCTGCTGCACATTATTCTTGTTGAGAAAAAGAGTAGACCCCAGTGCAGGGTTAATGGGAAATGTTAACTGAATGGATGAAGCACCTTTGGCAGGGATGAGACAAAGAGCATTTGTGTCTGCGTGGATGATAAATGAGGGGGAGAGGAAGGATATAAAAAGTAAGGGGCAGTTAATGTTCAGGCAGTGGAAAGACAAAGAATATTTGTTTATGGGTGAATGCTAAATGATGGGGAGAGAAGGGTATAGAAATTAAAAGGCAATTAATGTTCAAGTTCAATTCTCATTCAACCATACATGAATATCGTCAAACAAAAGAGTGTTCCTCGAGGACCAAGATACAACACACAGATACCAACAGCACATAGCACATTGCACAAATAGCACATATGGTTATGAATTCATAAAAACATATTGTTACAAAGGAAAAATAATAAGTCTCTGAGTAGCATGACTATAGTCCCAGTCGAGCTTGTCTTTCCACTGAGTAGACACTGCAGAGCAGCAACAATGGGTGGAGCCAGGCGCCAACCAGGCACGACTCCAGCATGCCTCACAAAGACTCCATTACACCACCTTGGCATCCCCTCCCTTGGTCGGCTGCGACAGGCAAGTCCACAGCTTCATCCTAGTCCTCACAACAACGGAGTCAATGTAGCTTCCTACCATCAATCTTTCCAATGAACCAGTGAACCAAACTTGCAGTACACCACATTTCCAACATCCAGCAAAGTCTTGAGATCCCGACAAAAACATCCAAGACAATCACTCGCACTGCACACCATAACGGTGTGCAACAATTCCAGGCAACTGCACAACAACGTTAAGCAAAAAGTCCAGCTCCATTGCTATTGAACAACTCGCTGATGGGATAGTCCTGCAGTACTTGATGTTTCTAGTATCCAGCAGTGATTTGTATTCTTAAAATAAAGATGTACAGGCTGAATAAAATGCATCCTTGATTGGGCCCAGAGTGGTTGCTGCATCTGAGTACACCGCCATCTTACAGGAATGAGGGCTAATGTGGTAGATCAGTAATATGATTTGGGTGGGAGTATGTTGATCCACACAGCAAGACATAGGCAAAGGTCCATTTGTTGACCTTAGTTTTCTTAACCAGCATAGGTCATTGAAGTATTTCCTACTGAATTCAGGCACATGCAAAATGCTACAATGCCTTGATCTCCGGCCATACCAAGTAAATATCTTACTCCAGTTATAAGTCAGAAACTCTGCCCTGGACGGTCCCAAGCCTGGCTGTGAAAGGCAGAGGGTTGGGCATGGGGCTAGCAATTCCATCCTGTAAAAACCCAGAGCTACAGAAACTTCAACAGTAGCTTCAAAGACCTCATCCCTGGGAGAGGAAGGATTTTCGCCTAGAATATACACCTGGGGACAACTTGAAAGACTGGCCCAGGATAGAGGACTCTATCACATTGCTTTTGATGGCCTATACCCCAATAGTGGTGATGGACAGAAGAAGTCAGAAGTCAGAATACTACAGAGCAGTGCAGGCTCTTTGGCCTATAATTGTTGTGCCTACTCCACAATTATTCTTACTCTTCCGTCCTACATAGCCCATATTTGTCCATTTCTTTTTCTTTCATATATGTGCCAATGTACAAGTCTCTTAAATGTTCCTAATGTGTCAACCTCTACTGCCATCCCCAGCAGTGCACTCCAGGCACTTGCTGTGTTTACTCTGTGTAAGAAACAAATCTACATCTGACACTTCCCTAAACTCTCCTCCACTCCCTCCAAAGGATGTCCTCTGGTATTAGCCATTGCTGGCCGGGTAAGGGCCGGTTGTCCACTCTACCTATGCTTCCCAATTACTGGAAAAGGCCATTCCAAATTTTTAACATCCCCAGAAGAACCTTAAGGTAGAAATGAATGCAGCCTTTTGCTAGACCTGAATTTAAATCTCTTCTTTCCAGCTCTTTCAAACCCCATCTTCAGATCAGAACTTTAAATGGCAATCGAGAATGTCATTTTAGCTAGCCGTATATAGAATGTCAAATCCAGAAGTAAAAATTTAGGAATGAATCTGTGATAAAATATCACAGGCAAATGTATCAAACGTCATTCTGACTATCTCATGCATTGTTACAACCCCTCCCCATCACACTCAATATGTTTGTAAGTTCATGTCAAGACCTAAGATTGAGTATTGAGAATTAAACAAAAGAAAATGTCCAAGATTGCTAATGGGACAGCCAGGAAACTGCATGACAAACAACAACATCATCTACAACATATATCCATTTTAATACAGTAAAATGTTCCTAGATGCTTCATAAGCACATTAAAAAACATAGTCCATATAAAGACAGGCTTGTCAGAGGAGTAGGTTTAAGTGACAATCATTGACTTTCCTTTTTCACAGTTCTGAAGAAAGGTATTCAGTGTGAAACATCAACTGTTCCTCTTTCTACACACACCATCTGAGTCTTTACAGCTTTGTCTGTCTTTGTTATAGTAGGTTTAAATAAAAGCTTAAATAAACAGTGAGGGTGACAAAAGTGGACATTTTTCCAGAAATAAGCAGTTGCAAAGAACTCAAAAATATGATGTTTTCTGACATTGTTAAAATTGAATTAGAATCCCTTTACTTCCTTCAAGATTACCATGTAAAACTTGTTCTGGACTGGAAACTTCCTATTTTGCTCAATCAAGATTCAAGATTGTTTATTATCATTCTTCACCACGTAAGTGTAAAGGAGAATAAAATGATTCTTTTTCTGAATCCAGTACACTAGAAAAAACACAATAAATATAAAGAACACAATAAAAAAATTTTAAAAATCAAAACAAATACAAATATAAAAACAATCCTACAAAAACACAATGGACAAGTAACTGTTACATACGTAAAGTAGACTGATTGGATGTACATTAAGTGAAACTAGGGTATATGTATGTAGTGGTGGTTTCCAGTAAGACAGATGCAGCAACTTCTCTGGGTCCAACCAAAGGTGTTATTGTCATTTTAAATGTCTTCTTTATGATTGCAAGACACAGCTGGACCTGAAGAACTTTAAGAACTGCAGGTCTACCACAGCAGCGAGTTGTTCGATAGTGGGGGACCTGGAGGAGATGGATTTGGTGTGGACCATGCTGCTGCCTGCTATAGAAAAGCATCAGAGTCAGTGTGTGAAGATGTTGTGCAGTCAATCAGCAAGTGATTGTCTTGGATGTTTATCTTGTGATCACAAGACCCTGTTGGACATTGGTAAGATAAAATACTGCAAATCTGGTTCATCGGTTTATCGAAGAGACCGATGGTGGGGGAGCTGCATGGACTTGGTTGTAGTGCAGGCTAGGCTCCATGCCACGGTTTCACCTCTTGCAGCCACCCAGGCAAGGATACGCCAGAAGTAACCTGGCACAGCGTAATTCTGGATGGGGTGCTGCCCTCCAGTGTTTGCTCAGTGGAAGACAATCTGGATTGTGTGGCTGTGGACTGCTGCAAACTTCTTCTTGCTGACAACATCCATGCATCATCAGTCTACAGGATATAACATTCAGGGACTTGGGCTATGTTATATTTTTTGTGTAACTGTGTGCTTACTATCTTATATGTGCTGTATGTGCTGTGTATGACTGTCGGTACTGTGTTTTGCACCTTGGCCTCAGAGAGCCGCTGTCTCCTTTGGCTGTATTCATGGATATTCATGTATAGTTGAATGACATTAAACTTGAACTTGCTGTTCATATTGAATTAGAGAAAAAGAGTTGAAGGCTTAAAATGCAAAGCATTACCAAAACAGAAAAAAAAATTAGGAAATAAATCAAGATTTTATTTTGTTTGAAAAGATTGCTTATTTGACCTAGAAGGAAAGATTAAAAGGGATATAATATTCAGAGTGATATAGAAAAATTGGATTTAGATAGGCATAGAGTCTTGATTTTTGTGCAAGAAAAAGAACATTTTTATTTATTCAATCTTAGGACAGTCAAGGAAGCAAGGGAATACTAATGAAATGAGGAAATGATTACTGCCATAAGATAGAGTCAAAGGAGAATGCAGATGCTGGAATCCAAAGAAGCAAACAATCCTCTGAAAGAACTCACTGGATCAAGCAGCACCTGTGGGAGGAAACAACTGTCTACATTTTGGGTCTAAACTCTAATCTTGACCGTGAGTAGAGAGGGAAGATGGCCAATATAAAGAAAAGGGGCAGTAGTTACACAAGAACCATTGGATGATTGGTGGATTGTGGAAGGGGGAAGGATGGGCTAAGGCCTGGTGGATGACTGGAAGACTGTACAAGGGTGAAGGATGAAGGGACAAGACCTGGTGGATGATTGGTCGACTGTGCAAGGGTGAATGATGAAGAGATGAGGCCCGTTGCATGATTGGTGGACTGTGGAAAAGTGAAGGATGATAGGATAAGGCCCATTGGATGATTGGTGGACTGAGGAAAGGTGAAGGATGGGGATGAGGCCTGGTGAATATTTGGTAGACTGTGGAAGGGTGAAGAACAGATCAAGCCAGATATGAAAAAGGGGAGAAGTAGAGTTGGGCAGCAGTGGATAATAAGTGGAGGCAGACCATAAAAAAGGCAGAAGGAAACAAAAACTTAGTTTGTAGTTTTGATCCAAAACGACAACAAATCCTTTCTTCCCACATATGCTTTTTGATCCATTGAGTTCCTCCAGCAGTAAAGCACAGGCTGCAGGTTTTAAAAAAAGTTAAAAAAAAACAGACAACAAATCATGTTTGGGCGCTGACTTGGTAAAGGGGCTTGTAAAGGATGTCAGGTTCATATCCTGCAGGCAGAACACACAAATGTTGCAGTAGCATATTGTTATCCTTGTAATATCAGAGTTTGAAAATGGGTGACTGAATTAAAATACACTCTTATTCATCCAACTATCTGGCCTTTTATGCACAGCCTATTAAAAAAACTCACTTTCCCTTTACTAATTGCAATCCAAGCTTTGCAAGGATTGATAAGCTGTCCTGATTTAAATAAAATGACCACAAAAGGACCACAACCTTGCCATTGGGTTTGGAGACTTGCATGCCTGAATGACCCAGAGGGCTATGCTGGCTTGAGTCAGGGATTTATGTTTTGGCTCTTTGTAGGGTCACCCATGCCAAACCGGTCAAAGGGTAGAGGCCAGACTAAGAGTGGTCCACCGGTCCTTAAGGTTCAAGGATTCAGCTGAGGGAAAACAATCCTGGCTAGTCAAACAAAACTGATATGGAAACATCAATGAAGAATCCTTTCTATATCTGTGTGTGACGATACTGAGGCTCGACACAGGACTTGCATGGCTTTGTTCTTTTGTAATGTGCCATGTTGTATGACGTGAGTGATCATGATCTTTCCACAACCATGATTGTCCTTGACACGTTTTTCTACAGAGGTGGTTTGCCATTGCCTTCTTCTGGGCAGTGTCTTTTCAAGACGGCTGACATCAGCCATTAATCAATATGCTTCAGAGACTGTCTGCCTGGCATCTGTGGTTGCACAACCAAGAATTGTCATACACACTAGCTACACAGACAATCTTCCACCACCAGCTCCCATTTGTTCACATGACCCTGATGGGGGGGCGGGTGGTGGGGAGTGGGGAGGGGATGGATGTTGCTTAGCAGGTGTTACACCTTGCCCAAGAGTGATCTGCAGGCTAGCGGAGGGAAGGAGTGCTTTACATTTCCTTTGGTAGAGATGTATCTCCACCCGGCCACGCATTGCGTACAGTAGTGAAGACTGACAGGAAGCTACTGGCATGATGAAGGAAGCCCTAAACTCCACAAAGGTGGAGGACCTTATGGGCAGTAAGTACTACAAAAGAACATTCTTATGAGTGTAAATAGATGTTAAAACGTGGGTGATATGCAGGGATCTCAATGAAGGACTATCAAAATGAGGAGGCCTACAAGTCTGCAATCAATGGCCAATTCTTCATGAATAGCTGGATAGGCCAATCACTGATGATCACTAGTGTGTTGGCACGTGGCCAAGTGGTTAAGGCATTGGACTAGCGACCTGAAGGTTGTGAGTTCGAGTCCCAGCCGAGGGAACGTGTTGTGTCCTTGAGAAAGGCACTTCATCACACATCACTCTGTGACGAAACTGGTGCCAAGCTGTATGGGTCCTAATGCCCTTCCCTTGGACAACATTGGTGTCATGGAGAGGGGAGACTTGCAGCATGGGCAACTGCTGTTCTTCCACACAACCTTGCCCAGGCCTGCGCCCTGGAGAGTGAAGACTATCCAGGCGCAGATCCATGGTCTCACAAGATGATCACTAAAGTTTCCTTACTAGTGCAAATTCTCTAGACATGAATTAGTCCATGCTTGGAGTATATGGAACATCGACCATTGCAGCACAGTACAGGCCCTTCAGCCCATGACCTTGTGTTGACCCTTTAACCTATTCTAAGATCAATCAAACTCCTCCTTTCCCATTTTCCTATCATCCTATCTAAGAGCTCCTTTAATGCCTCTGATGTATCTGTCTCTACAACTCCCTTGGCAGTGCATTCCTGATATTCACTACTCTCTCTGTTTAAAAAAAGCTTGCTTCCGACATGTCCCCATACTTCCCTCCAATCCCCTCTTTTCATCTTGCACACCTCCATCAAGTCTCCTCCCATTCTCCTTCGCTCCAAAGAGAATGTGCAGTAGATTGGTTCTGTTCAAGCATGCAGTCATTGCTTTAGAATTAAACCTCTTTGTCAAAAAAAAAGGAAAAAGTTGTGTGCTTTATCCAAAGGAAAGTGCCATAAATCCAGTAAATGCTGTTCAATTCGAACCCAGGCATTAACTCTCCAGTGTCTGTGGCATGAGGTTGGGTCATGCCAGGCCAAGAGGAATAATCATTTGATCAGCTAATTAGGAATGGTGAAGCCAGCACATAGAGAGCCCTGCATCCAGCTGGCTGCTCCGCACAGCAACATCACAGTCCCCACCGACATTGGGACGTCAAGCACTGGATCTCAATTATTGATATTGGTATTGTCACATAACCATATAACAATTACAGCACGGAAACAGACTATCTCGGCCCTTCTAGTCCGTGCCGAACTCTTAATCTCACCTAGTCCCACCGACCTGCGCTCAGCCCATAACTCTCCATTCCTTTCCTGTCCATATAGTTGTCCAATTTAACTTTAAATGACAACACCTAACCTACCTCAACCACTTCTGCTGGAAGCTCGTTCCACACAGCTACCACTCTCTGAGCAAAGAAGTTCCCCCTCGTGTTACCCCTAAACTTCTGCCCTTTAACTTTCAACTCATGTCCTCTTGTTTGAATCTCCCCCACTCTCAATGGAAAAAGCCCATCCACGTCAACTCTATCTATCCCCCTCATAATTTTAAATACATCTATCAAGTCCCCCCTCAACCTTCTATGCTCCAAAGAATAAAGACCGAACTTGTTCAACCTTTCTCTGTAACTTAGGTGATGAAACCCAGGTAACATTCTAGTAAATGTAGCTAGGTACAACGAAACTCTTCTTGTGCGTACTGTGCATACAGATCAACTCATTACATAGTGTATTGAGCTAGAATAAGGTAGCAGAATAACAATGCAAAGTGTAAAAGCTACTGAGGGAGTGTAGGGTCCTGCCTTTAATAAAGTCAGGGCCATCCATGTGAAGAGCTGAATAAGCATCTGCAAAAAAGAACATCAGTACCAGGAAAGGGAGAGAGTAAGGCCTTGGCCAACGATCATCAAGGATACTGAATATCAGACGTCCGGACTGTCTGTCTGCAGGCATTATGGATGCATTGCTTCTGATTGTCCAAAGTTCCCTACTTCCTGGAAAGCTCCCGATGTGTTGGAATAATCACAAACGCAAGGTCTTTTTTCAAGAAAAGGGAATGCAGAAAGCAGGAAATGATATCCTAACTTGCTAATTATTTTTGATTAGAAAAATTAGCAGTTCATTATTAAGAAAATAGCAACAAAACAGAAAATCAAAATGCAAGCAATATTAGCATGGTTTTATGAAAATTATGTCTGACAATTATATTAAAGTTCCTTGAGGACCTGATCAGCAGACTGAGTAAAACAGGACTAGTAGATGTAAATGCATCTGGATTCCAAAAAGAATTTATGAAGGTATTACATAAAGGATATTTCCCAAAGGTAATGCTCATAGTATCAGAGATATTTTATTAACAAGGAGTGAAGGTTGACCAACAAATAAGAAACAGAGAGTTGGAATGCAGGATTATTTTCAGAATGGTGAAAAAGAACTAATGTGATGCCATTGCGATCAGCCTCAGCTCCCTACAACACTGGATTCATGAATTACATGCAACAGACATACCATCTTAAGTTTCTGATTCAGAGCCAAGGTCATAATGTTGGGCCAAGTAACTGTTTCATGCTGTATATTCCGTATCACTCCTGTAAGTAAGAAAGGTAAAATTAAAAAAGGAACTATTGATCTCATAAATGTGTTCTTAGCAAACAGTTGACATAAGAAACCGTTTACTAAAAATATATATACATATAATTAACAGCTGGATTGGATTGCATAATTAAGTAAAATATCCTTGAATCATGTATCATTTATTATATAGAATGTTAGTTCCAAACTTTCCCACATACCTTCAAAAGTACTTTGATGTATTAGGAAGGGCTCCTGGAAGAATGGCAGGGATGAATTTGGACCTTAAAATCCTGAAGGGCGAGAATCGATTTGAGCACTGAGGGAATCAATTATATCAGGAGTCTTTTTTTATTCATCAAAGGACTCAATGTAACTAATGCTCAACTGCACAGTCAGACAGAATGTGTAATAGTATTGGGGCACTGGATAACTAGATGAACAACTACTTAATCAATATAAATGACATACAATGATACAATACAAATGTGAGTTTGCTTACGTTGGAACTGGGTGAGTCTGTTTCATAATAATTGCTGCAGCTTGCTCTTTACAATGGAGAGGACCAGTAGACATAAAATACAACAGATGGAAAGGATAACTGTGTGAGAGCAAAGGATACTCAGAACAAGTAGTTTGAACTGAATAACTAGGTAAACATGAGCAAAAAGAATAAATGCGAATAACCTAACATTTCTGTCCACCAATGAACACAACAGGCATGAGATGCCTTTTCCCTAATTAATTTCAGAAATGGCATAGTTAGTTCAAATTGGATCAGTACCCTGCTAAAATTGCAAAGCCAAAGGAAACTACTGAGATTGCTCAGAAGAATCATAATGACTTAAAGAGGCATCTCAAGAAAGGTGCAGCTGTTATGCGCAAAAGAACTGATGAAAGTTCATTGACCGGAAACATCAGCTGTTTCCACTTCTACAGATGCTGGCTTACCTGATGGGAGATTTGAGCTTTTTTTTCTGTTCTTATTACAAGACCTTAAGGAGCAGAATTTGGCCACTTGGTCCATCAATTCTACTCCACCATTATTTTACGGCAGATTTATTTTTCCTCTTGATGCCATTCCCCTGCCTTCTCCCCATGACCTTTGATGTCCTTATTAATCAAGAGTCTATCAACTTTCATTTCCAATAACAGCCTCCACAGCCAGTTGTGGCAATACATTCCATAGATTCACCACACTCTGACTAAAAAAGTTCCCTCTCATCTCTGTTTTGAAGAGATATCCTACTATTCCGAGATTCTAGATTCTATCCCTAGATCTCTAGGTTCCTAGATTCTATCCCGAGATTCTCTCACCATTGGAAACAACCTTTCCTTGTTCAATATATCGAGGTCTTTCAAAATTCGGTAGGTGTCAATGAGATTCCTCCTATTTCTTCTAACCTCTAGTGAGTACAAGCCTAGAGACATTAAACGCTCCTTATACATGAATCCTTTCATTCCCTGGATAATTCTTGTAAACATCCTCTGAACCTTTTCCAATGCCAGCACATTCTTCCTTAAATATAGAGCCTAACAATGCTCACAATAATCCAAATATGGTCTGACCAATATCTAATCAGCTTTACCTTCTTGCATTTGTATTATAACCCCCTCAAAATGAATGCTAACATTGCATTTGGCTTCCTCAAAGAATTCCAATAGATTTGTCAGGCAAGGTTTCTCCTTAAGGAAACCATGCTGACTTTAGCCTGTTTTATCATGTCCCTCCAAGCACCCTAAAACCCCATCCTTAATAATGGACACCAATATCTTCCCAACCACTGAAGTCTGGCTAATTGGCCTATAATTCCCTTTCTTCTGCCTCCCTCCCTTCTTAAAGAGTGGGGTGACATTTGCAATTTTCCATTCCTTGGAAACCGTTCCAGAATTTTGTGATCTGTGAAAGGTCGCGACTTATGCTGGTACAGTCTCTTCATCTATCTGCTTCAGAATCCTGGGGTGTCCATCTGGTCCAGGTGACTAATCTTCCTCAAATCTTTCAGCTTTCCAAACACTTTCTCTTTATTAATAGTAAGTAGATTCTCTTCTGCCTTCTGACTATCCCAAATTTCTGGTATGTTGCATGTGTTTCCACAGTAAAGACCAGTGCAAAATCCTTATTCAGTCTGCCCGCCATTTCTTTGTTCCCCACTATGACCTCTTCCCTGTCATTTTCTAGTGGTGTGATGTTCACTCTTGTTCCTCCTTTACTCTTTATATTTCTTAAAAAAAACACTTGGTACCCCTTTTATGTTATTGGCTAGATTACTATATGTCATCTTTTCTCTCCCTATTGCTATTTTAGTTATCTTCTGTTAGTTTTTAAAAGCTTCCCAATCCTCTATCTTCCC
The DNA here is from genome assembly GCF_963921235.1 of Mobula hypostoma. Taxonomy (NCBI): domain Eukaryota; kingdom Metazoa; phylum Chordata; class Chondrichthyes; order Myliobatiformes; family Myliobatidae; genus Mobula; species Mobula hypostoma. Next base: position 113,978,573 of record NC_086106.1, on the reverse strand, counting down.
ACTAATTTCAATTAACATCAAGAAGGTATTGTTATCTCAAAGAAGCTCCAGCAAATGTTCAGGCTGGATTTCACAATCACTGTGATTAGCTACATTTTAAGCCTTTATTGTAACAATAAATCCAGAATAAGATCGTGCCAACGCGCAAAATCACTAAGGGTGACACCTTCCAGAAGGTTAATGAAACCACTTTTTTCACCTCGTTTTCCTTTCAGATGTGGTTCTGCTACTGCTAGAGCCTGTTATCTACATTTTGGTGGTGTCTTTTTTGGGCCAATTGAAGGATCTGGTGCTATGCTGTCTCTGAGAAGGATCTGTGAGGCTTCTAGCAAAGTGTGCATCTTGAGGCCAAGAAGCCTGAAGACTGGGCGTTAGCCCATGATTGACTCCATTTCTTGTGGAACTCGCCAATTACAGTACTGAGTACTGAAATCGTCAGGGCGGGTGTGGAAGGCGAACAGGAGTTTATCGCCATCTTACAGCCTTGCTGCTGCCTGAGAAAGGCATCTGGGTGTGATGTTCTCTCTCTCCCTCTCACTCACTGCTCCCAAGGGAAGGTCCCTGCCTTCAAATGAGCTCTCTTTCCCTCGACGCTGTCAGAGGATAGTGCCGAAGTCCTGGATCTTGGGCAAGGTTTAATCAATGCGATGTGTGGATTGCACTGTGATGTGTTTCTGGTTTCTGCTTGTTCATTTTTTTTTTGATGCTATTTTGGGCAATTTTGATTGGGGCAGCCTGATTGTAACAAACACTGAGCTGAGCTGAATATGCCTGGACTCTTTCAATATTGTGTTTTTTGCTTGCTCTTTTTGATCCCATTTGTGTGTGTGAGGGGGGCATTTGATTTTTTTTTAATGGGTTACATAGTTTTCTTTGTTTCGTGACTCTGCGGGGAATATGAATCTCAGTGTTGTATACTGCATGCATGCTTTGATAATAAATATACTTTGCATCTTTGAATCTGTGAATATAGTCTTTTAATCAAGCAGTGTGAGGATTTGAACTTTTGTAGCAAAATGGCACAGGTTTTAATTTTCCATTCTTAAACAACTTCAGTTGCATAACATCACCTTTTAATAGCCTAATTTAACACCCTGGAAAAGGTTTCACTGCGAATGTAACAGTTCTTCCTGTAGAAGCAGTGTGTGGTTTATGTTTAGAGATAACGGGTGCTTTGGGATGTGAACCATCCAATCAGGGGAGCGGGTTTTTGTGTTGTGTGCCTGATGCCGGTGCGAGCTAGGGTCTTTTGTTCAGTGGAAGAGGAAGAGAGAAGATGCTGGAGAGAATCGGTCAAAGGATTAGACCCGATGGGGGATTTGATGGAGCAAGTTGAAGAGGTCTTCCAAGGATCGTTGAATCTGACTTTTAGAAGAGCTGAGCTCCAACTTGTGCACACTTGACTGTTTAATTATAGTGGGCCGTTTTTGTTCTTTTTTTCATTTCTTTTATTTACTAAGCCTTTAGATAACAATCATAAATATAATTCCTTCAATTGTATGCAGTTTATGTCTGTTATTTCTTGGCACTGTAACAGGATTGTAAATTATATATCATCCACACATACCGGGATTTGGGGTGGGAGAGCAGTCCCAATCGCACGGATTTGGCGGGACTGGAGTGTGCATTCCCTAGACGTACACATCGAAGGAAACTTGGGGGGAGGGGTTCACTAGAAACCATCAATAATGAGGAGCTCAGTAGCTTTGTTATTAATGACCTGTATAGCCAGGGTTGATTGGTGTTTCCAAATTAGCCCAATCTGACAGCATGGCTTCTTTAATCATTAGTATTATTTGCCACATGTGCATCAAACATTGAAGTGTGCAGTGAAATGTGTTGTATGCATGAAATCAAATCAGCAAGCATTTTGTTGGGCAACCATTTGCAAAATCAGTATAGCAACCCTCATCTCATTACCCCTAACTGTATATTTTTTTGGAAAGTGGGAGGAAACCCATGGGCAGAATGTACAAGCTCCTTACAGACAGCGGTGTGAATTAAACCCCAACTGTCAATCGCTGGCATTGTAAAGTGATATGCCAGCCATTACGTTCCCATTCCACTTTACTTCACCATGTACCAGCTTCATGACAATCACTGGAAATACTAGGAGATGCTGTAGCTTGTCTTTCCATGGATAACATTGGAGAAATGCATTGAATGATTGGACCCTGCATCAGAGGCCTCTGCTGAAATAAAACACTATGTTTTTTAATAGAAACATTATTTAGTGTCACGCAGGTGAGAAACTGCTAGAAAGTTCAGCAGTCTAATGAACAAGGAGGCAATTAAAAGAGAGGGAGAGTACGGCGCGAGCTGAGACACGAGCTGGGAAGTCACCATGGTAACAGCTCAGAGCGGTTGAGCTAACGGATGCTGGAATTTTAGATGGATTATAAAAAGTTGATCCTTCAGTCTGATAACGGCAGAGGAGACGCGACACGAGAGAACAGCGGAAGCTACCCGAGAAACCACTGGTGGAGTTTAAGACCACCACGCGGGTGGAGGCGATGGACCAATTAATTTCGACCCGTGATTACCAGTGTGGGTAAGAGCTTGCCTGTGGGGGTCTGCTGGTGGTGAACCCGTGCCGTGGGTTAGTAGACCGTTCTCTAGAAGGGGCTCTGTCCACCTGTGTCTGTGTGGGGGTAACACAAAGTGACTCTGAAGACTTCAGAAGCAAGAACAACTAAAGCTGCCAACTTGAACATCAACTCAATTAACTCTCTCTCTCTCCATCAATTCAACTCAACGCAACACAAAGTGAACTGAACTGCTTAAACTTACCTGACACCGTAAGACTGATATTTACCTCCTGGACTATTATTTTTATATCCACACACATATTTACGAATATATATATAATAGTTTATAACCTGTATCATATTATTCGGTTTGATGATATTAATTCGTAGTAGTAATAAATATAGTCCTAATTTATAGTAAACTAGACTCCAGGTGTGTTCCATTTCTGCTGGTCCTTTTCAACCCGTCACGGTGTTTCTGACATTAAGAACAAGTGAAGTATTCCAAACAAAACAAACCTTCTTCTTTATTTTTTTATTTGTTTCAAAGATACAACACAGTAACAGTCCCAAGAAGATCTGCAGATCCTGGCAATCCAAAACAACACACACAAGATGCTGGAGGAACTCAACAGGTCAGGCAGCATCTATGGCAATGAATGAAGGGACGAAATGTCGACTGTTTACACCTTTCCATAGAGGCTGCCTGGCCTGCTGAGTTCCTCCAGCAGTTTTTGTGTGTTGCCATGGTAACGGGCCCTTCTGGCTCAACAAGCCCAAGCCCATGCTGCCCAATTACAACCATGTGACTAATTAACCTACTAACGCATACATCTTTGGACTGTGGGAGGGAACCGGAGCACCGGGAGGAAACACATGCATTCACGGAAAGAACATGCAAACTCCTTAAAGACTGCAGCAGGAATTGAACCTGGGTTTCTGGCACTGTAATGGCTTCACACCAACTGCTTCACTACTATGCATAGAATTCACCCTCTCCATTCAATAAAATCCAGAAGGATAACAGCAGCCCCAGGTCCACATGGTCAGTTGGAAGCAGTGCACTTAAACAAGATGCCCGCATTTTCATGCCACATACATACACCTGCATTTTCCTGAGTAGAATAATAGACCAATTCAGAATCAGAATCAGGTTTACTACCGTGAAATTTGGTGACTTTGTGGCAGCAGTACAATGTAATACATAATAATAGAGAAAAAAACACGAATGACAGTAAATATACAGTTATATATATTTGAAATAGTTAAATTAAATAGGTAGCGCAAAATAAAAAATGGCAAGTCGTGAGGTAGTGTTCATGGGTGGCTCAATGTTCATTCAGAAATCAGATGGCAGAAGGGAAGAAGCTGTTCCTGAATTGTTGAGTGTGTGCCTTCACATTTCTGTACTTCCTTCCTGATGGTGGTAATAAGAACAAGGCATGAGCTGGGCAATGGGGGTCCTTAATGATGTTTGCCTTCTTTTTGAGTCATTGCTCCTTGAGGATGTCCTGGGAACTGTGGAGATTAGGGCTCATGATGGAACAAAATAAGTTTACAACTCTCTGCAGCTTAGTTCGATCCTGGACTGAAGCATGACAGAAATGTCATTTCTTCACTCCTCTCAGATGTTCATGGGTACTATGACCAAGGTAAGTCATTATCCTCTCTCTGCCACAGTTCAATGAACTGAACAATGACTAAGGGACCATACATTATCTCTGATGAAATGTGTGTATGTTTCTAATTAGCATGGTCATTGAATCATTGCGAGACCCTGGCAAAATAAAGGATGGCAGATAAATTACATCTCATTTCGCTTCCTATTGATGATATTGTAATGGTGGTCTTTAAATTGCAAACCATTGATTTCCCAGTCTTGTTGAGACAGTGACAGAAGCTGTGTTGATACCAATTGCATCATTTCCTTTAACATTTCATTAAAGTTCACTTGACAGAGCTCTGAAAGATGATCACTTATTTTTATAGCTTTCTCAGTTGAACCTTGAGTGACACCAAAATAAAGTGAAAATGGGAGATCCATAGTACACTAATGAAATTTTGCAGGTACTTACAACCCTTACTCATCCAACCTTTTATAGCACCACCATAGTTATATATAAACCCTTAAGTGTGGACAGTTTCTATTTTAAGGATAATGTTCCATTATTAAAATTCTAGCAAATACAAATGCAGAGAATTCTGGGGATAATCACAGGTCAGAGAATTAATGAAGAGAGAAAGAAAGTTAATCTGAGTCTCCATGCAATTGACAAAGAAATACAACTTAATAGTGATCATTTCAGTCAAGGTTTAAAATATGTTTTTATTAATTCTTCTACATATTAAAAGTAAAATTTCTAACAAAAAGACTGGAGATCTTGAAATTATTTCTGAGTCAGAAATAAATTGATTGACATATCAACCCATGGCCTCCTCAACTGCCCCAATGAGGTCACGCTCAGGTTGGAGAAGCAACACCTTACATTCTGTCCGGGAACTTTGATTTTTCGAACTTCTGGTAATTCCACCTCCCCATCTCCACCATTCCCCATTCCTGTTTCCCTCTCACCTTATTGGCTTTCCTGCCCATCACTTCCCTTTGGTGCTCCTCCCCCTTCCATTGTCTTCTACCTTCTCCAATCAGATTCCCCCTTCTCCAGCCCTTTATCTCTTTCATAAATTGACTTCCCAGCTTTTACTTCACCCATCCCCCTCTCCTGGTTTCACCCATCACCTACTACTTGAAGGTCTCATCCTTTTTTCCAGTCCTGATGAGGGTGCTCGGCAAGAAATGTCAACTGTTTACTCTTTTCCATAGACGCTGCCTGACCTGCTGAGTTCCTCCAGCATTTTGTGTGGGTTCCTCAGATAAAATGTCCTCTTGTCTCTTTTTGACAATATTCCTAGGCCAAGCCTCAATGCCACCTCAATGGTAATGTTTCCTTTTTCTACATCAAGCAGTTACGTATCTTCTCTAAATTAGATTGGAATTTAATAGTTTATTTATAGGCCGTACCGTGTCATGCATTGGAATCTATGAGAACTGCCTCAGATACACAGAAGGATTTGACCGGAAATATGAAGTGGACAAGCATGCTGAGTGACGGGTGTTTGTGATCCAAAGGTTCTTCAGAAGGCAAGAATGAGGTATAAAACACCAGAGGCTTGCAGGTAAGTTAAGAGGGGGTAATTTCAAATGTGATGTGATTGGCAAATTTGTTTGTTTGTTTGTTTGTTTGTTTGTTTTTTTACACAGAGTGTAGTGGATGTCTGGAATCCGTTGCCTGGGACGATAGTAGAGGTAGGTACATTATTGACTGTTAAGGGACGTTTAGAAAGGCACAAGGATGTGTGGAAAATGGAAAGAAATAGACATTGGGTAGGCAGAAGAGAGTAGTTTAGTTGGTTCCCAATTTAATTGACGTTGTCAGAGAGCCAATTTCCATGCTGTGTTCTATGTAAAATTATTATGTTCTATATAAAATTTATAGCTTTTGATCATTTTATTAAGGGTCACAAGAGTGGAAAACAAACAAAAAAGAGGAGCCAAGAGAATAAGGGAAAGAACAAAAGAAAATGCAGCTGATATTGTCTCATATTTAGACTAGAGATAATGAAATTCCAGTGATAACAATGAATCTATAATATAGCCAGACTCAAGGGGTGTGACACCTGCTACTGAAAACTAAGTTTCTAAAAAAAAGAAACAACTGCATCACAATTATGAGAAAATTCACTGAATATTTACATGTATATAGGTGATTATATAAAAATACAAGCAAGCAGAGGGAAGTTAAACTACAAGGAAAAATACAAGAAAAATATCAATTCTATACCTCATTTAAACATGGGGGAGAGAGAATGCTGGTGAAAGAAAAAGAGAGTGATAATCAAAGGGAGAGAAAGAGTGATGGAAAAGAGAGAAAGGAAATAAGAGAGTAATGGAGAAATCAAAAAAGAAAGGATGAGTGAGAATGATGGCAAGAGAGAAAGAAAGAGTAATAGTGAAAAAGAAAGAAAGTTTAAAGGAAAAAGGTGGAAACAGCAAAACAGAATCAGATTTATTATCATTGATGTATGTTGTGTATTCTGGTGTTTTGTGGTAGCGGTACAGTATAAAGACAGAAAGATATATGAATTACCAAAATAGATGAATGTTGCAAAAAAAAAGGAATAATGAATAGTCTTCATGGGTTCATGAGCCATTCAGAAACCTGAATGGAGAGAAGAAGCTCTTCCTAATTTTCCTTTACCCTACTTGCCAAGGCCTTCTCATGCCTCCTTCTTGCTCTCTCAGCCCCTTCTTAAGCTCCTTTCTTTCTACCTTATATTCCTCAGTAGACCCATCTGATCCTTGCTTCCTAAACCTCATGAATGCTGCTTTCTTCCACCTGACTAGATTTTCCACCTCACTTGTCACCCATGGTTTCTTCACACTACCATTCTTTACCTTCCTCACCGGGACAAATTTATCCCCAACATCCTGCAAGAGATCCCTAAACATCGACCACATGTCCATAGTACTTCTCCCTGCAAAAACTTCATCCCAATTCACAGCCGCAAGTTCTAGCCTTATAGCCTCATAATTTGCCCTTCCCCGATTAAAAATTTTCCTGTCCTATCTGATTCTATCCTTTCCCATGATAATGTTAAAGGCCAGGGAGCGGTGATCACTGTTCCCCAGCCTCAGCCTCAGAGAGAACTGTGACCTGACCCGGTCAAAATATATTTTTTATTTGTAAACAATATATTTACAATATTACTCAAATATTACTGAAATATTAAATACACAACACTTCTCCCTGCTTAGCTATAAGCTCACACTCAATATAGAATGCATGTCAACTATAAACACATGATACTGTAAATAATGCATCTGTTATCTAGACATCCACAGCACAGTCAGTCAGTTTTAACTTGTCCTGTTCCAGCTGATAGTGACTGCAGAAAATGGTTCTGACAGCTTTGAATACCTTTCTTCTGGACGTGTTTGCATCGTTAAAAGTGCATGGCAAGCTGCTTGCTCTGCTGATCGATCCCAGGCCACCAGAAAAAGCTTTGAGCCAACACTTTCATTTAGACCATACTTAGATGATCAGCAGGTAGGTCCACCAGCACTTTAGCTGTCAGCTTGAGATAGCACAGCAACTCTCAATCCCCACCTAGGCAGCCTCCATCAAGGGCAAGTTTATCCCACCACTGCTAAAATGGGGCAACTGCAATTTCTCTGCATATTCTAGATATTTTTTTATGGTCATGTAGACCTGAAGCTGTGGGGGGTCTTTTCTTGTTTCCCTTAGGATCATTTCTGCCATAATAGAGATACTTTCAAAATACATCAGGGAGAATACGTCAAGAGGAGTGTCATCTTTTGTGAACTTCTCAATTACTTCCTTTTCCAAAGGGCGAATGGGACAACCCATCACCATTTTGATGGTTAGTTGTCCTCTTGAATTCAATCTTGTACTTGTCTCGGCCAAGAAACAGAGCCCGTCTCTGCATTCAAGCTGCTCCTGTTAGTGGAACACCCTTCCGTGGATTGAAAATGGACACCACTGGTTGATGGTCAGTAATGAGAGTGAACTGTCTCCCATGCCAGCACTGGTTGAAACATTTTACACCCCAAAAACCTCACCCAAGGCCCCTCAAGGTCCATAATTTTTCTCAGCTGTGGTAAAGGATTCTAATGCAAAGCTGAGGGGGTGTTCACTTCCATCACTCACAACATGCAAATTGGCTGAACCTAAACAGAAAGCAAGGCATCGCAGGCAACCTTCATTGGATGCTGTGGATCATAATGCATGAGTACAGTGACTGACATCACCATTTCCTTTACCTTTTGGAAAGCCACCTCACACAGATCTGTCCACTGGCATTTCTTCCTGATATGTAGTAACAAATTCAAGGGGTGGAGCAGAGTAGCCAGGTCTGGAGGGAACCTGTTATAGTAATTGACAAATCCTTAAATGGACCGTAACTCTGACATGTCCTTTAGCCTTGGGGCATCCACCACTGCTTAAATTTTCTCTGCACGCTTGTATAATGATTGTGCGTCAATGGTGTGACCACAGCAAGTGACTTTTGGTTTAAAAAGTTCACAATAGTTACATCATGCTCTGAACCCATAATCTTCTCACCTTTTTAACACTTTCTTGAGATCTTGTAGATTTTTGCTGTCATCCTTATCAGTAACAATAATGTCACCTAGGTAACTCTGAGAGTCTGGGCAGCCTCGAAGCAGTTGGTCCATAGCTTACCGCCAGAGTGCAGTGCAGATGCTATTCGAAAAATAAATTAGAGCGATAAAGCCCTTTGTGAATGTTTACGGTGACAAACACTTTGGACTCTTTTTCCATCTCCATCTGTAGGTTGGCCTTAGCTTTTGCCTTTTTGTTGGGTTTGTGGAACAATCTATGTTCCGTGCCTATTCTGGTATCTGTCCCCCACTTTTCCTTCGCTACATCGACGACTGCATTGGCGCTGCTTCCTGCACGCATGCAGAACTCGTTGACTTTATTAACTTTGCCTCCAACTTTCACCCTGCCCTCAAGTTTACCTGGTCCATTTCTGACACCTCCCTCCCCTTTCTAGATCTTTCTGTCTCTGTCTCTGGAGACAGCTTATCCACTGATGTCTACTATAAGCCTACTGACTCTCACAACTATCTGGACTATTCCTCTTCTCACCCTGTCTCTTGCAAAAACGCCATCCCCTTCTCGCAATTCCTCCGTCTCCGCCGCATCTGCTCTCAGAATGAGGCTTTTCATTCTAGGATGAGGGAGATGTCTTCATTTTTTAAAGAAAGGGGCTTCCCTTCCTCCACTATCAACTCTGCTCTTAAACGCATCTCCCCCATTTCACGTACATCTGCTCTCACTCCATCCTCCCACCACCCCACTAGGAATAGGGTTCCCCTGGTCCTCACCTACCACCCCACCAGCCTCCGGGTCCAACATATTATTCTCTGTAACTTCCGCCACCTCCAACGGGATCCCACCACTAAGCATATCTTTCCCTCCCCGCCTCTCTCTGCATTCCGCAGGGATCGCTCCCTACACAACTCCCTTGTCCATTCGTCCCCCCCATCCCTCCCCACTGATCTCCCTGCTGGCACTTATCCGTGTAAGCGGAACAAGTGCTACACATGCCCTTACACTTCCTCCCTTACCACCATTCAGGGCCCCAAACAGTCCTTCCAGGTGAGGCATCACTTCACCTGTGAGTCGACTGGGGTGATATACTGCGTCCGGTGCTCCCGATGTGGCCTTTTATATATTGGTGAGACCCGACGCAGACTGGGAGACCGCTTTGCTGAACATCTACGCTCTGTCCGCCAGAGAAAGCAGGATCTCCCAGTGGCCACACATTTTAATTCCACATCCCATTCCCATTCTGACATGTCTATCCACGGCCTCCTCTACTGTAAAGATGAAGCCACACTCAGGTTGGAGGAACAACACCTTATATTCCGTCTGGGTAGCCTCCAACCTGATGGCATGAACATTGACTTCTCTAACTTCCGCTAGGCCCCACCTCCCCCTCGTACCCCATCTGTTACTCTTTTTAATGCACACATTCTTTCTCTCACTCTCCTTTTTCTCCCTCTGTCCCTCTGAATATACCTCTTGCCCATCCTCTGGGACACCCCCCCCCCGTCTTTCTTCCCGGACCTCCTGTCCCATGATCCTCTCGTATCCCCTTCTGCCTATCACCTGTCCAGCTCTCGGCTCCATCCCTCCCCCTCCTGTCTCCTCCTATCATTTTGCATCTCCCCCTCCCCCTCCAGCTTTCAAATCCCTTACTCACTCTTCCTTCAGTTAGTCCTGACGAAGGGTCTCGGCCTGAAACGTCGACTGCGCCTCTTCCTATAGATGCTGCCTGGCCTGCTGCGTTCACCAGCAACTTTGATGTATATGGCCTTAGCTAAGTCTGTTTTGCTGAAATGTTTCCCTTCAGAAAGGTTTACAAAGGTATCCTCTATCCTGGGCAGAGAGTATTGATCTGTTTTCAGTATTGGGTTGATGGTGACCTTAAAATCACCACAGATCATGACACACCCATTCTTCTTACAAACAAGAGAAAATCTGCAGATGCTGGAAATCCAAGCAACACACACTTCGGCAGGACTCTTGGCCTGAAATGTTGCCTGTACTTTTTTCCCCCACAGTTGCTGCCTGGCCTGCTGAGTTCCTTCATCATTTTGTGTGTGTTGACCCATTCTTCTTAGCTACTGGAACCACTGGCATTGCCCATAACTGAAGAAATACAAGGAACTGAATGGGCTTATAAAGCTTGGATGTGACCTTTTCATTTACCACTGTTTGATATGTTTGACTTTTTCATCCTTGAACACTGCTGTGGCCTCATTCAGTACTTTTCTTGATTCACTTTTATTTGACTCTATTGCAGGTGACATGGCATGCAAATGCTGGTTGGATTTCTAATCAAGATGTAGTTTTCTCAGCCACACGCATCCCCACAATGCTGGCCCTCCTGTTTTGACCACATAAAGCCCAATATGGCTTGTTGGTTACATAGAAACATAGAAAACCTACAGCACAATACAGGCCCTTCGGCCCACAATGCTGTGCCAAACATGTACTTACTTTAGAAATTACCTATGGTTATACATAGCCCTCTATTTTTCTAAGCTACATGTACCTAACCAGGAGTCTCTTAAAAGATCCTATCGTATCCACCTCCAGCACAGTCGCCGGCAGCCCATTCCATGTACTCACCACTCTGTGTAAAAAACTTACCCCTGACTTCCCCTCTGTACCTACTTCCAGGCACCTTAAAACTGTGCCCTCTCATGTTAGCCATTTCAGCCCCAGGAAAAAGATTCCGACCATCCACATGATCAATGCCTCTCATCACCTTATACACTTCTATCAGGTCACCTTTCATCCTCCGTCACTCCAAGGAGAAAAGGCCAAGTTCACTCAACCTATTCTCGTAAGGCATGCTCCCCAATACAGACAACATCCTTGTAAAACTCCCCTGCACCCTTTCTATATTTTCCACATCCTTCCTGTAGTGAGGTGACCAGAGCTGAGCACAGTACTCCAAGTGGGGTCGAACCAGGGTCCTATAGAGCTGTAACATTACCTCTGCCTCTTGAACTCAATTCCACAGTTGATGAAGGCCAATGCACTGTATGCCTTCTTAACCAGAGTCAACCCGCATAGCAGCTTTGAGTGTCCTATGTACTCAGACCCCAAGATCCCTCTGATCCTCCACACTGCCAAGAGTCTTACCATTAATACTAATTCTGCCATCATATTTGACCTACAAAAATGAACCACCTCACACTTATCTGGGTTGAACTCCATCTTCCACTTCTCAGCCCAGTTTTGCATCCTATCAATGTCCCGTTGTAACCTCTGACAGCCCTCCACACTATCCACAACACACCCAACCTTTGTGTCATCAATAAATTTACTAACAGATCCCTCCACTTCCTCATCCAGGTCATTTATAAAAATCACAAAGAGTAGGGGTTCCAGAACAGATCCCTGAGGTACACCACTGGTCACCGACCTCCATGCAGAATGTGACCTGTCTACAACCACACTTTGCCTTCTGTTAGTAAGCCAATTCTGGATCCGCAAAGCAAGGTCCGCTTGCATCCCATGCAAACATACTTTCTCACTAAGCCTTGCATGGGGTACCTTATCAAATGCCTTGCTGACATCCATATACACTACATCTACTGCTGTATCTTCATCAATGTGTTTAGTCACACCCTCAAAAAATTCAATCAGACTCGTAAGGCACGAACTGCCTTTGACAAAGCCATGCTGACTATTCCTAATCATATTATGCTTCTCCAAATGTTCATAAATCCTACCTCTCAGGGTCTTCTCCATCAAATTACCAACCACTGAAGTGAGACTCACTGGTCTATAATTTCCTGGGCTATCTCTACTCCCTTTCTTGAATAAGGGAAAAATGTCTGCAACCCTCCAATCCTCTGGAATCGCTCCCATCCCCATCGATGATGCAAAGATCATTACCAGAGGCTCAGCAATCTCCTCCCTTGCCTTCCACAGTAGCCTGGGTTATATCTCCTCCAGTCTCGGTGACTTATCCAACTCAATGCTTTCCAAAAGCTCCAACACATCCTCTTTCTTAATGTCTATATGCTCATGCTGTAAGTCAACCCTACAATCACCAAGGTCCTTTTCCATAGTGAATACTGAAGCAAAGTATTCATTTAGTACCTCTGCTATCTCCTCCGGTTCCATAGACACTTTTCCACTGTCACACCTGATTGGTCCTATTCTCTCACATCTTATCCTCTTGCTCTTCATATACTTGTAGAATGCCTTGGGGATTTCCTTAATCCTGCTCACCAAGGCCTTCTCCTGGCCCCTTCTGGCTCTCCTCATTTCATTCTTAAGCTCCTTCCTGCTAGCCTTATAATTTTCTAGATCTCTAACATTACCTAGGTTTTTTGAACCTTTTGTAAGCTTTTCTTTTCTTCTTGACTAGATTTTCAACAGCCTTTATACACCATAGTTCCTGTACCCTACCATCCTTTCCCTGTCTCATTGGAATGTGCCTATGCAGAACAGCATGCAAATATCCCCTGAATATTTGCCACATTTCCCTGAGAACATCTGATCCCAATTTATGCTTTCAAGTTCCTGCCTGATAGCTTCATATTTCCCCTCACTCTAATTAAACACTTTCCTAACTGGTCTGTTCCTATCCCTCTCCAATGCTATGGGTAAAGGAGATAGAATTGTGATCACTATTTCTAAAATGCTCTCCCACTGATAGATCTGACACCTGACCAGGTTCATTTCCCAATACCAGATTAAATACAGCCTCTCCTCTTGTAGGTTTATCTACATATTGTTTCAGGAAACATTCCTGAACACTCCTAACAAATTCTACCCCACTTAAACCCCTCGCTCTAGGGAGATGCCAATCAATATTGGAGAAATTAAAATTTCCCGCCACAACAACCCTGTTATTATTGCATCTTTCCAGAATCTGTCTCCCTATCTTCTCCTCAATCTCCCTGTTACTATTGGGTGGTCTATAAAAAAAACACCCAGCAGTTATTGATCTCTTCCTGTTCCTAACTCCCACACACAGAGTCTCAGTAGACAATCCCTCCATGACTTCCTCCTTTTCTGCAGCTGTGATACTATCTCTGATCAGCAGTGCCATGTCCCCACCACTCCTGCCTCCCTCCCTGTCCTTTCTGAAACATCTAAAGCCTGGCATTCTAAGTAGCTATTCCTGCCCCTGAGCCATCCAAGCCTCTGTAATGGGCACAACATCAGAGCTCCAAGCACTGATCCACGCTCTAAGCTCATCCGCTTTGTTCATGATACTCCTTGCATTAAAATAGACACATCACAAACTATCAGTCTGAGCATGTCCCTTCTCTATCACTTGCTCATCTTCCCTCTCTCCTATCTACAAGCTTTTTCAATTTGTGAGCCAACCGCCCCTTTCTCCATCTCCTCAGTTTGGTTTCCAGACCCCAGCAATTCTAGTTTAAACTCCCCCCAATAGCCTTAGCAAACCTCCCTGCCAGGATATTGGTCCCCCTTGGATTCAAGTGCAACCCGTCCTTTTTGTACAGATCATGTTGTTGTATTTCACTGTTACAGATATCACTCCCACAGGAGTTATCTCTTCTGTAGTATAAGTTCTTAGTTGGATATCAGTATCTTTGAAATGCCATTCAAACTCATTTTGTGGAATGACTGAAATAGCTGAGCCAATGTCCAATTTCATTTTAATTAATTTGCTGTTCACTTCTGGTGCGTTATATTGCTTGTTTCCTGTTAGTTTTCACATTATAAATCTCAAGGCTACTCAGACCGATATCGGTCTCATTATCTGATTTTTCATCAACAGCATGCAGAGTAGTGCTCTTTTTGAAACTGCAGCTTGATATTTCATTTATTTGCTTCCCTATGCAGTCCATTTAATTTCATCTGCCTGCCATGCTCTTTGTACAAGTCCTACTTAGTTGTCATTTCTACAAGTTCCACCTTTATGCCTGCCTGGTTTGGCCTGGTGTATGTGAGTCCCTGCCACAACAGGAAGACAATTTATTCAGACAGGCCATTTTCTGCTTCGACCCTGCAGTTTTTTTTCACGCTCACTTTCAGTCCTGACTGCAACTCAATTGTGTCGCTGTTTGCTACTTCCATAGATAGTGATTTCAACTGCTCTTTTGAATGTGAGTTGTGCTTTCAGTAAGGTGCTGTTTTTGAATGCTTTCTTGTAAGATTCCTTAAATGAAATAATCTCTCAGTGCATCATTAAGTCCATTACTGTACTGACAATGATCAGACAATTTATTCAGTTCAGGCATGTACACTGAAATGGACTCAACTTCCTATTGATTCCACTTATAAAACCTAAAGTGTTCTGCAATCCACAATGGTTTTGGTCCTTACCTGCATCTTTCATGATATCAGCAAAGATCATGTTGGTTGGTTTAGTTAGAGCAGTCAAACTTCTAAGCAAACTGTAGGTAGTCAGCAAAACTGGCATTCGTTTCTCAACGGCTATTTCATTTGCTTTAAAATACTGCTCAATTTGTTCAGTATACAATATTCAGTTTTCTCTTGTGCAATCGAAAACATCTGTCTTTCCGCTGTAGCCAGCCATTTTTTGTTTTTTTATTTATGGTTATTATCACCCAGTATTCACTGTTATGAACCTGTGAAATTTGCCTGTTTTCTACCCTTTTTTAAAACTTGTCCATCTCTTCCCTTCCAAAGAGCACATGCTGCTCTGAAGAAAAAACATGTGCTGTGCTTTTTTGTAACTTGAACAACTCGTTGCACTTTTTTGAAGCTGTGCCTCAAAAGCTATGTATTCACCTCGGGTTCACTTGAAACTTTCGCTTCGTCACTGAACGTTTTACAACTCTAAAACATAAAACTGAATGAAAAGCATGGAGTCAGGAGATGTGTGTCTCAGTTTTGTTTTTACTTTAGCAAGGTGTCCACTTATGATGTGGTGGCTTAATGATGTATGCCATTCATATACTTGTACATATAACTATAATGTATTATTTAAATGAACAAAGAATGCTTTATCAAACAATATATTAACAATATTGCTCAAATATTAAATGTACTACAATAGTAAATACAAAAGTTCTGATTACTTAATGGTAAAGGAATAGTAAATTACTTCTGAGACAGAAAGGTGTGATTTGGCAAGTAGTAAGACCATAAGACCATAAGATATAGGAGCAGAGTTAGGCCATTTGGCCCATCGAGTCTGCTGCACCATCTCATTATGGCTGATCCATTTTCCCACTCAGTCCCAATCTCCTGCCTTTTCCCCTTGATATAATGACTAATCAATAATCGATGAACCTCTACCTTAAATATACCCAATGACTTCGCCTCCGCAGCCACCTGTCACAATGAGTTTCACAGTTTCACCGCTCTCTGGCTGAAGGAATTTCTCCTCACCTCCGTTCTATGGACACTCCTCTATTCTGTCTCTATGTCCTCTGGTCTTAGACTCCCCCACCAGATGGAACGGCCTCTCCGCATCCAGTGAGTAGAGGCCCAAAGCCACCATATGACAAGCCATTCAATCCCAGAATCATTTTTGTGAACCTTTTTGAACCCTCTCCATTGTCAGCACATCCTTTCTTAGATAAGGAGCTCAAAACTGCTCACATTACCCCACGTAGTAGTAGTACAATCACTCCAGTTGAGTATGATATTCTCCTTAGGGGCTGTCTATTGGTAGGTCTTCAAATGGCTGTAGAGTCCAATCTGGGATCCACATATTTGCATAGTATGTGGTGGCTGTGGTTAGTGTTTGGGTCTTTTTGGTTGTACAGTCTTCCTTTATGCAGCTAAGGATTGTTCTCTGCAGAACAGCTTGGTCTCATGTAACTCTGCTTGCTCCTGAGCAGACTTCCCCCTGGTCCATCTACTGAATGCAATATCTTCCCAGTTTAGATCAATATTTTGATGTTGACTCGTAGTCATTTCATTTGCCCACCAGGAATTCACTGACTGTCCTTCAACCCGGAGGACAGAATCTGTTTGGGGAGTAGTGAATCAGGTGTTCGGGTGACATGATTGATATATAGATAGGTAGGTAGATAGATAGATATACTTTATTGATCCCGAGGAAAATTGGGTTTCGTTACAGCCGCACCAACCAAGAATAGAGCATAAATATAGCAATACAAAAACTACAAACAATCAAACAACAAAATGCAAACTATGTCAGATGGAAGTAAGTCCAGGACTGGCCTATTGGCCCAGGGTGTCTGACCAACCACGGCAGGAGCTGCAAAGTTCGATGGCCACAGGCAGGAACAACCTCCTGTGATGCCCAGTGTTGTACCTTGGTGGAATATGGCCGGAGTCCAACAGCAAAAAGTTCAATATCCGGTCTACAAACACGTTCTTCGATTGTAATATGACCCGGATTGCACCATCTGTTGTTAACCAGAACAGTAAGCCCCCAACTCCTTTACGCTTACCGCTCTCAGTGCACTTCCGGTCAGCCCGAACAGTCTGGAGGGCATATCAGCGTTGGTATTGCCTTATCATAGTGGAGAGATGCTGTTCATTTTTGCTCGTCCAGTACGCTGGTGTCAGTGCGAAGGGTCTCGGCCCGAAACGTCGACTGTACCTCTTCCTAGAGATGCTGCCTGGCCTGCTGCGTTCACCAGCAACTTTTATGTGTGTTGCTTAAAATTCCAGCATCTGCAGATTTCCGTGTGTGTGTGTGTGTGTGTGTGTGTGTGTGTGTGTGTGTGTGTGTGTGTGTGTGTGTGTGTGTGTGTGTGTGTGAGATCAGTGCAAACTTGGTGGGTGAGTCGGAATGACAGTGCTCCCTTCATCTTGTTCTCCTTGACCTTCTTGAGGCGGGTTCCCGAGAAATAGGCATCTGTAATGCATTCTACACATCAAGTACACTGAATCAGAAAGGAATCACAGATGAGCAGAGTGTATATTTAGTGCAGAGCCACTGACAAAGAAGCTTTCCAGGACAATGAAGAGTGCTCTACTGGAATCTTAACTTAAACCTTTCTAGATGTTGGAGGGATATTTGTGGATTGGAAGGTAAGCCATTGATTGCAGCTTGTGCCTTGTTTTTGTATCCATTGTGTTGATACGACTTGTCCAACTAAGACCCAGCTGAGAGATAAGCCAGAAAAAATACTGTTGCAGGATGTAGGGATTGCCTTTGAAGATAATGAATACTTGCATTTGTCTAACCTTCACAACTCTGTTATCCCAGAGCATTTTAACTAATAAAGTTATTTGAAGTCGAGGTGCCTCTACAATATAGAAGTCATGACAGCCAGTTTGCATACTGGGAGATCCCATATTGTAGCAATGGAATAAATCATGATGGATAAAAACAGACGGGGACTCCAGGGATGATCTATATTCCAGAGAGCACTGCCCTGTCTGGTTTCAGACTAGTGCTGCACTATCTTTTATGTTTATCTCAGAAACCGAATGAGGCCATGGTTTTATACGCAGCAATATTGCACTCAATTATGAAAATTATTTCCACTTATAAAGCTCCTTCAAAAAAAACACTTGGATACAAGCTATCAGGGTCTGGCAACTTGTTTGCATTTATTCTATTAGGTTTCCAACACTTACAAAATGCTGGAGGAACTCAGGAGGTGAGGCAGCGTCTGTGAAAAAGAATAAACAGTTAACTTTTCGGGCTGAGACCCTTCACCCGTCCTGATGAAAGACTTTGTCCCAAAACATCAATGCTTTATTCCTTTCCATACATGTGAAATCTACTGAGTTCATCCAGTATTTTGTAATGTCCAGTCCTGAGAAGGGTCTCACCCAAATCATCGACTCTTTACTCCTTATTATGGACGCTGTCCGTCCTGCTGAGTTCATTCAGCATTTCATATGTGTTACTCCCTGGTTTCCTTGACTAAGTAAGTCTAGGGAAGACAACCTCTGGCCCCACCAAACTTGTGAGACTGGGGCGTGCTCCATCCCACCCCAAACCCCAGTTTGTGTGGATGCTGTCACATGCTACCCTGTTAAAAATTAATGCCATGAAATAACAGGCAGTACACGGCATACAATTAAAGGAATTATATTTATGAATCTTAACTAAAGGGTTAGTAGAGAATAACAAAAAGAAAAGGGACCATTCTAATTAAACAATTGAAATGTGCACAAGTTGGAGGTCATCTTGAACTGCTCTGTCACTCACGCTGTGGGCCCTCGGTCAACATGAACGCACACACCACCTTCCGAACGTCGCTCGCAGTCCATCTCAAACAGACGTGTCTCCCACCAGATCGTACGCTACGACCGGTTCTCCTCGGCGTCTTCTCTCTTCATCTCCTGCGGAACAACAGCCCCAAGCACAACCTTAGTGTCCCTTACCAGAGAAAACCTCCCCTTCAATTCGACCATCCTAATTGGATGGCCTACATTTCTCCTCATCTCTTATCTTCAACAATAACCCAAACATCAGCTGAAAACAAGCAGCTCTCACCAAACAGCACAAAATGAAATACATACAGAATAACGGTAAAACGTATGAACCAGGGCATTACACTGCATTTCCAGAATCCGCAGAATCTCTTATATTTAAGTTTTCCAATACTTTACCTTCAAGATAGGGACTTAGACAAGTTCTTCCTTTGAAATGAACCTCTGACCATGTCTGCAAGCTTTCATGCACTGAGGTGCTGCCCCGTGGTTAGCTGATCCCATTTATTATCCACGTATTATTTGCAGTATCCCTCACCTGGAAGATGGTTGGTAGTGGTTTTATATTCATGTAAATTATCTTCCATTTCTCATTATGAATTCACCATTCTCTTTCTCCAGGGATTCTTTGGTTACCTTAACTACCCTTCAGTTTTAATATCAATGGAAACTCTTGCAATATGTTTTTATATTGGTCTCATGATCAATTTAATTCCTTTTTACTTTTATAGCCCTCAGCAGCAACCAAGGGTGGTTCATCATTCGCATGCCTCAGAGGCCACTTTATTAGGTACACCTGCACACCCTTAATCCAAGTATCTAGTCAGCTAATCACAAGATAGCACCTCAATGCATAAAAGCTTGCAGACATAGTCAAGAAGTTCAGTTCAAACATCAGAGTGGGGGAAGAAATGTCACTTTGTCTATGAAATGATTATTGGTGCCAGGCAGGGTGATTTGTGTACCTCAGAAACTGCTGATCCTGCCACTCTCTAGGCAAAAGAGCCTTGTTAATGAGAGAGGCAGAGGGGAATTGGTAGAGTGGTTCAAGCTGATAGAAAGATGATGGTAACTCAAATAACCATGTGCTACAACAGTATTGTGCAGAAGGGCATCTCTGAATGCACAACGTATGGAGCCTTGAATTGGATAGACTACAGCAGCAGAAGACCATGAACATACACTCTGTTGCCACCTAGTAATGTGACCACCAAGTATAAGGTGCTGCTTTCTGAGTGTAGTTAAGAAATAATTGCCCCGTTCATCCATTGACCTTTCCTTTCCTTTAGCCTGTATCCCCAGCCTACTCCAGACAACCCTTCATTTGCAATGTTGTTGTTGCCCTTTCTTAAATTGAAGACATTGGTTTTGGATACGAGGTGTTCATAAATGTGGTAGTTTGTTCAAAGAAGGAGGTGGACAAAAAGTGGGAAACTATAAGCCATCTGCTGCTGGGTAGATATGGACATTGACGATCGATAACCTAGTACAAATAAGCTAGTCCTTTGAAAATCTAAATCAAATGTGCCATAGCTTTATGAAGGGGAAATCATATTTGACAAAGTTTCTATAGTTTGTCTCTGGATATAACAGATATCATCAATGGAGCGGAACCTGCAGATACAGTGTACTTTGATTTCAGTAAGGTAATCCAAAAAGGTGCTTATAAGAACCTAATGTAATTATTGAACGATCTTGGGTGAACTCTGCTAACCACTATTAAAGACTGGTTTCCACATACAGTCCTGTGCAAAAATCTTAGGCGCATATATATAGCTAGGATCCCTAAGACCTTTGCATAGTACTGTAGTAATTTCATGTATTGCACTGTACTGCTGCCACGACAAAAAACAAATTTCATACATATGTGAGTGATGACAAACCTAATTCTGATATGGGTCTCCGTTGTGAATTGAGAGTGGGAAGGGGGCAGAGAGAAGGGAATCAGGATTGGGATAGGGGAAGAGAGAAGGGGGGGGAGTGGGAAGCACCAGAGAGACATTCTGTAATGATCAATGAACAAATTGTTTGGAATCAAATGACCTTGCCTGGTGTCTCAGGGCTGGGTGTGTCTGCACATTCACTACTCTCTGGCCTTGGCACTCTTTCTCTGCCACCTGACCCACAACTCTCCAGCAGAGCTCTATCCTCACCACTCCCAATATCCAGTGCTCCCAGCAGGATTTCAAACTTGCTCTCCACTCTACGTTGGCAAATATAGTACTGTGCTAAGCTCTAAGGCATTCTAGTTGTACTGTATATATGTGCCAAAGACCTTGGCACTGTATTTTATTTGTCAATATGGTGTGGAAAGCAAGGTTGTAGGTGTTATTGTGAGTTCCAAGAAGTAGGTGTTTTTTTGGACTGGAAAGACATAGTTAGTGGTATGCCCCTGGGCTTCAATAGTTATAGTAATGACATGGTGGAGGAGGAGGAAGCAGAGTCCAAGGCACTAAGTTTGCTGATGACATGAAAGCAAGAGGGAGGGGATGCCACATTAAAGATAGTTGGACAACAACAGGATATAAATGGGCTGGCTGGGAGGGAAACAACTTGGCAAATAGAGTTTAACGTTGGAAAGTGTGAGGTATTGGTATTAGTATTAATACTGTCACATGTGCCGAGATACAGTGAAAAGTTTTCCTTTCATATTGTTCACACTGACTGGATCATTACACAGAGCACTGAGGTAGTTCAAGGTAGAATAACAATAAAGAATAAAGTCTACCAGCTACAGAAAAAGTGCAAAACAGGTAAACAATAAGTTGCAAGATCATGAAGAAGTTGATTATGATGTAAAGAGTCCAACTAATTGTACCAAGGAACTATTTGATAGTCTTGTAACAGTAAGGTATAAGCTGTCCTTTGAGCCTAGTGGTACATGCTTTCAGGCATTTGCATCTTCTGCCTGATGGAAGGTAAGAGAAGAGCGAATATCCAGTGAGGGTGGAGCTTTTGATTATGTTGGCTGCTTTACTGAGGCAATGAAAAATATAGACAGAATTCATAAAGGAGAGGCTGGTTTCCAGGATGTGCTCAGCTGTGTTCACAGCTGTCTGTGATTTCTTGTCATTACGTCGAGAGCAGTTACCATACAGAGTTGTGATAGAATGGTTTCTATGGCTCATTGATAAAATTGGTAAGGGTTGATAGAGACATGCCAAATTTCTTTAGTCTTCTGAGGAAACAGAGACATCGGTGGTTTTCGTGTTTGCTTGGGACACGGGCTATTGGTGATGTTCATTCCTACTTGAAACTCTCAGTCTCAATGCCATTGATATTGATAAGAGCATGTGCACTACCCCCTTTCTGAAGTCAAGGACCAGCTCTTTAGCTTTTGCTAACTTTGAGGGAAAGGTTGTTGTCATGACACCATGTTACTAAGCTCTCTATCTCCTTCCTGTACTCCAACTCATCATCATTTGAGATACAACCCACTATATCTCCAAACTTATTGATGGAGTTAGATGAGAATTGGATCACATAGTCATGAGTGTACAGGGAGTAGAGGAAGGTGCTGAGGACACAACCTTGTTGTGCATTGTTTAGAATAATTGTGATCGAGTTGTTGCTGTCTATCCCTGCTAAATGCTGTTGGTCAGAAAGTCAAGGATCCATTTAAGGAGGGATCATTGACTCCCAGGGTCCAAAGTTTGGTGATGAGTTTGCTTGGAATTATGACATTACAGGCGGAGCTGTAGTCAATAAACAATAGTCTGACATAGGTGGCTTGATACTCCAGGGATGAGAGTAGTTCCAGGGAGATGGCATCCGCTATAAACCTGTTTTGGTGGGAAGCAAATTGCGGTGGGTTGAGGTTGTTTAGTAAACTTGAGTTAATGTGTGTCATGACCAGCCTCACAAAGTACTTCATGATGATAGATGTCAGAGCCACTGGGTGGTCCAAGTTTCAAAGTAAATTTATTATTATGGTACAGATATGTCACTATATACAACCCTGAAATTCATTGTCTTGTGAGCATACTCAATAAATCCATAGAATAATAACCATAACAGAATCAGTCAAAGACTGCACCAACTTGGGTGTTCAACCAGTGTCCAAAAGACAGTAAACTGTGGAAATACAAAGAGAAATAAATAGTTCTTAAATAAATAAATAGGCAATAAATATCGAGAACATGATTTAGATTTTAGATTTAGATTATGAGGACACTCCGTCCTCGTTTATTGTCATTTTGAAATGCATGCATGCATTAAGAAATTATACAATGTTCCTCCAGAGTGATATCACAAAAAAACAAGACAAACCAAAGACTAATACTGACAAGACCACATAATTATAACATATAGTTACAGCAGTACAAAGCAATACCATAATTTGATAAAGAGCAGTCCATGGGAATGGTAAAACAAAGTCTCAAAGTTCCGATCAACTCCCAATAGACCCCGATAGCAGGCGGCAGAAGGGAGAAACTCTCTCTGCCATAAACCTCCAGGCACCGACAACTTTCAATGCATTGGAAGCACCCAACCACAGCTGACTCTGAGTCCGTCCGAAAACTTCGAGCCTTCGACAAGCCCTTCGACAATGAGCACTGAGCACCATCTCTGCCGAGTGCAACAAGCAAAGCCGAGGATTCAGGGCCTTCCCCTCTGGAGATTCTGAATCACACGGTAACAGCGGCAGCGAAAAAGGCTTTTCAGAAGTTTCTCTAGATGTTCCTCCGTTCTCTCACGTCTGTCTCCATCAGATCAGGATTGTGCACGGCACCCTACTTGACAGATTACAGATATCATTCGCTGCGTCGCGCCGCCACCTTCTCCTCCTCCTACATGAGATGAAGAATCCTCAAAAACAAGTCCATTGGTTGTGGAAACATTTCAATGATGGGGCAGGTGAAGTTGAGTGAGGTGGTCCCCTTTGGTTCAAGAGCTTGATGGTTGAGGGTAATAACTGTTCCTGAACCTGGTGGTAAGAGTCCTGACGGCAGCAGCGAAAAGAAACCATGTCCTGGTTGGTGGGGATCCCTGATGATGGATGCTGCTTTCCTGCCACAATGTTTCATGAAGATGTGTTCAGTGGTGGGAAAGACTTCACCAACAATGGACTGGGCCATATCCACAACTTCTTGTAGAATTTTCTGTTCAAGGACATTGGTGTTTCCACACTAGTGGTGATGCAGCCAGTCTATGTACTCTCCACTGCACATCTATAGAAGTTTGTCTACTTTTCAGTTGTCATGTTGAAACTTCACAAATTCCTAAGGAAGTTGAGGTGCTGCTGTGATTTCCTTGTAATTGCTCTTACATGCTGGGCCCAGGAAAGGTTCTCCAAAATAATAAAGCCAGGGAATTTAAAGTTGCTGACCCTTTCCACCTCTGATCCTCCAATGAGGACTGGCTCATGGACCTCTGCTTTCCTTCTCCTGAAGTCAATAATCAGCTCCTTAGTCTTGTTGATACTGAGTAAGAAGTTGCTGTTATGGCTCCCTTCAGCTATATTTTCAATCTCCCTCCTATATACTGATTCATCAGTACATTTGATTCAGCCTACAACAGTAGGCATCATGAAATAAGGCTTTGGAGCTGTGCTTAGCCACACAGTCATAAGTGTAAAGCGAGTAGAGCAGGGGGCTAAGCACATAGCCTTGTGGTGCATCTGTGCTGATGGAGATTGTGGAAGAGATATTGTTGCCAATGTGAACTGACTGGGGAGTTCAAGTGAGGAAATCGAGGATCCAATTGCACAAGGAGTTATCTTGGATCTTATTGATTAATTTTGAGGGGATGATGGCATTGAATGCTGAGCTGTAGTCGATAAACGACATCCTGATGTATGCATCTTTGCTGTCCAACTGTTTCAGGGTTGAGTGAAGAGCAAATGAGATGGCATCTGCTGTAAACCTATTGCTTCAGTAGGCATATTAGAGCAGATCTGAGTCACTTCTCAGGCAGGAGTTGATATGTTTCATCACCATCTTCTCAAAACACTTCATCACTGTGGATGTAAGTTCTACTGGATGATAGTCATTGAGGCAGGACACCTAGCTCTTCTTGGGCACCGGTATAATCAAAGCCTGTTTGAAACAGGTAGGTACCACACTCTGCAGAAGCAAGAGGCTGAAGATCTCAGTGAACACTCTAACCAGTTGAGCAGCACAGGTCTTTAGTATTCTGTCAGGTTCCCCATCTGATCCGAATGCTTTTCATGGGTTCACATGCATCAGCCTTACAGACTGAAATCATCAGGGGATGTGGGCATTTGTGATGTTTCCTCTATGCTTTGATGGTTAAAGTGAGCATATAAGGCATTGAGCCCATGTGGAAGTGAAGCCCTGCTGTTGCCTGTGTTGCTTGATTTAACATTATACAGTAAGTGGTGATAGTATTCAAGCCCTGCCAAGTTTCTTCCAGAATTGCCACTTTGCCCATGAGAAGGCTTTCCAGAGATTGTACCTGCGTCTTGTGACTTTCTTGGTCGCCAGACTTCTTCTTCTGATCTGGCCCTCAGCAGATTGCGATCTCATTGCTCATGCAGTGCTTCTGATTGAGAAAGACTCTGAACGATTTCTGTGGGGCCATGCTCATCTACAACTGTTTTAATGAGGTCTATGACAGCCATAGTGTATTCATTCAGGGGGTAATCAATAAGTTACACTATCACGTGTTTATTAGCTACCCAGTGGTCTTCTCAAAGCAGGTGGAAATCACAGACTGAAGTAGACAGAGGTTAAAAATGTCTGCAAGCACCCCTACCAGATGATATATACAGGATCTAAGGACAAGGCCAAGGGTGCCATTTGGGCTAGATGCTTTCAACAGGTTTACCCTTCAGAAGATTGATCTTAAATCTGCAATGGTGACTATAGGTTCAAGTGCGTTGGAGGTAGTCAGGATTGGTGGTTACATATTCATTCCTATATGCTCAAAAATGCATAGAATGCACCAAGCTCATCGGAAGGGATGTGCTGCTGTTGGTAATGCTGCTGACTCCTTTTTGAAGCCTGTTATGCCAAGTAAGCCCTGCCACAGCTGACGGGGTGGCATTGACTACAAGTTGGCAGTGGAGCCTGGTGACTCCTGGTCATGTAGTTCAGTAGGAGGAATCAACAGTCACGGTACTGAGGTGGTCAGTCCAATCACTTTACAGCACCAGCGGACACTACTGACTGTAAAGAGTTTGTATTTTCTCCCTATGACTACATGGGTCCCCTCTGGGTGCTCCAATTTTCTCCCAGATTCCATAAAAGATGTACAGATTACGGTTAGGATCAGTAAGTTGTGGGCATGTTCTGGTGGTGCTGGAAGCATGGTGGCACTTGTGGACTGCCCCCATCATTATGTTCGGAATATGTTGGTTCTTGATGCAAAAACAATGCATTTCAATGTGCTTAGATGTTTCAATATACTTGTGACAAATAAAGATAATCTTTCACCCTCAGAGTGTTGGAGAGGCCACACTTGGTGCTCTGCAGTTTCTGTTCCAATATTTGAGAGACCGTAACAGCACTAAAAGTCATCCAGGCAATGTTCGCTAGGACAGTTCCTGGGATGAAAACACAATCTTTGGATGAATGGATAAAAATGTTGTGTTGGTGTTCATTGGAGTATTGAAGAATGAAGGCTGGTCTTATTGAAGCATCATCATGGGAATGACAAGGCAGAGGTGTTTCTGTTGGTGGGAGAATCATGAATGGAGTGACGTGGTAACAAGAAAAAGAGTGGTCAATTAAAACTGTGGTCCGTGCAAACTTTCTCGCACAGTGGGACAGTGAATCTGTGGAAACTTCTTTCTGGAAGGTTGCGGTGGCTGGATCATTGGGGGTTTTATAAAGGATGTAGGTATTTTGTTTTGAATGATTGGGTATTTGAGTGCTATAAACACTGGGAAGAGGAGCTGAGGCTTGGGGCAGAGCAGCTTAATCATATGGGATGGACGGACAGGCTTAAGGTGCAAAATGGTCTACTTGTCATCAATGTTCTTGCATTCTTTATTGTAATGTAATATCTTAAGATATCTAATGGTGTTCCATTGTTTAAGAAGAGCTCCAAGAGAAAGCTGGAAATTACAGGCTGCTAAGCCTGATAACAGTAGTGGATAAGTTACTGGAAGTTATTCTGAAGGACTGTACAGATTTAGGGATTGTTAACATGGCTTTGTGCATGGTAGGATGTGTCTAACCAATCTTTAAAAACTTTTGTGGAAACATTATTAAAAGGCAAGGCAGTGGAAATGGTCTACTTGACTTTAGCTAGGCCTTTGATAAAGTCCTGCATGGGAGTTATGTCAAAAAGGTTCAATCATTTGACATTCAGGATGGGAGAATTTCTACCACCATAGAAGCAACAGAGAAAGCGTCAAGATGGCTCTGGATAAAGAGGGCAGATCATGGGTTGCTGTTAGGGCACAGACCGGGTTCTGGTCAACCTGGTCAGGTCGCCTGGTCGAGGGTATATGATGTTGAAAGACCTGAAACACCAGACAACCCCAGGTGACATCACTGATGATGTGCCCTAGCTTAGCATCTTGCAGATGTTTCTGTAAGAAAGAAGGTTCAACATGGGCTTCATGGGAGATGCCAGAAAATGGTAGCTAATGGTTGCCTCTCTGACTGGAGGCCTGTGACTAGTGCTGTGCTGCAGGGTTCGGTGCTGCGTCCATTGTTGTTTGTCATCTAGATCAACAATCTGGATGATAACGTAGTAAACTGGATCAGCAAATTTGTGAAAGACACCAAGGGTGGGGGCATGGTAGACAGCGAGGAATGTTATCAAAACTTGCAATGAGGTCTGGACCAGCTGGATAAATGTGCTGAAAAATGGTGGATGGAATTTCATACAGATAAAGAGTTACACTTTGGGAGGCCAAACCTGAGTAGGACTTACTTGGATGAGAAAATCTACAGATGCTGGAAATCCAAAACAATACACACAAAATGCTGGAGGAACTCAGCAGGTAAGGCAGCATCTATAAAAAAGAGTAAACAGTCAATGTTTCAGGCCGAGATCCTTCATCAGGACTTACATTGTGAGCGGTGAGGTACTGAAGAGTGCGGAAGAACAGAGGGATCTGGGAATATAGATCCGTAATTCCTTGAAAGTGATGTCACAGTGAGAGAGGGTTGTAAAGAGAGCTTTTAGATCATTGGTCATCATTAATCAAAGGATTGAGTACAGAGGTAGGGATGTTATGTTGAAGTTGTATAGGATTTTGGTGAAGCCTAATTTGGAGTATTTTGTGTAGTTCTGGACACCTATCTATCGATATGATTGAAAAGAGTGAAGAGAAAATTTACAAGGATGTTGCCAAGATTTGAGGACCTGAGTTGTAAGAGAAGGTTGAATAGTTTAGGACTTTATCCCCTAGAAGATTGAGAGGGATTTGATAGAGATATACAAAATTATCAGGGGTGTAGATAGGGTTAATGCAATCAGGCTTTCTTTCCACTGAGGTTGGATAAGACTCGAACTAGCGGTCATGGCTAAGGGTGAAATGTGAAATACTGAAGTGGAACATGAAGGGGAACTTCTTCATTCAGAGGGTAGTGAGAGTGTGAAATGAGCTGTGGGCAGAAGTGGTGGGTGTATGTTTGATTTCCACATTTGAGAGAAATTTGGATAAGTACATGGATGGGAGGGGTAAGGAGGGCTATATTCCTGGTGCATGTCATCGGGACTAGGTAAATTAATAATGGGCTGAAGGGCCTGTTTCTGTCCTGTACTGTTCCATGGCTCTTTCACTGTGTAATCTTACACCAGTATTAGCAAACTACGTTTGACACAGTGCCATCTACAGAAATACTTGTTATTGACTGGAGTGTCTAGATCTCGCAATCAAACCCTTTCTGTTAAGTTTGAGCACACCCTTCTATGTCAATGGCAAGAGTGCCAACCACATATTCCCCGAGTCAGGGGAAGTTGGTTCAAGTTTATATTGCTGTGAAAAGTCAACAACTATCTTCTTTCTCAATAATGGTGCAGCCATTGCCTCACAGCATCAGAAACCTGCATTCAATCCTAATGCCAGGCGCTGTCTGTGCATTCTCCCTGTGACTGCTTGTGTTTCCTCTGAATGTGCCAGCTTTCTCACGCACCCCAGGTTGGTCAATTGCAAATTTCTCCAGCTTGTCGGTGAGTGATAGAATCTTGGGAGAAATTGATGAGAATATGGAGATAATAAAGTAATGTGATTAATGTAGGACTAGTGTAAAATGGTCAGTTTGTACTCAATGGACCAAAGGGCCTGTTTGCATACTGTATCTCTTCGTGGACTGGGAATGTCTAAAAACTGGGAAGACATTGCACTCTATAGATACACCTGGTGGAAATCTGTTCAAGAGGGAGCTGTGCCTAATGAGAACAACCTCTGTGTTGATGCAGAGAAAAAAATGGAAGCTGCAACAGGAGAGACTGAACTACCAAAAGACCCAACCACTAACCAGAGCCGCCTTTTCCCCTTTCCCACACTGCACACTGTGGATCCTGGATAGCCCTCCTCCACAGCTATAGACAATCCCTTAGGAGAACATATACTCAACTCGAGTGTTCACTCTGCTAAATTCCTCCCTGACTCTAAGACCAAATCTGCATTTTTTTAGGTTTTAATGCAAGTAAAATAGTCTTTTTCATTATTATTTAATTGTAACAGCACGATCATTCAGCCACTGAGTACATTCTACAGTGATGAAGAGAAGCACACTCAGTCCATTCCCTTACTCCTTCCCCATAGTAGCGTGATCATTCAAGTTGAGAATGATGTTCTCCAAAGAGGTTGTCTATTGGTGCATCCTCAACTGGCTGTAGTGGTCGATCTGGGAGCCATATATTAACATAGAAACATAGAAACATAGAAAATAGGTGCAGGAGTAGGCCATTCGGCCCTTCGAGCCTGCACCGCCATTTATTATGATCATGGCTGATCATCCAACTCAGAACCCAGCCTTCCCTCCATACCCCCTGACCCCTGTAGCCACAAGGGCCATATCTAACTTCCTTTTAAACATAGCTAATGAACTGGCCTCAACAGTTTGCTGTGGCAGAGAATTCCACAGATTCACCACTCTCTGTGTGAAGAAGTTTTTCCTAATCTCGGTCCTAAAAGGCTTCCCCTCTATCCTCAAACTGTGACCCCTCGTTCTGGACCTCCCCAACATCGGGAACAATCTTCCCGCATCTAGCCTGTCCAATCCCTTTAGGATCTTATACGTTTCAATCAGATCCCCCCTCAATCTTCTAAATTCCAACGAGTACAAGCCCAGTTCATCCAGTCTTTCTTCATATGAAAGACCTGCCATCCCAGGAATCAATCTGGTGAACCTTCTTTGTACTCCCTCTATGGCAAAGATGTCTTTCCTCAGATTAGGGGACCAAAACTGCACACAATACTCCAGGTGTGGTCTCACCAAGGCCTTGTACAACTGCAGTAGTACCTCCCTGCTCCTGTACTCGAATCCTCTCGCTATAAATGCCAGCATACCGTTCGCCTCTTTCACCGCCTGCTGTACCTGCATGCCCACTTTCAATGACTGGTGTATAATGACACCCAAGTCTCGTTGCACCTCCCCTTTTCCTAATCGGCCACCATTCAGATAATAATCTGTTTTCCTATTTTTGCCACCAAAGTGGATTCGGGTGGAATCGCTTAATGGAGAGCACCTGTGCGTGACATGGAAAGGGTGATGCACGGGCAGCCACCAGACGGTCTGTGCCAGGATCCAGTAACAAGACAAATGGGGACCCTTCACTGCCATTGTGATGTGCCATCATCTTCCACCAGCTCCACAACTGAGATCATGGTTGGATTTCTCTTTGTCTGGAACCTCCTCCTTGATCTTACTGTTATGGATGACCCCACCAGGAGCTAAGTTCCAGAGGCACCACTCAGGAACTTACAAGCCTCTTCAGCACTACAAGGTGATGATCCTCAGAGAATATTTCAGCCCATTGATTAGGGAAATGAGGAAAGGTCATCTTTCTCCATAGCCTGTCCCTCAAGATCTATCTAGATCTTTATTGAAAGTTTCAAATAACTCCGTTTCCACCAGCTGTATAGGGAATGAGTTCTCATTAAGAGCCACATCTCCACAAAAATAAACTTTTCCTCACATCTATCCTCTAACTTTTACCAAATAATTTTAAACTGTGCCTTCTAGTCTCCAAACAATCCATTTTTGCCAACAGCATAGGAACTGAAAATCTAAAGACTGTGAAATTAAGGCAAGGAATATAAAAGGTATTTATTCCATTACCATCAATGACCATACTGATGCATTATGCTGGGTCATGATAATCGAGCCCATTAAATTCTACAGATTTGTGTAAAGCTTAAAGGGGATAGTAAAAAGATATCCTTAAACAGTGTTGTTACAAAGTGGTATGATCAATATACTGTCAAAAGGGAAATGCTAGAGATACTCAGCAGGTCAGGCAACATCTCTGAGGGGAGAAACAGATTAACAACCTGTCCTGAAAGGTCATCATCCTAAAATATTAATTCTGTTTCTCTCTCCACAAATAGTACTGATGAAGGGTCTCGGCCCAAAACATCTAATCTTTATTCCTTTCCATAGATGCTGCTTGACCTGCTGAGTTCCTCCAGAATTCTGTCTGTGTTACACTGGATTTCCAGCATCTGCAGAATCTTTTGCATTTATGTTCCATTTTTGTTTCAGATTTCTTACATCTGCTGTATTTTTTAAATTATTAATTATTGAAAAGGAGTTGTGCAGTTCCTAAAGTGGGGAAGCATTGGAAAAGTTTGAAGAAGACCAAAAGGATAGTGCTACATCACATGACCTATGTGCGGCATATCCCTGTCATAAATTTTCTTTATAATGTAAAAATTCAATAATAGATTAGCATCAAGCAACAAGCCTCCACCATCCCTTGTGTCCAGAACAACCTCCTTGCTTTTTTTGATCTGTATCTTTGTGATATTATTTTCCAACAAATGCAGGATTTAAAGATTAATGTTATCCAATGCTGATTAATCTTAAAGGAGCATTTAAAATAATGTTTGACAAAGATCTTTTTATTTGCTTATGTAAAGACAGCTCAAAGGCATAAAAAAGGAATCCCGGTTTGCTTGTTTAAGCTTTTATTGTGATAAATAGACATATTTTTCAATTCTGCATTGATTTCCTGCCTTATCATCGCACTCGCCCACTCCTCACCAGTACAAATTACTTACATGGTCATATTCATGAAACTGGTATCTCTTGAAAGAGTGCGATAAAGATTGGAAGAGGCATAGGATGTAGATAAGAATAATTAAATCCGATTAATTAAATAATTGTTAAAAAAAAACAATGGAAGATTACAAAGATTTGTGTACAAATTATCAGACAGAATTGTGTAAATATTTTCCTTGAATGGCAAATACGCAAAGTGCTTAAGATCAGGTTATTAATGAGTAACTTGTACTGGGACATTATTGTAAATCAAGAAATCTGTCTCCAAGATCAGTGAAATTGATATATTAATCCAAAGTCCCTCAGAATGACTTTTAAAGGTTATGCATGATTTACCTTTCATTTATAAAATTTAATGTTGAAATAATTATTGTTTAACTGTAATGTTTCTTTCTTCCTAAAAGGGTCCGATGTTAGATTGTGATTGCTGTTTAAAAATAACACCAGAAAAGATTAAGGGTCACTGAATAGGTTGTGCTCTCTTTGCCTCTGATATATAATGGGTTCCAGTCAAGCATATAGGAAGTGGCAATTCTAATAAAATATTATTATTGTATTTTAGAGACTGATTTTAAAAATTCAGGAGAATAAAAATTATGAGAATTTTCATTGCTCTGCTTTATATCAATTATTTGATATTAAATGTCTCGTAAATTTAGTTTACAATAGAGGATACCTTATAGACTGGATATCTGCATACAGTTATAAAGTGTGAATTGTGAATATTGTTTTAGACACTTCTAGGAATATTGCTTGCCTTGTGCCTCAAAAGAATAATGTAAATAGAATCATCTTCAGTTTTATCTTGGATATCTAGAATAAACTGGCAGTGAATGAAGAGTAAACTTAAATCTCTGGATTAAGAGGCAACATGAGAAATGTCACCTTGGTCCTCATGATGGTTTTTACATATATCTGTACCAAGTCGTGTATTAATCATCTAGGCAATATGAATTTCTTTCTACTTGGCTGAAAAGGATAAATGTAGATATTTTACATCATGCACCTCTTTCAGCCAGAACATACAAGGTTATTGTCAGTGCATAAAAGGACTTTCTTCTATACCACCACAAGAAAGTGATCAATATAGCCCTTCAAACATTTCTTTCCCGCAACACAAAGGTGAGATAATTAAAGAACTGCACATATACTAAGAAAACACTTGACATTCTTTGGCTGGGGAGGGATGATTGTTGGGCTACATATACCTAATCAAAAGCCATATAAAACAGTTTAGTTCTCAAAATGTTTGCTATGGTAAAAAGTGAAAGTTCGTTCTTAAAATCATATTGATTAGCAGATCAATAACACACCCTACAACACCACTCCACCAACATGTACTCTATCACTTCCTCTCATAGTCACATTTTGTACAGGCACTCCTGCACAGTGCATCATTTTATGTACATGAAATTAATCTATGTATATAAGTTGTCACATATATTTTATATTTATTGTGGTTTTTTTTATTATTGTGTTCTTTACCTGCTGCAGCAGATCCAGAACAACAATTATTTTGTTCTTCTTCACACTTGTGTACTGGAAATTACATTAAACAATCTTTTATCTTAAATCTTGAAATTATACAAGGAGGTCCTGGGTCCATCATACGGTCCATTAATATCCAATTTTTCTCATCCTATTCTTATCCCTGTACTAAGTGAAATCTTCTTGTTTACATATTTATTCAGTTCCCTGTAATGATATACCATTGAACAAACTTCCATCACAGTTGAAGGTGGTGCAACGCAAGAAAATCTGCAGATGTTGGAAATCCAAGCAACACATACAAAATGCTGCTGGAACTCAGCAGGCCTGGCAGAATCTATGGAAAAGAATGAACACTTGATGTTTCAGGCCGAGACCTGTCATCAGGACTGGAGAAAACAGATGAGAAGTCAGAGTAAGAGGAGAGGAAGAAATACAAGGTACGAGGTGATAGGTGAAACTGGGGCAGGGGAGGGGTGAAGTAAATAGCTGGGAAGTTGATTGGTGAAAAAGATAAAGGGCTGGAAAAGGGGGAATCTGATAGAAGAAGACAGAAAACCATGGAAGAAAGTGAAGGAGGAGGTGCATCAGAGGGAGGTGATGAGCAGGTAAGGAGATAAGGTGAGAGAATGAAATGGGGATGGGGAATGGAGAAGGTGGGGGGGGGACATTACTGGAAGTTCAAGAGATCGATGTTCATGTCATCAGGTTGGAGGCTACCCTGATGGAACATAAGGTGTTGCTCCTCCACCCTGAGTGTGGCCTCATTGCAGCAGTAGAGGAGGCCGGGGACTGACATGTTGGAATAGGAATAGGAAGCACAATTAAAATGGGATATCCCACTGTTTCTGCTGGATGGAGTATAGGTACTCGTCGAAGTGGTCTCCCAATCAACATCATCATGATGGTACATTGCATTAAAAAAAAATCTTCACTTGGCTTTTTAGACAAGTGTACACAGGTTACTAATTCTCATGTCAATGGAATTAAGTTCCCCTGGTCTTCCACTTCATGATTTCCAACACTCCAATAAATTTCTCCTGCACTTACTCCGCTCTACCTCAACCTTTTCAATCTTTCCACCTAAATGAAATCCTACATTGTGGATACCCCTCGCCAACAGACACTTCTCCCACCTGTTATTCATATTGAGACTGTGACACCCCTTTTAGTACTTCGAGGCCTTAAGTGGAACAATTCTCTGGAGAGTGGTTTATGGATGTACTTTATAGTTCCTTTCCTTTTGTATCCAATATTTCTCTGTATAAGCTCAAGGATCTCATAAGATTTTTGAAACTTTACCTTCTCCAACTGGCTAACCCTGTCTAACCATTCTCCCTCATCTCTTTATACTTCTCTCCACTTTGAGCCCTGATGCATCTTTGACCGAAAACATTGACAACTCCTCTCCATTATGAATGCTGCTTGACCCTTTGATTCTTTCCAGAAGATTGTAGCTTCGGATTCCAACATCTGCAGTCTCTTGTGTCTCAATTGGCTAACCTTTCAAGGCCACATTCTAACAGTTATGCCCAGGTACCCTTAGTTTTCCCTGTTCCTTTTCCAGCTTCCAATCTGAAGATTCAGTTTCTATGATCACTTCTTGGTCTTCCTAGTAAACTGCAATGCTTCCACTCTTCGGTATTTAATTCCATCTCTTTTGTTATAGTCTACTATGCTAGATTGTCTAAGTACTTAAAATATGTATTTCAAAGGCCTAATTAGTTCACTTCTGCTGAATTTTTCCTTGGACCCTGAAACATAGAAAATTTGGTTCACCTAAGGTGCGGGAACAAAGTTAACATTTCAGATTGGTAACCTATCATCAGAACTGGCCAGTGCTATTGAAAAGTGAACATGGAACATTAGCTGTATTTCCTTCTGTTATCTGTGATCTGGTCTGCTGTGTGCTTCCACTACTTTCTCTTTTTATTTCATATTTCCAGAATCAGCAATATTTTGGTTTGGAAGTTTGAGTTAAGATTGGTTCCTGGGGATACCCTTTAAAGACAAGCACTTTGTTCTGCAGGTAATTGGTCACTGATGATTTGTCAGAAATTGCAAGGATTTCAGCAATATCTCCTAATCTAACTGCATATTATAGATTTGAATATTCCATGGATAATTGCCTACTAGGCAGAGCAATAAATCTTGGATTCACATTTCCACTTCTCCCTAACCCTCTGGCAGGTAAATTGTTTGCTATTTTGCATGCCACCCAGACTGATTATTCCAAACATTCATACATTGAAGAAGTACAAAATGAAAAGCAGTAACATAATGCAGAATATAGTGAAACAGTTGCAGAGGAATCACAGTGCAAGTAGGCAAATAAGCTGCAAGGGCAATAATATGATAGATCGAGAGATCAACTGTTCATTTTTATTATACAAATGAGAAGGTGTCCATTAAAGTGGCTTAAAACAGTAGGGTAGAAACTGTTCATGAATCTGGTGGTGTGCTTTCAAGCTTTTGTATCTTCTGCCCAATGGGAGGGGGTCAAAGAGAGAATGATTTGGGTGAGAGGGATGTTTGATTGTGTTGGCTGCTGCTCTCCTGGGGCAGTGGGAAGTGGAGACAGAGTTGCTGGAGGGAGGGTTAATTTCCATGATAAACTGGGCACTGTTCACAATTCTCTGCAAATCCTTGTGGTCTTGGGCAGAGCAGCTGTCATACCAACCTTTGATGCATCCACACTGAATACTCTCTATGGTGCAACTAGAAAATTTAGAGAGGGTCATCAGTAACATGTGGAATTTCCTTAGCATATCCTGGAACCAATAGGAAATATTTATTGTCCTTTGCGAAAGAGCATGTGGAAAGTTACCTCTCCCAAAGTCTCATCTTACGTATTTGATACTTGTGATGTAACAAGGTCAGAGGACAATTGTATTAATAGTTGGTGTATTAGGGCTTTCCTACCACTGGGCTGCTAAAATAGAACTTTTTTTTTCATTTTTCAGGATTCAGGATTCAAGTTTATTTATCATGTGTGTACATCAAAGCAAACAAGTGCAGCTAGCCCATGTGTGGGACCACCTATTCTGATGCCACAGAAGCAAGTCTTCTTCATAAGAAGAAATCATCTTCTGAACATTTCAGAGACAATGACAGAACACCCTGACCTTTAGCATAGCTTTGGGCAAGGATAGGAGCAGATGGTATAGGAAAGTACTTAATTGGGCAGGTTGAATTATCATGTTATTAGGCTGGAACTCAGGAGTGTAAATTGGGAACAAATATTTTCATGGAAACATGGAGGTCTTTTAGGGAGCACTTTCTGGGAGTTCTGGATAGGTTTGTCCCACTGAGGCAGGGAAAGGATGGTAGGATGAAGGTACCATGGTTTCTCAAGAGCAGAAAACACCTGATCAAAAGGAAGAAGGAAACAAGGATCAAATAGGGTTCTTGAGCATATAAGTTTGCCAGGAAGATGCTTGCAAAGGGATTTTGGAGAACGTTGGTGAGTAAGATTAAGGAAAACTCCAAGGCATGCCGTGGAGTAGGAAGAGATAGGTAAGGTCCTTCTCGAATACTTTGCTTTGGTATTCACCTACGAGAAAGACCTTGATGAAAGTGAGATCAGCATAGAGTGGGCTAATATGCTGGAACTTTTGAGTTCAAGATTGTTTATTGCCATCTCCAGTACACTAGTGTAAAGACAAACAAAATAATTGTTACCCCAGATCAATGCAGCACAAATTAAAACACAATAAAATAAAGAATACAATAATAAAAATACAATAAATCTATGTGAATACATAGATAGCTTATATACATAGATTATTTGATGTCCATAAGGTGATGCAAGGCACAGGAGTATCTGTACATAAGGTGACTGACAGGAAACGATAAAATAATGATGCTTCGGAGCATGGAGGAGTGGGTTGGTAGGTGGAGGTGTTGATCAGCCTTATTGCTTGTGGAAAGTAACTGTTTATGAGTCTGGTGCTCCTGGCGTGGATGCTACATAGCCTCCTCCCTGATGGGAGTGGGATGAACCGTCCATGAGCAGAGTGGGTGGGATAATCAAAATGTTACTTGCCCTTTTCTGACATGTTTCTGCATATAACATTAGGATAGATAAGTCCCTGAGTCTGAACAGAATATATAGCAGGTTACTATGTGATATTGCTAAGCCTTTTTCTATTATCTTTGCATCCTCACTAGCCACAGGAATAATACCAGATGTTTGGAGGATGTTACTCCTTTGTTCAAGAAAAGTAATAGGGATAATTGTGGGAGTTATAAACCAGTGAGTCTTACATCAGTGTAGGGAAAACTATTGAAGAAGATTCTTAGAGACTGGATTTCCGGACATTTAGAGAAGTGCAGTCTACTGAGGGGTAGTCCACATTGCTTTGTGGGGAAAGGGCTTGTCTCAAGAGCCTGATTGACTTCATCAAGGAAGTGACCAAACAAATTGATGAAGGTAGAGCAGTGGATGCGGTGTATATGGATTGTTGTAAGGCTTGTGCACAGAAGGCAGAGTGTGGTAGTAGACGGAACTTGTTCTACCTGGAGGTCTGCAATAAGTGGTGCTCTACAATGATCTGTTGTGGGCTCCTGCTCATTATGATTTTCAGAAATGACTCAGATGAGCATGTGGATGAGTGAGTAATTAAGTGTGCAGATGACATGAAGGTTGAAGGTGTTGTGGATATTGTATAAGGTTATCATAGGGTACAATGGGACATTGATAGGATGCAAAGGTGGTCTAAGAACTGGCAGATGGATTTCAATCTGGAGAAGTGTGAAGAGATACACATTGGAAGGTCAAACTTGAAGGAAGAGTACAAGGTAACTAGCAAGGTTCTTAGCAGTGTGGAGAAACTGAGGAATCTTGGGGTCCATGTCCTTAGATCCCTCAGATTTGCCATGCAAATTGATAGGGTGGTTAAGGCGTATGTTACGTGGGTTTCCATTAATAAGAGGACTGAGATCAAAAGCCATGAGGTAATGTTGCAGCTCTATAAAACAGTAGTTGAAAGGAAGGAAGTGGAAGTTTTAGAGAGAGTGCAGAGGAGATTTACCAGGATGCTGCCTGGATTAGAGAACATGTTTTATCAGGAAAAGTTGAGTGAGCTCGAGCTTTCTTCTTTGGAACAGTGGAGAGGTGACTTGATAGAGGTGTATTAGATGACAAGAGACGTAGGGGTGATGGAAAGACATACTTCTGGGACATTTAAGAGACTCTTAGGTAAGCACATGGATGAAAGAGAATGGAAGAGTATGTGGCAGGGAAGGGTTAAATTGATCTTGGAGTAGGGTAAGATATGTCCAACACCTTCAGATGCAGCTGCCAAGGGATAATGTGGAGATGATGAAGAAGCTAGTGACCGATCCCTGTGGAATCCGAAAGTGCAGAACAAACAACCTTTTCTGCCTTTGCTTAGCTCCCATTGGATGGTGTAAGAATAGAGCAGAGCACCTCTAAAGTGGATGATGCAGATGAGACACTGGAAGAACATGGTGCGATCAATTGTGTCAAAGACTATGAGAAAGCAAAGATGAAAAAGGAAAATGTGCAGCAGTGACAGTCCCAGAGGATTTCACTTGTGACTTCAGTGCAATGCTGGGTGTGAAATCCAACTGGACAGATTTAGATATGTAGTTGTGAGCGAGGATTTTTTTTTTTGGGAGGTGACAATAAATTCGAGGTCACACCTCACTTTTCTTTTAAAAATAGAATACCCAGAATTGTGCTCTGTATTGCAAATGTAAATCCACCAAAAATCCATAGACAACTTGTTTTGACATATTGTAAAACGCTCTTTAAATAAATCCCAGCGCATGATTAGTTTCATTCAGAACCACTTCACATTGAATGAGATTTCGGTGAATGATCGAGAAAACACATAGATATGGACCTTCCTGTGTACCAGATCCTTTGCCATATTATATATGCATTCATAGCTCAATCATATGTAGCCTTGTACCTGTATTTCAATCTATCGGTCGACCTTTAGCCCATTTTAAGGGTTCCCGGTGGGTGCTCTGTTGGACCAATCGCTTGCTCATAGTTAATGTTGCCCGCATATCTATCATATGTGTGTAGAAGAATAATTCTCATGTATATGAATAAAGCGGGTAATTACTCGGACGTGTGCTGAGAGCTCACACAAATCTCTCTCTGTCATCACTCCTCCTTCCATCGTCCACCCCCTCTCATACCCCCCGCCACCACTTCCCCATCGTCCTCAACTGTTGCCGAGCTAAACCTTACTTTAAAATAAAACGTGGATCTTGAAAATGTGAGAGAGAGGGGAAGAGAGAGAGAGAGAGAGAGACAGAAAGGCAGATTGCAAGTGTGGATGTGTCTGCGTGGGGGGGTTATGATGTGAGTGTCTGCCTGGTGTATGTGTGTGAGAGAGAGAGAGATAAAGATAGGGAGAGAGAGCGAGAGAGAGAGGGAGGGAGAGAGAGAGAGAGAGAGAGAGAGAGAGCGAGAGAGAGATGACTGCGAGTGAATGGCTCAGTCAGTTCGGCTCTCTCTGAATGGCTCTGTCAATTTCCCCGAGTCCGAGCAGAGCGCAGGCGCCGGGACCTACCCAAACATCTCAAGGTGTACTCATCGCGTTGAAGATGGCGACAATTTGAGGTTGGAAGGTTGGGGGGGGGGGGTTAGTGATGGCCGAGGGGAGGGAAAGAGAGAGAGAGTAGAGGGCGAGTGAGGAGAAAGCAACAGGGGTCAAAGCACGAGGATGATACCCCAGGATCAGGACAAGGACACCGGCGGAGGCAGGCAGAGGGGAGAAAAAACGATGATCGCGGTGTATTCCTAAAGGATCGTGCTCCTCGCACTAATAGTGGGTGCGCGTTGGACATTTTTTGAAATCTATCAGGTAGCCTGCAATTTGGGGAAAGGGAGGGGTGGAGAAAAGGGAGTCTATCCATAGTGGGAGTGGAGAGAGAGAGAGAGAGAGAGAGAGGGGAGAAGGAGGATTTATTTATTTATTTAATTACCAAAAACATCTCCCTTTTTGTTTTTGTCCAGATGGAGGATGCATTCTCCAACAAAATGCAATGGATTATTTTTGACCAGGAGATGAGGGGCAATTTGCGCCCCTCTTTTGCAACTCACCACACAGCCATACTGCAAAAGTGACATTGGGAATTAGGAGAAATTGGAAAGCCACCCTATTTCCCCACCTTTTTCCCCCCTCCAAAATATGATCAGGGGTGCTTGGATGTGTAATGCCGTCTTGAAAATCTGTTTTGCACCCACAGCGAACGAGAAACCCTGCGTCGATACACAGAGGGCAGAGAGATGGCCAATGTCTTTAGCGTCTCGGCTTATTTTCGCCCTGGTCTTGTCTGATTATTTTTGCACTTGTGCTGGTGCGAGATTGAGGAGCGGGGAAACGGCGGGGAGAATCTGGAGTGACCCCTCGGGGAGTCGTAACCTGGCCACATCACACGCGGGGGATCAGAGACAGGGGAGCGGTCACTGTGATCCCTCGCTAACCAATTTGACTGGACCTGTCGAAGACTTGGAATCAGTCTGTCGATTTCCCAAGGGTTTGGAACGCGCTTGCCTGTGGTCTTATTTCAGTCATTTTAGGCTCTCTTTTTGCCACTCTTACACCGTTGCTGATCTTTTGCGAGAATATGTCAACCCGAACGGGTTAAACTGCAGTTTGGATATGCGGATTAGAGATGATGGAGAGGCCCTGTCTGTCTGCAGCGAGTGTATCAGGGCTTATCAGATGGAGGACCAACATGCTCAGGAAAAATTTGAGGAATTCGAGTTACTGCTACACAAGTACATGGAATCGGGCTACTCGGTCAGATCTTGTCCAAGCGACTGTATGGTAAGGTTAAAATATTGAACTGTTGTTCGTTTCTTCATTTAAGATTTAGCCTTTTAAGGTAAAATGGTAGGATCTTTGGGGCAGTAAGATACGTCTTTTTGTCCACTGTTGTAATTTGCTTCTAAATCTTAGGATAGAGCTAAAGCCCTTACAGTGGAAAGTCAGAAACTGTCACAGGCAGGTAGCAGCCAGTTTGGATTTTACAAGGGAGAAGGGGGAGGGATTATACCTGGGGAGAAAGATAAAGACTTTCCATTGG
The DNA here is from genome assembly GCF_963921235.1 of Mobula hypostoma. Classification (NCBI taxonomy): domain Eukaryota; kingdom Metazoa; phylum Chordata; class Chondrichthyes; order Myliobatiformes; family Myliobatidae; genus Mobula; species Mobula hypostoma. The sequence continues at coordinate 113,937,113 of NC_086106.1, read as the reverse complement.
AATGAGATCCTGGGAAAGAGGGCAAAGGAAGGCCTGTGACAGATGTTATTTAAGGTCGACTCTCAGGGTTTGAGTATGTCTGTGTGTGTAGGAAAAATAAGATGTGAAATCAAATTCTGTACAGAAATGCCTATAATATGGTTACAGAGATGGAAAAGGCTGAAAGTAAGAATAGATAACAATCTTTACTAAAGGTTTATTTTGATTTAACTTTTATGAAGTTCGTCTCCTTCACATGAGCAACCTATCAAATGTATAACACTAATGTTTGTGTTGCTTTCAACGTGATGGCATATTATTCTGTTTAGAAAAAGTGAATGGTGTGAGAAGTGTTGGCAAGTTATTGGGTTGCCAGCATCACAAATAGGACTCAGTTTAAAAAGCAGCAATGAAAACAATGAGTGCTGTACATAAAAACATAAATGGATTGTGAGCTGGTTCTGAACAGGTTGCTATGAAACTTTCTTTTTAAGCACTGTTTTTTTCTGATTTGTGATGTCAGCTGTGAGAAATAGGAAATGTGTTGCATGCAGATGTGATAGAGATGGGTCCTAGAACACAGCTGAGGAAAATGTATTGGTTTCTCCTTTGAGATGGAGGAGATAATTTCTTTAAAAGTTGAAATTACTGGGAAAATGCAAACTCAAGATATCAGTTATATTTTTCTAATTTTTTTTTCTTTCATTAATTAGCACCCATCTCAGATGGTCTGTTTTATCTAAAACTAGTTTTGTTACAGAATAGGCTAAGTGGCCGTAATCATCTGTACTGGAATTTGCTGCTACTAGACTTTCAGGATATGAATGACTTTGCAGAACTTGAACAGGGGAACATGTGGCAGAAAGAAGAGTAAAGTTTCTTTCAGCTGGTTGATGCATATTCACTTTGCGTGGCAGTATCCATGTTCTGTACAGTACAAGAGCACAAGATGTCCAAACAATGATCTGTAGGATCCTTTTGGTGAGCCAATACTGAACACCTGACAAAACTATGAAGAAAAGATAGATTGTGATGTTGCTCATCAGTCTCCAATGTCGATTCTTCACCATGTTTGTCACGTTGGAGTTCATGCCTTCCAGTAAACTTGCATGGCCGGGCTCACTTTATGAGCAGCTTTGAATGCCATACCTAAGGAGGGATGTTCTGGAATTGATGGGAATCTTGACGAGATTTACAAGAGGTATTTGATGGCTCAGGGCCTGTACATGCTGGAGATTACAAGAATGAGGAGAGATCTTTTTGAAACCTACCAGATACTGAAAGGCCTAGAAAGAGTGGATGTGGAATGGAGGTGTCTAATAGTGTACGATGAGAGGGCATAGCTCCAGAATATAAGGACATACAATTAGCACAGAGATGAGACGAGATTTCTTTAATTAGAAGGAAATGAATCTGTGGAATTCATTGCCACAGATGGCTGTTAAGTCTTTGGGTATATTTAAAGCAGAGGTTAATAGTTTCTTGATTAGTATGGGGAGAAGGCAGGATAATTGGGGTGAGATGGTAAGTACATCTGCCGTGATCAAATGGCCAATCATGGGGATCTCAAAGGTAAATTCTTTACACAGAAAGTGGTGGGCGTGTAGAATGCCCTGCCAGGTGTGGTGGTAGAGGCAGATATATTAATGCCAATTACAAAACTTTTAGACAGGCACATGAATCACATGGAGGGCTATATTGGAGGGAAGGATTAGATTGATCTTAGAGTAATTTAACTTTGTGCACCGAAGGGTCTGTATTGTGCTGTTGTTCTATGTAGACTGAATAGCCTAATTCTGCTCCTGTAGCTTACCATCTTTTGGATCCTATTTCCCCATCCACTCCCCTCTCACTAAAATACCTCCGCACCAAGTCAACCAGTACTTTTTTTAGAGCCTCACCAATGACTTGCATGTTTGTTACCAGCTCAAATCGTTTGGCTGCCCTTTTGATTCCATATGTGTTTGGAGCAATTCTGAGTTGATTGAAGTTGCAGAAATCTACAGGGGGTTGTGTGCCAGGTGCTGAAAAGCTTTCAGCTGAACTTAGTTCTTCTGCACAGAACATTTGATTCCAGGCAGGCATGCTTGTAGGGATTCCCCTTGAAGTGCAGCATGGCTGGCAATACAAGGTGATACACACCCGGCAAGGATGAGCAGTCTGTGTCTCTATTCATAGAGGGAAGGTGGCTGAAATGTGGTGTTCTAGAGGGATTTGGCATGGTGAGAGATTTTAATAAGAGAGAGTGCGGAGACAACGATTCCACTTGGGGAGAGGACATAACTGAATGTCAATATAAGATGGTTCACAAAGATACTTAACAAGGAATTATGAAGAAATCTAAGTTTATATAAATATACACACATATACACTCAGTGGCCACATTATTCACTTTATTAGTTACACTTGTACACCTGCTCATTAATGCAAATATCTAATCAGCCAATCACGTGGCAGCAACTCAATGCATAAAAGCATGCAGGCATGGTCAAGAGGTGCAGTTGTTGTTCAGACCAAACATCAGAATGGGGACGAAATGTGAACTAGCTGACTTTGACTGTGGAATGATTGTTGGTGTCAGATGGGGTGGTTTGAGTATCTCAGAAACTGCTGATCTCCTGGCATTTTCATGCACACCAATTTCTAGAGTTTACAGAGAATGATGTAAAAATAAATAAATAAATAAATAAATAAATAAATAAATAAATAGATAAATAGATAGATAAATAAATAAATAAATGAGAAGCTATTCTGTGGGCAAAAATATCTTGTTAATTAGAGAGGTCAGAGGAGAATGGTCAGACTAGTTTAAGCTGATAGGAAGGTGACAGTAACTCAAATAACATGTGTTACAACAGTGCAAGAGAGCATCTCTGAATGTAGAAAACTTCAAAGCTTGAAGTGGATTCACAGCAGCAGCAGAAGGCCTCACTGGGTTCCATTCCTGTGCCGAATAAAGCGGCTGCTGAGTGTAGATACATTTAAAGTGAAGTTGGACAATATATGAGAGATAAGGAACTCAAATGTTGGACTGATGAACTTACCAAATGAAAGATGGAAGGAGTATCAAGTAGAGCATGCATGTGCTGGCTGGACCAATTAGTTGTTTTTGTGTCTATCTCTGGTTAATCATTCCAAATAATTAACGGGGGCCATTGGGACTAGAGCAGAGTTCTTAAAGAAGAAGGGGAGGGTATCAAGGAGAAATGTCAGGCTGCATGCAGCATGATGTCTGGAAATATTTTCTCCTACCTGAACGTCGGCAAAGAACGGTATCTGAGGTATCTATGCTTCAGTCTGCTACCTGCTGCAGTCACAACTGCAGCATTAATGCAGGGCAGGGACTGCATTGGCAGAGGCTGTCCAGGTGTCAGGAGCAATGAATCTTTAATAACCTGACTCCGTTCAGGGTAGTCTTGAAGATATTTGCAACATCCCACACTAAGTGTCCACTAGATAAGGAAGATCAGTGATGTCCTGCATTAAGGAAGAATGAATGCATTTTATTACTTCTTGCCAGAAACCAACTGGCAAGGATCATTCACGTGTCTGCAGATATTTTCCCCATGGTGCCACTGATCGCAAACACATTGCTTTCGGTGCACAGCATGCAAGCCCTAGCAGACAGTGGAGCAATAAAGGACTGCTTTCCTTCAGCGTCAAGCTGGAATGTGACTAAGGATAGTGAATAATACGGGTCTGTGGCCAGCACTCTGGCAGCAGGCATGATGTCTTTATTCTGCAGCAGTGCACTGCACTAAGAGTCACTGGCAAACCAAATGGTAGCTAAAACAATGAAAAAGGTACATCCAGTGCCAATGTTGCTGAGGATTCTGGTGGATAACCTACACATACACTCAGTGGTCACTTTACTAGGTGCACCTGTACACCTGCTTGTTAATGCAAATATCTAAATAACCATTCGTGTGGCAGCAACTCAATACACAAGAGCATGCCAGCCTGGTCAAGAGGTTCAGTTGTTGTTTAGACCAAACTTCAGAATGGGAAAGAAACCAAGATCCAAGGATCAGCTACATACATGTACATGTATTAGGAATTTGCTGTGGTGTATTGGCACGATGTACAACAGAAAACAATAGCATGCAACAATTATAAGAATAAAGAATGATATAAAAATAAACTTAGAGGTTAAAGTACAGATATTGAATGAAATGTGCATAAATACATAAATACAGTATGTATTTGCAACGTAAACAACATTATAAAAAGTGGTTTAAAGTGTTTACAATGCAGTGCAGTGACTGAGGCAATACACGGAGGGGGTGGGAGCTAACTAGAATGATTGATCAGATTAACTGCTGGGGGAAGAAACTATAAAGATGGCCTGAAATTTTTCTTTTAATAGCCCCATAGCACTTTAAATTGTCATTAAATTTTGTCCCTAATTAATCAAATGTGTTACCAAACCATGATTTACATTGATACAGATGCAAAACACTGATCGTGATCATCAAACTCTTGCTTTAAGTCTGTTTTTGATTAATACCTGGCTAAAAATACATGATGTTCTCAAGCAAGGAACAAATGGAACGACCTAAGCTGATGAGCACAGGTGATGAAATGATCCCATGGAGCTTAGTTAACTTCATCGGATATTGTAAAATGTGCTTGTATTGATATAATGATTGTCATTTTTCCTTTCAGAATGTGAGTTAAGTCATTTTAAAGTGTGGTCAGGGTTGTAGCATCACTTAGCTAGCTGCATGGAAGGGTGGGTCTTAGAGGGGTGTGGGCCGAACACAAGAAATTGGGGCTAGCTGGGTGGGCACCATGGTCAGTGTAGACTTGTTGAGCTAAGGGGCCTAGATCTGTGCTGTCTTATTCTGTGATTAATTTAGGAAAATGTAATCAAAGTGACTTTGACTGTGGAATGATTGTTGGTGCTTGACAGAATGGTTTGTGTATCTCAGTAACTGCTGATCTGGGATTTTCAACGTACAATATTTTCTACAGCATGGTGTGATAAGGCAGAACCATTCAATGAGTTCTGTGAGTGAAAGCGCCTTGTTAATGAGAGAGTTCAGTGGACAATGGCCAGACTGGTTTAAGCTGACAGGAAGGTGACAGTAGCTTAAATAACCACGTGTTACAACTGTGGTGTGCAGAAGAGCATCTCTGAATTTAAACCATGCCAAACCTTGAAGTGGATGGGCTACAGCTGTCAAAGACCACAAATATACACTCAGTGGCAACTTTATTAGGTACAGGAGCTGTGCTTGTGGGAAGCATGCCTTCTGTACCTATAACCAGCTGAAGAATGCCTCTCTTTCCCTGACTTGCTGAGGGACGTTTCTGCTGCCTACTCTGTCCTGAACGAGCCTTTCAATTCATGTTAGTCTGCTCCATGATCCATTACTCACATGAAGAGGGCAGAACCCTGTCAATTAGCAGCTGCAGGAGAGAAGGAGGAGGAGAAAAAGACAGTGGGGGTCAACAAGAGGAATGCCGTCTGTCAGGATTGTCCATGAAGAACACATCCAAGTAAAATATAGCACACTTACTGTCCTTTCCTTCCCTACGTCTAAAGATCGTTTCATCATCAGAACTTCAGAGGTATTTACAGCCCAGAAGGATTCCATTTGGCCTAACCTGTTCATGTTCTCTAAAAAAAAAGTTGCTCCAGGTAATTTCATTCTTTACCTTTTGGTCTTATGGCAGTAGGGTCACAGTCCTTGAAAGTCCATTTTTCTTCAATTCTCACCTCATCCCTCGACAACCTTGAATGTATGTATTAGTTATTTTGAGGAGTAAGTCTTGCTTTCACTGTATTTAGACCTCTCATAATTTTATATAAATCTCCCCTTAAGCACTCTGCTCTGAAAAAAATAACTCTCCAAGGCAATCTTTTCGAATAAGCAAATAGCCCAACCAATATATCCGTAACATCGTTGTAAATGTATTCTATAGTGTCCTTGGTGCAATCACATTTTTCTATGACCTGAAGCGATCCTCTAACTGTGGTCAGATCATTATTTGCATAGTTCTAGTCTAACCACTATGCTTTTATATTCCGAGCCTCACTATATTAGGCAAGCATCTATTGTCTTGGTACCTACCCTTGCATTCTTATGTTTCCTATAGTGGAGAGTCTAGGACCAAAGGGCACAGTCTCATTCTCAGAATATAAGATCAAAGATGAGGAACAGTTTCTTTAGCCAGAGGATGGTGAAGGAGAATGGGGTTGAAAGGGATAATAAATCAGCCATGATGGAATGGCAGAGAAGACTCGATGGGCCAAATGTCCTAATTCCGTTCCTATTCTTATGATCTTATCTTTCTTTGACTAACTTGCCCTGCTACCTCCAAGGATAAACTTTATTCCTTTGAATTATCCCATTATTTATTTTTTCCTTTGAAGTATCCAATTATTTACTGTCTATTTCTTGTTTCCCTCCCCAGAAGCATTACTTTTCATTTTCTACGCTGTGCTTTCTGCCACTTTTCTCCTACTTGACCATTTCATGGACAGCTAGCGAATACCTGCATCTTTTTCACTATCAACCACCATGTACATTTTTTATTGTATGTCCAAACTTTCTTATCACATTTCATACAATTATTTCTGAATCCTTTCACCATACGATGAACAGATGATAATTCAGCTATAAGTCTGATTATCCTGCAAAATCTGACTCTTATCTCTGAAACACCTTTGAAATATTACCCTGTACCATTTGTGATTGAAATAATTCTAAGTTTACATGCCATTTCACATGAATTCCATGGGTTTTACTTTATGTATACCATCATCTGGGACCATGCCAAATGGCCAGATGACATGCCCGTAGACCACATCAAGTACATTGCCATTTTCAGGCCTCCTTTTAAACACCTCAGAATTTTAAACTTAAGTCAGTTAGACACATCCTTCACGTAACAAAATCACGCTAATTCTCATTGTTAACTTGGCCCTTTCTAGATAATAATTACTGTTCTACGTCAAAACATTTTCTAAATATTCGTCCATCACCATTGCTATGATCTCCATTCCTTCCCTTAAGAGCCCGAGGTATATTTTATCTGGACCTGGCGATTTACTATTAAAGATTCTTAATTCCTTGATACCTCCCTTTTTCTAGTAATTGACTTACTCTTTAATTGCAATGTTTGTATTGTGCTGCCTTATCTGTCAAGTAATGCAAACTGTTCAAGCAGAATATTCCCTTTTTTTTGCCTCACAATCAGGTTTTATTTTCAGTTTATGATAAACATGTCTCTTTATTATTCACTTTACCTTGATTCTTTGATTTATTTTTCCAGGCTTTTTTTGTGCATTCTCTTTGCTTGCTAACTCCCTATTGAATTTCACCCTGGCACATTTTATAATCTCCTAGGGTTTTGCAGATTTGCACTCTCAGTTCCTGACATAAACTTCATTTTTTTTTATCCTCCCAAGTACACCTTACTAGAAAAACTCATCATCATTTTTACTGGTGACATTAGTGCACAACTCTTCACCATCTCCCCTTTGAATGCCTCCCACAGAGATTGGTTTGCCTTCAACAAGATATTTCTAGATCAGCTTGTCACATTACAGCCTCATAAAGTTTCCTGACTCCAAATAAGAACTTTTACTGTTTACCAACTGATCTGTTCTTCTACAACTATGCTAAATCTAACTGAAGACCACCCAAGTACTCTTCTACTGATGCTCTTCCAAGTGCAGATTTTATTGTTTCTTTTTTGAAAACTTTCAGTGCTGCCTCCTTTACTATGTGTCAAGCAGTAATTCAAAGAATTTTCTTCATTGCTCCTTAAGAGCTCTACCCCCATGATACATTTTCTCACCATTTCTGTCCCAGCTAGATTAGCCATACTTCTAATTATTGTTTTTTTTTTGGTATATCTCAGAACCTTTTTCTATATATTTGCTTCTGCATCTCTCTATGAACTTGTCATGGCCTACAAAAAGTTCAGAATGAGGGAAAATCTTATTGAAAACTATTGAATATTGAAAGGTCTGGACAGAGTGGATGTGGAGAGGATGTTTCCTACAGTAGGGGAGTCTAGGGCCAGAGGTTACAATCTCAGGATTGAGGGATCTTCCTTTAAAACAGAGGTGAGGTGCAGGTTGATGGGAGTAGGCAGTTTAAATGGTTTGGCATGCACTAGATGGGCTGAAGGGCCTGTTTCTGTACTGTATATTTTAAATCTCTATGAGGAGGAATTTCTTTAGCCAGAGGGTAGTGAATCTATGGAATTCATTGTCACAGACGGATGTGGAAGCCAAGTCATTGGGTATATTTAAAGAAGCAGTTAGGTTCTTGATTAGTAAGGGCGACAAAGGTTATGGGGAGAAGGCGGGCAAATAGGGTTGAGAGGGATAATAAATCAGCTATGATGAAATGGAGGAGCAGGTTCGATTGGTTGAATAGCCTAATTCTGCTCCTATGCCTTATGGTCTTATAACACATAGATGGACATGCAACTGCCCTATTTTTGGTTCCTTAATTTAATCCATATTTTAATATCTCTAAGCAGTATTTTCTACCAGAGCTAAAAGTTTTGAGTAAATATTGTTACCCACACCACTGTGTTACGTACAGTGCCTCTTTGTGTAAAACCCTATAACCAACAATCTTGAACTTCTAGTTGTCCTTTAAGTTAAAATTGTTTGTTTCCCTTTTTGAGCCTTTGTTTCCATGTCTTCCAAAGTACAACAATTTATCCCTGACTATTTATCAAGCTCCGACTCTCTCTCAACTAAAACTACTCTCAGGTTCCTATTCACTTGCTAAGATCGTTCAATTCTTAGCCATTGACACTAGGACATTTTCCAATGAGACTAAACACATGAGATTCCACTGGAAATCCGTAATAACAGGCACAAAATGCTGGAGGAGCTCAGCAGGTCAGGCGGCATCCATTGGCGGAAGAAACAATCAAGGAGTCATGGCCCAAAACCGCAACTCTTCTCCTTGGATGCTGAGTTCGTCCAATATTTTATGTGTGTAGTTGCAATGAGTCAATTGATCTTGGTTCTGTTGAGACTCAACCTATTTGGCTTACAGGATTTTCACCTTCCCAAGGATGTGTAACGTAAGGATCCAAATCCTCTGCTCCATCTCTCCAGCCATGGAGCAGGCCACGGTATGCTTCCATTTCTGTACTTACCAGGACATAGTGCAAACGGAATAGTAGAGATTACAACCTTTGATCCCTGAATTTTTCATCCGATTCCCAAATCTATCTAATCAGCCTTTATTTATTTAGGCTAGGACCTCTGACTTTTCTCCCTTCCTCCTCTATAATCTTCCTGATCCATGTACCATCCTGCAATCATGCCTGTGGCTTCAGAGCAGTCAGTCTTCCCACCCGACAATCAGATCCACTGCCACCATATCCCTCTTATGCTGCACTCTCTTCAGGGTCATCTCTCCCACCACACTGAACAGATCCACACCCATTCTGTCTTGGTCTCGGTCTTGAGGTCACCTCGCACATCTCTCCAATGGAAGAATAAAGAGCACTACAAAATAAACTTAACAAAACAAAATTATAAATTAAATCAAACTCTAAAATGCTGTCACAATTTTTTTTTTAACTCCCCACACAGTTCCACAATGCCCCTGTACAGTACAGCCACAGTGTCTTTCGTGTGATGACTGTCGAGAAGTGAAGCAGACTGCAGATAGTTCTGGAGGAGAACCATCTGCAGTGAGAGGGATCAGTTATAGACTACATGGTCTGGGCATGAGAGGCACCATCCTGATGTGGACAATTGACAAACAATAGCTAATGTGCTTATGGCACGGCGAAGGTAGGGGGACAATGATTCTTCTGAGGGAGGACAACATTTAATGCTTCCTGGAGATACTGTCACTTTCCTGGAGCAGTAGCTGACCATTCCTCAGCATTACACATAAAATGCTGGAGGAACTCAGCAGGTCAGATAGGATCTATGGAGGGAAATATATAGATAACGTTTTTGACCAAGATCTTATATCAGTATTAGAGATGCAGAAGGCAAAATAAGAAGGAGGGCATAGAAGAAGTACAAACTGGCATATGATAGGTGAGAAACACACACAAAATGCTGGAGGAACTCAGCAGGCCAGGCAGCATAGTGGAAAAAAGTACAGTCGACATTTCAGGCCGAAACCCTTCACATCACCTGTACTTTTTTTCCACAGCTGCTGCCTGGCCTGCTGGGCTCCTCCAGTATTTTGTGTGTGTGTTTTCCTTGGATTTGTAGCATCCGCAGATTTTCTCTTGTTCGTGAGACCAGCTGTGCAGGAAGTTGTGTGGGTGGGGGAGAGGGGATGTTATGAGGACCTGGGGGCTGATAGATGAAGGATGTAAAGGGTTGAAAAATAGGGAAACTGACAGGAGACTAAAGAGAAGGAGGAAGATGATGGGCTGGGTGAGGATGGGGGAGGAGAAGGATCACCAGAATGGGGAAAGAAAACAAAAAAGAAGTGGGCGGTGGCTGGGAAACAGGGAGAGGTGCTTACCTGAAGTTAGATAAATCGATGTTCATGCTGTTAGATGAGAGACTGCTCCCAGATGGAATATGCAGTCTTGCTCCTTCTACCTGCATTAGTCAGAGGAAAGATTGCTGGATGGATGTAAGAGTCTGTAAGTCCCTTTCCACACTGCACTTCTCATTTGCCCAGACTTGCCCGCAGCACTGTGATCATCCTCTGTAGATAGCACGCAGTTCTTCACTGTTGCCGTGGGCTTCATTGGAAGCTGCTTCTCAGCTGAGTCCTGGTGTGTGTGTGTAACAAGAGTTAGCGAATGCAACTGTGCTGGCTGATTACTAAATTCTGCTCAAAACACGGTGGCAGGCGCTGTGTTGGGCTTAGTGCTGGACTGCTGCACACCCCTTGTCAATGCAGACCACAGCATCCACTCCAACAGAGGGGAATTTGTTTTTTATTTATTTCCAGATACAGCATGGTAACAGGCCCTTATGCCCAACAAGCCCATGCAGTCCAGTTACACCCATGTGACCAGCTAGCCTGGTAACCCATACGTCTTTGGAATGAGGGAAACATAGAAACATAAAAAATAGGTGCAGGAGTAGGCCATTTGGCCCTTCGAGCCAGCACCACCATTCAGTATGATCATGGCTGATCACCCAACTCAGAACCCTGTACCTGCCTTCTCTCCATACCCCCTGATCCCTTTAGCCACAAGGGCCATATCTAACTCCCTCTTAAATATAGCCAATGAACTGGCCTCAACTGTTTCCTGTGGCAGAGAATTCCACAGATTCACCACTCCCTGTGTGAAGAACTTTTTCCTAATCTTGGTCCTAAAAGGCTTCCCCTTTATCCTCAAACTGTGACCCCTCGTTCTGGACTTCCCCAACATCGGGAATAATCTTCCTGCATCTAGCCTGTCCAATCCCTTTAGAATTTTATATGTTTCTAAAGAAAGTGGAAGAAATTGGATCACTCAGAAAAAAACCATGTGGTCACTGAGTTAACAGACACATTCCTTACAGATACCAGGTCGCTGGCGTTGTGCTAACCACTGTGCTCTGTGCCGTCCATAGTTTTTATCTGATCTATTTTTTTTATCCCCTCACTCTGGACTTTGAGCCCCTCAGAAATGGTGTTCCCAAAGTTTTAGATTACACCCATTGTGAATCAAGACCCAGACTGTTGATGAGGTTTTGAAACAGTGATGCTCTGAACTCACTTTGATTACTTTCCTGCTGTTCTTCGCTGCCGGCCTTGTTTACAGCACCCAGCTCAAAAAATATTTATTCATTTCTTTATTTAGAGGCACAGCCCAGGACAGACCTTTCCAGCCCTTTGAGTTGCACTGCCCAGCAACCCCTGCTTTAACTGCAAACAAACCATTTACAAGGACCAACTAACCTGCCAACCAGTACAAGTTTGGACTGTGGCAGGAAACTGGATTATTCAGAGAAAACCCATGCGTTCCAAGGAGGAGACATTCAGACTGCTTACAAACGCACATTTTGACAGAGGTGTAACCAAAAGATTTTTACTCCTCACGTATGTGAAGGACGTAAGTAATCAAGTCAATTCCACACTGTCAATTCAATTCAATTCAGATGACGTCAGAATTGAACTCTTAACTCTGATCAAAAACTATAATAGTGCTGTACTAACTGCTGCTTTACCGTGCAAAGAGACACAAGAGACTGCAGGGGTCTAGAACAACAGATAATCTGCTGGAGGAATTCAATGAGTCAAGCAACATTGGTGGGGGTAGGGAAAGGCATTGTTGATGTTTCAAGTTGCAAACCTGCATCAGGACTGAGTGGAGAAGGGAAATGGCCAGTATAAAGTGGAGGAGGGCAGAGCTGGTAGAGGAGCCCATTGCAATTGGTAGATCAAGGAGCGGTAGAATAATGATAGGCAGGTTAGTGCTAGGTAGTGGAGGGGTTCAAGGATGGAGCTGAGGAACAGTGGTTGGTGAGTGATAGATAGAGGTAGATAGATTGATAGAGAGAGAGAGAGAGCGCACGAGAGAGAGAGAGAATTGTTACTGAGAGGCAGATGAAGCAAGGAGGGGAAGGGTGTGTGAAGACTTGAGACAGCAGAGCTACTAGTTCTGGACTCCATTGAAAAGGTGAGAATGGGAACCATAGTCTGAGTCTAGGACCAAAGGGCACAGCCTCAGAATAGAGAAGAGGATGGATTTCTTTAGCCAGATAGTGGCGAGTTTGTGGAATTCATTGTCACAGATGTTTGTGGAGGCCAAGTCATTAGATATCTTTAGAGTGGAGTTTGATAAATACTTCATTACTAACAGCATCAAAGGTTATTGGGGAGAAGGCAGGAGAGCATGTGTGTGTGTGTGTGTGTGTGTGTGTGTGTGTGTGTGTATTGATGAGGGTGGGGTGGGGGTGGTATTTGAGGGAAAGGCGACAGAACTGGGAAGATGAGGTTGTGGTGTGTGGCAGAGTTTGACTGGAAGTTCCTCAACTTAACTGCCAGGTTGTGATAGATGTAGCATGTAAATCAGCAGAAAACTTGGGGTGAACGGGATGTGAAGTGGAAGGCTGGATGTGAAGATATGAACGTTGTTAGTAGCTTCAGTCTCGCCAAAGGCAATGTCCAACATCCTATTGCTAGCCAACAGAAACTCACTTGACTCCCTTCATTCTGTTCCCTGAGCATTAAAGATGAGGAAGAGATATTGCTGTGATCATCAATCAATCTGTTTGGTTGTCATGGCTTTTGTGGTGGAATGGCTGTCTGAAATAGGAGTGAGGTGTGCATCTGGAAGAGAAAATGTATGAGAAGGTATTTGGTGTAAGCCTGAATGGTAGAGACAGTTGTTTATCGAAAGGAAGTGTGAGGAATCAATCATTGACTGAGGCTGGTGCTGTTATTGCTCTCCAAGGTGAGGTTATTGAGTTTATTTTGTAACGCCACATCCTGCTTTTGACCTTCTCAACTATCTGTTTCTTCTGGCTTGTGACTTGTGCAGAAAGAATATCTCTCCTCCTCACCCCTTCTCCATCAAATCATGGGTTAAGGGTGGAAGGTGAAATGATGAAGGGGGTCCTGAGTCACTGATTGACCACTGGGTTGCCGAACATGTGAACATAAGGCATAGGAATATGGTATTTAGCCCATTGTGTGTGTGTGTTTTTTTAAATAGAAAACAAGCTATAAAATTTCTTGCAGTCTTTCTAGGACACCCTATGCTTCCTAGATTTGTATGGGATTTATACGCAGAATGCACTCTAGAGAGACCACAAATCCTGTGTGGATGAGCCTCTCAATGCAGTCACAGCCATCTGCTATTCTAGGGGTGAAGTCTACAACACAGAACTCAATCTGTGTTATCACTCTCTCCATATATTTACTTATTGCAGTTCTCTCCCATTATTGTGCATTAAGATGGGTTATGTAACTAAACACATCTCCATTGAGATTATGTTGGACTGTCTCACTTCCAACATGACGCTGCCTCATTCCCAGATTTTCAAGGTGATGTTTGCATCTGTAGCCATGAAAATAAGACAGCAGGCAATTTAATGAAAGACATAACCAATGATTTGGTTTGATATCAAGCAGGCGCTGTTCTACATTCAGGAAAATACAGCATTACATGGCTGATCCTTAGAAGTCAAATTTGTAGGCCAAGCATCATTATGTTATAGAATTGAACAGCTGGGAATTGGTATTGATCAGGGATATATCTTGCTAGTAACCTGTATTAAGCAATAACACTTAATGATAATTCAACCTGATGTTAGAGAGTTCAGTTAGTTAAGCATGCAAGTTTTGAAATGTATTGTGTGATCAGATGCAAGTTTGCTTTTATGATAGATTTTATAACCTCTCCCCAAATTTCTGTGTATTCAGTGACGCACAGCCTATTTTGCAAAGTATAAGGTCACATGAAAATAGGACCAGGAATAGGCCACTCAGTCCTTCTAGCTTTGCCCATCATTCAATTTGACCATTGTTGGTCTACGGTGGTCTTAACTCCTCTTCTGTGCTTGTTAGATCTTTCAAATATTTAACCATCACCACCTCAGATCTGTCTAGTGTCCTGACCTGCACCAGTCACAAGATCAGAGAACTCCTGAGAATCACTGGCCTCTGACAGAAGCAGTTTTGTGTGACAGGCTCTTCAGCCCAGCTTGTCTGTATTGTTCGGAGAGCTCAAAGATCAAAGTTCAAAGTAAATGTATTATCTAAGTACTTACAGGGAATAAATACAATAGAGTTTTACAAAAAAAACTATAAATGAACAAATACTGAGCAGCACCAATGCGCAAAAGAAGACAAACTTTATAAATAAAAATAATGCTGACAGCATGAATTGTAAAGAGTCCTTGAATGTGAGTCACAGGATCAGTTGAGAGCAGTGGTGGATGAAGTTATCCACAAAGAATCGGGACCCTAACGGTTGTAGGGTAATAGTTGTACTTGAACCTGGTGGTGTGGGACATCTAAGGCTCCTGTACCTCCAACCTTATGGTAGTGGCAAGGAGAGGGCATGATATGGATGGTGATAGTTAGTCCCATCTGCCCATATTTGCCCCATAGCTCTCTAAATCACTCTGATCCGTATACTTAACTAGATGGCTTTTAAATGTTGCTATGGTACTGACCTGATTAGCCCCTTACTTTGTAGCTCTGTCTACAAAATGTGAAAGAAATCTATGACAAAATTTGACAAAAGAACACTGAAACTTAAAAATCAACTTTGGGGTATGTGGGATGGTGCATTGATATTCACATTGGAGTATAATTAGTTGCATGAGGCTCAGTCCTCACTGACTTTTCCAACTGAAGTGCACATGAAACAGCAGGCTTTTCATGTGGTTGGCAAAATGTAATCCGTGCTGGGACCTCAACTTCTTACAATGAATATCGAGGAAAGTGCAAAAAAAAAGTATGGTCGCTAAGAATGCTGATGATGCAAAGACAAATCGAGAAGTTCTGAAGAGGCCGTGAAGGGCTAAAGCTGAAGAACATCTCTGAATGTGTAACACATGGAACCTTGAAGTGGATGGGCTACAGCAGCAGAAGTCTATCAACATGCACTCAGTGGCCACTTTATTAAGTACAGAATATCAGACCATTGCTGGGTCTCGACCCAAAGTGACAACCATCTCTTTGCCTCCATAGACACCACTTGACTCAGTGAATTCGGCCAGCAAATTGTTTTCAACAATATACAATATTGCCTGCTGATTGAAATAGGATATAGATGCATTGAAAGCAGTTCAGAGAAAGTTTGCAAGACTGATGCTTGAATGGGTGGGTTGTCTTCTGAGGAAAGGCTGGATTTTTATCCGCTGGAGATAGAAGAGTGAGCGGTGGTGTGACTGCAGGATCCTGACCTTGTGGATGTGGATAGGAACTCGGGATCGATGGATTTAAAAATAAAGAGTCATCTATTAAACATAGAGATGACGTGACTCATATTTCCTTTCAGAGGATCTTGATTCATTGGAGCTCAGATGCTGACCAAAATAGTCATTGCACAAGTTTAAGGCATGGTGACAGATTCTTGATAAGCAATGGGATAGGAGAATACCTGGATAGACACAAAGGGTACTTCATGTTATAGGCGGATCAAATGTGATTTTGTTGAATGAAGAAGCTGGCTTGAGGGACTGAGTGGCTCCTAATTTGTATGATTTTATGTTTGGCTGTAGGAAGACTTGGTAGTCCTCAGGTTTATAAAGAGACACAGAAATATTGTTGAATAACATAAATATGTAAATAGGCACCTCAGTAGCATAGTGATAAGCGTGATGCTATTACAGTCCGGGGCGTCAAAGTTCGAAGTTCAGTTCCGGCATCCCCTGTAAGCAAGTTTGTACGTTCCTTCCCTTGTGCATGGCTAGTTTCCTCTCACAGTCCAAAGACATGCTGGTTGGTAGGTTAATCGGTCATTGTAAATTGTCCTGTGATTGAGCTAGGGTTAAGTCAGTGGGTTGCTGGGCGGGTGTGGCTCACAGGGCCGAACGGTTCCATTCTACGCTGTATCTCTGAATAATTGTGTTCAAGAGACAAATACGAGGAAATCTGCAGATGCTGTGTGTGTTGCCTCAAGAGACAAATAAAACTACAATATATAGTTCTGGGGTGATAAAAGTTTATCTCAATTGTCCTTTCAAATATTTATACTTATAATATAATGGTTGGCTTGGAGTTGGAAAGTGGGTGGGTTGGGTGCTTTCCTTTCTAATTTTTCATTTTTAATACGGGTGACTTGCTCATTTGTTAAGACATGTATTATTGCTATTTTTGTCTGTATTGCAATGATCCTTCTATTCACACTATTGATTGTTTTTTCTTCTACGCTGTAGTTTATAGAAAATCATAAATAAAATATTTTTTAAAAAGAGACAAATAAATAGTTTATGGAAAGGGAGAGTACCAATCAATATGATAAAAAATAAGAGAGAAGGCTGATTTTAAAAAAATATATCAGAATATGGCTTGGAGGGATCTGGGTGTGTTTTGTTCTGTGTGTCTGCAGGTAGCTGTTAGTAGTTAGTCCCCTGTTGTACTCTAGACTTTGCAACAGCTTTCTGACTAATCCTATTCCAGCTATTTCCAAGTCTAATGTGGCCAGATAGTGGTTATAATGATGTCGGGAACTGGAAGATGGAAAATATAGTTGGAAGGGGGTGGGTCTGGTAATAGTATTGATTCAGCCTATGTCTGTACAGGATCTGAGGCTGGGAGCCACAGTACAGTGAAAGGAAACATGTTCAGAACTCAAGGGAGGAATACCAGAAGACCACTTGGGAATGGGGTACGGTAGCATAGTGATTATTATAATGCTATCACTGCACCAGCGACACAGGTTCAATTCCCACCACTGATCGCGAGGAGTCTGTACGTTCTCCCTATGACCACGTGAATTTTCTCCAGTTGCTCTGGTTTTCTCCCACATTCCAAAGATGAATGGGTTAATAGGTTCAAAGTTCAAAGTAAATTTATTATCAAAGTATGGGGTATGTTACCTATTAGTACTACCCTGAGATTCATTTTCTTGCAGATATTTATAGTAGTTATGATTATTATTTTGGTTATTATTTTAGATTATGAGAACATTCAGTCTTCTTTTACTGTCATTTAGAAATGCAACCATGCATTAAGAAATGATATAATGTTTCTCCGGAGTGATATCACAGAAAACAGGACAAACCAAAGACTAACACTGACAGGATCACATAATTATAACATATAGTTACAGCAATGCAAATCTGTACCATAATTTGATGAAGAACAAACCATGGGCACAGTAAAAAAAGTCTCAAAGTCCCCAAGTCGATCGACTCCTGAGTCCCCAATAGCAGGCGGTAAAAGGGAGAAACTCCCTGCCATAAACCTCCAGGCACCGTCAACTTGCTGATACCTTGGAAGCAGCCGACCACAGCCGACACTGAGTCCATCCGTCCAAAAACTCCGAGCTTCCGACCAGCCTTCCGATACAGCCTCCTGAGCGCCATCCTCTGCCTAGCGCCTTCGACCTCGCCCCGGCCAGTGAAACAAGCAAAGTCGAGGATTCGGGGCCTTCTGCTCCGGAGATTCCGGTTACCACACAATAGCAGCGGCAGCGAAGCGGGTATTTCAGAAGTTTTCCAGATGTTCCTCCGGACTTTCATGTCCATCTCCATCAGATCAGAATTGTGCACAGTCCCCTACTTGACAGATTACCGATATCATTCACCGTCGAGGCCGCGCGCACTGCCGTCGCGCCGCCATCTTCTCCTCCTCAATAGAGTCAATGAAAAACTACATACAAGCTAAGACGGACAAACGACTAACATGCAAGAGAAGGCAGATACTAAATACATACATACATACATAAATAATGAGAATATGAGATGTAGAGCCCTTGAAAGTGAATCCATAGGTTGTTGAATAAGTTCATTGTTGATGTGAGTAAAGTTATCCACAGTGGTTCAAGAACCTGATGGTTGAATTGTAATTTCTGAACTTGGTGGTGTAGGACCTAAGGTTCCTGTACCTCCCGTACCTTAAGACCATAAGACATAGAAGCAGAATTAGGCCATTTGGCCCACTGAGTCTATTCTGCCATTTGATCATGGCTGATTTATTTCCCCTCTCAATTTCATTCTTCAGCCTCTCTTCATGTCCTTTGCCACCTTTTCCTATAAAAAAAAGTACCACTGGGGCCCCAGAAGCAAATGAAAAGAACCAGGCCAGGTTTAGGCAAAGTTCTGGCCTCATTATCACTTCTAAATTTCTCTTAAGTTCCCTTCTTGAAACTTTTACCTATCTTTTACCCTCCATTTGCAAACTACCCCTCAGAGCTTTAGGTCACTATATCACTTCATTTGATACAGTGTTGAATTTTCTTCAGTAACACTCCCATGAAGCGCCTTGTTTCCCTGTCTGGTGGAGAGACAGGAGAGGCAGCAGTACCATCTCTGTTGTAGAGAGGACCAGTACTCAAGCCGCGAGGAAGCAGGCCAGCTGAGGAGGAGATGCTGGAGGTGGTGTAGCGTGGCAGCATGGCATCTGTGCTCGTCAGGTGGTGGTATCTCCTGTCGATGCTGCCCTCCAGTGTTAGATGGTTGGAATTACAGGTTGGACTGCCAGGAACCGTCAACTTGGGTGATGTCGTTCAGGATCTTGGACAAAAAATGTGCTTTCTTGCATGACTATGTTCTTTTTTTCTTCTTACTCATTATTTTGAAAGGGCATGCACTGCATGTTTTTCACCTTGGCCCTGGAGGAATGCTGTCTCGTTCAGCTGTATCCATGGTTTGAATGATAATTAAACTTGATTTGATTTGATTTTATTTGTGCCATTTTTATCCATTGTAGGTACTACGTAAACTTAGGTAGCCGATTTTTGAGATAGTACTGAGGAACAATGATTGTGGCAACTCACACAAAATGCTGGAGGAAATCAGCAGGCCAGACAGCATCTATGAAAAAGAGTAAACAGTTGACATTTCAGGCCAAGAACAATTGTGATTGTCTAGTTGTAAAATTGATTAAAATGGTTTAACTGTAACAGTTTGTGATTGGCTCGGTCAAAGAGAGTTACCAATGAGCAATGTCGGGCACTTGATTAACTGGGATATGATTGAAAACACTATTGTCCCAGAAACTGGGAATGAGTAAAGACATAAAGAGAAATAAACATGATTATAGTTCCAAAATTATAACAATTTTGTGATGTTAATTTTTGTTCTATACTATGCATGGCAATTAAAAGAATAGACCCCAACAATGAGTTTTCGGCTGAAACCCATTGACCAGATTTAGAAAATTTAAAAATAGACTCGGGGATGGTTGTGAATGACAGGAGAAACTAATCTAATTAAGAGTGTCTGATGATGCTAACAATGACTGCTTGATAACTGCTGGAATAATGTTGCTGCTTTGAAATCATCCCACATTTTTATTCTCTGTATTTTTACACCAACTGTGATTATTTTTTGGAGTGTTTCATTCAGTTTCAGACCCACTCTTCAGCAATAGGATGACTACCATCAGGGTCACAAGAACAGCCATAGTGAGTTTGGTATGAAATAGTTTCCAGTGAATTGACAGGAAATTATATTGCTGATTATTGCATTATTATTCAAATATATTGCAATTAAGGGTCATCGTGAGTTTCTCTGGCTGATGTAATTGTAGAGCTGCTTTGAACAATTATATTTACAATCAAATCTCTATTGATTATTAGAAATGATGAATAATATTTGGTACATGATACCATTCAATTGGCCGACAGCCACATTTGTCAACTTCTGGCTCCTTTGTAACAAGGGTTTATACCCATTTATTTATTGAGATAGAGCACAGAATCCGGCCCTTCAAGCTGTACTGCCCAGCAACCCCTGATTTAACCCCAGCCTAATCACAGGACAATTCACAATGACCTACCAACCAATACACCTTTGGACTGTGGGAGGAAACTGGAGCAGCTGAAGGAAACCCATACGGCCATGGGAGAACATACACACAATGGTGAGATAAGGTTAAAATAATAGTCAGTTGTAAATGTACAGAAAATAACCTTCCTTATGTTTTTAATACGGCCCACCAATGATTTGCCATTGAGAACAAAAATGGAAATCAACATCTCACTTCAGTGTAAATATGATCCAACCCCAGTTTCTAGTACTATTCGCAAAGCCTGCCTTGTTTTTAATCTTCTGCCCATGTCTTAGTTAAAGACCCTTTACTAGTTTAACTCTTTACTAGTTTAATTTCTCATTCAGAAACAATCCTGTTTTAAAATTCTCAGCTTTGTGTTACCCCTCTATGGCCTTATACCCTCCCGTTTCTCTGAGCTTCTCCAGATTGATAGCCTTTCAAAACATCAGCATCAATCCAATTGTGGCCGTTGATGCTTTTCCAGTCTTTATCACTTCATCACTGTGGATCATGCCTTTAGTCACTTAGCTCCATTGTTCACTGGTCACAGAGTATGCAGCATGGAAACAGGCCTATCACCCAGTGAGTCCATAGCAACCACCCACTGCCCATCTGTACTAACCCCACTTTATTTCCCTCACATTCCCAATAGCTACTACCCCAGCCCCCACCACCCCGCCAGATCCTACCATTCACCTACACTCCGGGGACTTTTCACAAGGGCCAATTAACCTGTCAGCTCGCACAAGTTTGAGACGTAGGAGGAAACTAAGGCATATGGAGGAAGCCCACATGTTCAGAAGGAGAGCATGCAAACTCCACATGGGGGATCAAGTTTGACTCAGGTTGCTTATGCTACAAGGTGGCAATTCTACCAGTAGTGCCAAAGTGCCTTTTCCACTATACCATCATCTTTTTCCTCAAAATGCTCAGCCTCTTTACCCCCAACTCCTGCTTTCAAATGCTACCACTTGGACCAAACTTTTCTGTTGGTTGACTATCTTTTTATGTGGATCAGTGTCAGATTTGATGATGCTCCTGCAAGGTGTTCAACGACTATTTTGTATCAAAGATACAACATAAATATAAGTTGTTATTATTGCTGGTATTAATATTTCATGGATCTTGTCAGCCCAAATTTCATTTTGCTATAATAATCAGAGCAATTAGTTGTAGAACAAGAATGACTTAAACAGTTGTGCTTTAAGAGAACTTGTTAGGCGTGCTTTATAAATGGAAGTATTTCAAAAATTATTTTTTCTATATGTCTTTTAATATTATATCTTCCCATATAAGGGTGGCACGGTAGTGTCGTTGCAGTGCCAGTGACCCAGGTTCAGTTCCATCTGCTGTCTGGAATAAGTTTGTACATTCTACCTGTGACAACGTGTGTTTTCTCTCTTGGCTTTGGTTACCTCCCACATCCCAAAGACGTACGGAATGTGGGATTAGTATGTTGTAGGCATGATATGTTGTCACTGCAAGCATGGTGACGCGTGGGCTGCCCCCACAACATCTCAAGCCATATTGGCTGTGAAGCAAATGATGCATTTCACTGTATATTTCGATATACATGTGACAAATAAAGATCATCTTTAATATTTAATGTCTGTACCTTAGATCAGCTATATTTGATGCTCATGGCTGGATCTATACAGCACTGGATAATGCCACAGACTGCCTGTGCATAAGACTCTGTGTAATGCAGTCCTGATCATGTAGAGATCTGTATTATGCTCAACAATGGCATGAGACGTACTCTCTTAAGCATTCCTGGACTGGAGGATAACTTGCTTCTCCATGCTGGTTTCATTTGTTCCAAAATGGCTGATAAGTCTCGTGCATTATCTGCAGACTTAACAACTAGTGGGGGAAAGAGGTTCTTGGCATAATGTTTGGGAAGGTGGGGACACCGATGCCTGAATTGAGCACCAACTTCCAGTGGTGGGGAGATCACGTGCACAAAAACAGCAGTTTATTTCTTCCATCAACTTGCTTGGCAGTGTTACACCTCTCCTGAAAGAAACATAAGGTGCTCAATGCCTTGTGAGATGCTCCTTCAGCATTCCTATTGGCCATGGGCCAGCAATTCCCATGAGCTAATGAAGATGTTATATTTTCCCAAGAGGAACATCATTGAAGTGTTTTTTCTTCAACTCCTGAAAATCTCTTACTATGAGGAAGCTGAAAGTAGACGTCCTGATTTAGACATGTGGATGACATGACCCACTCAGTAGAGCTAGCTAAGTATGCCAGAGCCTTGAAGCTGAGGATATTAGCTAACATTGGTTTTCTTATCCAGTTAGTCAGTTTTTTGGAGTCAGAATTAGTGGAATCTCTCTTGTGTTATGAGATGTGAGCTATAAGTCATCCATGCTACAGAAGAATTTGAGAGAGGATCACCATTGTCTGGTAGACCATGAATTTTGCGCAGTTTGAGTACTTGCTCTTCCCATACACTTTTCCTGGGACACCCAAAAGCTGTGCTGGTGTACTGGAGACAATAGTGAGTTTTGCACTTGAAGAAAGCCTTTGCTGAAAGGTAGCACCCAAGCTAAGGGGAGAGATCCATGTTTTCTATGTTCTTAGTGTGTCATGGGGACAATGGCAAGAGAGCAGATTGATAGAGCATTTCTGCCTGAACGTCCTCCATGAAAGGCCCATTTTCTCATACGATTCGGTAAATAGGTCAATGGTGACTTGAATCTTGGCCTTAAGTGAGCAAATGCACATTATCTTTGTAGTGAAACGGGTGTGACTTTGGTTCTGGAATGGAATTAAACAAGGATGAACAGTTTCCTCTTTGACTGTATGGTCGATGGCTGTGTTTAGTATTGTGCAGTATCCAGTATTAACTTTATGCAACTGTCACTGACCATGTGCACAACTGGACAATGTCCAACATTGCCCGTGTTCTGCACCTTATTTTGGTTACACTTAGTGGTCACCTTATTAGGTACGCTTGTACCTCTGATTGTTAATGCAAATACTAATCAGCCAATCATGTGACAGCAACTTAATGAATAAAATCATGAAAGCATGGTCAAGAGGTTCAGTTGTTTGTTCAGACCAAACATCTGAATGGGGAAGAAATGTGATCTAGGTGACCTTGACCATGGGTTGGTTGTTGGTGCCAGACAAGATAGTTGCCATATCGCAGAAACTGCTGATCTCCTGGGATTTTCATGCACAACAGTCTCTAGAGTTTACAGAGAATTGTGTGAAATACAAAAAAAAAACATCCTGTGTGTGGCAGTTCTGCAGTCAAAAATACCTTGTTAATAAGAAAGATCAGCGAGGAATGGACAGACTTGCTATAGCTGACAGGAAAGTGTTAGTAGTTCGAATAGCCATGTATTCTGCACAACAGAGCATCTCTGAATGCACACCACATCGAACCTTGAAGAGGATGGGCTACAGCAGCAGAAAATCATGAGCATACTGTACACTCAGTGGATACTTTATTAGGTATGGCAGATACCTGATGAAGTGGCCACTGAGTATATTATGCATGGTATTAAGAGAAGATGGATATTTAAAATAAAATGAAATTTTGGAAAATACTCAGCAGGTCTATTGAAGATTTTCAGACCATTCATCTCATCTCCAAACATTGAATGTATTATATGCTGGAGATTTGAAATAAGATCTATTTTCATCTCCAGGATGTTAAAGATTTTGCTTCCATCTGGATGGTTGATGTTAAATCATAAGATATTGGAGCAGAATTAGGCTATTCGGTCCATTGAGTCTGCTCTGCTATTTGATCATGCTGATTTATTTTCCCTCTCAAATCCATTCTCCTACCTTCTCCCCATAGCCTTTGACCCCATTACCATCAACCTCTGCTTTAAATATACCCAATGACTTGCCCTCCACAGCCATCTGTGACACATTCACCACTCTCTGCTGAAGAAATTCTAAGTTCAAAGTAAATTTATTATCAAAAATGTATATGCCACTATATACTGAAATTAATTTTCTTGCAAGCATTCACAGTAGAGCAAAGAAGTACAATAGAATCAATGAAAAACTACACACAAAGACTGACAAATGGCTTATTCTTCCTCGTCTCTGTTCTAAACGGATGCCCTTGTAATCTAAGGCTGTGCTCTCTGGTCCTAGACGCTTCCATTACAGGAAAGACATTCCCATGTCCACGCTATCTAGGCCTTTCAAATTTCGATAGATTTCAATGAGATTCCCCCCCCACCCCCATTCTTCTAAACTCCACTGAACACAGGCCCAAAGCCATCAAGCAATCCTCATATGTGCAGTCAACTAAAATACAACATCTTGTTGAACTGGTGATGTTCTACATTATGGTGATATGAACGAATGGTGTCAAACTGTGTATTTCATTCTAGTGCATTTGTGCTGCATGTCAGCTATCTCCAAGCCCTATAATTCTGTTTGATCATTGTTTAGGTCTCTAAATATGAGAAGGAGCAATGTCTTTCACAGTGAACTGCCCTTCAGTTTCAAAGAAGGAATTCGCTGTGATGTTGATGTCAAAAGTTCCAATATTAATAGAAGGAGACTTCACTCACTAGGTAAAGGTAGTGTTTTCCATATTTTGTTCATTATCCCACCCAATTCATTGGAGTTTGAGTCACAAACATTCTTCTGTTAAAGTGGAACACCATGCCAATACCTGCTGCTGAATCTCTGACTATCTTCCCTACCGTGCCTATCAGAATTGGGCAGGATTGCAGTGATACTGTTACCTCTCATTCTGAAGGAGTGTGTGGCCTCAACGCTACACTTCCCAATCACAGCAGGGATCCATTATGTAGAGAAACACAAAACCACTTCCAGCCATGCTGTGGCACACCCCACTGGCGTTCTCAGTTAAAGAGAGCTTTGTTGCTGTGAACGTTAGGACAATTAAAGAGCCAATTGAACCAGTGCTGGAGCAGATTACTGGGCAAGGATCAAAGATCAATGTTATTCACCATTTACACTTACATGTATTAGGAATTTGTTGTGGTGAGCTGGCACGACATGCAATATACAAAACAACATTCAACAATTATAAAGTATAAAAATTATATAGAAATGAAGTTAAAAGTACAGATACGGAATAAAATGTGCAAAGTTATAGTAAATAAATACCAGCATGTATTTGCGATACAAATAACATAATAAGAGGTGGTTTAAACTGTTTAAAATGCAGTGCAGTGACTGAGGTAGTAGATACAGGTGGATGGGGGAGGGGTGCTAACTAAAATGTTTGATCAAATTAACTGCCTGGAGGAAGAAGCTTTTGAGATGGTGTGGTTTTTGTTGTGGGGGGGGGGGGGTAATTGATAAGTTCGTGCTCTAAGGTAGAAGGGGATGAGTTATACAGCTCTCATTACATGCATGTGCAGTTCAACTCTTTGAGTGAAAATGCAGAAAGTTTGAAATTAATAACTCATCTCCTTCTACCTTAGGCCACGAACTTATCAATCACCCCTGCTGTGGACCACTTTCTGGAGGTCCAAGCCACCGACTTCTACAAAGAAGGGATCCGTATGTTCCACGACTGCTGGACTAAGTGTGTAAATATAGGAGGGGACTATGTTGAAAAATAAATGTGCTAGGTTTTCTAAAATTAACTCCTTCTACCTTCAGCCACAAACTTATCAATCACGCCTCGTAATAGATCTATAGTGCTTCCCGGAAGGAAGCTTTAGGAAAATGCAGTTTGTAGAATGGGTAGCGCCTACATTCTGTTGCTAGAAATGACAGCAATCTCAGGCTAAACAGAAATTAGAGGAGCCACACCTATCATTCCACCTAGCTAGTCTACAATCTGACCACATGAACATAGAATTCTTCAACTTCTAGGCAAACTGCTTTCCCTTTGTCACTTTTCTCTCTCCTCCTGATTTACCTCAGTTCCATTCACACTGTCTCTTCTCCTCTACCCACCCCATCTACTCATCAACACCTAATCCTTCCACAATGTCCCCTCTGTTCTTACTTGCCTCTTCATCTCCCCCATAATTCCGCGTGCTCTACCTTCCTACCCTATCTGGTTCCATTATCTGTAGCCCATTGTCACCTACACCTACCACATATCGGCTTCAGTCACACCCTCACCTGGATCCAACTGCCCATCATTCCCCTACCTGGATCTACCTGTCAATTGCTAGCCCTTGGTTGACCCTTTCCCTTCACCTCTTCATACCAGCTACTCTATCTTTAAGCCTCAATCTGAAACATTGACTGCCCATTTCCTCTAGAGATACTGCCGGACCCACTGGATTCCTCCAGTATCCTCTGTGTTGTAGGAGTCTAAGAAAATCTGTAAATAGTGCTAAGGCTGTTTCTGGACAAGCTGACTATTTCACAAATCACTTTGTGAACATGGTCTAACATGGTCACATTAGCAACTCTGTCAACACTGGACAATTTTGAGGTGTCAAAGTTTCAGTCACACACTATGTACTTAAAGTGTCAGATACATATATGCAAACTCGAAATAAGTGGGCCACAGGGGAGACTATCAGAAGTATCCTTGGATTTCCATTCATTCTCCTTATTCTCATCTTTCTTTCTCTTCTTCCATTGCTCTTTTTAAATATTTCTCTCATTTGCAGTCCAGCTTGCTGTAATTTTTCAACCCCATTGGGACTCTCAGTAAATGCTAAGTTATCTCACTGATGATTAAAACAATAACAGCTGTTAAAGCCTTGTAAATGAAAAGTAACATTAATAAAAAAAAGGTGCTGGGAACTTTTTATCACAGAGAGAAGACTGCACATTTCATTGTCTTCCCCTTAAATGGACAGTCCGGATTTATTTAATCGTGACCATCTAATATTCGCAGTGTCTTGTAAATGAAAAGTAACATTAATAAAAAAATGCTGGCAACTTTTTATTACAGAGAGAAGAATGCACATTTCAAAGCCTTCCCCTTAAATGGACAGTCCGATTTATTTAACTGTGACAGTCTAATATTGTCAGTGTCTTACGGTATACCCTGCAGTTGCTCTCCATCTCTGTTGTAAATCTCAATGGTGATCTTATTAATTGGTACCGTTAATAGTCTGGTTTCTCACCTCGCCTCACTTTGTCTCCCTAGACCTGGAATAAGTTCTTATTTGAAGCTGTCTGTTGCTACTCTTTTATAGAGCCCTACCGGGACAAGGTAGTCATCTTAAGCCATTAGCACCAATAACTATGGTGAGGATTCCTTTAAACAATGTGGAGTTGCCTCTTCATGCTCCCCCAGGGGGAAAGCAAGTGAGAGCGGATAATGAGGCAATGTGTTTTCGACACCAAGGCTGAAACAGTGGTAGCTGAGCTAAGCATTGCACACGAATGCCAACCTTTTCCCCAGAGATTGCTACATGTAGCGGGTGCAAACACATGGAAACCTGCAGAATTGTTTGAGCACTTACTTTGTCACTTCGAGCACGCCACTCATCTTCTGGTGTATACTCTGTATTGAGTGCAGAGCTTTTAAATTGATTTATTGATTCACTTAGTGGGGGTTGATAATTTGTAGTTAGTTACGTATTTCAGCATTGACTAGGTCCTCTCTGTTTGACTGGCAGACATTTTAATGAGTCTTTTTCCCTGATACTGCCCTTTATTTAGAAATCTAAATTATCTGCAACATTTCTATGTCAGTTCTCATCACTCTCAGAAAAAGATTGAAGATTAAAAATATGTGTTGAGCTGTCAGTCTCTATCTTTGCTGCATACATTTCATCCATAATCTGCTCCCACATTCTTCCAAATCACTGGTCAACAGTATGCCCTCAGTCCACCTCTGTGAGATCTTTATTTATCTCCCTGTCATTCACTTTAGGTCATTTTCGCTCTGCATTTATCTGCTTCTGAATCTCTTTCCTGTGAACCCTTGACTACACAAGGCAGATCTTCACAGCAAGGACTGGCAGACGGGAGCTTCATGTACTGACTGATGTGGAAGATGACGGGATCGGACTCCTGCCCTCTTTCAAAGTTCAAAGTAAAGTGGTTACCAAAGTTCACATACGTCACTCTATACTACCCCAAGATTTGCTGACTTGCAGGTATTCATGGTAGAACAGTAGAATCAATGAAAAACTGCATGCAAAGACTGACAAATAACCAAGGTGCAAAAGAAAACTAACTGTGCAAATACAAAAAAAACAAACAGATAACAAACAACCAAGAAAAAATTAAAACATGAGTTGAAGAGTCCCTTGAAAATGACTTCATAGGTTGTAGAATCAGTTCAGTGTTGAGGTGAGTGAAGTTATTCACATTGGTTCAGAAACCTGATAGTTGCAGGGTAATAACACCTTTCAACAGCCCAACGTTTCCCTCCACCCCACCCCCTGCAACAATTAAATGTCCACAACAAGGCCCTAGAAAATGTGGACAACCTTCTCTCTCACAGGAGCCACCTATCAGCAAAACACCATCATTGGTAATAAAATTCACCTCACATTCCCTCCTCTTTTTGCTGTTTGAGGACTCAACTTGATTTGCCTCAAAACTAAAAAGACCTGGCAAAAGTATACAGAGGGATATTAGTTGAGAAGATCAGGACCTCATATCCAGAACAAAGCTGTCTTCTATTAGGAAACAGTAGTGATTCCTGTTATCCTGTATAATTTTAAGACATGAACTGTCTAAACAAGCACCTCAAGGCACCGGGGATGGGGAGGTGCGGGATGATGCCTCCAAAGCTATTTCTATACAGCAAAATCCTTAAATTTTTGTGCAGTAAATACATGAATATGTAGGGAAAACTCATAAGATCAGACAGCATCCGTGGAAAGAGAAGCAGGCCAGAGCTAATATCTGTGAGACCATTGAGGAGCTCAGTATCTGCAGGCCTGAGTCCAGGTCTGCTGAAGGCTGAAGTCTGGAGGCCTATTTTGGGGTTAACGGGCTGTCTATGTGCTTGGGTAGGAAGGAGAAGCTACTCTTGTCTTGTTTTTTTGCTATTGTTGTTTGTTGCTTGTTGTGTTCTGTGTTGATTTACACTGTGGGCATGTTCTGCTGGCACAGGAATGTGTGGCAACACTTGCAGGTGCCCCCTAGCACTCTCTCGGGTGTGTTGGTTGTTTATGCAAATAACACATTTCACTGAATGTTTTGATGTACATGTGAAAAATACACTTGAATCTTGAATTTTGAAGAGTTCCTGTTTTAGAGACCCAATCTCACAACACGATTTTCTCTTGACTGGTGTTTTGAATAAATGAGATTTATAAACAACCCACTTTTGCTTAAAAGTTATTAGGAATCAATAATCTTTCACTAACCTTGCCTTTGATCTCTATTACAACCTCAAGGTAATCTCAACTGTGCCCCACCCGCACTGCAGTCTCTCATAGTGATGATTTTCTCTTTGTGATGGTCACAACTTCATGAATTTGTAATAAACGTGCATAAGATTATTGACCAGATTTCTGCAGTTGATATTTATATTCTAGAATGCATTCTGTGAGCATCTGTACAGTCTGTGAAAATGTACTTTGTAGTTACAGGCCTGAAAATCAGTAGCCTTGCTCTAGAACATCCAACTTGCCAATCAGTGGTTTGGGGAACTTCCAGAGCTGCAATGTTGCCAGACTGGGTGTCCAACATCTGCACATCTGTTGCATATTCAGTGGAATCAGGAGCTGTCACGTTCTGAATCTTTGATCAACATGCTTTCTTTTTATTCACTCCCAGAGGATATCTGCCTCATCAGGCATTCTATGGGCTGCACATGTATCAGAGAATTGACAGCTGTTATGTTTGTAAGTGGCAAAACACCTCCATCACTTTTCCTGTTGAAAGGAGACATCAAGTGGGCTAGACTAGCAGCTTTTCAGTATGTGACAGAAATTCAGCTAATATAAAAGGTGGCATGTGATACCTGAACAACATTAGGATTTTTTTGTATCAGTTCTTGGCCTTCAGGGGAATCAGCTTATGCTAAGATCCAAGCATGGTGTGTTTGCTGCCATTATCGTGCCTCGGCATATAGTAGTGTGATCACTGTCGAGTATGATGGTCTCCAAGGGATGGTCTTTTGGTGGGTCCTCAATAGATTGCTGGCTGTGGAGGCTGATCTGGGATCTGCATAACCAGGGTGGATGGGTGAATTCCCTTAATGGAGAATGCCTGTGTGTGGCTTTGTTTAAGGTGGGGAGGTGGTCCTTGACAGATCACGGTGAAGGTCCAAGGGCATGGAATACAAGGCAACTGGGAACCGGTCCCTGCTGCAGCCTTCCTCCTCCTTTACTGCCATTGTGATCTGTCATCATCTTCACAATAGAGGACTTTGTTTGAAACCTCCCCCTTTTGAACTTACTGCCATAGGTTACCCTATGAGGAGTTAAGCACCAGACGGCTGAACTCCAGACGGCGTCACTCTCGGGATCAGGAACTCTCAAGCCTCTCCATCGCAACAAACTACCGATCATCAGAGAAGGCCACAGCAAGTAGTTGCTTCAGTGCCCACATTATTGGAGCATTGGATGGGTATGAGCAGAAAAGGAACCATGGCTGTTGCCAATATCAGAAAACATTGTGTCATCCTCCCTAATCATCTTAACATTAGTTTATTGCCCCTCTTGCTTGCCACAAATTTCACCATTATGCCTTCTAGTTTAAATACAATGAAACAATACATGTAGAGATGTGTGAGGGCTTGGCGTGTATCCAATTGCTTGCCTCAAAGATATAAAGCAACTGGATAAAAACACAAATGGATCTTGGTTGAAATGCAGGAATAACAGAGGACAGGGTCTTCATGCTCAGAACAAAGCTGTCTTCCCCTTCTACTTCTGAGTCATGAACTATATAAAAACTATCTCAGCAATATCTGTGCACAATGAGCCCTAGTAGATAATTGAAGTCTTTATCCTGGTTGATTTGTCCTACAGGAAAGGTGAACTCTTATCTTCACTTTGCTGCCATTTCCAGCCCAATTCTCCTCCTTATTTGCCACTGGTCCTTGTTGGTAATAGATTATTTGGTAACTCTTCATTCATCTGGCATCTATCTTCTTTACTAGAGTGTTGCCTTCAATCACCTTTCACTCCCAATTGCTGTGGGATATCCAACTCTTTGTAATACATTGAGCAGCAATGCTATGAACAAGTTGTCCATTCCATAAGACCATAACACCACCAGACATAGGAGCAGAAATAGGCCATTTAGTAGTCTGCCATAGTACTATCATGGCAGATTTATTATCCCTCTCAACCCGTTATCATACCTTCTTCACGTAACCTTTGACACCTTTACTAATAATGAACTTTTCAACCTCCCTTTAAATATACCCAATGACTTAGCTTACAGAGCCATCTGTGGCAATGAATTCCACAGATTCACCACCTTTTGGCTAAAGAAATTCCTCCTTATCTCTGTTCTAAAGGGACATCCTTCTATGCCCTCTGGTCTAGGACTCCCCCAATATAGGAAGTATCCTCTCCAAGTCCACTCTATCTAGGCCTTCCAAATCACCACTGCTTCCCCTTCTGAGGCAAATGGTCAGCTGTAGGAGCTGCAAATTCAGCTAGATTTTGTGATTTTCAGCCAATTTCTCCAGACAAGATTCTCCAGCTCCTGGAGCCCATGTAAAAGGAAGAAAAGGGTTGCATGGTAAAACTCAGCACATTTCTCTCCAGAAATATTGCAAACAAACATCCCTCTGCTTGAGGCCAATACCACTTCAGTTTGATGAAGGGTCTCTTTAAGCACTCATCCAGGTACATTTATGAGGAGGCGTTTACCCCTTCACCATGTTAGAAAGTGAACTCCAGGCCTTCACATTTCACTAAGCACAATAATGTTTTCTCACTAAACCTTTTACTGATTAACTTCAAGCTTAATGGTCCAACCTGGATGAGCTTCCCAGTTTGGATTGTGCGCAGTTTTCCCCAAGTGAACATTTAGAAGGCTAAGCCATTGTCTTCAGAGCACAGACAAACACTGCAGTGATGCTTTTGATGGTAGCCCTTTCCTCAAAGATCTGAACCAAACTACTTATAACATCACATCCAAAGATGCCTTGATGAAGGGTCTCACCCTGAAATGTCAACTCTTTATTCCTCTTCATGGACGTTGCCAGACCTGCTGAGTTCTTCCAGCATTTTGCGTGCGTTACTCTGGATTTCTAGCATCTGAAGCATCTTTTGTGTTTACCACTTCAGTTTTGCCTGCTGTATTAAATCGGGATCGACATTCAGTGATTTTCAATTAAGTCCAATGTGATTTCCTCTGCCAGTAGATATTGAGTGAATATTTGGTGGCTTTGTGCAATCTGTTTGAAGAGCTGCAGTAATAATGAGAAGGAGCCCAATATAGGCTGTTTTATAGGGCAGCAAAAAACCATTATAACCATATGTTACACGGTTTGGCTGGGTTGTATAAGGTCCAGCAGTATGAAGGAGAAAGCACATTGATATAAAAATGAACTGAAATATAAAATGTCAGCTACAACAATTATTAATAGAGTTTTATTGTCTGTGAACAGTAGGTGTCACATTTATACAGTTCTTGACCTCTGTAAGTTTAAGTAATAATGTATATGTTTGAATCTCACACTGTAACTCATTAACACTGTAATAGGCCTAGGCAAACCTCAAATTATGCACCCTATTTCAAACACCGTAATTGCATTTGTAGTTATACAGTACTGCGGTTCCTTGATGAATTATTTTGAAGAGCAAGTAAGAAAAATCCAGCACCTTGTCTTGTCAGACTGCAGGTCCTGTTTCTCGCTATAAACTGATCATTAGTGCGAACTGAATCCATTACTGTCTGATTGCTATTTGTGCCTCTTGGTCAGACGCTGCCTTCCAGATGAAAGTGATTAATATAATCACCAATTTAATAGGACAGACAAAAATTATGCACTTCTGAGACCTGTTCCTGTCATGCTTTGTTTGTGAGTGTCTGTCTCCTTGACTGCCTTTCCCTCTATCATGCTTCAATGTTGTCTGCTTCTTTTTTTTCTCTTTGCCATCTTATTGCCTGGGCTCCAGCATATTTGAAATAGAGAAGCGTCTGTTCATCCGTCGATGTAGATGTCACAATTCCTGATTCTCTAGTCGTTCCTTTCTCTTCTTCCCTTTCCTGTCTTTACATCTTAGTATGTTACCTTTCGCAAGGTTACAATATAGGAAAGCTACAATGACCTGTCAGGTCAGCGTAAAAGGTTATTGGCTGCAGTGCACCATCACTGCAGGGCGTGTGTGCGCCCAAGGCAAAGCAGTGGACAGGAAAAAAAAATCATTGCCCACCCAGCAAACTATGTTTTACAAATCTCCCGTCTAGAAAGCACTATAGGGTTATCAAAACAAAATCTGTATGCCATCTTAAAAGGTTCTTCCTCCAGGCAGCTAGTATGATCAACTATTCTAGTTAGCCCCCATTTACCCCCTCTATCTGTGACCCCCATCTCTGCTCTATAAACACTTTAAACCACTTTTAAAATGCTGTTTATATTGTACGCACATGCTGGCATTGAAGTATTTATGCACATATTATTCCATGTCTGTATTTTAACCTCTACTTTTATATGATTCTATATTCTTTAGAGTTGTTATTTTATGTTGCATGTCGTGCCCTGACCAACGCCCTACTGCAAATTCCTAATACATGTATTTAGGTAATGACGCTGGTCCTTTCTTCCTTTTTAGTTTTATTTTATCTTCTGTGTCTGTTTCTGCAGCACCCTTCCTTCCTCCGCTGAATACTTTGCAGCCTCCATGTGAGGATGATACAGAGATAAAGGTGCAAGCACCAGAATAACTACAATGACCAAAAACAACAATTACAATTCTCTGTAGTTGGAATTTTCTCCTGAGAGTCGGCCATGATATCACCATCCAGCTAAATAAGCAGGTTAACACTTGCGCAGGCAGAGCTATGGCTATCTAGTCTCTTCTGAGAGTTCAATCTCTACGGGATGTTGGCATTCACCAACTATGTTCTTAGCCTTTTAACACTTTGCATAACAACATCATGGATGGCATGTTTGAAGTACAAATCACAACTTGCAATGGGTGAGGACCACGCTATTTATACACATGTGGAGAGCTAATCAGCCTCCGAAATTCCTGGCCAACCTTTATCGATGTGCAACAGAGGGCAAACTGACATACGGAATGACAATGTGGTAGTCTGGCTGCAGCAAAACAGATCACAAAGCTCTCCGATGGGTGTTTAGGATGGCTCAGCACATTATTGGGGCTCAACTACCAGACCTGGAGACAATCTGCAACTCTCAATGCCCAAAGCGTGTCATAATATCATTAAAGACATATCTCATCCTGACACTGTTCGATCTCCTGTCATCTGGTCAGAAAGCAGAAATATCTTAGCCAAAAATGTAAGACTGAAAACAGCTTCTTCGCAAGGGCTGAATAGTGCTATATCCTGGCTTGCCAATGGCCTTTGAGTTTATGGACTATCAAAGTCACTTGTTGCATGTAAATATGGGATTTTTAAAAAAAACGTAATTCATACATTGTGTTTCATGGACTTAAGTTGCACCACAATCTCATCTTTTGAACAATGACAATAAAGTTCTATTCTGTTCTATAATGTTAATGTTTATTAAGCAATGTCACAGTCTACCATAATTGTAGGTCTTGAGTTTGTCCAGGATAAAGGAATTGCCGAAAAATAACTGCAAACACTTCCCACCCAGCAAACTGTCTTTTTCAAAATCTCCCTCTGGAAAGCATTTTAAGGATTTCTTCCTCCAGGCAGTTAATCTGATCAACCATTCTGGTTAGCCCCCACCCCCATCCCCACCCCCTCCATCTACACCATCAGTCATTGCACTGTAAACACTTCAAACAACTTTTTAAGTTATTTAAGCCTCACTTTTATTATTTCTGTTTTTGCTTTATTTTAATTTAACTATTTAATATACGAGTTTGTATATATACTTGCTGTAATCGATGTTTACTGTATTTTTTCTATATTATCATACTGCATTGTACAGCTGCCACTAGGTTAACAAATTTTATGACATATGCTGGTAATATTAAACCTGATTCTGATTATAATGCTCACTACATTGTAAGTACATGTTGCTGTTTATGTATTTATCCACATTTTAATCCACATCTGCACATCAACCTCATAACTTTATTTTTATAAAATTCTTTATTTGTTATAGTTGTTGAATAATGTCGTGTTTTGCTGCATGTTACACCAACAAACCACAGCAAATCCCCAATGCATGTCAATGAGTATGGCGAATAGTGTTGATCCTTGATCCTTTACAAATTTGTATCTTTGACAAATTTTACAATATTATTAATTATATTATTCAACAATTGTTTGCCAGGATTTTACTTGCCACTTTAAATCTTTGATCAGAGCACTTATTTCTGATAGTTGACCTATATTGCCTTGGAAGCTAATTGTGTGTATAGCTCTCTCGACCAGGAGCTGGATAGATGTAGAATGAAGTTCCAGGGGTTTCGAGCAATAATCGGGGCTTCTGTTCCAATGTAGCAGTCAGAAATCAGAGGTAATTTTTTTTTAAGATGAAAGATTGAAACTGATCACTCACTGCCCTCTGGCAGTTGTTGAAGGAGAACAAGGGACATTGGTTAGATGGCACTTGGAATATGGTGAGCAGGTTTGGGCCCTTGATCTAAGAAAGGATGTGCTGGCATTGGAGAGGATCCAGAACAGGTTCACAAGAATGATCCCAGAAATGAAGGGGTAATTTATGGGGAGAGCTTGATGGTAATGAACCTGTACTCACTGAAGTTTAGAAGAATGAGATCGATCTCACTGAAATCTATCTAATATTGAAAGGCCTATATAGAGTGGATGTGGAGAAGATGTTTCCTACAGTTGGGAAGCCTAGGACAAAAGGGCACAGCCCCAGAATACAAGGATGTCCCTTTAGCACAGAGAAGAGGAGGAATTCCTTTAGAGATGGCGCTGAATCTGTGGAATTCATTGCCACAGAGGGCTGCGAAGATCATGTCATTGGGAATATTTAAAGCGAAGGTTG
Organism: Mobula hypostoma; assembly: GCF_963921235.1. NCBI lineage: Eukaryota > Metazoa > Chordata > Chondrichthyes > Myliobatiformes > Myliobatidae > Mobula > Mobula hypostoma. Next base: position 113,900,816 of record NC_086106.1, on the reverse strand, counting down.
ATAGGTTCTTGATTAGTAAGGTTGTCAAAGGTTATGGGGAGAAGGCAGGAGAATGGGGTTGAGAGGGATAATAACTTAGCCATGTTCTGACCAATATCTAACCTTCAACCAACACCACATTAGATTATACCACTGCTATTGTGCTGCTCCTTCTGAGAGTAATGTGTTAATTAGCTGTTATGTTTTCTACATTATAACATCTTATACACCTTAAAAATCCTTCACTTGCTCTGAAATGCCAAACATCCCAGGGCCTTTTCTTTGTTTCAATGGACACAATGAATAATTGAATACCCAATTATCAAATGCATCCTGGCCAAGGGACTAAGGCATGTTGTTACATGAGCTAACAGGGACTCCACAGAGGGTAGTCAGAATGCTGCAGAAGATTGAGCATTGTGATTTAAACACAAGAGGTTCTGCAGATGCTGGAAATCTAGAGTAACACATACAAATCCTGGAGAAACTCAGCGGGCCAGGCGGCATAAAGTGTCAAATTTTAGGGCCGAGACCCTTCATCAAGTCCTGATGTTTACAGCGACTCTTTAATCCTCTCCACAGATGCTGCCTGACCCGCAGGGCAATGTGATTTTCTTTCTTATTCAATCCAGCTACAATGTAAATGGGAGGCAGTGTTCAATTAAGAGGAAGAAATGGCACACAGATAGTTAGATGTACAGATGCAAAATCATCAAGTGCCAGCAGGTAGCTAAAGAGACCATTGAAATTAGACTGCTGGAATATTGAAAAGCCACAAAGCAGAAACACAAAATTAAAACAGGAAGTTCTGTGGATAAACAGCGGGTCAGTCAGCATCTGTGGAGAAAGAAACAGAGCAATTCTGAAGCAGGGTCATTGTTTTGCAAAGATTTTTTAAGATTAAAGATTAGCTTTATTTGTCACATGTACATTGAAACAAGCAGTGAAATGCATTGTTCGCATCAAGTCAAAATTGCTGGGGGCAGCCAGCAAGTGTGGCTATCCTGGCACCAACATAGCATGCTCACTACTCACCCTAAATCTAACCTTTGGAATATGGGAGGAAACTGGAGCACCAGGAGAAAATCACAGGGAAAACATACAAACTTCGCTACAGATAGCAATGGGAAATGTACCTTGATCTTACAGCAGGCAATGTACTAGCATTACGCTAACCACTATGCGACTTAATCCCCCATGGAATTGAAATTTTAATTATTTAATTAAATGCCAGGGTCCGGGATATTTCTGATTGTGTCCAAGATATCCTGAAGTGGGAGGGTGAGGAGCCAGAGGTCGTGGTACATATAGGTACCAATGACATAGGTAGGAAATGGGAAGGGGTCCTGAAAGGAGAATATAGGGAATTTGGAAGGGAGTTGAGAAAAAGGACCGCAAAGGTAGTAATCTCAGGATTACTGCCTGTGCCACGCAACAGTGAGAGTAGGAATGCAATGAGATGGAGGATAAATGCGTGGCTGAAGGATTGGAGCAGGGGGCAGGGATTCAAGTTTTGGATCATTGGGACCTCTTTTGGCGCAGGCGTGACCTGTACAAAAAGGACAGGTTACACTTGAATCCTAGGGGGACCAATATCCTAGCGGAGAGATTTGCAAGGGCTACTGAGGTGACTTTAAACTAGAATGGTTGGGGGGGGGTGGGAATCAAATTAAAGAGACTAGGAGAGAGGAGGTTAGTTCACAACAGGGGGATGGGAACCAGTACAGAGAGACAGAGGGGTGTAAAATGAGGGTAGAAACAAAAAATAGTAAGGTGAAAAGTAAAAGTGGCAGGCCGGCAAATCCAGGGCAAAAATCAAAAAGGGCCACTTTTCAACGTAATTGTATAAGGGCTAAGAGAGTTGTAAAAGTGAGCCTGAAGGCTTTGTGTGTCAATGCAAGGAGAATTCGTAACAAGGTGGATGTATTAAAAGTACAGATTGTTATTAATGAATATGATATCGTTGGGATCACAGAGACATGGCTCCAGGGTGACCAAGGATGGGAGCTCATCATTCAGGGATATTCAATATTCAGGAGGGATAGACATGAAAGAAAAGGAGGTGGGGTGGCGTTGCTGGTTAAAGAGGAGATTAACACAATAGAAAGGAAGGACATAAACCGGGAAGATGTGGAATTGATATGGGTAGAGCTGCATAACACTAAGGGGCAGAAAACGCTGGTGGGAGTTATGTACAGGCCACCTAACAGTAGTAGTGAGGTTGGGGATGGTATTAAACAGGAAATTAGAAATGTGTGCAATAAAGGAACAGCAGTTATAATGGGTGACTTCAATCTACATGTAGATTGGGTGAACCAAATTGGTAAGGGTGCTGAGGAAGAGGATTTCTTGGAATGTATGCGGGATGGTTTTTTGAACCAACATGTCGAGGAACCAACTACAGAGCAGGCTATTCTAGACTGGGTATTGAGCAATAAGGAAGGGTTAATTAGCAATCTTGTTGTGAGAGGCTCCTTGGGTAACAGTGACCATAATATGGTGGAATTCTTCATTAAGATGAAGAGTGACATAGTTAATTCAGAAACAAAGGTTCTGAACTTAAAGAAGTGTAACTTTGAAGGTATGAGACGTGAATTAGCAAAGATAGACTGGCAAATGACACTTAAAGGGTTGACAGTGGATATGCAATGGCAAGCATTTAAAGATCGCATGGATGAACTACAACAATTGTTCATCCCAATTTGGCAAAAGAATAAATCAAGGAAGGTAGTGCACCCGTGGCTGACAAGGGAAATTAGGGATAGTATCAATTCCAAAGAAGAAGCATACAAATTAGCCAGAAAAAGTGGCTCGTCTGAGGACTGGGAGAAATTGAGAGTTCAGCAGAGGAGGACAAAGGGCTTAATAAGGAAGGGAAAAAAGATTATGAGAAAAAACTGGCAGGGAACATTAAAACTGACTGTAAAAGCTTTTATAGGTATGTGAAAAGAAAAAGATTGGTTAAGACAAATGTAGGTCCTCTACAGACAGAAACAGGTGAATTGATTATACAGAGCAAGGACATGGCAGACCAGTTGAATAATTACTTTGGTTCCGTCTTCACTAAGGAGGACATAAATAATCTTCCAGAAATAGTAGGGGACAGAGGGTCCAGTGAGATGGAGGAACTGAGGGAAATACATGTTAGTAGGGAAGTGGTGTTAGGTAAATTGAAGGGATTAAAGGCGGATAAATCCCCAGGCCCAGATGGTCTACATCCCAGAGTGCTTAAGGAAGTAGCCAAAGAAATAGTGGATGCTTTAGTAATAATTTTTCAAAATCTTTAGATTCTGGACTAGTTCCTGAGGATTGGAGGGTGGCTAATGTAACCCCGCTTTTTAAAAAAGGAGGGAGAGAGAAACCAGGGAATTATAGACAGGTTAGCCTAACATCGGTGGTGGGGAAACTGCTAGAGTCAGTTATCAAAGACGTGATAACAGCACATTTGGAAAGCGGTAAAATTATCGGACAAAGTCAGCATGGATTTGTGAAAGGAAAATCATGTCTGACGAATCTCATAGAATTTTTTGAGGATGTAACTAGTAGAGTGGATAGGGGAGAACCAGTGGATGTTGTATATTTGGATTTACAAAAGGCTTTTGACAAGGTCCCACACAGGAGATTAGTGTGCAAACTTAAAGCACACAGTATTGGGGGTAAGGTATTGATGTGGATAGAGAGTTGGTTGGCAGACAGGAAGCAAAGAGTGGGAATAAATGGGACCTTTTCAGAATGGCAGACAGTGACTAGTGGGGTACCGCAAGGCTCAGTGCTGGGACCCCAGTTGTTTACAATAGATATTAATGACTTGGATGAGGGAATTAAATGCAGCATCTCCAAGTCTGCGGATGACACGAAGCTGGGCGGCAGTGTTAGCTGTGAGGAGGATGCTAAGAGGATGCAGGGTGACTTGGATAGGTTAGGTGAGTGGGCAAATTCATGGCAGATGCAATTTAATGTGGATAAATGTGAGGTTATCCACTTTGGTGGCAAAAACAGGAAAACAGATTATTATCTGAATGGTGGCTGATTAGGAAAAGGGGAGGTGCAACGAGACCTGGGTGTCATTGTACACCAGTCATTGAAATTGGGCATGCAGGTACAGCAGGCGGTGAAAAAGGCGAATGGTATGCTGGCATTCATAGCAAGAGGATTCGAGTACAGGAACAGGGAGGTACTACTGCAGGTGTACAAGGCCTTGGTGAGACCACACCTGGAGTATTGTGTGCAGTTTTCATCCCCCAATCTGAGGAAAGACATCCTTGCCATAGAGGGAGTACAAAGAAGGTTCACCAGATTGATTCCTGGGATGGCAGGACTTTCATATGCTGAAAGACTGGATGAACTAGGCTTATACTTGTTGGAATTTAGAAGATTGAGGGGGGATCTTATTGAAACGTATAAAATCCTAAAGGGATTGGACAGGCTAGATGCAGGAAGATTGTTCCCGATGTTGGGAAAGTCCAGAACGAGGGGTCACAGTTTGAGGATAAAGGGGAATCCTTTTAGGACCGAGATTAGGAAAAACTTCTTCATACAGAGTGTGGTGAATCTGTGGAATTCTCTGCCACAGGAAACAGTTGAGGCCAGTTCATTGGCTATATTTAAGAGGGAGTTAGATATGGGCCTTGTGGCTAAAGGGATCGGGGGTATGGAGGGAAGGCTGGTACAGGGTTCCGAGTTGGATGATCAGCCATGATCATACTGAATGGCGGTGCAGGCTCGAAGGGCTGAATGGCCTACTCCTGCACCTATTTTCTATGTTTCTATGTTTCTCTTTTCACAGATGCTAACTGCTGTGCCATTTTCCTCAGCATTTTCTGTTTTATTTCTGCTGTATTCGAGCCATTTTCTCAGGCAGAGGAAGCTGTAGTTCAGTAGGTCTAACCCCAGCTGAATTCTGTGCTCAGTTGTAGGCACTGCACTTTCAGATCTGTGGGCCTTGGAGAAGATTCAGCTCAGATTCACCAGATATATGTCAGGACACAGAGCCCTACATTGTGAGGCAGGTTTTTAAACATGGCTCAGTGAATGTTTGAGGAGATGGCCTGCTCAGTGTGTTTAGAATCTTAAAAGAACACTTTAATTCTTCTGCAACTCATTGGTATGTTCTTCTAGTTCATAAGGATTGTTCCTGTGTTTGGAAATCCCTTATCATTTGTCATTTTTTTGTAATTCAGAAACCTTTTATAATTCAGAAATCAGAAATTGTCTGTGAGTGCTAAATGTGTGTTAAGAGTTATTTGTCTAAATTTAAATGTGTATCATTAAAAATAAAATAAACTGTTTAAACTATTTGTTAGCTGCAAGTATCTCATCCTTGATACAGAAGGGAGACCAACCAGTTAAGCAGTGCGTACTGGGAGCTAAACCCAGCCACAGAGACGAAAGGGGGTGGAAGCTTTTGCAGCAAGCAAGAGTTCATGATCCAATGGGCCACTTGAGAAAGAAATTAGGAATTAATCAAAGTTTTATGGAAATTCGCAACCCTAATACAGAAGAGCTGCAGTCACTAGGTCAAAAATTCATTAGGTCAGTGCAGAACAAAGATGTGAAAACAACCCTGTCGATCTCATAAACATCATAGCTCCTGCACCTTGTTTGTCTAACCTGCACTGCACTTTCTCTGTAACTGTAACACATTATTCTGCATTCTGTTTTTACTTTCCTTTTGTTGCACTTATATAAGACCATAAAGCCATAAGATAGAGGAGCAGAATTAGGCCATTTGGTCCATCGAGTCTGCTCCGCCACTTTTTTATGGCTGATCCAATTATCCTTTCAGCCCCAAGCTCCTGCTTTTTCCCCATTTCCCTTCATGCCCTGATCAATCAAGAATCTGTGAACTTCTGCCTTAAATATGGATAAAGCCGGCCTCCACAGCTGTCGGTGGCAATGAATTCCACAGATTCACCACTCTCTGAGTAAAGAAATTCCTTCTCACTTCCATTCTAAAAAGACCACCCTCTATTCTGAGGCTTTATCCTCTGGTCTTAGACTCCCCTTCCACAGGAAACATCCTCTCCACATCGACTCTATCAAGACCTTTCACCATTTGGTAGGTTTCAATAAGGTCACGTCTCATTCTTCTGAATTCCAGTGAATACAGGACAAGAGTCGTCAAACGTTCTTTGTATGACAAGCCATATACTGTATGGAATAATGACTCTGGTTGGAATGTAAACAGAATACATTCACTGTATCAGAGTACACATGACATTAATAAAGCAATTACCAATTACTTACCACACATTGAGAGGATTGAGAGAGTTATGGACGGAAGTCTCATGGTAGCCATCTACTTTCGAACTGTCAAAAGTGTCCTTTCTCCTCGCTCATGGAAATGTAAAGGATCTTTAAGACAGTATTTCAAAGAATAGCATGAGGCTTATCAAATTATAACCTAATTTTCCCAGGTGAGTGCAGCTCTGGGGACTCTTGGTATGTCCATTCACATAATCATTCCCATTCTCCACCACCAGCTCATATTGGGTGTAGGTCAAGTTTATTGCCATTAAGCTGTATACATGAATATCACCAATTGAAACAACATTCCTCTGACCAAGATGCACAACGCAGTACTTATAACTCACATGCAATACATAAGGTATTAATACCACAAATAAATTAACAGATAATACAGGAGGGACATTTATGACACAAGTCAAAAAGTATACAGTGTAACGCGACTGGCACTTCATATGCGATGAGACCTGGGTGGTGGCAGGAAGTTCAATAGACTCATGGCCTAAGGAAAGATGTTCTCCGTCCTAACAGTCCTTGTCCTGATGATACCATGAGGAAGGGAGAGGGGAGGGAGTTAGAAGCATCAGAGAGATGTTCTATAATAATCAATAAACCAATTGCTTGAAATTAAATGACCTTGCCTGGTGTCTCAGGGCTGATTGTGTCTTCACCCATGTCACCCCCAGGCCCTAGAACTCCTTCTCTGCCACCTGTCCCACATCCTTCCTGCAGTGCTCCACACTCCCCATTCCCGACACCCTTTGCTCCTCCCAGATTTACAAACTCGCTCTCTGTTCCACGTTGACAAATGCAATACTGTGTGAAAGCCTTACACACGCTTGCTATAGATATGTGTCGAAAACCTTTATACATTGCTGTAAATATGTTGCTCATTGCCAGCAAAATGTTGCTTCTCCCTGACAGACACAATCACAAAGAAGACATGCCAGCATCATTAATTTCTTAGAAGATTAAGCAGGTTTGGGATATTTGGCACTGAACAGGCTAACAAACCTCTACAGGTGTACTGTTGAAGGTATCGTGGATTGGTATGGCAGTCTGAATGTTCAGGAACAGAAGGAGCTGCAGAATATTGGACTCAGCCCTTTACATTGCTGACACATCCCTCCCCACCACTGATAGTATCCACAGGAGGCACAGCCTTAAAAAGGCAAAACCTATCACCAAAGATCCCCACTATGCAGGTATATTCTCAGAGCTACCATTGGTAGGAGATACAGAAGCTTAATGTCCCACACCAGCAATTCAAGAGCAGCAACTTTGCTTCATTCATTCAGTTCTTGAACCAACCTGCACAATCCTAATCACCACCTCAGTATGGCAACATTGTGTTCACTTTGCATTACAAAGGGTTTTTTTTGTTCTCGCTATGTGCTTTCTTGTAAAAATTGTCTGTAATTGATGGTTAATTTATATATTTTTCCTTGCGAATACATATATCTGATGCAATGTGCCTGTACTGCTGCTACAAGTAAGTTTTTCACTGTACTTGTAAGTGTGGCACAGTAGCGTAGCGGTTAGTACAACACTTTTCAGTAGGTGACCCGGGTTCAATTCCCGCCGCTGCCTGTAAGAAGTTTGTACATTCTCCCCGTGACCGTGTGGGTTTCATCCAGGTACTACTAACTGGACGGGAAAGGCAGTTTCCCGGAGCAGATAGCCTTCACCACATTGCGTCCAGATATAAATATATGGTCTGACACCAGTAGAGAAGTGGTTATTGGTGAACTCACAGTCCCCTGGGAAGACAACATCGATGAAGCCCATGAGTGCAAGTTAACCAAATATGCAGAATTAAGATCAGAGTGCAGATACAGGTCTCATGCTATCCATTCGAAGTAGGCTGCCGTGTGTTTATTGCATTCACTTTCCAGAAGTGGCTGCGTGACCTTGGCTTCACTAGAAGAGAGATCAAGTCAACCAGCAGGGCTGCAGCTGAGGCAGCAGAGAAAGGATCAGCATGGGTGTGGACCAAGTACGTCCAGAGGGGCAGATAGTCAGACAGTGTATACGTATCTTGCAAACCCTTCAGTAGTTGCATAGACACCTGGAGAGTAGACTATCTGTTGGATGGAAGTGACCAACAACTCTGATAGAGGCAGATGCCAAGTTTTTAAGCTCACCAGTGGGAGGTGGTGCTTTAGCACTGCTGGCCCACCACCTCGAGGGAGTCTTGATCATAAGCGGGCCGAAACTCCTGAAGACAGGTGGCAGATCAACTGATGATCCCACTGGTGATAGCACAGGACAGTTAACATCTTAGTCCATGTGTATTTTTTTAACTCTTAACTCCCACAGTCCAAACATAACTGGTTGGTAGGTTAGTTGGTCATTGTAAATTGTCCCGTGATTAGGCTGGGATTAAATGGGTGGTTGCTGCCAGTGAGACTCAAGGTGCCGGAAAGGCCTATTCTATGCTGTATCTCAATATGTGTATAATAAACATAACTTCTGATGTTACACTTTGCATCACATTATAATAACTACACTACAAATTGTACTTGGTTATCTGTAGCAAAAAATAGGATGTTATGACTGGTGCTTTATACATACACATCAGTTTTTTGTCTTTTAAATAGATGAGCTGTAGATCAGCTGTGATGTAATTCAGTGGAAAAGCAAACCCCAGAGGGTGAACAAGCTACAGCTGTTCTTAATCTTCTGACCTTCCCATTCTGTAAGAGTATAATATCAATAGCAATAACATATGGAATGAAGTACAGAAAATATCCCTCATAATGATAGCCCTAAAGTTTTCTTTTATGGAGAGACGATCACGGTCTCTGCATAAAAGCTTCAGTTCACTTCTGCTACTGATTTTGACTTTATGTTTATAACTGCATTTACTAGAAAGCAAATGTCCATGAAGACCAGCTATAACTTTCTTCACAGATGCGGATTTACATTGAAAGGTGCAATAATAGTATGATTTCCACCCAGACCATGCATTCAGTCGAACTGGTAATCAGGTCAGTGAATCAAACCTTACTCTATACCAACCTGCACTACGACCTTCTGCATGGATTACCACTGGAATCAGAATCGGAATCAGGTTTATTATCACCGGCATGTGACGTGAAATTTGTTAACTTAGCAGCAGAAGTTCAATGCGATACATAATCTAGCAGAGAGAGAAAAAAATAATAATAATAATAAATAAATAAAACAAAACATACAAAACCTACTACCCATCCCACAATCCATTTGACCCAATCCTGTCAGGAAGGGGTGGAGGAGCATCATGGCTAGGACTGCCAGACTAGGTAATGGCTCTTCCCCCAGGCTGTGAAACTAATGAATACCCTGCCACCACTGAGATCTCATCACTGGGGCAGCAAGCTGTTTACTGTTTACTGTATGGTTTACTGGTTACCTGTGCTGTGCACTTCACATGCATTTTGAATTATATTTTATTAAATTATTTGTGGTGATATTTTGTTTCACGTGCTGTGTGTGCTATATGTATTGCAGGTGTACTGTCATCCAGAGGGATGTTGTTTCGTTTGGTTATATATATGTACAGTCAGATGGCAATAAACTTCAACTTGAACTTGTACCTGAAAACAAATTAAAACACCTATAAATAGGAGCTTAGCTTTTTAATGGTTATTGTGATTGTGAAGTTACATTTTATGCAGTGTTAAAAGATCAGGGGGACATAGGATCAATAGTTAGATAAGAACTGTATGTTCGTGTTTTGAACCATGGTTTATGATAAAATGACAGAGTTGTCATTGATGAGAAGAAAATATCTTAAGAAAGCTGTGTAGACACCAAAGGATGAACAAGACCAGGGGTAGGGAGATGGGAACTGTGCACAGTGCTTCCCATTGTCTCTCCCAACAGTGGGTGAGATAAGAGTTAGAAAATGATTCAAGTGTGATTGGTTGGAGCAGAAGAAATAAAGAATATGTACGGGCAACTGATGGAAGTGAAAACGTTCCATTTATTTGGCTATTGTTCCTAATTGATCACTGGTCCCTTGGCCGTCTTTCCAGACCTTAAGGAGAGCTTGTCTCTTGGCTGTAGAGCTCAGGTTAAGATACTCCACACAAATATGATTCAAATGACCCGTCCACCCTTTTTCTGCTGTTTGCTGGGATTTGGAAATAGCTGTATGAACAGGGTCTGGGACAATCATTCAGTTGGGTAGTTGTCAAGTGTCTGCTCCAAGAGTACATGGCTATCAGCCAGGCAGCGAGGACACATCGATAGATATTTTTATATAATCGGGTGACTGAAGAACAGGATTATTGGGAGTGTAACTGTAACTTGCCACTGCCTCATATCTGGCCTTGTCTTCAGCTAACATTGTTAATGGGCTAGATTTTTCCAGTTCAAAGCACTCCAAGAGAAGATTAATGATTAGTTTTAGTTGTCACATGTACAGTATTGTGCAAAACTCTTAGACACATACATATATAGCTAGGGTGCCTAAGACTTTTGCACAGTACTGCATTTGTCACGTAGTGTGGAGAGCGAGTTTGTAAATCTGCGGGGGAATGGAGTGCCATTGAAGGGGTGTGGGACAGGTGGTAGAGAAGGAGTGCGAGAGGGCTGGGGGGGGGGGGGGTGGCACGGGTGCAGGCACACCCAGCCCTGAGACAGCAAACAAGGTCAATTGATTCCAAACAATTGGTTTATTGATTATTGCAGAATGTCTCTCTGGTGCTTCCCACTCCCTCCACTCTCCATTCCCCTTTTCCCAACCATAATTCCCCTCTCCCTACTCCCTTCCCACACTCAATCCACAATAGAGACACATATCAGACTCACATATGTCATGAAATTTGCTTTTCTTTTGCGACAGCAATACTGTGCAATACATATAATTACTACAGAACTGTGCAAAGGTCTTGGGCACCCTGAAGGCTTATGCACAGTTCTGTATATTGAAACTTACAGTGAAATGTGTTGTTTGCATCAAATCATATCAGCAAGGATTGTGACGGGGTCAGCTCGCAAGTGCCCCCATGATTCCAGTGCCAACATAGCATGCCCACAATTTGCTAACTTTAGCCCAAACTGTACCTCTTTGAGATGTGAAAGGACACTGGAGCACAGAGAGGAAACCCACATCTCACAAAGAGAACATACAGCGATAGGAATCAAATCCCATCTGTGAATGCTGGCACTGTAAAACGATTGTGCTTGCTGCTCCTCTAGTGTGTCACCCAGTATTAAGTGAGGATTCCAACACCTATGGAATAATTCAGCTACTTGTTGTCACTGGGAGAGACTCTTTGCTTCAAGGAGTGTAGAGAGCCCTATAGGGTCAGTCTCAGTCTCTACTTCTCTGATTTTACTGTCTCCACAAGGTAAGTTAGTTTGAAACGGATATAAACCCAGACCAGCTGTGGTTTATCTTGGTAAAAAATACTTCTCAGGAAGCAAAGTCTGCTGCAGGAAGTCTCTCCCCGAGGCCCTGTCCTAAATATTAGGTATGGGTCCATTATTATAATAGATAGAATAGCTTGTGATGATATTGGTGCAATGCAGCACTTACCCAGTCTTAACAAAGAAATACAAGACTGCAACTTGAATATTGGGTCGGTATAGTCAGTGACCTAAAGGCCTATACCTAAAGTTCATCCCCTTTAATGCAACCGAGGTAGGTCACAGAGCCTTAGAATACCTTTGAGATTATTGCCAATTTCTACCACATCTCCAGGTCTACCTTATCTGTGCTGGGGCATAGATAGGGTCATGCACAAGTATTTGTATCAGGGTAACAGAATCAAAAATGAGAGGCCCCAGGCCACGGAGAGAGGGGGAACATTTAAGCGTAACAACTTCTTCTCTCAGAGGGTGATGCTTGTATGAAATTTGCTGCCAAAAACAGTGGTAGAGATGAGAACATTTAATAGACATTTGGACAAGTACATGGATTGGAAAGGTCTGAGGAATACGAGCCAACACAGTTTAGATGGGATCTTGGTTAGCATGAATACATGGGCCGAAGGGGATTTTTCCTTGCTGTGTTACTCTGTGATTCCATGACCCTCTTTAGTTGGCAACAGCAGTCTGAAACAAGCCTCTCAATCTTAAATATGAAAAGATCGACGTTTTTTGGACTGGATTCAATCCCATCCCGGATTCACCAGCTTTTGGCAGAGATGTCACGAAGAATACTTCCTGTTAACAGTCCTGAATGGCCAACCTAATTTCAAGGTTGTACCTCTTGCTCTGGATTCTGCAGGCAACAGAAATACTTTCTAATTAACCTATTAGTTTCTATAATAATCTAAAACTCATTAATCCTACCATTCCTTGATCTATTAACTTAAGTATTCTCATAATTTCGAAGTCAAAAGTTTAAACTGAATAACATTCATTCTGCTTTGGTGGTAGTCCAGGGTTATGAAACAATGCAGTTTGTATGGAGGAATGCATGTTGTTCAAAAGGACACCTAGGGTGCACCAAGTTGATCTTTGTACTGCTGATATTCCCCTGGTAGATTGCTCTCAGAGACACATCCAATATTAACCTCCCAGCCTTTATATTCATCTTTAAAGACTGCCTCCATCATTAAGGACCTTCAGTAGACAGGACATGCCCTCTTCTCATTACTGCCATCAATGATGATGTACAGGAGCCTGAAAACATAACAGCTCCCTCCCCTCTGCCATCACACTTCCGAATGGTGAATTAACCCACAAACACTACCTCATTTTTTGCTCTCTTTATGCACTACTTTTTTAGTATTTCTTATCTCGACTTATTGCACTTTATTTATGTATTGCACTGTACTGCCCCCAAACAACGAATTTCACGATTACAAGCAGTGATAATAACATGACTCTGATTCTGAATTTACCTGCGAGGACTTACAGATGGAGCTTGTCAGCCTGAAGAAATGTCTATGCCCACCCCAAACCTTAGAAGTTATTGACTGGATATTTAATTATTTAGATATTCAGATATTTAGAACCACTTTGTATTGTAACTGATTGGTTCGTTTACTCTATGCCATGTCAATGACGTAGGTGATCATGGTCTTTCCAAGACCCTGATAATTCTCGGCAAATTTTTCTACAAAAGTGGTTTGCCATTGCCTTCTACTGGGCAGTGTCTTTACAAGACAGGTGACCCCAGCCATTATCAATACCCTTCTGAGATTATCTGCCTGGTGTCAGTGCTCGCGTAACTAGGACTTATGATATGCACCAACTGCTCATATGACCATCCACCACCTAGTCCCATAGCTTCATGTGATCTTGATCCGGGGACTAAGCAGGAGTTACACCTTACCCGAGGGCAACCTGCAGGCTAACAGAGGTAGGAGCACCTTACACTTCCTTTGGTAGAGAAGTATCTGTAATTAGTTTATTAGTGTCATATGTACTGGAGTAAAGTGAAAAACATTGTCTTGCATTGCACGCAGATCATTCCAAACATAAGTGCATTGAGGTAGTGAAAAATGAAAAGCAGTAATGGAATGAAAGATATTATTTTACAGTTACAGAGAAAGTGCAGAGAAGGTAGACAGATAATGTGCAATGGGCAAGGCAACGTAAATTGAGAGATCAAGAATTCACCTCAATTGTACAACAGGCCAACCAAGAATCCTCAAGAAGTAGTAACAAGGTAGAAGCAGTCCTTCAGCCAGGTGTTGCATGGGAATCCCTTGAATGCATTCCCTCAGAACTCCATCAAGAGGGAACAGAATCATTGTTGTTGTAGAACAGAGGGATTTCGCTGTTTAAGTACGTGGTTTGCTGAAAGTGGAGCCACAGATAGACAGAGTGGCGATGAAGGCTAACGGCAGACTGGCTTTCATCAGTTGGGATGTCATGTTGTATTTCAACAAGGTGCTGGTGAGGCTGCATTTGGCAGATTGTGTTCAGTTTTAGTCAGGCTCAGATTCATTTATTTATCTCGTGTACATTGAAACATACAGCGAAATGTGTCATTTGTGTTAACAACCAACACACCCAAGCATATGCTGGGGGTAGCCAGCAAGTGGGGGGGGGGGTCATATCCTTTTTCAGGCACCAACATTGTATGTCCAATGTTCAGTGGAACGATACAAGCAGCAATAACAACAGCAAAACAACAAAGAAACAAATCCCTTCCCCACCCTCCCTGCTACAGTTCTGTCCAAAATTCTTAGGCACATGTATATAGCTAGGGTGCCAAAGACTTTTGCGCAGAACTGTATATTTGTTAAAATAGGAAGATGGCTGTGAGACAGAAATAAGTGTACTTAGCTTTGTATTAGCTCAGTAATATTGTGTCATTGGGTAACTGGAAAGACATAATACACTGTACTGTGCAAAAGTTTTAGGCACCTTAGGTAATATATAGATGCCCAAGACTTCTGCATAGGACTGTACCCATCAATTCACATTCACTGAAAGGCCTCCAACCCTAGTTCAAGTATCTCCAAGCCTCCAGTTCTTGGCCCCAGACTCTCAGACTCACAGACGTCAGGCCTCCAACTTCAGACTTTGCCCCAGCACTCGTTGATCATGACCTTGAGTTCCAGGCCTCTACCTCTGAGCTCACACAGTAGTCGTCCAGCTAGAGCAAGGGTCTCCAAGCTTCTTTATGCCATGGACCCCGACCATTAACTGAGTGGTCCGTGGACCCCAGGTTGGGAACCCCTGTGCGAGAGGAAAGGTGGTACAGGACGGGAAAGAGTATAGAAGAGATTTATATGGCTGCTGCTGGGACTTACAGAGAGAAGTTCAAACAGGCTTGGGCTTTTATCATTGAAGTGTACGAGATGGAGAAGTGATCTTACGGAGGTATATAAAACCAAAAGGGGCTCAGATAAAGTGAATACAATGAGATCTTTGCCCAGGATTGGAGAATTCAGAACTCAGGAGCACAGATACCAGGTGAGAGGGTAAAGATGTAATGGGGATCTCTGGGACAATTTTTTTTTACATGAAGTGTGGTATACAAAATGAGCTGTTTTCGCAAGTCTTTGAGGTAGGTACAATAACAACTTTTAAAAGATAGCTGGACATCTCCGTGGATAGGAAGGATTAGAAGTTTATTGGCTGGTCAGTGGGTGGGGATCTTGGTTGGCAGGAAGAGATATGTTTCCATGCTGTCTATCCCTATAACTCTAAGATTCAGTGCTACCATTGTACACAATCAGTTTGATGTCGAAACGCTGGTCTCTCTGCAAAGGATATGACACAACCACCGCCCCCCCCCCACCCCAACTGTGTTTTATTGTCCAGATCTTGCTCTAGCAGTAAAATTGCTTGGCCATTGATTAGGAAGCATATTTGCAGGTGAGCTCTGTAATCTCTCCTGTTCTGAGAATCACATACAAATTGCTCGAGGAACTCAGCAAGTCAGGCAGCCTGACCTGCTGAGTTCCTCCAATGTTTTGTGTACATTGCTCAAGATTTCTAGCATCTGCACAATCCCTAGTGTTCAGTTCTGAGAATCACTCAGTGTAGTTCCTCCCTAAACAATTCCCTGCTCCTCCATCTTGTTAAGTGCTGTTTCTCTTCATAATTCCACAATCAATATGCCTTGCTGCTGGTGTTGAGATTTGCAATGACTGCCTGCAACAATGGACCTTACTTACAACTAGCTGTGTGTAACTGTCCATAACTGATGCTGCTGGCAGGCATAATCTCATTTGGTGTATGTAAAGGTGTTCTTAAATCCGTGACCTTCTGTGGCAGAGCAGCGGCATCACCATTTTGCAGAATGATAGCAGACCGGTTGTGACTGGGATTATTTTTCTCACATTTAGTTGGCAGGCAGGAAGTTTTTTGTTTTCCATTTGCCATGCTGTTTTTTCAGCACCTTGGGAGACGGTTGGAAGTCCAACCCCATTTTTGGGGCACTCTCAATTCATGATGTTATGTTGTTACATTTTGTAATTTCAAAACATTAAACTAATTCAGAGGAAGGCTGGGAATATGGGTCTAACGTCAAGTTCACTTTAAATGAGGTGCGCATGTATCATATCACGTGGTAGAGTGATGACAGATACGATTCATGTATTTATACTTAATGAATCCCATAATGAATTATTTAAATGAACAAAAATGCTTAATCAACGACATATTTACAGGATTTCTCTAATATGACTGAAATATTAAACACACAGCGCATGTTCTCATGGGTACAACCAGCAGTGATGCCCAACTCAGTTATAACTCTGATGATACATCAAGCCTATCTCTTCCAGAGCTATTCATGGGTGGAACCAGTATTGGAACCACACCCCTTGATCTGTCTCTGTGGTGGACTGATTTCCTGTTTTAAAGTGTATCTTCTTCTTCTTCTAAGCCCCTTGGGGCTGAGGATAGTATTGTTCCATTCCAGTTCCATGGGTACCAAGCCCTGTGCATGAACTGGAGGTTCTTCCACAAATGGGGCAGTTGCTGGGTCATTGGGATGGGGCAAGTCTGCAGGTAGTTTGAGCTGTCGTGTGCTCCCTTCTACTGACTACACATGGTCAGAGCAATCACATAGGTTTTTAAAGGTGAAAGGCGAGATATTTAAGGGAAACGTGAGGGAGAACTTCTTCACAGAGAGTGATGTAAATATGGAGTGAGCTGCTAGAAGAAGTGGTGGTTACGGGTTTGATTGAAGCATTTTAAAGAAATTTGGATAAGTAAATGGATGGGAGGGGTACGGAGGGCAATGTTCCAGCTGAGTGTTGGTGGGACTGGTGAGAATAACAGTTTGGCATGGACTAGATGGGCTAAAGGACCTGTTTCTATGTTGTGGTGCTATATGACTTTATGACTCTATGAGATTTTCTCCATTTTAAGTGATCAAGTGCCAAATGTCAGTGACCAATTTTTATTTTCTCCAAGAAGGCTTCAGAGGTTCCCTGAACGCACATTTCTGCCCCACCCCCCCCCCCATCTTCTTGTATATCTCTTATCGTAATGAAGCTTGAACTACAGTGTTTGATTTGGCCGTCTGATGCCACTTATGGAAGATGTAGAGCTGATTGTCCACAATAAAAGTCTCCGAATGCTGGATGTTGGCCTGGGTGAAGATATTGACACTTGTTTACCTACCTCGGCAATGAATCAGGGCAATTTTGTGGTGACGCCTCTTCTCCAGCTCTTTGAGGTATGTGTTGTAGGTAGACTGTGATTCTAAAGCCCACAGGAAGGTAAGGATCATGAGTTATGTTCCAAATTTTAGATAAATCTTTGATCACTCTCTTCCTCAGTTGATCGAAGGTCAGCTGATGCTCAGTCACACAGCTGAATTTTGGCATCAGTGTCTACTTTTGCTGAGAGGTGACTCCTGAGCTGTGGGAGGTGACCCACATTTTGTAGAATCTCATTGCAGATATTCTTCGGTATTCACCAATGAGAGGGAACTTGATGATGGTGAGGACAATATGAGTGAGGTTGATGTTCTGGAGCATGTTGATATTAAGGGAGAGGAGGTGTTGGAGTTATTAAAATACATTAGGACAGATAAGTCCCCGGGGCCTGACAGAATATTCCCCAGGCTGCTCCACAAGGCGAGAGAAGAGATTGCTGAGCATCTGACTAGGATCTTTATGTCCTCGTTGTCCACGGGAATGGTACTGGAGGATTGGAGGGAGGCGAACATAATCCCCTTGTTCAAAAAAGGTAGTAGAGATAGTCTGGGTAATTATAGACCAGTGAGCCTTACGTCTGTGATGGGAAAGCTGTTGGAAAAGATTCTTAGAGATAGGATCTATGGGCATTTAGAGAATCATGGTCTGATCAGTGATAGTCAGCATGGCTTTGTGAAGGGCAGATCATGTCTAACAAGCCTGATGGAGTTCTTTGAGGAGGTGACCAGACATATAGATGACGGTAGTGCAGTGGATGTGATGTATATGGATTTTAGTAAGGCATTTGATAAGGTTCCACACGGTAGGCTTATTCAGAAAGTCAGAAGGCATGGGATCCAGGGAAGTTTGGCCGGGTGGATTCAAAATTGGCTTGCCTGCAGAAAGCAGAGGGTCATGGTGGAGGGAGTACATTTGGACTGGAGAGTTGTGACTAGTGGTGTCCCACAAGGATCAGTTCTGGGACCTCTATTTTCGTGATTTTTATTAACGACCTGAATGTGGGGGTAGAAGGGTGGGTTGACAAGTTTGCAGATGACACAAAGGTTGGTGGTGTAGATGGTGTAGAGGATTTTTGAAGGTTGCAGAGAGACATTGATAGGTTGCAGAAGTGGGCTGAGAAGTGGCAGATAGAGTTCAACCCGGAGAAGTGTGAGGTGGTACACTTTGGAAGGACAAACTCCAAGGCATACAAAGTAAATGGCAGGATACTTGGTAGTGTGGAGGAGCAGAGGGATCTGGGGGTACATGTCCACAGATCCCTGAAAGTTGCCTCACAGGTGGATAGGGTAGTTAAGAAAGTTTATGCGGTGTTAGATTTCATAAGTTGAGGGATAGAGTTTAAGCATCACGAGGTAATGATGCAGCTCTATAAAACTCTGGTTAGGCCACACTTGGAGTACTGTGTCCAGTTCTGGTCACCTCACTATAGGAAGGATGTGGAAGCATTGGAAAGGGTACAGAGGAGATTTACCAGGATGCTGCCTGGTTTAGAGAGTATGCATTATGATCAGAGATTAAGGGAGCTAGGGCTTTATTCTTTGGAGAGAAGGAGGATGAGAGGAGACATGATAGAGGTATACAAGATATTAAGAGGAATAGATAGAGTGGATAGCCAGCACCTCTTCCCCAGGGCACCACTGCTCAATACAAGAGGACATGGCTTTAAGGTAAGGGGTGGGAAGTTCAAGGGTGATATTAGAGGAAGGTTTTTCACTCAGAGAGTGGTGGTGCATGGAATAGACTGCCTGAGTCAGTGGTGGAAGCAGATACACTAGTGAAATTTAAGAGACTACTAGACAGGAATATGGACGAATTTAAGGTGGGGGGTTATATGGGAGGCAGGGTTTGAGGGTCGGCACAACAATGTGGGCTGGAGGGCCTGTACTGTGCTGTACTATTCTATGTTCTATGTTCTATATTAATTATTGTGGTGAAAGATTATTGTAGTATAGCCAAATTGGTAGAGGACTTTCATCCTGTGATGTATTCCATAAACCACATCTGAGAAAGAGAAAATCAGCATATGGAGCTCAGAAGCAAGTGTTATTTAATTTGATAACTGGCCTTGTTCCTGGGGTAGTGATGATGGAGGCTGGACAGATGCCTGCCTAACCTGTAAATTACTTTCAACCATTGGGAAGATTGGAGGGGAGGTACAGTAAAAAAAAAACTAGGTAATGATAGAGATCTAGAAGATAATAAGGCTAGCAGCAGGGAGCTTAAGAATGAAATTAGGAGAGCCAGTAGGGGCCATGAGAGGGTCTTGGCAGTCAGGATTAAGGAAAACTCCAAGGCATTCTACAAGTATGTGAACAGCAAGAGGATAAGAAGTGAGAGAATAGGACCAATCAAGTGAGACAGTGGAAGTATGTGTATGGAACTGGAGGAGATAGCAGAGATACTTAGTGAATACCTTGCTTCAGTATTCACTACAGAAAAGGCTCTTGGTGATTGTAGGGATGACTTGTAGCAGATTGAAAAGCTTGAACATGTAGATATTAAGAAGGAGGATGCGCTGGAGCTTTTGGAGAACATCAAGTTCAATAAGTCACCAGGCCAGGGCCAGACAATGTACCTCAGGCTACTGTGGGAGGCGAGGGAGGAGATTTCTGAGCCTCTGGCAATGATCTTTGCATCGTCAATGGGGAAGGGAGAGGTTCTGAGGATTGGAGGGTTGCGGATGTTGTTCCCTTATTCAAGAAAAGGAGTAGCGATATCCCAGGAAATTATAGACCAGTGAGTCTTACTTCAGTGGTTGGTAAATTGATGGAAAAGATCATGAGAGGCAGAATTTATGAACATTTGGAGTGGTATAATATGATTAGGAATAGTCAGCATGGCTTTGTCAAAGGCAGGTTGTGCCTTACAAGCCTAACTGAATTTTTTGAGGATGTGACTAGAGCATTAGATGTAGTATATATGGATTTCTGCAAGGCATTTGATTAGGTGCCCCATGCAAGGCTTATTGAGAAAGTAAGGAGGCATGGGATCCAAGGGGACATTGTTTTGTGGATCCAGAACTGGCTTGCCCACAGAAGGCAAAGTGTGGTTGTAGACGGGTCATATTCTGCATGGAAGTCAGTGATCAATGGTGTGCCTCAGGGATCTGTTTTGGGACACCTACTCTTTGTGATTTTTATAAATGACCTGGATGAGGAAGTGGAGGGATTGATTAGTAAATTTGTTGATGTCACAAAGGTTTGGGGTGTTGTGGATAGTGTGGAGGGCTGTCAGAGGTTACAGAGTGACATTGGTAGGGTGCAAAACTGGGCCTAGAAGTGGCAGATGGAGTTCAACCCAGATAAGTATGAGGTGGTTCATTTTGGTAGGTCAAATATGATGGCAGAATATAGTGTTAATGGTGAGACTCTTGGCAGTGTGAAGGATCAGAGGGATCTTAGGGTCTGAGTCCATAGGACACTCAAAGCTGCTTTGCAGGTTGACTCTGTGGTTAAGAAGGCATATGGTGCATTGGCCTTCATCAATTGTGGGATTGAGTGTAAAAGCCAAGAGGTAATGTTACAGCTATATAAGAACCTGGTCAGACCCTACTTGGAGTACTGTGCCCAGTTCTGGTCACCTCACTACAGGAAGGATTTGGAAACTATAGAAAGGGTGCAGAGATTTACAAGAATGTTGCCTGGATTGGGGAGCATGCCTATGAGAATATGTTGAGTGAACTTGGCCTTTTCTCCTTGGAGCAACGGAGGTCAAGAGGTAACGTGATAGAGGTGTATAAGATGATGGGAGGCATTAATCATGTGGATAGTCAGAGGCTTTTTCCAAGGGCTGAAATGGCTAGCACGAGAGGGCGCAGTTTTAAGGTGCTTGGAAGTATGTACAGAGGAGATGTAAAGGGTAAGTTTTTTACGTAGAGAGTGGTGAGTGCATGGAATGGGCTGCTGGCAACTGCAGTGGAGGCCGATACAATAGGGTCTTTTTGGAGACTCCTGGACAGGTACATGGAGCTTAGAAAAATAGAGGGCTATGGTAAGCCTGGGTAATTTCTAAGGTAAGGACATGTTCGGCACAGCATTGTGGGCCAAAGGGCCTGTATTGTGCTCTAGGTTTTCTATGTTTCTATGTTTCTAAGGAAGACTAAGAAGAGATTCTATATCCTTGTATTGCATTGGGACTGGGTCTGGAATCAATTAGCTACTTGTGCTGCTGTCACACTGCTGGTAACCTGGAATTAATCGTGATTTCGGACTCTCTGTGTGGAGTTTGCATATTATCCCTATGACCTTATGAGTTTCTCTCAAGTGTTCTGATGTTCCTCTGCATCACAAAGGTATAGTGTGCTGATTGGTAGGATAATTGGCTGCTTAAAATAACCCCCAGTGTAGCTCAGCTGTGGGAGAGTCAGCAGAGAGTTTCATGGACATTTTTCCTTTTTGCCTTTCTCCTAGTTTCTGACTGAAACTTCCTGCCGGGGGGCTCTGGGAGACACAGGAAATCCATAATGCATTGGAATTAAGTTAATTCCATTTGTAATTTGCATCCTTGGACAAGAATATTAGAGGATAAGCTGCAGTAGCCAATCTTGTACAGTTCAACTGATCTATGTGCAGCTTTAGCTTCATGGCTGTCAATCTTCCCAAGCAAAGACCTGTCATATTGAAATCATATTGCTCACCTGTACAGTGGATTGGCTCTTTAATCCATGTCTAGTCAATGGATCGTCTCCAGCGACATTAAAGGCTTGTTTGTTCATTATGTGCCATGTTGTACAAAGTGAATGATCATGGTCTTCCCATGAGAGTAAGAGCTCGGCACGGACTAGAAGGGCCGAAATGGCCTGTTTCCGTGCTGTAATTGTTATATGGTTATATGATTGTTCTCGGCAAATTTTTCTACAGGATTGGCTTGCCTTTGCTTTCTTTTGGGCAGTGTGTTTACAAGCTGGGTGACCCCAACCATTACCAAAATTCTTCAGAGATTGTTTGCCTGGTGTCAGTGGTCACATAACCAGGACTTGTGATATGCATCAGCTGCACATATGACCAAACACCACCTGCTCCTATGGCTTGATATGATCCTGATTAGGTGGTACGGGTGGGCTTGCAGGTTCTGCACCTTGCCCAAGGGTGACCTGCAGGCTAGCAGACAGAAGGAGTGCCTTCCACCTCCTTTGGTAGAGATGTAACTCCATCTTGGCCATCCATGACATTAAAGGACTAGAATGGTTGGGGGTGGGAATCAAATTGAAGAGACTAGGAGAGAGGAGGTTAGTTCACAAATAGAGAAAGCTAGTAGACAGTGTGTGAGGGAAGATAGGCAGAGGACAGAGAATGGGAGCACTCAGACCGAAGATGTAGGGGAGAAGGAAGAAAAAGATAACAAAGTTGTTTGCTCCATTAGAAATGAACAGAGCGTCAGAGGTGGAGAGTTTCTTAAATGCATCCATTTTAATGCTAGGAGCATTGTAAGAAAGGTGGAAGAGCTTAGAGCATGGATTGATACCTGGAAATATGATGTTGTGGCTATTAGTGAAACATAGCTGCAGGAGGGGTGTGATTGGCAACTAAATATTCCTGGATTTCATTGCTTCAGGTGTGTTAGAATCGGAGGGGCAAGAGGGGGAGATGTTGCATTGCTTGTCAGAGAAAATATTACAGAGGAGCTTTGGCAGGATAGATGAGAGGACTCGTCTAGGGAGGTTATTTGGGTGGAATTGAGGAATGGGAAAGGTGTAGTGATGCTTATAGGGGTGTATTATAGACCACCTAATGGGGTGTGAGAATTGGAGGAGCAAATTTTTAAGGAGATAGCAGATATTTGTAGTAAGCACAAGGTTGTGATTGTGGGAGATTTTAATTTTCCACACATTGACTGGGAAGCCCATTCTGTAAAAGGGCTGGATGGTTTGGAGTTTGTAAGATGTGTGCAAGATAGTCTTCTGCTGCAATTATATAAAGGTACCAACTAGAGAAGGGGCAGTGTTGGATCTCCTGTTAGGGAATGAGATAGGTCAGGTGACAGAGGTATGTGTTGGGGAGCACTTCGGGTCCAGTGATCACAATACCATTAGTTTCAATATAATTATGGAGGAGGATAGGACTGGACTCAGGGTTGAGATTTTTCATTGGAGAAAGGCTAACTTTAAGGAGATGCCAAAGGATTTAGAAGTAGTGGATTGGGACAATTTGTTCTATGGGAAGGATGTAATAGAGAAATGGAGGTCATTTAAAAAGTGAAATTTTGTGGGTACAGGATCTTTATGTTCCTGTTAGGTTGAAAGGAAAGGTTAAAAGTTTGAGAGAGCCATGGTTTTCAAGGGATACTGGAAACTTGGTTCAGAAAAAGAGAGGGATCTACAATAAATACAGGCAGCTTGGAGTAAATGAGGTGCTCGAGGAATATAAAGAATGTAAAAAGAATCTTAAGAAAGAAATTAGAAAAGCTAAAAGAAGATATGAGGCTGCTTTGGCAAGTAAGGCGAAAATAAATCCAAAGGGTTCCTACAGTTATATTAATAGCAAAAGGATAGTGAGGGATAAAATTGGTCCCTTAGAGAATCAGAGTGGACGGCTATGTGCGGAGCCAAAAGAGATGGGAGAGATTTCTTTTCTTCGTATTCACTAAGGAGAAGGATATTGAATTGTGTAAGGTAAAGGAAACAAGAAGGGTAGTTATGGAAAGTATGATGATTAAAGAAGAGGAAGTACTGGTGCTTTTAAGGAATATAAAAGTGGATAAGTCTCCAGGTCCCGATAGCAGGGGCTCTGACAGAAATATTTCAAATGTCATTAGAAATGGGGATGGTGCCAAAGGATTGGCATATTGCTCCTGTTGTTCTATTGTTTAAAAAGTGTTCTAAGAGCAAACCTAGCAATTATCGGCCTGTGAGTTTGACGTCAGTGGTGGGTACATTGATAGAAAGTATTCTTAGAGATGGCATATATAATTATCTGGATAGACAGGGTCTGATTAGGAACAGTCAACGTGGATTTGTGTGTGGAAGGTCATGTTTGACAAATCTTATTGAATTTTTTGTTGAGGTTACTAGGAAAGTTGACAAGGGTAAAGCAGTGGATGTTGTCTATATCGACTTCAGTAAGGCCTTTGACAAGGTTCCACACGGAAGGTTAGTTAGGAAGGTTCAATCGTTAGGTATTAATATTGAAGTAGTGAAACAGATTCAGCAGTGGCTGGATGGGAGACGCCAGAGGGTGGTGGTGGATAACTGTGTGTCAGATTGGAGGCTGGTGTCTGGTGGTGTGCCTCAGGGATCTGTACTGGGTCCAATGTTGTTTGTCATATATATTAATGATCTGGATGATGGGGTGGTAAATTGGATTAGTAAGTATGCAGATGATACTAAGATAGGTGGAGTTGTGGATAATGAAGTGGGTTTTCAAAGCTAGCAGAGAGATTTAGACCACTTAGAAGAGTGGGCTAAAAGATGGCAGATGGAGTTTAATGCTGATAAATGTGAGGTGCTACATTTTGGTAGGACTAACCAAAATAGGACATGCATGATAAATGGTAGGTCATTGTAGAATGCAGTAGAACAGAGGGATCTAGGAATAATGGTACATAGTTCCCTGAAGGTGGAATCTCATGTGGATAGGGTGGTGAAGAAAGCTTTTGGTATGCTGGCCTTTATTAATCAGAGCATTGAATACAGGAGTTGGGATGTAATGTTAAAATTGTATAAGGCCAAATTTGGAGTATTCTGTACAGTTCTCGTCACCGAATTATAGGAAAGATATCAATAAAGTTGAGAGAGTACAGAGGAGATTTATTAGAATGTTGCCTGGGTTTCATCTCCTAAGTTACAGGGAAAGGTTGAACAAGTTGGGTCTTTATTCTTTGGAGCGTAGAAGGTTGAGGGAGGACTTGAGAGAGGTATTTAAAATTATGAGGGGGATAGATAGAGTTGACGTGGATAGGCTTTTTCCATTGAGAGTGGGAGAGATTCAAACAAGAGGACATGAGTTGAGAGTTAAAGGGCAAAAGTTTAGGGGTAACATGAGGGGGAACTTCTTTACTCAGAGAATGGTGGCTGTGTGAACGAGCTTCCAGCAGAAGTGGTTGAGGCAGGTTCGATGTTGTCATTTAAAGTTAAATTGGATAGATATATGGACAGGAAAGGAAAGGAGGGTTATGGGCTGAGTGCAGGTCAGTGGGACTAGGTGTGAGTAAGAGTTTGGCATGGACTAGTGGGGCTAAGATGGCCTGTTTCCAGGCTGTAATTGTTATATTGTTATATGGTTAAAGGCAGATATCTTATATCTGCTGAGGTAGAGGCATATCACTGATGAACCAATGTAAATTAATCAGCATTAGCATGGTAGTGTGGTGAGCACAAAGCCTTACAGCACTAGAGATCACTGATCAGGGTGCATTTCCTATTCCAGTCTGTAAGGAGTTTGTACTTTCTCCCTGTGACCGCATGGGTTTCCGCAAGGTGCTCTAGTTTCCTCCCACATTCCTAAGTGTTAGCGAGATATGGGAATGCTATGCTGGTGCTGGAAGCGTGGTCATATTTGCAGGCTACTCCCAGCATAATCCCTGGACTGCGTTGGGTGTTGATGCCAAACAACACATTTCACTGTATGTTTCAGAGGGATAATAAATCAGCCTAAGACTTTTGCACACTACTGTGGTAATTTTATGTATTGTTGTGTACTGCTGCCTCCAAAAAAAAACTAATTTCATGACATATGTGAGTGGTGATAGACCTGATTCAGTTATGGGTCTCTATTGTGGACTGAGAGTGGGAAGAGGCAGGGAGTGGGGAATCACGGTTGGGAAAAGGAAAAAGGGAGAGGGGAGGGAGCGGGAAGCACCAGAGAGACATTCTGTAATCATCAATAAACCAATTGCTTTGAAGCAAGCAACCTTGCCTGGTGTGTCAGGGTTGGGTGTTTCTGCACCCACGTCATCCCCTGCTCCTGTCACTCCATCGCTGCCACCTGTACACACCCCTCCCGTGGTGTTCCACCCTCGCCATTTCCAGCATCCTTTGCTACCACCAGATTTACAAACTCACTGTCCGCTCAACATATAGTACTGTGCAAAATTCTTAGGCGCCCTAACTATATATATGTGCCCTAGACTTTTGCACAGTACTGTATATGTGACAAATAAACTAATCTTTCTTTCTTTCTAACTTATGAAACTGACCTCAGGACTAAAATATAAATTTAGTATCCGGTTACAACAAAATCTTTAGAAAGGTACCACCTTATCCAATGGATCACCTAACCTCTCCAGCATGAGAACTAGTATCTGTATTATTCCTTCTGATCTGAAGTCTTGTTCCTAATCAGAATCTGTTTTTGTTTGTGCCTGGATTACTAATGGGGCTGCATTCCTTGCAGCAGTTGATACAGGGAGAAAGAAAGCAAGAGGAGGAAGTAAAGAAGGATTGGAGGGAGCAGGGTGCTCCTAATGTGGCCTTCTATATATTGACGAGACCTGATGCAGGCTGGGAGACCGTCTCGCTGAACACCTACACTCTGTCCGCCAAAGAAACCAGGACCTCCCAGTGGCCACACATTTTAATTCCACGTCCCATTCCCATTCTGAAATGTCTATCCACGGTCTCCTCTACTGTAAAGATGAAGCCACACTCAGGTTGGAGGAACAACACCTTATATTCCGTCTGGGTAGCCTCCAACCTGATGGCATGAACATTGACTTCTCTAACTTCCGTTAAAGCCCCACCTCCGCCTTGTACCCCATCCGTTATATATCTATTTATTTAATTCTCTCTCTCTCTCTCTCTCTCTCTCTCTCTCTCTCTCTCTCTCTCTCTCTCCTTTTTCTCCCTCTGTCCCTCTCACTAAACCCCTTGCACATCCTCTGGGCTTCCCCCCTCCCCCTTTCTTTTTCCCTAGGCCTCCCGTCCCATGATCCTCTCATATCCCTTTTGCCAATCAACTTCCCAGCTCGTAACTCCATCCCTCCCCCTCCTGTCTTCTCCTATCATTTTGAATCTCCCCCTCCCCTCCCACTTTCAAATCTCTTACTAGCTCTTCTTTCAGTTAGTCCTGACAAAGGATCTTGACCTCTTCCTATAGATGCTGCCTGGCCTGCTGCGTTCACCAGCAATTTTTATGTGTGTTGCTTGAAATTCCAGCATCTGCAAATTTCCTCGTGTTTGCATTGGAGGGAACATCTTTTTCTAAGAAATGAGAGTCAGATTACACAAAACAAATGACCCAAAACAGAAAAGCTACCTTAATAAAGTTCATTGAGAGATAAGATTTGGTTTAGGATGGTGGAGAGAAATAGGTAACTCTTTACAGAAATGCCTCAGGGTATTTTATCCCATGTGGGATACTTCTTGCCTGTCAGAAAGGAAATTCAATTATATTCATTTCAATTGCATTTAATTCTTGTCTCCCCATTGTAGGAAGATGTAGGAAAGGGTGTGAAAGAAGTTCGCTGGGGATTTATCAACTACCTGGATTAGAGGGCGTGTATGATAAGGAGAGATTGGGCAAACGGTTTGTTTTCACTGTAATGGGGGAGGCTGAGGGAGGAACAGATAGGAATTTATAAGACTACGAGAGGCATAGAAAGAGTAAGTAGCCAGTACCTTCCTCCCAGGTTTGACATGCATAATACTGGAGAGCATGCATACTAGGTGGGTGGGGTTAAATTCAAAGGTGGTGCATGAGGAAGTTTTCTCACAGAGTGGTGGGCACCTGGAATGCATGCCAAGGGTCGTAGCAGAGGCAAATGCGATAGTGGCATTTCAAAGGCTCTAAGAGACAGTATATACAATCATATGCACAGAGTGGAGGATTATGGACATTGTGCAGGAGAAAGGATTAGTTTAGTTAGCCATTTAATTGGAAGAAGATGCAGGATTACATCATGCTGCAGTGAAAGAGAGCCTAGGTTCAGTACTCAGACTCTAGGTGGAAAAGGGGGAGGTCATAGGCCTTCCTTTGTAGAAGGAATGGGGCAATTTAGAAATCATAGAAAGTACAGTACAGTAACAGTTCATTCGGCCACCAGACCATTTAAGCTGCCTTGTCCCATCAACCTGAACTTGGATAATAGCCATCTATACCTACCCCTATTATCCATGCAACTATCCCAACTTCTCTTAAACATTGAGATCAAGCTTGCATATACCACTTGCGCTAACAGCTCGTTCCACACTCTCACGGCCCTCTGAGTGAAGAAATTTCCCCTCATGTTCCCCTTAAGCTTTTCACCTTTCACCCTAAACCCATGACTGGTTGCAGTCCCACCCAACCTCAGTGGGAGAAAGCCTGCTTGCATTTACCTTCTCTACACCCTTTAAGTCCTTAGACCTTACTTTCAATTGCCGCTGAACTTGATAACTTGCAGTTTTAAGATGAGAGAATGGTGGGATGACTTTCTGTTTCTGGGTAGGCTGATGATGCCCACCTCTCTACGAGTCAATACCACCTGTCTTTGATCCTCTAGAAGAAGGGTTTCAGATCAGAATCAATGAGGATGTGGCTTGGTGTCATGCAGTAGCCCTCTGGACAGATGGTGTCTGCATACTTATAATCCTGTATGAGTATAATCAAAAATTATTGCAACACCATACAGTGAAGTTATTACGGAGTGAAGTGGAATAGACAGCAACGCTCTTGCACCATCCGTTTGTCATCCACTCTAATGGCAAATAGGCTGTTTGGAACTGATTTTTTAAAAGCTGCACAAATACTTCCAGTTGGCTCATCTACTTCCATTAGATTTTATGCTAAAACCCACACTAAAATGAATGCAAGTGGGGAAGGAACTCCAGTAATCAGGACTGGAAGCAGCCCATAGAGATGAAAGGGACGATATCAATCAAATGCTTTTTTGCTGATACTGCATCCCAATGATTCTAGGGATGCATTGTAAATTTCTGTTTCATTCCTCTTCTTACTTGCCTGGGGAGAGTCCAATTAAACTGAATGCGTTCTTAAAAGTTCAATTTTTTTAACCTTTCCTTTTATTTTAAAGAATTAAGTTCACCAGCTCTATCCTTGATATTAATTTTTCTTGAACCAGCAGTCTGATTTGAAGAGAACAGCTTTTGTTTTACATCCTTGACATAAGACAAGCAACAGTTCAGGTTAAAACAGAGCAGTCTACATTTTCAAGCAAGACATCTGTTCAAGTACTCTCTCTCTCTCCAGACACTAAACAGACATTGTATTCAGTGACAAAGAGATATTGTCTACCTCCAACCTCGAAGGATGCTGCGTGCAGATTTGCAGGTGTTACGTTGTTGATTCCATCTACCCTAGTCATATTGCCGTAGAGAGATGAAACACTGAAAGACCATAAGCCATTGGAGCAGAATGAGACTCTTTGGCCCATCAAGACTGTTCTGCCATTCCATCATGGCTGATTTATTATCCTTCTCAACACCATTCCCCTGCCTTCTCCCCATTACACTTGATGCCCTTACTAATCAAGAACCTAACAACCTCTGCTTTAAATATACCCAGTGACTTGGCCTCCACAGCCATCTGTGGCCATGAATTCCACAAATTCACCACCCTCTGGATAAAGAAATTAGAAATCATAGAAATCATAGAAATCTACAGCACATTACAGGCCCTTCAGCCCATAATGTTGTGTCGACCATGTAACGTACTGTACTCTAGAAACTGCCTAGAATTTCCCAAGCGCATAGCCCTCTATTTTCCTAAGCTCCATGTACCTATCTAAGAGGCTCTTAAAAGACCCTTTTTTATCCAATTCCTCCTTACCTTTGTTCTAAAGGGGCAGCCTTGTATTCTGAGACTGTACCCTCTGGTCCAAGACACCCACAGTATTCGAAACTTCTCTCAATGTCTTCTCTATCTAGGCCAGGGGTTCCCAACCTGGGGTGCATGGATCCCTCAGTTAATGGTAAGGGTCCATGGCATAAAAAAGGTTTCAATTGGATCGCCTTCATGCTGAAACAGATCTTCTGGCCCATCGGGTCTGTACCCACCATTAAGCACCCACCTCCGGTAATCCTACATTCAACCCATTCTTTTTATTCTCCACACATTGTTCATTTATTTATCTAATGAGATACAGTGTGGTGTAGGCCCTTCCGGCCCTTCGAGCCACGCCGTCCAGCAAACCCCCCACTTAATCCAAACCTAATTGACAATGACCAATTAACTTACCAACCGGTACGTCTTTGGACTGTGAGCAGAACAGCAGAGCACCCAGAGGAAAGCCATGCAGTCACGGGGAGAATAGGCAGAAGCTGGAATTGAACCTGGGTCTCCTGTACTGTAAAGCATTGTGCTAACCAGTATGCTACCATATCTTCTACTTAGCTCCTCTTGTCCCACCTCCCAAAAAGATAGCCATACTCAGAACCATACCAGGGCAATTTTCAGTTGCTAATAAACCTACCAACCTGTGAACCAATGAGATGTGAGAAGAACCTGGATTATTCAGTGGAAATCTACATGGTCTTAATGAGAACGTATAGATTCCATACAGACAGATCCTGAGGTGAGGTTTGAAACCTTGATGCGATGAGGAACCAGCTTAACACGATTCATTGAACCTGGTGGGTGTTGCAGAGTAACTAGATAATACTTTCTAAACAAAGTATGCATTTGTGTACAATGGCTACTATTGCCCAGCCTGCATTGAACAATAACTAACTTAATTCCACATATAAAATAGTTAAATGCTTCACGATGAACCAGATATTTCACTTCCTGCTTTGGTATTTGAGAGCTCCTTTAATCTGGTTGGCTGTTTAGCAAGCTCGATGTGTCCTTTGTTCTTGGAGTCTGTAACATTCCTTCAAGCATAAGGATATTAACCTATTGCCTCTAGTAGCATGCCAATCTAGCAGCCATATTAAGAAATCTGAGAGATACCAAACAGGATTATAATGAACATTTTAATCATTTTACATGTGGGAGTGAGCTTTTGCTGAATTATCATATTTTTTGTTATCTTTGCTTGTGACAATTTAAAATCATGAAACTTCTATCCTGGAGTGAGAGGTATAATGCTCCACATGTAAAATTAACTTTTCCGAGCCAGGAAGGATGTTCGTTCCAACTATGAATAATAACGCCATTAAAAGCCATTAAAATTAATGAGGTTCTGTTGCAGTAAGAGCTCCTCAAACCTTACAGGCATAATGCTAAAATTATGGTGACATTAACCTTCGAGGCACATGTCAAAATATTCAAAACAACGAAATTCACCATCTGTAAATTGGGATAGTTGATGTAACAGATAGATAATCTATAATACAGTCATTGGCCACTTTATTAGGTACACCTGTACAGCTGGTCATTAATGCTAATATCTAATCAACCAATCATGTAGAAGCAATCAAATGCATAAAAGCATGCAGACATGGTCAAGAGGTTCAGCTGTTGTTAGGACCTAAACATCAGAACGGGGAGGAAATGTGATCTAAGTGACTATGACCATGGAAAAATTTTTGGTGCCAGGCAGGATGGTTTGAGTATCTTAGAATATGCTGATCTCATGGGATTTTCATACAGAACGGTTTCTAGGGTTTACAGAGAAAAGTGTGAAAAACAAAAAAAGAAATCCCATGAACAGTAGTTCTGTGGGTGAAAATGCCTTGTTAATGAGGGAGGTCAGAGGAGAATGGCCAAACTGGTTCAAGCTGACAGGAAGGCCACAGTCACTCGTATAAACACATATTACAGCAGTGGTGTTCAGAAGAACATCTCTGAATGCACAACATGTTGAACTTTGAAGTGGGTAGGCAACAGCAACAGAAAACCATGAACCTGCACTCAGTGGCCACTTTATTAGATACCTAATAAAGTGGCCTCTGAGTGTATATTTTTGCATTGAGTGGATATCGTAAAGAGAGCTTTTGGTGCATTGGCCTTTATTGATCAAAGTACTGAGTATAAGAGCTGGAATGTTATGATGAGATTGTATAAGGCATTGGTGAGGTCGAGTTTGGAGTATTGTGTTCAGTTTTGGTCACCAAATTACAGGAAGGATAATAATAAGGTTGAAAGAGTGCCGAGGTTTACAAGGATGTTGCCGGGACTTGAGAAACTCAGTTACAGAGAAAGGTTGAAACATAGAAACATAGAAACATAGAAAATAGGTGCAGGAGTAGGCCATTCGGCCCTTCGAGCCTGCACCGCCATTTATTATGATCATGGCTGATCCTCCAACACAGAACCCCGCCCCAGCCTTCTCTCCATACCCCCTGATCCCCGTAGCCACAAGGGTCATATCTAACTCCCTCTTAAATATAGCCAATGAACTGGCCTCAACTGTTTCCTGTGGCAGAGAATTCCACAGATTCACCACTCTCTGTGTGAAGAAGTTTTTCCTAATCTCAGTCCTAAAAGGCTTCCCCTCTATCCTCAAACTGTGGCCCCTCGTTCTGGACTTCCCCAACATCAGGAACAATCTTCCTGCATCCCTTTAGGATCTTATACGTTTCAATCAGATCCCCCCTCAATCTTCTAAATTCCAACGAGTACAAGCCCAGTTCATCCAGTCTTTCATCATATGAAAGTCCTGCCATCCCAGGAATCAATCTGGTGAACCTTCTTTGTACTCCCTCTATGGCAAGGATGTCATTCCTCAGATTAGGGGACCAAAACTGCACACAATACTCCAGGTGTGGTCTCACCAAGGCCTTGTACAACTGCAGTAGTACCTCCCTGCTCCTGTACTCGAATCCTCTCACTATGAATGCCAGCATACCATTCGCCTTTTTCACCGCCTGCTGTATCTGCATGCCCACTTTCAATGACTGGTGTATAATGACACCCAGGTCTCGTTGCACCTCCCCTTTTCCTAATCGGCCACCATTCAGATAATAATCTGTTTTCCTATTTTTGCCACCAAAGTGGATAACCTCACATTTATCCACATTAAATTGCATCTGCCATGAATTTGCCCACTCACCCAACCTATCCAAGTCACCCTGCATCCTCTTAGCATCCTCCTCACAGCTAACACTGCCACCCAGCTTCGTGTCATCCGCAAACTTGGAGATGCTGCATTTAATTCCCTCATCCAAGTCATTAATATATATTGTAAACAACTGGGGTCCCAGCACTGAGCCTTGCGGTACCCCACTAGTCACCGCCTGCCATTCTGAAAAGGTCCCGTTTATTCCCACTCTTTGCTTCCTGTCTGCTAACCAATTCTCCACCCACACCAATACCTTACCCCCAATACCGTGTGCTTTAAGTTTGCACACTAATCTCCTGTGTGGGACCTTGTCAAAAACCTTTTGAAAATCCAAATATACCACATCCACTGGTTCTCCCCTATCCACTCTACTAGTTACATCCTCAAAAAATTCTATGAGATTCGTCAGACACAATTTTCCTTTCACAAATCCATGCTGACTTTGTCCGATCATTTCACCGCTTTCCAAATGTGCTGTTATCACATCCTTGATAACTGACTCCAGCAGTTTCCCCACCACCGACGTTAGGCTAACCGGTCTATAATTCCCCGGTTTCTCTCTCCCTCCTTTTTTAAAAAGTGGAGTTACATTAGCCACCCTCCAATCCTCAGGAACTAGTCCAGAATCTAACGAGTTTTGAAAAATTATCACTAATGCATCCACTATTTCTTGGGCTACTTCCTTAAGCACTCTAGGATGCAGACCATCTGGCCCTGGGGATTTATCTGCCTTCAATCCCTTCAATTTACCTAACACCACTTCCCTACTAACATGTATTTCGCTCAGTTCCTCCATCTCACTCTGTCCCCTACTATTTCTGGAAGATTATTTATGTCCTCCTTAGTGAAGACAGAACCAAAGTAATTATTCAATTGGTCTGCCATGTCCTTGCTCCCCATAATCAATTCACCTGTTTCTGTCTGCAGGGGACCTACATTTGTCTTTACCAGTCTTTTCCTTTTTACATATCTATAAAAGCTTTTACAGTCCATTTTTATGTTCCCTGCCAGTTTTCTCTCATAATCTTTTTTCCCCTTCCTAATGAAGCCCTTTGTCCTCTTCTGCTGAACTCTGAATTTCTCCCAGTCCTCAGGTGAGCCACTTTCTCTGGCTAATTTGTATGCTTCTTCTTTGGAATTGATACTATCCCTAATTTCTCTTGTCAGCCACGGCTGCACTACCTTCCTTGATTTATTCTTTTGCCAAACTGGGATGAACAATTGTTGTAGTTCATCCATGCAACCTTTAAATGCTTGCCATTGCATATCCACCGTCAATCCTTTAGGTTAGGACTTTATTCCCTGGAGCGTAGAAGAATGAGGGGAGATTTGATAGAGGTATATAAAATTATGTTGGGTATAGATAGAGTAAATGCAAGCAGGCTTTTTCCACTGAGGCAAGGGGAGAAAAAAACCAGAGGACATGGGTTAAGGGTGAGGGGGGAAAAGTTTAAAGGGAACATTCGGGGGGGCTTCTTCACACAGAGAGTGGTCGGAGTATGGAATGAGCTGCCAGATGAGGTGGTAAATGCAGGTTCTTTTTTAACAGTTAAGAATAAATTGGACAGATACATGGATGGGAGGTGTATGGAGGAATATGGTCTGTGTGCAGGTCAGTGGGACTAGGCAGAAAATGGTTCGGCACGGCCAAGAAGGGCCAAAAGGCCTGTTTCTGTGCTGTAGTTTTTCTATGGTTTCTATGGACATTTTGGCTGCACTGGTTAAATTCTTCTCCTTGGCTAACTAGAAGTGGTAAGAACTACACCATGACTGGGCTTGACTTGGATGTTCACTTCTTCAGTTGAGGAGCTTCAAAAGTAGGATTAGGTGAAGGTCATGAGACATTCCTTCCTAAGTTAGATCAGGTTCAAACCCCACAACATCAGCCCCTTTTTTTCATTCCTCAACTCTGTCATCATGTAACAATTTGGAAGATTGGAACTGAGAAAAGTACATCAATTTCTATGCACTATATCAAGCAGGACCATTTACTCTGGAAAGTCAAGTTTGAAGACAGAACACAAGGCCGATGGCAGGATTCTTAGTAGTCTGGTGGAACAGAGGGATCTTGGGGTCCATGTCCATAACTCCCTCAAGGTTGCCATGCAAATTGATAGAGTTGTTGAGAAGGTGTAAGATATGTTGGCCTTCTTTTAATCAGGATATTGAAGTCAAGAGCCACAAGGTAATGGTGCGCTCTTAAAATTCTGGTTAGGCTTCACTTGGAATATTGAGTTCAGTTCTGGCACCTCATTATAGGAAGGATATGAAAACCTTGAAGGTATACCAGGATGCTGCCTGGACTAGAGAACATGCGTTATGCAGATAGGTTGAGTGAGCTTTTCTCCTTGGAACGAAGGAGGATGAGAAGTGACTTGATAGAGACATAAGAGATGATAAGAGGCATAGATGGAGCGGATAGCCAGCGACATTTTTTCCCAGGGAAGAAATGGCTAATACAAGGGAACATAATTTTAAACTGATTGGAGAAAAGTATAGGAGGCCGTCAGAGGTAAGTTTTTAACACAGAAAATAATGAGCGTATGCTGCCAGGGGTGGTGGTAGAGGTAGATATCATCATCATTATGCTGTATCATATGGCATGCGCAATCATGGTCCTGACCATGACTGTTCTTGGCAAATATTTGTGCAGAAATGGTTTGCCATTTCCTGCTTCTGGGCAGTGTCTTTACAAGAAGGAAGACGTCGGCCATCAGCAGTACTCTTCAGAGTATAAGGCAGATCTATTACATTCTTTAAGAAAGTTACATGGATATTAGAAACATCAGGGGCTATGTAGGAGGGAAGAATTAGATTGATCTTTGAGTAGGTTAAAAAGGTCATCACAACATTGATGTGGGCCAAAGGGCCTAGACTGTGCTGGAATGTTCTATGTCTAATGTTTTTATTTTGTTCTATTTACCAAGAAGAAGCTGCAAGTCTGCATGGTTACAAAGTGTTACCTGTCAACATGTTTCACATTTACGAAGGACCCTGCCAAATACTCACAACTTTATAGTCCTTTAATTACTTATCACACATGCACATGTCAGGAAGAATGTCAAACAAGCAACAAAAGGTACCTGGGAGGCAATCAGAAAACAGGAGAAATCTGGCTGTATTTTGCATGGATAGTTGTGGAATACCATATTTTCAGATTCCACAAACAGGCACATACAAACCTGAAAAAGATAATATGGCAAGAAAGATGCTATAAAGAGGAAGGTTTTTTAGTTCAGATAGAATCAAATTTCCACATTATGATAGTTTTGGTCTCTGTAAACAAACTCATTCCACATTCAGCTTTACAACGAAGGAATGCATGATTGGCAGCACCTCAAGGAAATTCCTGGAATGATGGGCTGGAGTTAAGTGGAAACTCCCAAAATTATAGTGGGCTGAAATTTATGTAGAAATCACCCCTTCAAAATAGTCTGCAATCCAGAATAAGGATTTTTGAGGCACCAGAATAAAGAGGATTTAAGATTATAGTTCTGTGGTACTTTTAAGAAACGCGTTTTGAATATCTTCTGAATCCAGCACGTTCTGATAA
Organism: Mobula hypostoma; assembly: GCF_963921235.1. NCBI lineage: Eukaryota > Metazoa > Chordata > Chondrichthyes > Myliobatiformes > Myliobatidae > Mobula > Mobula hypostoma. The sequence continues at coordinate 113,864,096 of NC_086106.1, read as the reverse complement.
ATTTCCAAGCCTTTGAAGAATTTTATTTCTGCAGGATAATAAATATATTGAATAGATTTACATCAAACCCTGTAATTCTTTTAAAAGAAGCCAGATTAATATGTCACTATCAACAAGAATGACAGTAATAACAGTATGGATGGAAATGATCAAATGCTCACAATATGAAAATAAATTTGCAAAACGATGGCTCAGAAACTGCTGTGACAAGGGACATGTCAAACCAATGGAATAGGATTAGATAGCTATTTTGAGTTGTGCACAATTTATTTTGGAGGGGAGCAGGAGCAGGATTAAACATACTCTCATCCATTTCACATAGATTATCCTAACAGTTCAGCTGGTTTAGCCGATGAGTAGTGGGCACAGAGGCTGCAGGATTGAGTCCTGTTTTTAAGTGAAAGGAAATGCATTTTAGGAGCTTACTTTATGAAGGCGGGTTATAGAGTATGTCCTGTATTCCCTTTGAATTTATATTGTGTTTCACTTTATTCAGTTGTGGCCCCACCCTTCCACCAATGCATAAAAGCTTTTCATTTTTGTCATTAAACCCCCTTTCTTTACTCAGGGGGTCTGCCTCTCTGTGTGAAATCTGTAGTGTTGTACATAATCCAAGTGTAATGTTTAAACTATTAAGGATTGTTTTTAAGGTAGAGATAAGCAAGCAGGCTTTTTCCCACTGAGATCAGATGGGGTTACTACTAACGGTCATGGGTTAAGGGTGAAAGGTGAAATGTTTAACAGGAACATGAGAGGAAACTTCACTCAGAGGGTTGTGAGAGTGTGGAACGAGCTGTCAGTGCAATTGCTGCATGTGAGATCAATTTCAATGTTTAAGAGAAGTTTGGACAGGTACTTAGGTGGTTGAGGTATGGATAGCTATGGACCTGGTGCAGGTCGATAGAAATAGGCAGGTTAAATGGCTTGGCACTGACTAGATAGTCTGAAGGGCCAGTTTCTGTGCTGTACTTTTCTATGATTCTATTAGGTACATGGGGTACCTAATAAAGTGGCCATTGCTGTAGCCCATCCACTTCAAGTTTCAACATGCATTCAGAGATGCTCTTCTGCACACCACTATTGTCACGCGTAGTTATTTGATTTACTCTCATCTCTCTGACAGCTTGAACCAATCTGGCCAGTCTCCTCTAACTTTCCTCAAGAACAAGGTGCTTTTGCCCACAGAACTGTCACTCACTGGATTTTTTTTTTTTTTGTTTTTGGACCATTATCTGTAAACTCTTGAGATTGTTCTGCGTGAAAATCCCAGGAAATTTGAAGTTATTGAGATACTCAAACCATCCCACCTAGCACCAACAATCATTCCACGGTCAAAGTTACCTAGATCACATTTCTTCCCCATTCTGATGTTTGGTCTGAACAACAACTGAACCGCTTGACCATGTCTGCAAGCTTTTATGCACTGAGTTGCTGCCACACAATTGGCTGATTAGATATTTGCATTAACGAGCAGGTGTACAGGTGTACCTAATAAAGTGGCCACTGAGCGTACCCTCGGAGTGAAATGAGCAAAGGCAAAGGATACAGTCAGCAGTGTTAATGTTTGATTTTAAATCATCTCTTGTCTGAGCAGCAAATAAGATATCATGCATTGCATTTAGAAAATGAATGTTAGATATTCAGAATTCTCTCCCCCAAAGGGCTATCAACAATTGGAGTTTTCAAAATTATTAAATTATGGTCAGGGAACATGGAGTAATAAATTAAGCCAGACCAAGTTTTTTCAGACTACTGTTCAACTAAGGTCTAATCAAACAAGGCTGTGAGAGATTATTTATAGATAGACTTTCTGCTATTTCACAATAGCACCCCAGCACACTGCATAAACTGAACTGTTCTGAAAGGCAAGTAGAGCATTCATGAACAGAAATTAAATGGCCAATGAATGTGCTTCTTTTGTTAGTGGTGAGGCACGTATGTTACCAGAATGGTAAAACGCCTTCATATGCCTATCACAGCTGGAGGAAGGAATGCACTTCCTATGATGTCATACCACATGACACTGGGATATCGCCTGTATTAATTAATTGATCCCATGACATCGTAATTAGTGTCAGCTCCCCATGAGGTAAAGGAAATTAGCCAAGGATTCCATTTTATTGCCATATTGTGGAGTGCACAGGTGTGCACATTGGAGTACGGAAAAGATTGGGCTCAGCTCAGAGACAAAATTATCACAGCACAGAAAGAAACTATGCCAAATATTTCTTAAACTAGGTATCAAGGATTTTTCCACATGCTGCTTATCTTAACCTGAAAGCTATTTTCTTAAAAGCTGCCATGCAATAATCTATTGAAAGCAGCGGCTGTATTCCTCCATCCTTACAGGCAGTGAGACCCAGATCATAAATACTCTCTGCAGAAGGAATGATATTCTGCAAAACTCCCATTGTCCCTGTTGCTCATTACTTTGTTCCTCGTCCTTGAACAAACTGCTAACATGAATAGCTTCACTCTAGTTGCTGTATCTTGTCATTGAAATCCTTCAGCCTTGGAATTATTTCATTAAATCTTTTCCACACCCTCTCTATCACTTTACATTTAACTTAAAATGTGGTTATCAGGATTGGATGCAAACCTCCAATCATGTCCTCCCCACTCTAGAAAGGTTCATAATGGACTCCCTGATAGTGCATTCAATTCATGAAGCCCAGAATCCTTTATATTTTATTGACTATTTTCTCTCTCAAAAGATCCTGCCACTTTCTAAAATATACAGTATTCATGCCTGTACTGATCTTTGAGTTGAGTTGTTCTCCAGTTTTGGCTGGATCAAATTCCATTTCAAAGTCAAGATTATGGTCATATGTACAAGTACTTGCATGCACAGGTGCAATGAAAACCTGCACCAGTATCGCTGGCACATCACATTAGAGACAAAACATTCACAAGGAAAACAAAAATAAACATAAGTTATTTAAAATTATATATGAACGAATACACTTAGAACAGAAATTCCATTTTTAGTGCAAAGAGATTATAGTGGTGGGATGATGAAGTCTTGAATAGGGTTGTGCAGATTGTTTCAAGAACAATGTGGTTGAAGGGAAGTAGATGCTCTTGAACCTATGGTGTGGAACTTTGGGCTTCTGCACCTCCAGCCAAAAGGTTGTTGTAAGAAGATGGCATGGTCCAGAAGGTGAGGACCTTTGATGATAGATGCTGCCTTCTTGGGGCAGTGTCTCATTTACATATTTCCAGCAGCGATGTGAGATGTGCCTGTGATGGACTGAGCTGAGTCCACTATGCTGTGTGCATTCAAATTGCCATTCCAGCCCATGGTGCAACTGGTCAGGATACTTTCAACAGGACATGAATTGAAGTTTGTTAAAGTGTTTAGTTATATGCTTACTGTACCACCAATTTTGCAGTCATTTTTAATTTAAAAGATTTTTCTGGACTTCCATATCCAAGTAAAGGATTGGTTCATTTGGCTCTTTGAAACTCTTGTTTCGGGAGTCTATAATCATGCCTTCTTCTTGGTTCCACTGGAATGTTGAAGTCAGGAATGAGATGTGGGTGAATTGGAATTGCTGCTTTGCCACTGGGCTCAATGCTAAGGGGCCCTTAGTAGAAGGACTGGATGTGGATTCCCTTTGCCTCCAATTCTTCAACCCCTCGCCATCTACGGCTGTGGTTTGGCCTCACACATTTAATAGGTACTATCAATCAAGGTTGAACTTTAAGTGCAGGCAAATGTTTTTTTTTAATTCCATTCAATCTTAATGTTTTAATTAATTTCTAGCATCATAAAGATGTTTATAAGTAACTATGAATTTTTAATATTTTAATCTCTTGCTTAAATTATTTAAATCATTTGATCCGTTTTCAAAATATATTTGTTCATCAGTGATACCGAATAGCAATTCAAATTCCAGTTTTTATTAGTTATAGTTTTTCATAAACTCCATTATATTTCTTTATTTTCATGTAAATGCCGGAAAGAAAATCTCAAGGTAGCATATGGTGACATGCACTCAATGGCCACTTTTTAGCTACACCTGTGCACCTGCTCATTAATGTGAATATCTAATCAGCAATTCATGTGGCAGCAATCAATACATAAAGCATGTAGACATGTTCAAAAGGTTCAGTCCAAACGTCAGAATGGGGAAGAAATGTAATTTAAGTGACTTTGACCATGGAATGACTGTTGGTGCCAGGCAGGATGGCGTGAGTACCTCAGAAACTGCTGAGCCTCAGGGTTTTTCAGGCACAACAGTCAATAGGGCTAACAGAAAAACAAAAATCATCCGGTGAACAGCAGCTCTATGGGTGAAAATCAGAAAGGTCAGAGGTGAATGGCCAGCTTGGTTCAAGCTGACAGAAAAATGGCATCCGTTAGTCTTGCGAGACCATGGATCTGTGCCTGGAAAGTTTTCACTCTCCAGGGCGCAGGCCTGGGCAAGGTTGTATGGAAGATCAGCAGTTGCCCATGCTGCAAGTCTTCCCCCTCCACGACACCAATGTTGTCCAAGGGAAGGGCATTAGGACCCATACAGCTTGGCATCAGTGTTGTCGCAGAGCAATATGTGATTAAGTGCCTTGCTCAAGGACACAACACGTTCCCTCGGCTGGGGCTCGAACTCACGACCTTCAGGTAGCTAGTCCAATGCCTTAACCACTTGACCACGTGCTCACACACGGAAAATGACAGTACCTCAATTAACCACATGTTACACATGTCAAACCTTGAAGTGGATGGGCTACAGCAGCAGAAGACCACGAACATACACTCAGTGACCATTTTTTTAGGTACAGCGTGTATCTAATAAAGCGGCCACTGAGTGTATGTGCTTTGCTAATAAATTTACTTTGAAATTTGAACTTGGAGAGCAGTGGTTTGGGGACAAAATCTGCAGGCTGAAGTCTAGTTGCTTCTTGCAGACCCTCCATGTCATGGAATGGCCATGGATAGCTTCTGTCGTATTGAGCTTGATCCAACCAAAAATGTGTATCAACATAAGCAATAGTCCTTGTACTGAGTACCACACACTTCCAGTCTGAAGTGCAATGTTTCACCACATCTCTCCACTTTTTTTTTAAATCCGTGCTGCCTGCTTTGGTATTCACTGCATGGCAAAGATGCTCTGTCCAGCACATAAAAGAAGAGCAGTCATCTGAGCAAAAGATGTGAGGAACTGATAATGAAAGTTTTCTATGGGTAAAAAAGAAGAAACTACTTGCAGGAAATAAAAAAAATGCTGCAGTACGGTTGCAGTGCAGTGGTTAAATTGCCAGACTAGTAACTGACAGACCTGAACTAATAATACAGAGATCACATCCCACCATAGAGACCGTGGAATTTAAATTATCTGGAAGGCTGTGTGAATATACAGCATCCGGTCTTATTATTGATGTCCATGACTACTAGATTGTAATTAAAAACTGATTTAATTCATTAATATCCTTCAAAGTAGAAAATCCAACATCCTTATCCGGTCTGGCCTACCTGTGACTCCCAAACCATCCAGTCTGGTTAATTCTAAAATACCCACTTAATTGGTCCAGCAATCACACAATATTGCTACATTTAAACTGACTGGGCTTTCTCAGTCAATTAATAGTCTATCTCCTGAGTCCAGGCTGAAGACAGAGTGCCCATCCTATTTTACTTCACAAGCAATGGTGATTTCAATTGTTGTTTCTAAAATTCAATTTTAGAGGTAATATACTGTACACTATCATCAGTTTCTCAGTAAATCAGGAGTTCCCAGCCTTTTTTATGCCATGGACCAACACCGTTGAGCAAGGGGTCCTTGGACCCAGGTTGGGAACCCCTGCAGTAAAGCAAAAGTGAAGCTAGAGGAGCATAAACAAAAATAAATGCTGGAATTACGAAGAAGGTTAGGCAGCATCTGTGGAAGAGAAACAGAGTCAACATTTCCACAACCACCGGGTCCAGGAACAATTATTACCATACAACTATCAGACTCCTGAAACAGTGTGGATAACTTCACTCACCTCAACAGTGAACTGATTCCACAACCTATAAATTCATTTTCAACGACCTATAGCTCGTTATCGATATTATTCATCTTTAATTGCATAATTTGCCTTCTTCTGCATGCTGGTTACTTATAAGCTTTTACTTATGAATAGTTTTTCATTAAGTCTATTATACTTCTTAATTTTCTTGTGAATTCCTGGAAGAAAATGAATCTCAAGGTAGTGTATTGTAACATAGAAGTACTTTGATAATAAATTTACTTAGATTTTAACTTTCACTTTGAAAGCCCTTTCTTGAATTATTCTGACAAAATGCCTGCAGTCTGAAACATTAACTCCCATGCTGTCAGACCTGCTGAGTGTTTCCAATACCCTTGTCGAACTGGAAATAATTTCAGAACTTTCGGTGCTGAACATATGACTCCTGCAAGATATATTCCTGAACAAGTAGCACTTCTAGGTTCCCAGCATCTGAAGTTCTTTTGACTTTTGTTTACTGTTGAAGTTAGGGGAGATTTCATACAGTAGATACAGGAAACTGACAGCATAAATTAGGAGATACAGCTTCTTTTGGCACGTGGGTCATTGACTAGGGAACCTAGATTTAAGACAATTCACCAGAAAAAAAACATAGTGGGGGAAAGAAATCAGTAGTGTTGCTTTTATGCAGTGAGATTCTTTGCAACGGAAACCACAAGAGTGGTAAAAGCAGGTTTATTAGTAACTTGGAAAAAAAAAGAAAATATCACAAGTCTTCACAAAGGTAAAACAGGTGAATTAATTGAACTGGTTTTACAAAAAAACCGTAATAATGTTGTTAGTTGACTGGCTGATCAGGGCTATAAGGTTCATTGTCTCTGTCAGCTGGGAATGAGAAAGAGGGAGCTGAGTGACCCAAGGGGATATTAAATTAATTGCTTCAAATGGTGCCCACTTCCTGCACTTCCAAAGGAAAAAAAATGCTCACAGAGAGAAGAAAAATAAGGGCAGTTGATAATCTACAGAGGAATGTTTTTGTGTCTGAGGGAAATTATGTCCTATTAACGGATTTGTAGTCTTGTTAAAAATGGAACACCACAGAGTGTGTGCAACAGGATATGTGAATCCCCGAGGATGGCAATGTAACCAGGCAACACCAACCAGTAACATTAATGCATGAGACCCAGTGTGGAAGTGCACTTCTCTGTTAATGAGATCCACCAACTCCAACCAGGTACATCTGTTGTAGCAAACAAAGCAAATAATTATTCTCACTGCAGTTGTCTGGGTCCTCGGGGGGGAAAAGAGGAGTACAGGCATCAAGGGAATTTTATCCAGACGTTTGGAGTGACAAATATTAGAGAGAGAAATGCATTATACACAGTAGGCAGTGAGTTGTCCTGCTAATCCTTCCTATCTCTTATTACCACAGCAATTTACTTCAGATGTACTTTTGTCCGCTGTATAGCATCCTGCTCCGACTGAAACACAATTAAAGGGTTAGCATCATCATGGTGAAAGTGCTTGGCCTACCATTTATAATTTGTACGCAATCAGAATAAGCCCCATCATAACACACAGCTATGTGTGACATTACTGTGACAACAATGACGCAAGCCGTACCTTATTTTTCTCCCGCCTCATATCAAAATAGATCGCCAAATGTTGTTTCTGCAGTTACTTTTTCTCTTTAACCGGAGAAAGGTGTGATGACCAAGACCCACAACAATCACAGTTATAGTTTCAACTACAAAAAAACCCCCTGAGAATTAAAAGAATAGCCGATTAATTTTAAACTCGGTGCCTCTCTTTCATTGAGCTAATTGGGAACAACAGTCGCACAGATTTAAAGAATTTGATTAATGGAGGTTGAATTTTAACTGGAGTATATATAGAATTATATAGAAATTAATGCATTGATTTAACCAGTCCGAGATGGTTTTTATGTTCAATTAGGGTAATAGTCCTGATCTAGGATGTCCATCTTCCTCACAAATCTCTTTAGACTGCTTTCCTTCATTCGGGGCTAAACATTGACAAGATTTATGCTTTAATCATTACTGAATTCTGTTGCCTGCAAAATGTACGCATAGACAAAAAAACTTCAGAATCAGAATCAAAATATGTCATGAAGTTTGTTGTCTTTGTGGCAGTAGTGCAATGCAATACATAATAGTAGAGATAAAAACCTGTATTACTGTATGGAGTATATAGTATATATAATTGTTAAATTAAATAAGTAGTGCAAAAATAGAAATAAAAAAGTAGTGAGGTACCGTCCATGGGTTAAATGTCCATGCAGAAATTGGATGGCTGTACCTGAATCACTGAGTGTGTGCTTTCAGGCTCCTGTACCTCCTTCCTGAAGATAGCAATGAGAATGAGTCACATCCAGGGTAATGGGGATCATTAATGATGGATGCCGCCATTTTGAGGCATTGCTCCTCAAAGATGCCGTGGAATACTACAAAGCTAGTGCCCACGAAGTTTAAAACTCTCTGCGGCTTATTTCGATCTTGTGGAGTAGCATGCCCCACTCCCCATATCAGATGACGATGCAGTCAGTTAGAATGCATGGTACATCTGTAGAAATTTGCGAGTGTCTTTGGTGACATACCAAATCTCCTCAAACTCCTAATGAAATACAGCCACTGTTGTACCTTCTTTGTAGCTACATCGATATGTTGCATCCAGAATAGATTGTCTCAGATGTTGACACCCAGAAACTTGAAAATGCTCACTCTTTCCACTTCTGATCCCTCTGTGAGGGTTGCTGTATGTTCCCTCATCTTACCCTTCCTGAAGTCTACCCCTGTCTGAAAGAATCTCTTCATTTAATCCTGTCTGTGTATTCATTCTGTACTAGTGAAAATCATCTCACCAGGTAATTGCACAGAGTTCCTCCCAATCCGAAATTAATAGCTGGCAAATGAAGGTATGAAAAACCAGGTACACTGATATTTCTGCTAGGCTGCAGATGTTGTGGCAACAAAGCTTAAAAAAATCTCCATGTCTTTTTATATTTACTGTATCTCATTTCTTCATAATTTGAAACAAACTCTGTCAAGCCATCCTGAGAAGTATTGTTTCAATGAAAAGTCAAGCAATCTTTCAAAACAATCTTCTTGTCTCTCACATCCGTCAGCATCTGCACTTGACCCAGATGCTGTCACTTGTGGCACCCACCGGTTTACATTCTATTTGTTTTGCTGTTTTATCAGGTTATAAAAGAGTAATTTTGAAGGCAATTTGAAATTGTGTTATTCTAAACATCAGCAAAAATAGTCTCTTTTTATAAGTTCAAAGCCTCCTGCAAATCACTACCTCATACAGTATTTAAGTTTGCAAAATCTGCCCTTTCTTGAGGACATTGACATAGGTTGGGGACTCAAAGATCCCCTTCATTTCCTAACATTGCACCTAAGTTTTAGCTCACTATTTCAGACTGTCCTTTTGGTGGGTTACTTGACCATGAGGAGTGTTAGAACTGAGCCCAGTCTTGTTCTCACTCAAGATTACCTCGTGCTTTCCAGTACTGCTTTTCCACTAACACCTGTGAGAGGATAGCTTCTTCTCTTTGCACTTGCCATGAGAATACCTGTGTAAATGTTTTTGGAACTCAAGATATGATGCCAGATCAGAGCATTTCACAAGGGCTAAGACCAGGGTTTACTGACTATCTTGATTCTGCAGCGTATAGTGCATTTAACAAATATTCAATTGTAACAGACCTACCGAAGCCTATTTAAAACCCGAAGTAGATTCGGATACAGCTTCACTGAGCACCTACGCTCTGTCCGTGAAAAAAAGTTGGATCTCCCAGTGGCCACCCATTTTAATTCCACTTCCCATTCCACTCCATAAGACCAAAAGATATAGGAGCAGAAGTAGGCCATTCAGCACATCGAGTCTGCTCCGCCATTCAATCATGGGCTGATCCAATTATTCCAGTCATCCCCACTCCCCAGCCTTCTTCCCATACCCTTTCATGCCCTGGCTCATCAAGAACCTATCTATCTCTGCCTTAAGTACACCCAATAACTTGGCCTGCACAGCCACTCATGGCAACAATTTCCACAGATTTACAACCCTCTGACTAAAGTAACTTCTGCACATCTCTGTTCTAAATGGACGTCCTTCAATCTTGAAGTCGTGCCATCTTGTCCTAGACTCCCTTACCATGGGAAATAACTTTGCCATATCTAATCTGTTCAGGCCTTTTAACATTCGGAATGTTTCTATGAAATCCCTCCTCATTCTCCTGAACTCCAGGGAATACAGCCCAAGAGCTGCCAGAATTTCCTTATACGGTAACCGTTTCATTCCTGGAATTATTCTCATGAATCTTCTCGGAACCCTCTCCAGAGTCAGTACATATATCCAAAACTGCACACAATACTTCAAGTGTGGTCTCACGAGTGCTTTATAGAACCTCAACATCATATCCCTGCCCTTATATTCTATACCTCTAGAAATAAATGACAACATTGCACTTGCCTTCTGCACCACTGACTCAACCTGCAGGTTAACTTTTAGGGTATCCTGCACAAGGACTCCCAGGTCCCTTTGCATCTCAGCATTTTGAATTCTCTCCCCCTATAAATAATAGTCTGCCTGTTTATTTCTTCCACCAAAGTGCATGACCATACACTTTCCAACATTGTATTTCATTTGCCACTTCCTTGCCTATTCCCCTAAACTATCTAGTACTCTCTGCAGGCTTTCTGTTTCCTCGACACTACCCACTCCTCCAACTATCTTTGTATCATCGGCAAATTTAGCCTCAAATTCATTAATCCTATAGTCCAAGTCATTGACATACATGGTAAAAAGCAGCAGTCCCAACACCGATCCCTGTGGAACTCCACTGGTAACTGGCAGCTAGCTGAATAGGATCCCTTTATTCCCACTCTCTGTTTTCTCTCGATCAGCCAATGCTCCACCCATGCTAGTAACTGCCCTGTAATTTCATGGGCTCTTATCTATAGTTTCCTAGCTCAGGTCTATAGTTTCCTTACTGCTGTCTCCCGCCTTTCTCAAACAGCAGAGAGACACTTGGAATTTTCCAGTCATCCGGTACAATGCCTGAATCTACCGATTCTTGAAAGATCATTGTTAATTCCTCCGCAATCTCTCCAGCTACTTCCTTCAGAACTCGAGGGCGCATTCCATCAGGTCCAGGAGATTTATCCACCATCAGACCATTAAGCTTCCTGAGCACCTTCTCAGTCGTAATTTTCACTGCATATACTTCACTTCCCTGACCTCCTTGAATGTTGGTTATACTGCAGATGTCTTCCACGGTGAAGACTGACGCAAAATACACATTCAGTTCCTCAGCCATCTCTGCGTCTCTCATTACAATATCTGCAACGTCATTTTCTATTGGTCTTATATTTACCCTCAACTCTCTTTTACCCTTTATATACTTAAAAAAACTTTTGTATCTTCTTTTATATTAGTCACCAGCTTCCTTTCATACTGATCTTCTTAGTTTCCTTCTGCAAGTTTTTAAAAGCTTTCCAATCCTCTGTCTTCCCACTAACTTTGGCTTACTTATATGCTCCCTCTTTTTCTTTTACTTTGGCTCGATTTCACTTGTCAACCACGGTAGTGTCCTTCTTCCATTTGAAAATTTCTTCTTTTTGGAATATATCTGTCTTGCACTTCACTCATTTTTAGCAGAAACTCCAGCCATTGTTACTCTTCTGTCCTTTCTGCTAGTGTCCCTTTCCAGTCAACTTTGGCCAGTTCCCCTCTCATGCCATTGTAATTTCCTTTATTCCACTCAAATACCGACACATTGGAAATTAGTTTCTCCTCAAATTCAAAGTGAACTCATTCGTATTGTGATCACTGTTCCCGAATCATTCCTTAACTTTAAGCTCTCTTATCACCTATAGATCATTGCACAACACCCAATCCAGCTCAGCTGATCCCCTAGTGGGCTCAACAACAAGCATTTTGTAAAAAGCCATCCCTTAGAATTCTACAAATTCTCTCTCTTGAGGTCCAGTACTAGCTGGGTTTTCCCAATCCACTTTCATGTTAAAATCCCTAATGATTATCATGACATTCCCCTTCTGGCATGCCTTTTCTACCTCCTGCTGTAATTTGTAATCCACATCCCGACTGCTGTAATTTGGAGGCCTGTATACAACTGCCACTAGTGGCCTTTTCCCCCCTCCATTTCTTAACTCGACCCATAGAGACTCTACACCTTCCGATTCTATGTCACCCCTTTCTAATGATTTAATATAATTTCTTATTCACAGGGCCATACCACCCCCTCTGCCTTCTAACCTTTCTTTCTGATACACCATATATCCTTGGACGTTCAGCTCTCAATGGCAGCCATCCTTTAGCCAAGGTTCAGAGGTGGCCAGAACATCATACTTGCCAATCTTTAGATGAATTTCAAGATCATCCATTTTATTTTTTATGCTGTGTGCATTCAAATAAAACACTTTCAGTCCAGTATTTGTTGCTTTCTGTTTTAACTGCACTGTGCTTCTATTGCCCTGTAACTCATGCCACTGGCTGTGATTATGCCTCATCTCCTGCTTATCTTTCTATCATCTCTGTTGCACGCTATCTTTGATTTATTTCTGTTTCCCCCTTCCTCAGCCCTATCACTCTGGTTCCCATTCCCCTGCCAAATTAGTTTAAACCCACCCGAACAGCTCTATTAAACCCGCCTGCTAGGATATTGGACCCCTTTGGGTTCAGGTGTAGCCCGTCCTTTTTGTACATGTCGTACTTTCCCCAGAAGAGGCCCCAATGATCAAGGAACCTGAAGCCCTGCCCCCTACACCAGTCTCTCAGCCGCACATTAATATGCCTGATCATGCTATCCTTGAGCTCGTTAGCATGTGGCACGGGCAGAAATCCTGAGATTACTACCCTAGAGGTCCTGCTTTTCAGCTTCCTACACAGCTCCCTGAATTCTCCCTTCAGGACCTCCTCCCTTTTTCTGCCAATGTCGTTGGTACCAAGAATTCTGGCTGTTCACCCTCTCCCTTCAGAATACTCTGCACCCGATCCACACATCCCGTACCCTGGAACCTGGGAAGCAAAACACTATGCAGGTATCTCTATCAGGCTGACAGAACCTTCTGTCTGTTCCCCTTACTACGGAATCCCCTATGACTACTGCATTCCTCATCTACTTCTCTCCCTTCTGCACCACTGAACCAGGCTCAGAGCCAGAGACCCAATCGCCGTGGTCATCCTTTGTCAGGTCACACCCCCCAACAGCATCCAAAATGAGATAACGATTACTGAGGGGGATGACCACAGGGGTGCTCTCTACTATCTGATCTCTTCCCTTCCCTTCCCTGACAGTCGCCCACTTGTCTAACTCCTGCAGCCTCGGGGTGACTAACTCCCATAGCTGCTACCTATCTCCTGCTCACTTTCCCTAATAAGCTGCAGGTTGTCAAGCCGCAGCTCCAGATCCCTAACATTCTGATGTCTATCCAAGGCCTCCTTCACTGTCGTGATGAAGCCACACTCAGGTTGGAGGAACAGCACCGTATATTCCTCCTGATGGCATAGAACTGATTGCATAAACATTGATTTCTCAAACTTCCAGCAATGCCCCCCCCTTCCCCATTCTCCATTGTCTTCTCCCTCTCTCACCTTTACCCCTTGCCTTCCCATTACCTCCCTCTGGTGCTCGTCCCCCTTTTTCTTTCTTCCTGGGCCTTCTATCCTCTCCTATCAGATTCCTCCTTCTCCAGCTCTGTATCTCTTTTGCCAATCAACATTCCAGCTCTTAACTTCACCTCTCCCCCTCCCGGTTTTACCTTGTGTTTCTCCTTCCCCTCCTGCCACCTTTGAACTCCACTCCTCATCTTTTTTTCTCCTGTCCTGCTGAAGCATCTCAGCCCAAAACGTTGACTATACTCTTTTCTTTAGATGCTGCTCGGCCTGCTGATTTCCTCCAGCATTTCGTATGTGTTTCTATTGAAATCTTTGCTTTTTCTTAGTCATAGAGCCATTGACACAGCTCAGACACAGGCCATTCAGCCCATCTACTATTCTGCCTAGACCTACAACTGGACCATAGCAGTCTACACTTCTCCCATTCATGTACCTATCCAAATTTCTCTTAAATGTTGCAATCAAACCCACACCTACCATTTCCGCTGGAAGCTAGTTCCCGAGTCTTACCACATTCTGAGTGAAGAGGTTCACCCTCATGTTCTTGGGAATAGGGTCCTAATCTATTCAAACTCTCTCTGTGACTCGGTTCCTCAATTCCCAACAACATCCTTGTAAATTTTCTCTGCACTCTTTCAATCTTCGTCACATCTTTCCTGTAGCTAGTTGACTAAAACTGGACACAACACCCAAAATTGGGCCTCACCGATGTCCTATACAATTTCAACATAGCATCCCAGCTCCTCTGCTTAATACATTGATTTATGGAGGTCAATGTGCCAAAAGCTTTCTTTATGACCCTATCTACCTGGATGCATTAGTGATAATTTTTCAAAACTCGTTAGATTCTGGACTAGTTCCTGAGGATTGGAGGGTGGCTAATGTAACTCCACTTTTTAAAAAAGGAGGGAGAGAGAAACCGGGGAATTATAGACCGGTTAGCCTAACGTCGGTGGTGGGGAAACTGCTGGAGTCAGTTATCAAGGATGTGATAACAGCACATTTGGAAAGCGGTGAAATGATCGGACAAAGTCAGCATGGATTTGTGAAAGGAAAATCATGTCTGACGAATCTCATAGAATTTTTTGAGGATGTAACTAGTAGAGTGGATAGGGGAGAACCAGTGCATGTGGTATATTTGGATTTTCAAAAGGCTTTTGACAAGGTCCCACACAGGAGATTAGTGTGCAAACTTAAAGCACATGGTATTGGGGGTAAGGTATTGGTGTGGGTGGAGAATTGGTTAGCAGACAGGAAGCAAAGAGTGGGAATAAACGGGACCTTTTCAGAATGGCAGGCGGTGACTAGTGGGGTACCGCAAGGCTCAGTGCTGGGACCCCAGTTGTTTACAATATATATTAATGACTTGGATGAGGGAATTAAATGCAGCATCTCCAAGTTTGCGGATGACACGAAGCTGGGTGGCGGTGTTAGCAGTGAAGAGGATGCTAAGAGGATGCAGGGTGACTTGGATAGGTTGGGTGAGTGGGCAAACTCATGGCAGATGCAATTTAATGTGGATAAATGTGAAGTTATCCACTTTGGTGGCAAAAATAGGAAAACAGATTATTATCTGAATGGTGGCCGATTAGGAAAAGGGGAGGTGCAACGAGACCTGGGTGTCATTATACACCAGTCATTGAAAGTGGGCATGCAGATACAGCAGGCGGTGAAAAAGGCGAATGGTATGCTGGCATTTATAGCGAGAGGATTCGAGTACAGGAGCAGGGAGGTACTACTGCAGTTGTACAAGGCCTTGGTGAGACCACACCTGGAGTATTGTGTGCAGTTTTGGTCCCCTAATCTGAGGAAAGACATCTTTGCCATAGAGGGAGTACAAAGAAGGTTCACCAGATTGATTCCTGGGATGGCAGGACTTTCATATGAAGAGAGACTGAATGAACTGGGCTTGTACTCGTTGGAATTTAGAAGATTGAGGGGGGAACTGATTGAAACGTATAAGATCCTAAAGGGATTGGACAGGCTAGATGCAGGAAGATTGTTCCCGATGTTGGGGAAGTCCAGAACGAGGGGTCACAGTTTGAGGATAGAGGGGAAGCCTTTTAGGACCGAGATTAGGAAAAACTTCTTCACACAGAGAGTGGTGAATCTGTGGAATTCTCTGCCACAGCAAACTGTTGAGGCCAGTTCATTGGCTATGTTTAAGAGGGAGTTAGATATGGCCCTTGTGGCTACAGGGGTCAGGGGGTATGGAGGGAAGGCTGGGGCGGGGTTCTGAGTTGGATGATCAGCCATGATCATAATAAATGGCGGTGCAGGCTCGAAGGGCCGAATGGCCTACTCCTGCACCTATTTTCTATGTTTCTATGTTTCTATGTACCTGTGACACCACCATCGGTGAATTATGGACCTGTATTCCCAGATCCCTCATTTTACCACACTTCAGTGGCCTACTGCTCACTGTAATAGACCTACCCTGGTTGGACCCACCAAAGTGCAACGTCTCGCACTTGCCTGCACTAAGTTTCATCTGCTGTTTTGTATAACTCTATAGGATCTCCCTCATTCTTCTATACTCCAGGAAATTAAGTCCTAACCTATTCAACCTTTCCCTATAACTCCAGTCCTTAATTCCCAGCAAGGCAACATCCTTATAATTTCTTTTTCTGTGACACAGAACAAATAAAAGAAAGTAGTGGTTTATCAGTCTTCTTCAGAAGCTCTGTGGAGGTTGTTGGGGTAGCAGGTCTAAATCATTGCAAGTTGTCCAGATATTCCATCACTATTAGTTTGGAACTGAAACAGAAATATGACTTTGAGGTTTACTGCCTTATTACTCATTCACAGCTTACAAATTGCGGGGAAAAATGTTGTTAGCCATGGTTCTGATGGTAAGAGCATCACTGCTGAAACAGAACCAGTTGAAGTCCCACTGCATTGAGCCCCTGATGCAGGTTGACATTTCAGTAAGGCACGAGAGGAGAACTTGCCGTGTTAGAGGTGCCAGGTTTTGAAATGAGGTCATTCCTGTCTCTCAGTTAAATGTTAAAATATTGAAGAGGAGCAATGGAGTTTTTATCAATACGCTGGCTGATATTCACCATTGAACTTACATTAACAATCAAATATCTTTTCATTGCAGAAACTGACTGCTGGTTTTTATTTGTCTGGTCTTTGACACCCTTTGCAACCAAGAATCTATCAACCTCCACTTTAAATATGCCCAGTGACTTGGCCTCCACAGCTATCTGTGGCAATGAATTTTCTATTTACCATGCTCTGGTTAAAGAAATTCCTTCCCATCTTTGTTCTAAAGGGAGGGATATGTGTGGCTGTGCCCTCTGGTCCCCTACTAAAGGAAACATCCTCTCTATATCCACTCTGTCTCGGCCTTACAATATTTGATAGATTTCATTGAGATATCCTCCCCCACATACACCCCCTCCGTTCTTCTAACCTCCAGCAATTAAAGATCTAGAGCCATCAAATACTCATAATACATTAACCCATTCTTTTCTGGGATCATTTTCATGAACTGCCTCTGTACCCTCTCCAATGCCAGCACATCCTTTCTTCGATAAGGGATCCAAAATTATTCACAATACTCCAAGTGCAGTTTGGCCAATGCCTTATAAAGTCTCACCATAACATTCCTGGTTTTATAGTCTCATCCTCTCGAAATGAACGCTAACATTGCATTTCATGATTCAGGTTTGTTTAATGTCATCTCCAGTACATAAATGTAAAGGAGAATGAAATAGTTTTTACTCTGAATCTGATGCAGCACAATAAAACACAAATAGATAAAGAACACAATCGTAAAACACACAATACATGCATAAGATAACTTATATACATAGATCGATTACATGTACATAAAGTGACGCTGGGTACAGAAGTCTGTACAGGTGACTGACAGAAAATGATAATGTAGTGGTAGTTGAGGATGCGGAGGGATGGGTTCATGGGCGGAGGAGATGATCCATCTTACTGATTGGGGAAAGTAGCTGTTTTTGAGTCTGATGGTCCTGGGATGGATGTTACGTAGCATCCACCCTGATGTGAATGGTGAGACAAGCAGTCTATCAGCAGGGTGGGTGGTATTCTTCATGATATTGCTGGCCTGTTTCTGGCACCTTCCTGTATATATGTCCTTGAAGGTGGGTATGCTGGTGCAGGTGATGCACTGGCCAGGTCTGACTACCTGTTGTAAAGCCTTGCAGTCTGCTGCAGTGTAGTTTCCATGCCAAGCAGTGATGAAGCTCTTTACTGCACATCTGTGAGTGTAATCCAACTCCCTTCAGCCTCCTCAGAAAGTGGAGGCATTGCTGATTGTTCCTGATTGTGCTCTGGGACCATGAGAGTTTGTGCAAAATGTACACTCCCAGGAGTCTGCCACTGCTTGCAGTTTCAACTGCTGTGCTGCCAATGTAAAGATGTGCATGAGTGATGCGAGTTCTCCTGCAGTCAATAACCATCTCCTTTCATCTTGTTGACATTGAAGGAAAGGTTATTTGCTTGGCAACCACCGCATATTGAGTGTACTATTCCCCTCAACCATCCACCCCTCACACTCACCCCTTTATTTTGGCTCCAACCTATCTCCAAAATTTAAGTGCACCTGGACTTTCATTCAATCTCAGCACATCCAATTAAATTGGAAATGTCAATTTTACTGCAATATTTGGAGAGACAGAATAATATAGTCAGACTCGTAATTTTTTATTAACCCTTGGAACCTTGTTTTATTGCTTCTACGTATGCTTTGCATTCTCCACTCACTGCAACAACGAGGGCATGCAGAAGACAACAAACTGTGCAAGAACAAAAATAATAATAAATAAATAAGCAATAAATATCAAGAGCATGAAATGAAGAAGTGTCCCTGAAAGTGAGTCCATTGGTTGTGGGAATATTTCGATGATGGAGCAAGTGAAGTTATTCCCTTTGGTTCAAGAGCCTGATGGTTGAGGGCGAGTAACCTGGTGATGTGAGTCCTGAGTAATGTCATGGCGGCAGTAAGGAGAGAGCATGACTTGGGTGGTGGAGGACCCTGATTCCTGCAACAGCGTTTCATGCAGATGAGCTCGATGGTTAGTCATGGTGAAAGGTGTCTATGGAGGCAGGCAAGCAGGCTAGCTGGTTATGGAATTAATGTTTTTCTTGATAATTATCTGGATGACTTCAACAGGAGTGGAGTGGCCAACATTACAAAGTGTGCAGATGACCAAATTTAGGGTGTGGCATACCACAAGAAGGAAATTTATAGCATGCTATAATTTGAATCAACCATTCAATAGGAGGAAGGAGAGGAGGCTGTCCATGAGTGGAAGAGGCTAAAGTGCTCAGACCTGGCAGATGAGTGTAAGGAAGCTGGCTGGAGGACCATCATCTACCCTGTGGACGTAGGACGCCAGGGCTTCACCGGTGCCTCGACAACAAGGTTACTCTGTGATATGGCAGTGATTGGAGCGAGGCTCAGGAGGGCCATCAGAGGCTTGGCTGAAGAGGCAGAAAAGGGCACCTTTTGGCTGTGGCTGTTTGGGGAACCGAATAACCCCATTGGAAGCTGCAGAGTGTGGCAGGGAGGCGCCCCAGTCACTGCTCAGCCACCAGCAGATGTCGCGGGACTAAGGAAGCGGAAATGTCAATGAGCGGTGGTTCCTGGCTGATGACCTAAAGACACTGTTAGAGGTGTGGCAGGCAGCAATGCCAAGCATGAAATAACATCTTTCTGTAGATCTCATTGAGAGGCTGGTAGAATAGTCATGCAGGGGGCAAATTGGTTTCATTGCAGCAACAGGAAGGAGTACAATTTGGCTGAAAAGACAATGAGAGCACAATATAAATGAAACAGTCTGAATGATGTGTTGGAGCAGAGCGATTTGGATGGACTGATGATATAATATTAACAGGAAATGTTGAGTGAGAGGTTAGCAAAACTCATGGGATCTTGAGCTTCATAAGTGGGTGAAAAATACAGAACACAGATTACATTGAACCATTGTGAAACAGTAGCTAGTTCACATTTGAAAGTACTGACTAGAGTGGTTCCAGAGATGAGCAATATTGGCTATGAGGTTGAAGCTGGATTTGTTTAGTTTGAGCAATGAAGGTTGAAAGGAGATTTGTTACAGTACACTTGATAAGTTGTGCTGGGTGATAGAAAGAGGCTGTTTCTCTTAACAGTGCTACAAGGACCCGGACATACAGATTTAAAGCAACAGTCTAAAAATATAGGAGGGATGTTGGTAGTTGTACAATGGAACTCTCTGTGAAATATGGAAACAAAATCAGTCGGAGTTTGAAAGGGAATTGACTGGGTGTGTGGAATATAATTTGCAGGGTTACAAGAAAAGAACAGGGGAATGGGTCTTTCTGTATGGCCCTTCAAGGAGCTAGCATTAATTCAATGGTTAGGATGGTCTCCTTCAGCGAGATAACAACTCTATGATTTTATAAATCAATACAGTTAAACTTGACCACCAATTGATTCTTCCAGCTTCCTTTAATAACATAAGAAACTCCAGAGTCAATTATCTCTCAATAGTATCATCAGAGGTAACAATGGCTTGAGACATGCTCCGTGTGAATAGGTCTTTTCGGTTTGGAGTGGTAGATCAGGAGTGGTGAATTAATAGAGATGTACAAGACGAAAGGAGGCATAGATTGAGCGAATAGCCAGAGACCTTCTCCCAGAGTAGAATAGCTAATAAGTGGGGGCATAATTATAAGGTGATTGGAGGAAAGTATGGGGGTGGGATGTCAGAGCTAAATTTTTACATAGAGAGTGGTGGGTGTGTGGACTACCCTGCTGGGGTAGTGGTAAAGGCAGATATATTAGGAGCATTTAAGAAGCTCTTAGATAGACACATGGATGATAGAATAATTGAGGGCTATGTAGAAAGGAAGGGCTAGAGTGATCTCAGAGTAGGTTAAAAGGTTAGCACAACATTGTGGGCCAAAGGTCCTGTACTGTGCTGTAATGTTCAATGATCTATGCTCCATATACAAAAAGACTCAAAAATCTCCTGAAAGAGTATTGGATTACAATATGCCTCTTGACTGCGTTGTATTAGCTACTGAGCTGGAGATCTTACATGTGACTAAAAGCAGCCAACAGCAATTTCAAAACAAATAGAGGAAATACACTCAGTGGCCACTTTACTGGGTTCCTCCTGTACCTAAAAAAGTGACCACAGAGTGTCTGTTCATGTTCATGGTCTTCTACTGCTGTAACCCATCCACCTCAAGATTCAATGTGTTATGCATTCAGACATGCCCTTCTGCACACCACTGTTGTAATGCTGTTTATATGAGTTACTGTCGCCTTCCTGTCAGCTTGAACCATCTGGCCATTCTCCTCTGACCTCCCTCATTAACAAGGCATTTTCTCCCACAGAACTGACACTCACTGTACATTTTTTTTTGTTTTCGCACCATTCTCTGAAAACTCTAAAGACTGTTGTGCGTGAAAATCCCAGGAGATCAGCAGCTTCTGAGATACTCAAACCACCCTGTCTGGCACCAACAATCATTCCATGGACAAAGTCACTTAGATCACATTTCTCCCCCATTCTGATGTTTGGTCTGAACAACAAATAAATCTCTTGACCATGTCTGCATGCTGTTATGCATTGAGTTGTTGTCATATGCTCAGCTGATTAAGTACTTGCATTAATGAGCAAGTGTACAGGTGTACCTAATAACGTGGCCATTGCGTGTGAAACTGCAGTGAAACCTCTTCAAGAAACAGCGGGGTGCATTGTCCAGAGCAAGTAACTAAGTGAACGATGGTTATATGGCAATTGCATGGGTAAGCCAAAACAGATAAGCACCATGATGATGGGGAACTTACCCAATCATCTTCCTTCTGGCTACATTTTGCATGTCCACACTTTTCAGTCTTGATATTATTTAATTTTAATTGCTTTTATTCGGTGAGATAACCAGCCCACCAACAACACTTAAGGCATCATAAAGAGGTTGCCTCATTGATTTGGCCTGGGGGGTTTTATGAAATTGACCTGAAAGTTGGCAGGAGGGACTTTGAGAAAGGATTGAACAGCTTGAGAGCCGATTACACCAACAAAGGGATAATGACCTTTTAAAGTGCAAGAGACTGTTAAAATGATGGATTAAAAATCTTTATCTCCTAACCTCTTATGTAACACTCGTGTGAGATTAGATGGGTCAGGACTGAGTGCTTCTGGTATGATTGCCAAGAGTCAGTGAGTTTACTGAAGATTCAAGGGTGGGAGAATTTTGTAGGAATGGAGGGTCAGGTATATTGTTGTCATAGGCATAGGTACACAGTGTATACTATTAAAATTAAAATTAAGTGTATACCATTAAAATTAACGCTTGCAGCAGCAGCCGCACAGCACATCATGAGGACAAACACATGTTAACATCAACTTTATTAAGCACACTTGTAAATTCTATGAAACTTTCAATGCTTTGTATTCCAAGGACAAGCCCTCAGAATTGAGGGATCTCCATTTAGAACAAAGATGAGGAGGAATTTCTTCGGCCAGAGAGTAGTGAATCTGTGGAATTTATTCTCACAGGTGGCTGTGGAGGCAAAGTCATTGGGTATATTTAAGGCAGGGGTTGATAGATTCTTGATTATTCAGGGCATGAAGGGATACGGTGAGAAAGCAGGAGATTGGGGCTGAGAGGGAAATGGATCAGCCATGGTGAAGTTGTGGAACAGACTCGATGGGCCAAATGGCCTAATTCTGCTCCTATATCTTATGGTCTTATGGACTTTCATTCAAAATAAACAACACCATTGTAAGATTGAGAGAAGAAAAATATAGTCTGATAGTGTTAATAATTTTCAAGTTGGTTCAAGTACCTAATGGAAGTGGGAGGCAGATACGATAGGGTGTTTTAAGAGACTCCTGGATAGGTACATGGAACTTAGGAGAAAAGAGGGCTATAGGTAACCCTAGGTAATTTCTAAAGTAAATACATGTTCGGCACAGCATTGTGGGCCAATGGGCCTGTATTGTGCTGTAGTTTTTCTATGTTTCTATGGGACAATGTTGTTAAATGTTGAGGTGTGGGTCTTCAGTCTTCTGTACCTCCTGCCTGATGGCAGCGTCAAGTAGAGGACAAAACCTGGATAATGGAGGTCCCTGATGATGGATGTTCTGATGATGATGATTGTAGAGGCTTTTCAGTGTTTTCATTTTAAAGATGCATAACTTGAAGATGTGCCATGTAACATATGACACATGGGAAATCTTGGATTTTTTTTGTATTAATGTGATGGGAGTAATCTCTGTACTCAGAGGATATTTGAGCTTGTGATTTCAGGGTTTGGTTGGATCGGCTGGAATTGTTCTGAAAAAGGACACTTATTTGAAGTCTGCAACAACCCAGGGACTGAGTTCAATTCTCATCTATACAGAGTCTGCACAATCTCCCTGTGCCTGAGTGTGTTTCCTAAGGATGCTCTTGTTTCCTCCCACATCCCAAAGACGTACAGGATGATCGATTAATTGTCCACAATAAATTGTCCCTGGGATGTAGGTGAGTTTACAGTCTGATACGAGTTGATGAGAACACAGGGAGAATACACTTGGAGTACTGTGTCCAGTTCTGGTCACCTCACTATAGGAGGGATGTGGAAGCATTGGAAAGGATACAGAGGAGATTTACCAGGATGCTGCCTGGTTTACAAAGTATGCATTATGATCAGAGATTAATGGAGCTAGGGCTTTACTCTTTGGAGAGAAGGAGGATGAGAGGAGACATGATAGAGGTGTACAAGATAATAAGAGGAATAGATAGAGTGGATAGCCAGCACCTCTTCCCCAGGGCACCACTGCTCAATACAAGAGGACATGGCTTTAAGGTAAGGGGTGGGAAGTTCAAGGGGGATATTGGAGGAAGATTTTTTACTCAGAGAGTGGTTGGTGCGTGGAATATACTGCCTGAGTCAGTGGTGGAGGCAGATACACTAGTGAAGTTTAAGAGACTACAAGACAGGTATATGGAGGAATCTAAGGTGGGGGCTTATATGGGAGGCAGGGTTTGAGGGTCGGCACAACATTGTGGGCCGAAGGGCCTGTACTGTGCTGTACTATTCTATGTTCTATGTCCTATGTTCTATAAAAAATGAGGTTAACGTAGATGGGTGGTCAATGATTGGTGCAGATTTGGTGGGTTGAAATGCTTGTTTCAGTGCAGTGTCCTTTGATGACTGTTTACATAATGCAAATAGAACAAGTTGCTCCCATCAGTGAGTTCAAGAACCAGGAGGCACAGATCTGGACATTAGGGAGAAGAGTGAGAGGGGAATGAGAGAATAGATTAGGTGTGAATGTTCCTTAATTATGGCTTTCTAAATGCAACTGAATGGCTTTTTCCGGAAAATATACTTTTAGGCTAAGATAGAAAGTAGGGGGAATTGGAATGCTGATCCAGGAGCTAGCTTTGAGCTTTCTATATTCTGTATTGTTTTCCATAATTCCTTATGATATAGAAAAAACCCATCAAGTCTATACCAGGTCACAAAATAATTCCAGTCCCTGTAACCTATTTTACCCAACACCCTATCAAGGATAAAGGGTCAATTTTATTTGCCATATATTGTTTCGAAATCTTCTGTGCGAAGGAGGTGTAATAGGCAACAAAAACAATTACATTCAACAATTATAAGAATAAAGAGTTATATAAAAATAAACTTAGAGGTAAAATCAATGGCCATCCCTCAGATTCTACTACTCACTGAGGGCGATTTACAAAGGCCATACACGACCTGCATTTCTTGGAGATGCCTGAGGAAAGTGATGCAGCTGGTCATAGAGGAAGGTGCAAGCTTCATGCAGAGATCTCTGGAGATCAGGACTGAACCCAGGTCGCTGATGCTGTGAGACAGCAGCTTTACTCACAGTACCACTGTGTCACCAGAGTTGATGAACTGAGTGGCCTTTGTCTGTGTCCCAATGCTACTCGACATCACTGTTTCATGGGTACAATGATAACTTCCACTTATATAGCATTATTAGTGTAGTAAAACACTATTAAGTGCTTTGAGGTGAGGGTTAGTATACAATATTTTTCAAAAGAAAGTGCACTAGGGCAGATATAATGAGCTGGGTATTAAGCAACAGAATATACTTCAAATATATGAAAGGGGAATGTGAGAATTTTGTTTTGAACAGAGTGGGAATGAATGGAGACTCACTGCATGTAAAGCTGGGGAAACAAATGAATATTTCAGTCCAGTGACCTTCTTTCGTGAGACAGTTTAGGCGAGTGCACAGGCAGGGTAAATGGGGAGAAATGGAACAAAATGGCTGTGAAAGAGTGGAAGTCAGGTGATCTTGATGATAATGAACGACCAAAGGAGACGAGATGGGCTTCAAAGCGAGAATGGACGGCCATTCACCTGAAGTGTTAATTCTTCATCTGTATACGGATGCTGCCGGGCCCACAGAGTATATTCCAGAGTACCAGTTTAAAAGCAGCTGCCACACTATAGATTTGGCATAAACGAGAGCAGCAGAATCATTACCAACAGCTGCTGCGCAGAAAAAGGGTGGCAGTCATTATGACCTGATACTCAACACCCTGCCAGAACCATCACACACTTGGTGGGCTGCGTGGTCCTTCTCTGTTCGTCACTGCTGGCCCAGGGGGACTTTATTTGAATTTTATGAGATAAGGCTGTCAAATTGCATAGCTCTCCATGAATTTTTATAGCCAGCAGCCATCGGAAATTGTGCCAAGAAGCTATGCTGTTGTGTCTCTATCATATCGACGCAGTATTTGGGTGGCAAGGTAGTGTCGTGGTTAGCATTATGCTATTACACCACCAGCAACCAGGCTTCAATCCCCACTGCTCTCTGTAAGGAGTTTGTCCATTCTCCCTGTGGCCACTTGGGATTCCTCCGGGTGTTCTGGTTTCCTCCCACATTTCAATGACGTGCAGTTTAGTTGTTTTTTTAGATTAGATTATGAGGACACTCAGTCCTCATTTATTGTCATTTAGTAATGCATGCATTAAGAAATGATACAATGTTCCTCCAGTGTGATATCACAGAAACACAAGACAGACCAAGACTAAAACTGACGAAAACCACATAATTATGACATATAATTATAACAGTGCAAAGCAATATCGTAATTTGATGAAGAGCAGACCATGGGCACGGTTAAAAAAAAAGTCTCGTAGTCCCGATAGCCCCATCATCTCATGCAGACGGTAGAAAGGAGAAACTCTCCCTGCCATGAACCTCCAGTGCCGCAAACTTGCCGATGCAGCACCCTGGAAGCACCCGACCACAGTCCGACTCTGAGTCCATCCGAAAACTTCGAGCCTCCAACCAGCCCTCTGACACCGAGCACCGAGCACCATCTCTGCCCAGCACTTATTTAACTATGTATTTACGTTTATTTTGAGATTCAGCGCAGAACAGTCCCCTCTGGCCCACCGAGCTGTGCCACCCAGGAACCCACCTATTTAACACTAGCCTAATCACAGCACAATTTACAATTTACGATGACTAATTAACCTACCATAAGACGATAAGACATAATGGCAGCATTAGGTCATTCAGTCTATCAAGTCTGTTCCTCCTTTTCATCAACCTCATGCTCCTGCCTTCTTGCTATAGCCTTTCATGCCCTGACTGATCAAGAAACTATCAACTTCCACCTTAAACATATCCATGGCTGCCATTGCAGTCTGTGGCAGACCATTCCATAGATTTACTCCTCTCTGGCTATCCTCTCTCGTTGCCTCCAGCCTGTCAGCCATTCCACTATCCATGACAGTATCTTTCCTGTAACGTCATAGGACTTTATCTTGTTAAGCAACCTCATGTGTGGCATGTTATCAAACGCCTACTGAAAATCCATGTAAATGTCATCCATTGCCTCTCCTTTGTCCATCTTACTTGTTACATACTGAAAGAACTCTAATAGATTGGTCAGGCAAGATTTCCCTCGACAGAAACCATGGACACTTTCACTTATTTTATCATCAATCTTCAAGTACCTGAAACATCATCCTTAATAATAAACTCCAACACTTTCCCAACCACTGAGATTAGACTTACTGGCCAATAATTTCCTATCTTTTGCTTTTCTCCCTTCTTAAAGAGTGGAGTGACATTTGCAATCTTCCAGTCCTCTGGGACCATGCCAGAATCAAGTGATTTTTGAAAAATCATGACTAATGCATCTGTTATCTCTTCAGCAACCTCTCTCAGGACTCTGTGATGTAGTCCATCTGACCTAGGTGACTTATCCACCTTAAGACTTTTGCGTTTGCCTAGCACTTTTCCTTTGTAATAGCAATGGCTCTCACTCCTGCTCCCTGACACTCACAGATCCCAGGCACACTGCTAGTGTCTTCCACAGTGACGACTAATGCAAAGTACCCATTAAGTTGAGCTGGTATTTTTCCCCCCATTACTACCTCACCAGCATCATTTTCCAGTGATCTAATATCAACTCCAACATCCTTTTCACTCCTTATAGAACTGAAAAAACTTATAGTATCCTGCTTTATGTTATTGACTAGTCTGCCCTTATATTTCATCTTTTCCTTTCGTATAGCTTTTTTAGTCTCCTTTTGTTCAATTTTAAAAGCATCTCAATCATCCAACCTCCTACTCACTTTTGGCACCTTATATGGCCTTTCCTTTATTTTTACTCAGTCTTTTTGACATATCTATCTTCTGAACTATTCCCAGAAACTTCAGCCATCATCCCCACCAGTATCCTCCACCGATCCAGCTGAGCAAGCTCCTCTCTCATGCCTCTGGAATTCCCTTCATTTCATTGCGATACTGATAGATGTGAGTTATGCTTTTCCCTCTCAAATTGCAGAATGAATTCAGTCATATTATGATAATTGTCCCCTGAGGGTTCCTTTATGTTAAGCTCCCTAATAAGATCTGGGTTATATATACAACACCCAATCTAAGATAGCCTTTCCCTGAGTAGGCTCTAGCACAAGCTGCTCTAAAAAGCTATCTCATAGGCATTTAACAAATTCCCTCTCTTGCATTCTGACACTAACCTGCTTTTCCCAGTCCCCTTGCATATTGAAGTCCCCCATTACAATTGTGTCATGACACTTATTACATACCCTTTCCACCTCCCTTTGCAATCTCCCCACATCTTGGTTACTATTCGGAGGTCTATATATGATTGCTATAATTTTTTTTACCCTTGCAATTTCTTAACTCCACCCACAAATATTCAACATTCTCTGACCCTATGTCACCTCTTTCTAAAGATGTAATTCCAACTCTTACCAACATGCCACACCATCACCTATGCCTTCCTCCTTGTCCTTTTGGTACAAAGTATATCCTTTGATTTTAAGCTCCCAACTATAGCCTTCTTTCAGCCACGACTCAGAGATGCCCACAACATCATACCGACCAAGCTCTAATTGCGCACGAGTTCATCCACCTTATTCCGAATGCTACACACATTTAAATACAGCACCTTCAGTCCTGCATTCTTTGCCCTTTTGAATTTTGCCTCTGTGGTACAATTTAACTCTTTGCTCTGTTGGCATTTGCACCCAATCATTGGCTTGTCCTTCCTTACATTCATATTACACCCATCAGCTACTTGTAAACATGCTAGCTCATCCTCAGCTCTGTCACACTGGTTCCCACTCTCCTGCCATATTAGCTTAAACCACTCCCAACAGATCTCTTAAATTTTCCCACAAGAATATTGGTCCCACTCGGATTCAAGTGCAAACTTTTCCTTTTGTGCAGGTCCCACCTGCTCCAGAAGAGGTCCGAATTGTCCAGAAATCTGAAACCTTGCCCCCTGCTCCAATTCTTCAGCCATGTATTAATCTGCTATTCCTATCCTCACTGTCATACTAGATCTAGTATTAGGTATCGAACTGAGTCAGGTCACAGGTCTCTCAGTGGATGAGATTCTGGGGGACAGTGAGAACCGTTCCCTGGCCTTTAGCATTATCATGGAAAAGGATAGAATCAGATAGGACAGGAAAATTTTTAATTGGGGAAGGGCAGATTATGAGGCTATAAGGCCAGAACTTGGAAATGTTAATTGGGATGAAGTTTTTGCAGGGAGATGTACTATAGACATGTGGTCGATGTTTAGGGATCTCGTGCAGGATATTAGGGATAAATTTGTCCCGGTGAGGAAGATAAAGTGAAGGAACCATGGGTGACAAGTGAGGTGGAAAATCTAGTCAGGTGGAAGAAGACAGCATACAAGAGGTTTAGGAAGCAAGGATCAGATGAGTCTATTGAGAAATATAGGGTAGCAAGAAAGGAGCTTAAGAAGGGGCTGAGGAGAGCAAGAAAGGGGCATGAGAAGGCCTTGGCGAGTAGGGTAAAGGAAAACCCCCAAGGCATTCTTCAATTGTGTGAAGAAAAAAAGGATGACAGGAGTGAAGATAGGATCAATTAGAGATAAAGGTGGGAAGATGTGCCTGGAGGCGGTGGAAGTGAGCAAGGTCCTCAATGAATACTTCTCTTCGGTATTCACCAATGAGAGGGAACTTGATGATGGTGAGGACAATATGAGTGAGGTTGATGTTCTGGAGCATGTTGATATTAAGAGAGAGGAGGTGTTGGAGTTATTAAAATACATTAGGATGGATAAGTCCCTGGGGCCTGACGGAATATTCCCCAAGCTGCTGCACGAGGCGAGGGAAAAGATTGCTGAGCCTCTGGCTAGGATCTTTATGTCCTCATTGTCCACGGGAATGGTACCGGAGGAGTAAAGGGAGGCGAATGTTGTCCCTTTGTTCAAAAAAAGTAGTAGGGAGAATCCGGGTAAATATAGACCAGTGAGCCTTACGTCTGTGGTGGGAAAGCTGTTGGAAAAGATTCTTAAAGATAGGATCTATGGGCATTTAGAGAATCATGGTCTGATCAGGGACAGTCAGGATGGCTTTGTGAAGGGCAGATTGTGTCTAACAAGCCTGATAGAGTTCTTTGAGGAGGTGACCAGGCATATAGATGAGGGTAGTGTAGTGGATGTGATCTACATGGATTTCAGTAAGGCATTTGGCAAGGTTCCACATGGTAGGCTTATTAAGAAAGTCAGAAGGCATGGAATCCAGGGAGGTTTGGCCAGGTGGATTCAGAATTGCCTTGCCCGCAGAAGGCAGAGGGTCGTGGTGGAGGGAGTACATTTGGATTGAAGAGTTGTGACTAGTGGTATCCCACAAGGATCGGCTCTGCAGGCAGATACACTAGTGAAGTTTAAGAGACTACTAGACAGGTATATGGAGGAATTTAAGGTGGGGGTTATATGGGAAGCAGGGTTTAAGGGTCGACACAACATTGTGGGCCGATGGGCCTGTACTGTGCTGTACTATTCTATTTTCTATGTTCTATGTCACATGGCACAGGCAACAATCCCTAGATTTACTACCTTTGAGGTCCTGCTTCTCAGCTTTCTTCCTATCTCCCTGCATTTTTTTTTCAGGACCTCCTCCCTTTTTCTTCCTATGTCATTGATACCAATATGTACCACAACTTCTGGCTGCTCACCTTCCCTTTTCAGGATACTATGGATGCGTCCAGAAACATCTTGGACCCTGGCACCTGGGAGGCAAACCACCATTCATGTTTTCGTTTTTGTGTCCTCAGAATCACCTATCTGTCCACCCTTACTATGGAGTCCCCTATCAGTGTTGCCATTTTTTTCAGTTCCCTACCCTTCTGAGCCACAGGGCCAGACTCTGTGCCAGAGGCACCGCCGCTGTTTATTTCCCCAGGTAGGTAATCCACCTCCCCCCACCCCCCAACAGTAAAAACCAGTACGTCCTTGGACTGTGGGTGGAAATTGGAGCATCTGAAGGAAGCTCACACAGTCAATGGGAGCAAGTACAAGCTCATCTCAGACGGTGCTGGAATTGAACTTCAAACTCTGATGCCCTGAGCTGTAATAGAGTCAGGCCAACCGCTACGCTAATGTAGCACCTAGTCACATGGGTATAATTAGGTGAAGTGGGCTCATTGGTCTGTAATAGCTGTTACAATGCTGTATCTCTAAATAAAATAATTATCTTGAATTTGTTGAAACACTTTCCCTTGCACATGTGCTGTTTCTGGTCTTTGAAGCCTGAATTTATTAACATCGGAAAGAATGTTTGCATGGACGGAGAAGTGTTAATAACAGAGGCAGACTTAAGCAGGGGACATATGCAGCCGAATGTGTGGTTTTGAATTCCTTCAGGTGGCTGGTGAAGATTGTCAGGAATATCAACGCGATACGTGGTTGCACCATCCAATACTCCAGAAGGCTCGGTAGCTCCACGTTGCTTTCCACTCCCCTCATTGGTTTGAGGCTCCCTTGCCACCAGCCAGTCAGCAGCTCTGCATTGCATGCCTAGCCCCTCATTGGTTTGAGGCTCCCTTGCCACCAGCCAGTCAGCAGCTCTGCATTGCATGCCGAGCTCCTCATTGGTTTGAGGCTCCCTTGCCACCAGCCAGTCATCAGCTCTGCATTGCATGCCGAGCCCCTCATTGGTTTGAGGCTCCCTTGCCACCAGCCAGTCAGCAGCTCTGCATTGCATGCCTAGCCCCTCATTGGTTTGAGGCTCCCTTGCCACCAGCCAGTCAGCAGCTCTGCATTGCATGCCGAGCTCCTCATTGGTTTGAGGCTCCCTTGCCACCAGCCAGTCATCAGCTCTGCATTGCATGCCGAGCCCCTCATTGGTTTGAGGCTCCCTTGCCACCAGCCAGTCAGCAGCTCTGCATTGCATGCCGAGCCCCTCATTGGTTTGAGGCTCCCTTGCCACCAGCCAGTCAGCAGCTCTGCATTGCATGCCGAGCCCCCTCATTGGTTTGAGGCTCCCTTGCCACCAGCCAGTCAGCAGCTCTGCATTGCATGCCGAGCTCCCGTCTGGCTGGCGATGCTGTCACTCGCGATGATTTAAGCGGCTGCTGTTACTGCAGTTGCAGCTGCTGCCGTGCCATATGAAGTCACGGAACAGGGTTCAACTGCGATTTGAAGGGCAGTGATTTGGAGAAAGGTGTTTGATTACAGCTAGATGATCTTCAGCTGCAATGCCCAATAATAATAAATAGCCATAACCAGTTTATTGACCCTACAAAAGTAAACTTTTATTTAAGACCTGTGCCTAATTAATACATTACAACTGTGTCACTGCTTATTATAAATATTTGGAAGCATGATTGAATGGTGCAGGTGGAGTGTTTCTGTGAGGTGGTATTATGATTTCATTCCATTCATTCGGGACAAAGTCATGCAGATTAAATCTGTAAAAATCACATTACATCTGGTAGGGTAGAATCAGATTTTCCTCACAAAAAAAAACATCTTTCAGAAGGTCAGAAAATTCTAACATATCACAAAACGTTTTGAAAGTAAAGACCTCATCTTCATGGAAAACTTCCAGCTTAAAGGAGTACAGCTTTCATTCATTATTAAGGAAAGATCAGCTAATTATTTCTGTCTGTTTGCCAAACATTCAGTACGATGATGCGCAGTACAACTAAATGCGTAGCTGCATTTTGTAAATATTACCATGACAAAATAGCCACGGGTGTTTTAACCGATCACAGAAACAGTGTCCCTTTAACTAGTAACATTTCAAAGCACAGAGGGGAATATGAGCTCCGACCCCATTTGCACTCACGCAGATAGCAATGATACAGAAAATGTTCTTTCTGCTGAATTATTTAATTTTTTTTAAACTTTAGACATTTATGTATATTTCTGAGAAAGCAAGACTTTGTAAACAATCTCAGAATTGAACTTGTCTCCTCTTTCTGTCATCTCTCTGTGTCACAAGAAATTCTACATTTAGACCTTTGTTACTATGAACTCTCCCAGACTCTATAGTGTATGAAAAATTGATAACGGCATAGAATACATTGCAGAGTAACACAATGTTCCAGGAAATCCTGTTCTTTCACAGCTTGTTCCATTTACCGAACAAAACTTGAGAGCTTTTCCTTTCATGAATCCTTGACCAGCTGGCATCTGTAATAATTCAATATTGGGGCCATGGTTATTTGTTGAGATACAGTGTGGGATAGGCCATTCAGGCCCTTCGAGCTGTGCTGCCCAGCAATCCCTCAATTTAATCCTAGCCTCATCACTGGACAAAGTACAATGACCAATTAACATACCAAGCAGTACATCTTGGAGTGTGGGAAGAAACTGGAGCACCCAGAGAGAACCCACACAGTCATGGGGCAACGTACAAACTCCTTACAGGCAGTGGCGGGAATTGAATCCAGGTCGCGGGTACTGCAAAGCATTGTGCTAAACACCACGCTAAGTTGTGTGGCTGATAGTAGTGAGAAAAGCTTCAGGAAGTTGTCCTGGTCTCCAGCAAAAAAAAAACAGCAAATACAATACAAAAGGCTTTTCTTTAATAGCGGAGGCATGGGACCTGAGAGCAGGAAGGTTACTCTGGAATTTTATACAGTACTTACTAGAATACACCAGAAGTACTATATGCATTTCTCGTCTGCATGTTATAGTAAGAAGTATTACTGCATTTGAGAAGCAGAAGAAGTGATTGAGAAGGATGCTGCTGGCATTGGAAAATTGCAGCTTTGAAGAAAAGTTGGATCAGCTGCACTATCTCCCTTAACAGAGGGATCAAAAACCAGATAGCAACAGGTTTTAAATAATTGATAGACATATTAGATGTCCGGAACTCACTGCCTTAGAGGATGGTGGAAGTAGAAATTGTCAGTGGATTTAGAAAGCATTTGGTAATTTGGATCAAGAGGCATGATCTGTAAAAGTACTAATCTAATGCTGGGAGGTCACATGAGGCTGGGGAGCTGAACCAGCACAGAGAAAATGGGTTTGTGTATTGTCTGTGCGTCTACGACTCATTGATTTTTCTTTGTATAAAGTGTGAGATATTTCCATACTGGGATTAAAGGCAGAAAATCCTGGAAATCAGAAGACCAGGCAGCATCTATGGAGAGAGGGAATCTCCACATATATTACCAGATCTGGTGTATCTTTCCAGAGTTTTCAGATTTCCAGAATCAACATTTTAATTTCCTTTTTTTTTGCCTTTCCACAGCATAGCCTCTGCAGCCACATTCCATGTAGATCTCATAATGGAATCAAATGGAGGTTCTACACAACATCAGATTCAATTCACCAAGACAGGTTACATTTAAGTGTACCTGCCTTTGAACAGTATCATAAAGCTATGAGTATTGCTGAGGTATGATATGTTTAGCACAGAGTACAGTGCCCACTCAGTGCATGTCCATGTTTTGTGGCCTTGGCAAGGAAAGGGAGGGGTACAGCTTTATACTTAAATGTCGAGGCAGAGTAATTCATATGTTCCTGGGAGTAAGAAGAAACCATTGTCATCCATAGCGAACACATACAGTCAATATCTCCAGTCTGAGGATCTTTGACCTCAGAGTTGATGAGATGGACTCTGAGATTCAGGAGGGGGAGGACCTTACATTACAATCTGTCCACCAGCAGGGAAAAGAGAGTCTGTTTCCAAGGAAGCATGGTTTGAGGATCCAGAAAGTAGTATTGAAGGAGCCTCAGCCATTGCAGTTGTCATTTACTTTCATTGAATTGATGAAAGTAAAGTTAAAAATTGGCTAGGATCCACATTCAAAGGACAATCACAAAGATAACCTCTGGATTGTCATATGAGCTATTGCAACGTAGCAGAAAAGCAATGAGAACCGAGGACTGGATGTATGACTTAAAGTTCAAAGTTCAGGGTTCAAAATAAATTTATTATCAACGTATGTAGAGTATTAAAGTCATCCGTTAGTCTTGCAAGACCATGGCTCTGCACCTGGAAAGTCTTCGCTCTCCCGAGCGCAGGCCTGGGCAAGGTTGTATGGAAGACCGGCAGTTTCCCATGCTGCAAGTCTCCCCTCTCCACAACACCAATGTTGTCCAAGGGAAAGGCATTAGGACACAGCTTGGTGTCACAGAGCAATGTGTGGTTAAGTGCCTTGCTCAAGGACACAACACGTTGCCTCGGCTGCTGCTCGAACTCACGACCTTCAGGTCACTAGTCCAATGCCTTAACCACTTGGCCACATGCCCACACACGTCACCATATACTATCCCCGGATTCATTTTCTTGCAGACATTCATAGAAAAGCAAAGAAATGCATTAAAATCAATAAAAACTTCACACAAAGCAAGACTGACAAACAACCAATTGGCAAAAGAAGACAAAGTATGCAAATACACAAACAAAAAAGCAACTAAATAAATCTGGAACATGAGTTGTGGAACCCTTGAAAGAAGTTCATAGGTTGTGGAATCAGTTCAGTGTTGAGGTGCGTGAAGATTCGGGAATCTGATGTCTGAAAGTTAATAACTATTCCTGAACCTGGTGGTGTGGTGTAAGGACGCGGTACCTCCTTCCTGATGGCAGCAATGAGAAGGGAGCATAGCCTGGATGGTGGGGGTCCTTGATGATGAATGCTGCTTTCTTATGTTAGTGCTCCTTGTAGACACAGGGAAAGGAGTTTCCATTCATGGAACACTAATATCAATACTGAGAAAAGAGGGAGATGCTTCATTGGCGAAAGCTTCACTTGCACCTTATTGTCTGCATGCATTGTACTTTTCTCTGTAACTTTAACATTTTATTCTGCATTCTATGGTGGTTTTCCATTGTGCTTCCTCAATGCATGAATCAGATCTGTATGGATGGCATGCAAAACAGCGATTTTCAATGCATCTTCATACATGTAGTAATAATGAGCCAATTTACCAATTTACCATTTTGGTTGGGGTCGGTGTCCAAGCAAACTAAATAACTTGGGCAGTGGATAAGGCTTTAAACTAGGTAGTTACTGAGCAATATTATGAAGAGGGGAAATTTAACCGGAAAGGTTGACGTGGTGATGCAAGAGTCCAAATAGATTAAGTAATCAAGTATCTTCCAAGAAGAATAAGGGCATATAACCACTTCTTTTAACACCAGAGCAGAACAAAATTCCAGCTTCTTTATCTGAATTTGTGTGGCATTCATAGCAAGGTGGATAAATTAACAATACAGGTAGAAATAAATGAATATAATAATCTTAAAGCCATCACAGGGACATCTTTGTAAATTGGCCAAGGTTGGCATTATATATTCCAGGATACATAACTTCTAGGGCAGATAGTCAAGGTGGAAAAGAGGAGGAGCAGACCTGGTAATAAAGGAAAAGATTAGAACAATTGAGGAAGATAAACACAAGAAATTCTGCAGATGCTAAAAATCCAGAACAACACGTACAAAACGCTGAAGGCACTCAACCGGTCAGGCAGCATCCATGTAGAGGAACAAAGAGTCAACAATTTGGGCCAAAACCTTTCATCAGGTCTGAAGGGGAAGGGATAGAAGCCAGAATATGAAGGTGGGGAGAGGGGAAGCAACGCAAGCTAGAAGGTGATAGGTCAAATCAGGTGAAGGGGCAACGATTTAAGAAGATGATAGATTAAATAGCTAAAGGGCTGAAGAATGAATTGATTAGCAGAGGAGAGTCGACAGGGGAGAAAGGGGAGGAGGAGTGGCATCAGAGGAAGGTGATAGGCAGGTAAGGAAAAGTAAAGAGGTAAGCAAAAATGGGGAATGGAAGAAGAGGGAAGGTGGAGGAGAAGAAATTCCCAGAAGTTAGAGAAATCGATGTTCATACCATCAGCTTAGAGACTACCCAGATGGAATATGAGATGTTGCTCCTCCAACTTGAGAGTAACCTCATCATGACAGTAAAGGAGACCATAGATTGATATGTCAGAATAAGAGAGGGAGAGGAAGATAATTGGGAAAATGAAAAAGAATCTAGTTGGGTAGAAATATGAAAGTGTCGTGGGGGAACAGAACACATTAAAGGGAGCCGTATATTTGGTATGGGCAAACCAATTTAGCAATATAATTCTCAAATAGAGTGCATATGCATTAGTTTTCTACAACAGTTTGTTGAAGCTGCAATAGTAAAGCATATCTTTTTAGATTTTCTATTATGGAATGTGAAATAATTAATTTATAATGTGTTAGTTAAAAAGCCTGAAGAGAAGAGTGATCTTATTATGGAATTTTATATAAAGTTTGAAAGATAGAGTCATAGAGAACTACAGCACAGAAACAGGCCTTTCGGCCCCTCAGATCCATGCTGGACCATTTAAACTGCCTAGTCCTATCGAACTGCGCCCAGAACATAGCCCTCCATTTCCCTCACATCCATGTACCTATCCAAACTTCTCTTAAGTGTAGAAATGGAAATCACATCCACCATTTGCACTGGCAGCTTGTCCCACATTCTCACAATCCTCTGATTGAAAAAGTTTCTACTCATATTCCTCGTAAACGTTTCACGTTTCACCCTTCACCCATGAGCTCTGGTTGTAAACTCACCCAACCTCAGTGGAAAAAGTCTGCTTGCAATTACTCAATCTATACTCCTCATAATTTTGTATACTTCTATCAAATCTCCCCTCAGTCTTCTATGTTCTAGGGAATAAAGTTCCAAACTATTCAATCTTTCCTTATAACTCAGTTTCTCCAGTCCCAGCAACATGCTTGTAAAGTTTCTCTGTACTCTTTCAGTAAACCGTTTTGGAAGTATGGAACCTGGTCATAAACCTAAACAAATTAAACTGCAAAAGCATGAGATGTGAATTGGTTATAAGAACATAAGGCCATAAGACATAGGATCAGAATTAGGCCATTCAGCCCATTCAGTCTTCTCTGTCATTCCATCAGTGCTGATCCCAGATCCTATTCAACCCCATACACCTGCCTTCTCACCATATCCTTTGATGCCCTGACCGATCGGGAAACTATCAACTTCCACCCTAAATACATCCATGGACTTGGCCTCCCTCTACTGCAGTCTGTGGCACGGCATTCCACAGATTCACCACTCTCTGGCTAAAAAAATTCCTCCTTACCTCCATTCAAAAAGGTTGCCCCTCAGTTTTGAGGCTGTGCCCTCCAGTTCTGGATACCACCACCATAGGAAACATCCTCTCCACATCTACCCTAGCTAGTCCTTTCAATATTCAGTAGGTTTCAATGTGATCCTCTCACATTCCAGTGAATACAGGCCCAAAGCTGCCAAATGCTCCTGATATGTTAACCCCTTCATTCCTGGGATCATCCTTGTGAACCTACTCTGGAGTCTCTCCAAATGACAACACATCTTTTCTAAAATATGGGGCTCAGGCTGTTGGCAATACTCCAAGTGCAGCCCGACCAGTGTCTTATAAAGCTTCAGCATTATCTCCTTGCTTTTTCTGTTCTATTCCCCTTGAAATAAATGCCAACATTGCATTTGCCTTCTTTACCACAGGTTCAACCTATGGTAGTTTAAGAAACTGCATTAAAATATGAAAGTGACTGAGCAAAGTCTAACATTTAAAGAATTAATACATTTACCCTATGATGCAATAAGAGCTCATAGGAAAAGTGCCTCATCTATGGATACCAGGAAATGTTACAATTAATATTAGAGCAATGGCAAAGAATTATGATGCCAAAGAAGCAGTAAGCCTGGGGGGCTGGATGAGCAGGTCATTTTTCAGCTGCAGAAAAGCTGCAGGGAATATCAACGTGACATGTAGTTGCACCAC
Source organism: Mobula hypostoma (assembly GCF_963921235.1). Classification (NCBI taxonomy): domain Eukaryota; kingdom Metazoa; phylum Chordata; class Chondrichthyes; order Myliobatiformes; family Myliobatidae; genus Mobula; species Mobula hypostoma. The sequence continues at coordinate 113,825,945 of NC_086106.1, read as the reverse complement.
CCAGCGCTCCAGATGGCTGAATAACAACACCCCTCTGCACTGGTCCAAGGAACATTCATCAACAACCAGTCAGCAGCTCTGCTTTGGGTGCTGAGTTCTTGTTTGGCTAGCAATGCTGTCACTAGTGTTGATTAAAACTGAGGAAGAGCAATACACTGAAAAGTAGAACATGAAAGCAATCTACCTAGAAACATAACACACAGCATAGAAGTTTCTACAGCTGCTTGAAAAGGAAATGATATGTTAAAGTTAATATGCAATATGAGATAGACTACAGATTGAGATGGGATATCTATACCAGGGAATAATGATGGAGGGACTCACGAGAATCAGGAGATGCCACCTATCAGAATCAGAACCAGATTTAGTATCAACGGTATACATTGTCAAACAGGTGTAGAAATTAAAGACCGAGTTACTTTAAGTAACCATAAATATCAGGGGTGATTGATAAGTTCGTGGCCTAACCTAGCACATTTATTTTTCCTACATTTACACACTTAGTCCAATAATCATGGACTATACGGATCCCTTCTTTGTAGGTCAGCGTCTTGGACCACCAGAAGTGGTCCACAGCAGGGGTGATTGATAAGTTTGTGGCCTAATGTAGAAGGAGATGAGTTATTAACTTCAAATTTTCTGCATTTTCATTCAGAGTTGAACTGCATGTGCATGTAACGAGAGCTGTATAACTCATCTCCTTCTATCTTAGGCCACAAACTTATCAATCACCCCTGCTGTGGACCACTTCTGGAGGTACAAGATGCTCTCGTTACATGCACATGCAGTTCAACTCTTTGAGTGATAATGCAGAAAGTTTGAAGTTAATAACTCATCTCCTTCTACCTCAGGCCACGAACTTATCAATTACACCTGCTGTGGACCACTTCTACAAAGAAGAGATCCGTATGCTCCACGACCGCTGGGCTAACTGTGTACATGTAGGAGGGGGCTATGTTGAAAAATAAGTGTGCTAGGTTTTCTAAAATTGACTCCTTCTACCTTAGGCCATGAACTTATTAATCACACCTCGTTTTGATATATATACATATTAAATAGTTAAGTTAAAATAGGTAAGTTCAGAAAAAAAACAGAAATAAAAAAGTAGTTAGGTAGTGTTCATAGTTTCAATGTCCATTTAGAAATCGGATGGCAGGGGGTAAGAAGCTGTTCCTGAATCACTGAGTGTGTGCCTTCAGGCTTCTGTACCCCCTTTCCGATGGTAACAGTATGAAGAAGGAATGTCCTGGGTGGTTGGGGTCCTTAACGGAGGACACCACCTTTCTGAGGCACCGCTCCTTGAAGATGAATTGAACACTACGGAAATTAGTACCCATGATGGAGCTGACTATCTTGAGAAACACACACAAAGGTGTGGGAGGGTCTCAGCAGGCCAGGCAGCATCAATGGTGGTAAATGACCAGTTGATGTTTTAGGTCATTGGGATGAAGGGAATTCTTTGTGTCTGTTTTTATGGGAAGAAACTTAGGAAAACTCCTGGAAAGGATGGAGAACAGGTCAAGGGAAAATAAGCTCAATGAAATTAGCATGAGTTAAAGTAATATCTAATAAAGTAATAGAACTTAAAAATCCTGCCTTTTGATCACTGGTGGGATCACTGTACTGCTGGACAGGGTAGCTGTCACTTTACCCAGAGAACTTTACCCATGTTTCCTGTGTTTTGGATATGGACTTGGATTGTAGACTTTCTTGCACGTCTTCTAGTTTTTATATTCTGTGTTTTTCGCCTGATCTTTGTGCAGGGGAGGAGTATTCGGGTGTCGATGTTCCTGTTCCATTTTTGTTTGTTTTTTTTATGCGGGGAGGAGGGATTTGGGGATTGATGTTCATGCTGCCATTCTTTTATTTTGCTTTTGTGGCTATCTGGAGAAGAAAAATTTCAAAGTTGTATGCTTTGATAATAAATGAACCTTTGAACCTTTAAGATAATATTTGACAAAGTAATAGATAGTGGATGCAACGATTGGCATATATTTTCAAAGTACCTCCCATTGAAGGGAATATAACAAATATAACCCTGCTATTTGAGAGTAAGAGTGAAAAGGGGAAGCTTTAGAGCAGTTAGGTGGATATACAATAGAGAGGAAATGATGAAATTCATTATTAAGGAAGTGGTGACAAGGCACTGACAATATGATAATGGAATTGACAGAATACAAATGGATTCATGAAAGGAATATCATGTTTGAAATGGAGTTTAGTTAAGGGAAGAACCACTGACCCACCAAGAGAGATTAAACAGTTTAGGCCTTGACAGAGGGAAATGGGCAGTTTACATTCAGTTCAAGACTCTTCATGTAGATTGAAAAAAGTAGAACATCTATTTTCCTAGGAGGCTAAAGAAAAGTAGCAAGTGCCTCTGATGCTGACCAATTTTTGTAGATGAAGCATAGAAAGCATCTTTCTCAGATGCACCCAGCACGGAATGACAACTGTATTGCCTGAGAAAGCATTCTTCTCCCAAGAGTCCATCATTTAAGAATATCAATCTCAATGACATATACAAATTCCTTTCAGACTTTTACAGATGATGTTTCTCTGGGCTAAGTTATCTTGAACGAATAGCTTGCATCAGCCATTCAGTACTGGGCAAAGGACTTCCTTTAAGCAGAAAAGTCATTGAAATATTCTCCACAACAGTGTTGCTAAGAGATTAAAGGGAAAGATAGTATTGGACCAGTCATAGGCTATATTCAGCGATATTTGGATACTTAGGCAATCAAAGGATTATAAGCTGGTGCAGTAAAGTTTTGCAGAGGTAAAAGATGATCTTCTTGAAAGGCCTAGTTTGACTCTATTTTCCTCATTTTTACTTTTATTTTTTAATTTAGGCATACAGCACAATAACAGGCCTATCCAGCCTCACAAGCCTATACTGCACAATTAGGCCAATGTGACCAATTAATCTACTAACCCATATTCTTTGGACTGTGGGAGATAACCAAAGCACCCAGAGGAAACCATGCGGTCACGGGAAGAATGTATAAACTCTTACAGACAGTATGGAATTGAACTTGGGTTGCTGGTGTTGTAAGACATAGAGCATAGAACATAGAACATAGAATAGTACAGCACAGTACAGGCCCTTCGGCCCACAATGTTGTGCCAACCCTTAAACCCTGCCTCCCATATAACCCCCCACCTTAAATTCCTCCATATACCTGTCTAGTAGTCTCTTAAATTTCACTAGTGTATCTGCCTCCACCACTGACTCAGGCAGTGCATTCCACACACCAACCACTCTCTGAGTAAAAAACCTTCCTCTAATATCCCCCTTGAACTTCCCACCCCTTACCTTAAAGCCATGTCCTCTTGTATTGAGCAATGGTGCCCTGGGGAAGAGGCGCTGGCTGTCCACTCTATCTATTCCTCTTAATATCTTGTATACGCCTATCATGTCTCCTCTCATCCTCCTTCTCTCCAAAGAGTAAAGCCCTAGCTCCCTTAATTTCTGATCATAATGCATACTCTCTAAACCAGGCAGCATCCTGGTAATTTCTCCTCTGTACCCTTTCCAATGCTTCCACATCCTTCCTATAGTGAGGCGACCAGAACTGGACACAGTGCTCCAAGTGTGGCCTAACCAGAGTTCTATAGAGCTGTATCATTACTTCACGACTGTTAAACTCTATCCCTCGACTTATGAAAGCTAACACTCCATAAGCTTTCTTAACTACCCTATCTACCTGTGAGGCAACTTTCAGGGATCTGTGGACATGTACCCCCAGATCCCTCTGCTCCTCCACACTACCAAGTATCCTGCCATTTACTTTGTACTCTTCCTTGGAGTTTGTCCTTCCAAAGTGTACCACATCACACTTCTCCGGGTTGAACTCCATCTGCCACTTCTCAGCCCACTTCTGCATCCTATCAATGTCTCTCTGCAATCTTCGACAATCCTCTACACTATCTACAACACCACCAACCTTTGTGTCATCTGCAAACTTGCCAACCCACCCTTCTACCCCCACATCCAGGTCACTAATAAAAATCACGAAAAGTAGAGGTCCCAGAACAGATCCTTGTGGGATGCCATGAATCACAACCCTCCAATCGGAATGTACTCCCTCCACCACCACCCTCTGTTTTCTGCAGGCAAGCCAATTCTGAATCCACCTGGCCAAGCTTCCCTGGATCCCATGCCTTCTGACTTTCTGAATAGGCCTACCATGTGGAATGTAATAATGACATCATAGCTAAACTCTATGCTACCATACTGCTCAATGTTTTTTTCTTCAGTACCCTTAAAATTCAATCTTTTGTGACTGAGAAATCACCATTAATGGCTTTGAGTAAAAAAATAATTTCTTTAGGCCTCTTTGTTTGGATGTCTTGCTGAGATATGTACAGTGGCATTCCACTCTTCATAGTCTTGTTTCTTCGATCGTTGATATGGCTGAATTCTAGTTTCTGGGGTATTATGAGATGTAAAGGACCATTCTGCCTAGAATTGATGAAAATGGCCATTGCTGAAGGTGAGAACCAATGCTTTCTTTTCAATCTGTGCACAATTTTTCTTGCTTTGTGTTAAAGTGAAAGAAGCTTTGAGTATAGGTCCCTGCGACTTGTACCCATATCACTGACCCAGCACTGTGAGCAAAGGTACTGTAGGAAAGTCTTATTGCTCTTTTTCTCAGAGTGAATCAATAATGACCCACTGCCCACTGCTGAGACTCACCCAACACTTCACAACTCATGTTCCCTGTGTTGTTTTCATTTGCACAACTTGTCTTCTTTCACATAGTAGCTGTTTCTCAGTCTTTGTTTATGTATAATGTTCCTACATAAAATTCTTCTGTATCTTTTTTTCCTGCAAATGCCTGTAAGAAAATAAATCTCAAGGTAGTATATAGTAGCAAGTATGTACTTTGATAATAAATTTACCTTGAATTTTGAACGTATCATATGATCTCTGTTGTAACCCATCCCAATAACAAACCTCATATATGATGAGGACACGCAGTCCCCTTTTATTGTCATTTAGTAATGCATGCATTAAGAAATGATACAATGTTTTTCCAGAATGATATCATGAAAACACATGACAAACCGACTTAAGAACTAACAAAAACCATATAATTATAACATATAGTTAAAACAGTGCAAAGCAATACCGTAATTTGATAAGAAAAGACCATGGCACAGTAAAAGTGGCAAAGTCTCTCGAAAGTCCCATCACCTCACACAGACGGTAAATCTCCAGCGCCACCAACTTGCCGATGCAGCATCCTGGAAGCATCCGACCACAGTCTGACTCCGAGTCCGTCCGAAAAATCTGAGCCTCCGACCAGCTCTCCGACACCAATGCACCGAGCACCATCTCTGATGAGTGCTTCGATCCCAGCCCCGGCAACGGGCGATATGCAAAGCCGAGGATTTGGGGCCTTCGTCTCTGGAGATTCTCGATCGCACAGTAGCGGCGGCAGTGAAGCAGGCATTTCAGAAGTTACTCCAGATGTTCCTCTGCACTTCTCATGCCTGTCTCCATCAAATCCGGATTGTGCACAGCCCCCTGGTTACGCATAATTGATATTCATTTAGAACAGCCGCGCACACAGCGTTGCGCCGCCATCTTCTCCTCCCTTCCTCATTAACTGAAGGAAATATATTGATCATAAGACCATAAGACACTGGAGCAGAACTAGGGCATTCAGCTCATCGAGTCTGCTTCACTATCTCATCATGGCTGATCCCAGATTCCACTCAACCCCATACACCTGCCTTGTCGCCATATTCTTTGATACCCTGACCAATCAACTTACGTCTTAAATATATGCACGGACTTGGCCTCCACTGCAGTCTGTGGCAGAGCATTCCACAGACTTACTACTCCCAGACTAAAATAAATCCTCCTTACATCTGTTCTCAAAGGTCACCCCTCAGCTGTGAGGCTGTGCCCTCTAGTTCTGGATACTCCCACCACAGGAAATATCCTCTCCACATCCACTTTATCTAGTCCTTTCAACATTCAGTAGGTTTCGATGAGATCCCCACACATTCTAAGTTCCAGTGAGTACAGGCCTAAAGCTGCCAAACACACCTCATATGTTAACCCCTTCATTCCCGGAATCATCCTTGTGAACCTCCTCTGGATTCTCTCCAATGAAAAACACATCCTTTCTGAGATATGGGGCCCAAAACTGTTCACAGTACTCCAAGTGCAGCCTGACTATTGTCTTATAAAGGCTCAGCATTATCTCCTTGCTTTTATGTTCTATTCCCCTGGAAATAAATGCCAACATTGCAGTTGCCTTCTTTACCACAGGCTCAACCTGTAAATTAACCTTCTGGGAGTCTTGCATGAGGCCTCCTAAGTCCCTCTGCACCTCTGATCTTTGAACCTTCTCCCCATTTAGATAATAGTCCGGACTATTGTCCCTTTCAGCAAAATGTATTATCATACATTTCCTAACACTGTATTCCACCAGCCACTTTTTTGCCCATTCTTCCAATTTGTTTAAGTCCTGCTACAATTGCAGTGCTTCCACAGAAGTACCCACCTCTCCACTTATCTTTGTATCATCCACAAACTTTGCCACAAAGCCATCAATTCCATTATTTAAAACATTGACAAACAATGTGGAAAGTAGCAGTCCCAACACTGACCTGTGAAGAACACCACTAGTCACTGGCAGTCAACCTGAAAAGGCCCCTTTTATTCCCACTCACTGCCCCCTGCCTGTCAGCCATTCCTCTATCCATGCCAATATCTTTCCTGTAATGCCATAGGATTGTATCTTGTGAAGCAGCCCGTGTGTAGCACCTTATCAAACGCCTTCTGAAAATCCAAGTAAATGTTGTCTATTGCCTCTCCTTTGTCCACCCTAGTTGTTACTTCCTTGAAGAACTCTAACAGATTTGTCAGGCAGGATTTCCCTTGATAGAAACCATGCTGGCTTATTTTATCATTTGTCTTCAAGTACCTTGAAACCTCATCCTTAATAATAGACTCCAACATTTTCCCAACCACTGAAATTAGACTAACTGGCCTATAATTTCCTTTCTTTTGCTTTCTTCCTTCTTAAAGAGTGGGGTGACATTTGCAATCTTTCAGTCCTCCAGGACCATGCCAGAATCAAATAATTCTTGAAAGATCATGAACAATGCATCAGTTATCTCTTCAGCAACCTCTCTCAGGACTCTGAAATGTAGTCCATCTGACCTAGGTGACTTATCCACCTTAAGACCTTTGAATTTTCCAAGCACTTTCTCCTTTATAATAGCAATGGCACTCACTCCTGCTCTGTGACACTCACAGACCTCTGGCACATTGCTGGCATCTTCCATAGTGAAGACAGATGCAAAGTACCCATTAAGTTCATCTGCCATTTCTTTGTCCCCCATTACTACCTCACCAGCACCATTTTCCAATGGCCCAATATCAACTCTTACATCCCTTTTACTCTTTATATGACCGAAAAAAACCTGATATATTGCTTTATATTATTGGCTAGTTTGCCTTCAAATTCACTTTTTCCCTTCTTATAGTATTTTCAGTTGCCTTTTGTTGGATTTTAAAAGCTTCCCACTCACTTTTGTTACCTTATAACCCCTTTCCTTTGCTTTTATGCAATCCTTAACTTCCTTTGTCAGCCACGGTTGCCAACCACTACTATTTAGAACTTCTTCCTCTGTGGGCATGTCTATCCTTCACCTTGCGAACTATTCCCAGAAACTTCAGCCATCTCTGCTCTGCCACCATCCCCGCCAGTATCCTTCTCCAATCCACCTGGGCAAGCTCCTCTCTCATGCCTCTGTAATTCCCTTTATTTCATTTGCGATACTGATAAATCTGACCTATCATCATCATCATCATCATCATAGCTTGTCACACCAGACAGCCAGCCACTCTAGTGTTGTTTGGTTGATGTTGAGCAGGTCAGTGTCAGCTAAGTCAGATGAGAGTGGGCAGTTGCGCAGAACGTGTTCAATATTCTGCACCCTTTCGCCACACTCACAGGATTCGCTGGTCCTTAAACCCCACTTCACCATATTGTCTCCCGTCCTGCAAACCCCCACTCTCGCTCTGCTGAGAGTGCACCACTTCCGTCTGTCAAGCAGTGCCCCGTCTGGTAACATTTCTGTGGGGTCTTGCACTGTATTGTTTGGTGGGGTTCTGGCTTCTGTGTGTTGCCAGAGGTCAATCCTGTATGTTTGGGGGGGATGTTCCGTGCGGTAGTTCCTCCACTTTAGCAAAGTTTTTTCCTCGATTTTAGGCGGTTGGAAACCGGCACATGATGATGTAGTGGGTGCCGTGGATCCAAGTTCTGTTTACTTTTTTTCAATCTGACCTATGCTTCTCCCTCTCAAATTGCAGTATGAATTCAATTATATTATGATCACTGCCTCCTAAGGATTCCTTTATGTTAAGCTCCCTAATAAGATCTGGGTTATTACACAACACCCAGTCTAAGATAGCCTTTCACCGAGTAGGCTTAAGTACAAGCTGTTCTAAAAAGCCATCTTCTATGTATTCAATAAATTCCCTCTCTTGCGATGCAACATCAACCTGATTTTCCCAATCCTCTTGCATATTGTGTCATTACCCTTATAACATCCCTTTTCCAGCTTCTTTCCAATCTCAGCCCCACATCTTGGCTACTATTAGGAGGCCTATATATGATTCCCATAATGGTTTTTTTACCCTTGCAATTCCTTACTTCACCCACAAAGATTCAACATTCTCTGACCATATAGCACCTCTTTCTAAAGGTGCAATTCCTCTTACCAACAGAGCCACACCACCCCCATGCCTTCCTGCCTGTCTTTTTGATATGAAGTATATCCTTTGATGTTAGACTCCCAACTATTGTCTTCATACGACTTAGTGATGCCCACAGCGTCATATCAACCAATCTCTAATCGCACCACAAGTCCGCACACCATATTATGAATGCTACACACATATAAATACAGCACCTTCAGCCCTGCATTCTTCACCCTTTTCAATTTTGCCTCTGTGGTACAATTTGATATTGAGGCAAGTTCTGATCGGAACCTGCCACCATATTGTACCTTTCCAAGAAGGCCTGACTTCTGTAGCATTTTGCAGTCACTGCATGTTTGCAATCTGTGCTACCTTTTCTTCAACAGGTTATAATCCATCCGCATCCATCTTTAGGTCCCAATCCATGTCTTCATTTTGCAGGAATGCAGATTTGGTCCATTTCGAAATAACAATGTGCCTTCTAGAGCCACTGGAGAACGTTCAAGCACTTTCAAGTGCTCTTCCTCAGTGACACTGGCAATCAGTAAGTCCTTCTGATGGCATAGATGACGGTATCAAGTCGGTTACACTTTGGAAGATCGTAGGATCTCATTCCACCCAGCATGTTAATTCATGTTTGACAGCCTTTGAGTATTTATTATCAGGTAGTTTAGGCTTACTATGTCCTCAACATACAGGATATGCATGGAACAAGTTAAGCTTGCTAAGATGTTTGTCCCTGCCAAAAACACTGGTATGTTGGCAAAGGGTACTGTTCATCAGCACTGATCTGGTCCAGGCGATTTTATAGTCACCATAGAGATAGACAGTTTTGTCAGAACTTGGAACTTCTGCTGTTGGCATCAACCAATTATTTTATTTCACTTTTAACTTTCCTGCTCTTCCTTTACATATCTGTGTCCTGTTGTGCTCGAGTGACTCCGATCATTGCGACGCTCTGCCATAATAACTGACACTTTGATTTTTGGCCCATATGAAGAGTAGCGTACATCAGCCTTGAATATATTTAATGATTGCACATTCCAAGTTACCTATATAAAAAATGCAAAGATTTTCAATTCTCTAAGAAAAGATATTTCTCCTCAAGTGTGCTAATTGACAGACCCCTTTTTTAATCTGTGCAGTGTCAGTAACCCAAAATGCATTATGTAATTACACACTCAAAATGCTGGAAGAATTCAGCAAATCAGATAACATCTACGCAGGGGAATAAACAGTCGACATCTCAGGATCAGGACTTCATTTCTCCAGTATTTTGCATGCTTTGCTCAAGATTTCCAGAATCTCCTGTTGTTGTATTATAGCAGATGTACAGTTTTTCTGCTTCTCAGATTCAGTTCCTTTAGCTCAAAGGAACTAGGTTCCAGAAGTGATATGAAGGTACAGTTGCAAATATAGATCATCATTAATGCTACCAACTGAGGATACAGATTGTTTCATTGTGACTTTCAAAAACCCAGGCTGACCATCCTATGGACTGATGGCATTGGGTGAATACTGGCTGAATTTACTCAAACACAACAAGACACAGATATGTAAAGAAAGGTTTTGGAAATTAAAAGTGAATTCTTAAATGCCTCCTTTCTCAATCGTTCCTTGTGTAACAAGATTTCCATCCCAGAAATCAAATTAGAGAATTTACACAACACTGCTCCTACTCTCTCTCAGTCTCTAGGTTTCAGCAAAGCCCTCTATAATTGTTTACATTTGTGCCCCCACCGCTTTGAATTAAAGACTAATATAGCATTTGGCTTCCTAATGGTTCCTGGTTATTAACTTTCTAAATCTTGTGTACCAATACTCCAAGAGTTGTTAATGGATTTTATCAACCCTGTTTGATTTATTCTTTCCTGTGATTATGACTGTATTTACAATGAAACTGGCTCTTTAAAGCACTGAACATTAGTTGTACTTTGGTCTGTATGCTGCCTTTTGTTGCTTGGCCCAATTGAGTTGCCCAGCTGTAACTTTGTGTACTTTGCACTTAAAGACTGAAGATGTTGATAACAGACAATAGAGGCTCTCTTTGTCTGTTGATGAAATATTAGCCTGCAACGGAAGTCCCCTGTTTCCCAGTACCATTCACAATTTTAACCACACAAAACGTATCCGGGAGGTGCGCTAAATCTGTTGATGGAAAATTTGGAACTGTGTGTTTCTAAGCTCAGCTAGAAAGTAAACATTAATTGTAATTTCTTTTTATTTGGCAAGAAGCAGAGTCAGAATCAGGTTTATTATCACTGACATGTGAAATGAAATTTCTTTTGTGGCCGCAGTACAGTGCAAAGACATAAAAACCTATTATTTACAAATATTTAATAAAACAGTGCACAAAATGAATAACAAGGCAGTGCTCATCAGCATTCCTAAGGCATTGAGTGTGAGTTTTCAGGTTTCTTTACCTCCCTCCTGATGGTAGTAATGAGAAAATTGCATGTCCTGGGCGGTGAGTGTCCTTAATGATGGATGCTACATTCTTGACTCTGTGTTAGGGCAAAGGAAAAAAATACTTGCATTTATTTAGCAACATTTGGATTCTCAGGCACAGACAGAAAATAGATTGCATGCTTCCTACAGATTTAGTTTGTTATTGTCACATGTACCAAGATATAGTGAAAAGTTTGTCCTGCGTACTGTTCATACAAATCAAATCATTACACAGTGCATTGAGCTAGAATAATGTCCAATAATAACGTTGTGGAATAAAGTGTAAAAGCTACCAGAAAAGTATAGTGCAGGTAAATGGTAAGTGCAGGATCAAAACAGTTAGATTGCGAGGCCAAGAATCCATTTTAATGTACAAGGTCCATTCAAGAGTCATACAACAAGGGGATAAGAGCCTGGTGGTGTGTGCTTTCAGGCTGTCAGGTGGTTACACACAACAGCGGATGAAGTTCTCCTTTAAGGATTGTCATAGAGAATGCTACCCCAATTTATGCATAGCAAGCTTCCACAAACAGCACCATGTTAATAATTGGATCACATATTTTAGTGATATTAGTTGAGGGACAGATATTGGCCAACATTCATTCCAATATGTGCTCCAGTATTGTCACAGTGCTCACTGTGACTACCAGGCTGGATTATTTAAGTCGCACAGTTTGGCATTTAGTTTAGTTGGTCCCATGGCTTGAGATGTTTGATGTTAACATGGGGTAATGTTCAAAGCATCAGTACTAGCCACAGTAACTCCAGGGTTGGAAAGAAGATCAACCCACCGTTAATGCCAGAAATGTTTTTTGAAAACTCGAAAATGTTTACTGATGTGCAGTACTGTGGAGAGCATTCTGACAGGCTGCATCGCTGTCAGGTATGGGGGATGGGTGCTTCTGCACAGGATCGAAAGAAGCTACAGAAACTTGTAAAATTAGTCAGCTCCATCCTTGGTACCAAGTTCCAAGACATCTTCAAGGAATGGTACCTCAGAAAGGTGACATCCATTATTAAGGAGCCTCAGCACCCAGGACACACCCTCTTCTCATTGCTACCATCGGGAAGGAAGTACAAAAGCATAAAGGGACACATTCAGTGATTCAGGAACAGCTTCTTCCCCTCTGCCATCCGATTCCTAAATGGACATTGAACCTATGAGCACAACCTCACTTTCCTTTTTTATATTATTTGTTTTTGCACAATTTTTAATTTAACTATTTAGTATACATATATACATTTGCTGTAATTGATTTACTTAATTTTTCTATATTATCATGTATTACTTTGTACTGCTGCCACTAAGTTAGTAAACTTCATGACATATGCCGGTGATATTAAACCTGATTCTAATTCTTGTCGACCCATGATTCTATGTTTAAGTACAGTACAGGCATCCATTGGTCAGATTCCACCCTACATACTGCTGCAAGGGTTGTCCCAGAAGTTCCAAAGAATGAGTGGCGATTTCACTGAATTATATGAAACTCTTAAGAGATTTGACAAGACAGATACAAGGATGATGCTCCCTCTGGCTGTGGTGTCTAGAATCAACGGTTCCAGTCTCCAAACAAGGGGTTGGCTTTCAGGACAAAGAAATATCTTCACCCGAGTTGCAATGAATACTTCTGAACCATATTCTCTGCCATGGAAACTGGTGAATGCTCAGTTACTGAGTATTTAGACAAAAGAAATTGGGCCAAATGATGGGCCAAATGACATAATTCTCATGGTCTTATGGTCTTACACCTTTATAGGCATTTAAAGATAATTTATACTCACTAGCCACTTTATTAGGTACCTACTATCCTTAATAAAGTGGCCACTAAGTGTCTGGTCATGGTCTTTTGCTGCTGGAGCCCATCCACTTCAAGGTTCGATGTGTTGTGCATTCAGAGATACTTTTCTGCACACCTCTGTTGTAATGTGTGGTTATTTGAGTTACTGTTGCACTCCTGTCAGCTTGAACCAGTCTGGCCATTCTCCTATGATCTTTCTCATTAGTATGGTCTTTTTCACCCATAGAAATGCTGCTCACTGAATGTTTTTTGTTTCTTGCATATTCTCTATAAACTTTAGAGACTGTCGTGTGTGAAAATCACAGGAGATCAGCAGCTTCTGAGAAACTCTAACCACATTTGTTGGCACTATCAGTCATTTCCCAGTCAAAGTCACTTAGATCACATTTTTTCCCCATTCTGATGTTTGATCTGAAAAACAACTGAATCTCTTGACCATGTCTGTATGCTTTTATGCACTGAATTGCTGCTACATGATTGGCAGATTAGATATTTGCATTAATGAGCAGGTGTACAGGTGTACCTAATAAAGTGGCTGTTGAGTATAAACAGGTCAATGCAGGAAATGGCACTGAGAGAAAAGATCAAGCACACTCAAACACCAGGAGCTAAATGTTGTATTCTTGTTATTGTTTCTGATGTTTTATTACATGATATCTCTTGCAGGAGCTAACTTGATCCTTTGTTTTCCACATCCATTCTTCCCCTGTATCTTCCCAACAAACAATTCTGTTGGCCTCCTGTTTTTGCAGAAATGTAGATATATTCGTGGAACACAATGTCCAAACATTAGGACAAGCTTGCAATTCCATGAGAGCTAAGCAGGAATTGATTTAGGGATTGGTCGGCAGCATCCAGCTGCCTGCTTATTTCTCAAGAAATGGATAACTGATAATAAGATCAGGTGGACATATATTTGTCCTGCCTGGTTTGTTTTTCAGGGTTGCTTTTAATGGGCACCATGGTAGTATAACGGTTAGCATGATGCTGTTACAACTTGGGGCATTGGAGTTCAGAGTTCAGTTCTGGTGTCCTCTTTAAGCAGAGTGCGTATGCCTCCCCGTGGAAGGCATGGGTTTTCTCCCAAGTGCCCCAGTTTCCACCCACAGTCCAAAGATATACCAGGTATGTTAATTAGTCATTGTAAATTGTCCACGATTAGGAAAAGGTTAAATCGGGGTTGTTGAGAGTTACTGGGGTAGTGCAGCTTGAAGGGTCTATTCCACCCTGTATCTCTAAGTAAATAATATAAGTCTATACAGTTTAAAATATGTCTTAGAATCTTTTTTTCAGGTGTAGAGTCATCATAGCCACTGGGTCTGTAAAGATGTTGCAAGGGTTTTGTGGGGCCAAGAGGACACTAATCAACCAAAGCCTGAATAACTTTCTGCCATGTCGACATGAAATGCTTCAGAGCAGCTTCAGCTGTTTGTTGCTTGAAATTGACTAGTTAAATGTAAAAATAAGACCAAAACCTGCCAATGTTTCAGACCTCCTATCTATATCCGTGAGGTCAGCTGCCATTGAATGTTACGGCAGCAATGTCCAAATGGGTACTACCATCACCACCGAGCTAAAAGAAAACAACCTGATTCCCGATGCTAAGCTCATCAATAATCCAGCCTGACACTGGTGCTGTATAGGGGATATGACACGTTGCTGGAGATGGTGTCTTTCAGAAGAGGCATTCACCTGCGGTAGTGTCCACCTACTTAGGTGGACATAAACGATCCCATAACACCTGTAGAGGAAGAAAAGGTGACTTCCCTCAAGAACTGGCCCATATGTACCAATACCACTGAACAGCAGATAAGTTGGTCATTAGCACACTGCTACTTGAAGTTACTAATGATCATATTTCTATCATTGTATCATAGAGCCATGCGTTACGAAAACAGGCCCTTCAGCCCACCAAGCCACTGAATGCCCAGCACTTATCCCATTTCATTCTCCCCATCAACTTCCACTGGATTTTAACACTCACCTACATACATAAGAGGGGGAATTTACAGAGTGAAACTATCATCCTAATGTGCATGTGCTTGCGACATGCGAAGGAACTGGGAGACCAAATAAATTCCACATGGACATTACCTGAGATCAGAATTGAACCTGGAATGCCAGAGCTGTGTAGCAAAAGCTTTACTAGTTCTGCTCCAACGTGTTTCCAGTACCATAATGGTGACTATACTTCAGCAGTGCATTGGCTGTGAAATGCTTCTAGTTGCCTTGAGATTGTTCAAGAGGCTTCAGAAATTCTTTTGATATATTCTTCCATTAAATCCGGACCTCCTATCTGAATTAACTATTTGGTTTAAATCTATAAGAGGCATATCAGGGGTTAAATCCGCTACCTTCTGTTACCCCTGAAAGTCACCTTTGCATCTTTGGTTTTAAAAGGAATCATGAGGCATAACATCAACTGAGTGACTCATTGATGACAATAGGTGAGGTGCCACCATAATTCACTCATAAGTCATGAGTTGTCTCTGCTTATAAAGAATGGCTATAACTTAATACCACAGGTGTGATATCTTATTGCAGCTGCCGGAAAGTAAAGCTTACAAGATATGATCCTGGACATTTTGGATAGAACACAATTGTACAAATTAAGGATTTTTTTATTGATTATTCCTGGGCAAATGCTGATGGCTCATGAGCTTTTCCTGAACTCATAATCCATTCTCTCTGACAGTGTATTAGGAAGGTTCATTAGATACCTGCTGTCTGGGTTTTTGCCAACAGGATGTAATTACAGTCTCATTCTTTCTTGCTACTCATGCTGCAGTGTCAATCCCATTCTATCTCAGAGTTGCTCAGGCTCTCCAATGAGGAATGGCTTTTTCTGTAAACAGCCATTTCCTGCTTCTTAATCTTGCCATCTCTCTTCCTTGTGCCACTGAAGAAGAGTGGTATCTGTTGTGAAATTTGTTTTGTGGCAACAAAAGCTGCAATATGTAATAATTTAAAAACTATAAATTACAATAAGATATGTATATATGTAGAAGGAAAGTAGTGAGGTACTGTACTGTATATGGGTTCATTATCCCTTCAGATGTTTGATGCTGCAGGGGAAGAATCTGTTCCTAAAATGTTGAGTGTGTGTCTTCAGATTCCTGTACCTCCTCATGCTATCATGGCTGTGAAAATATACTGCAAAATAGCACAGAAATAGGTCCATCCATCCCTTGCATTCATCCCAACAATGATGCCTGTTTTTGCTAATCCTATTTGCCTGCATAGGCTTGTTTTCCCTCAATGCCCTTTCTATAAAACTGTGTGTCCATATGCCTTTCAAATGCTTCTATTGTTTGCATGATTTGTGTTTGTTTTCCCTCTTTCTCCACTCATTGGGTGTTGGTCATTTTTTATTTGGGTTGTTACGGGTTTCTTGCTTTGTGGCTGCCTGTAAGAAGATGAATCTCAGGGTTATATAATTTATACGTTTGAAAGTTTTCAACTTCCTGCAGCTTTTTCCAATCCTGTTCAATGGCCCTTCCACACCAGACGATGATACAACCAGTTACTTCTCCATAGTACTTCTGTAGAAATTTGCAAGATTCTGGAGTTAAGCAAATCCAATACTGAAGTAAATAAGAAAGACACACAAACCCACATGTTCTGAGAGAGGGAATAGGGTGAGAAGGAGGATTGCACATGCAGGAAAAATAAGACAGCTTTAATTTATACGTGTTTCACCCAACTCTGTCTCACTCTCCATTGTTTCTACACTATCAAATTGGATATTAAATTGAATCATTGAATTTTATTCACAAGAGGAGGCTATTCAGTCATTGCGTCCAAAAACAGACTTGAAGTTACTCCTGTTTCCCAGCCCTCGGTCCACAACCCTGTAAGTTACAACTCTTCAAGTGTTCGTCTAGGTACACTTATGGGGAGGGCTTTCGTGAGCTCTTACCTTCGTCACCATGCTAGGCAGGGAACTCTAGATCTTCACTTCTCACTGAATGCAATAATGTTTCCTCAACTTCTTGCTAAACATTTTACCAATTAAAGCTTAACGGTCCAAACTGTATGAGCTTTCAGTTTTCGATTGTGCACAGTTTTCCCCAAGTGAACATTTAGAAAATCAAGCCATTGTCTCCAGACCACAGAGAAATGTTGCTGTGATACTTTTGATGATAGTTCCTTCCTGAAAGATCTGAACTGAGCTATTTATAACATAATATCCAAAGATGTCCTGTTGCAGGGTCTCAGCCTGTATTCCTTTCCGTAGATGCTGCTTGACCTGCCAAGTTCTTCCAGCATTTTGTTCTGTTACATCACATCCGAAGCCCTGTGTCTGGTCCGATTTCTTTTTTACCTTAACAATGTTTTACTGCATTCCATCAAATCTCTCATCCATGTCATTGCGATCTTCACTGCCACCTTTACAAATGCTTTCCTGATTAGCCTGCCACCTTATATCCTGCTGTCTATTTGCCATCAAGATCGAGTCACTGCTTTCTCCTTTATTGCCAAATCCTGTTCATACATCAGCGCTCTCCTTGTTCATCCACATCAGTTACCCTTCAATCCTCTATTCCCTTATGTTTAACATTATAAAAGACATCCTAACTGAGACAGCATACATGGAGGGCTCCTGTCAGTACCAGCTCTGTAATAAAGCTTCTCTGCTAATCTTCATGTGCCATTGAAGTGTGATGGTATTGGGTTCCCTGTACACAAATGCCCTGAACCCAAAAGAGGATTTTAAGCCCTATCTGATATAAATATTTGATAGTGAGCCTCACTATAGGGAGGTTATACTGTATCTACCTATTTATCAAAGACTAACTTGGTCAGTACAGCAAGGTCTATCTGCCTAGACCCCCTGTTTGAGTGGTGAGTTCCCCTCCACCTCCACACAACCAAGGCAGAGATACTTCCAGCTGACAAAGTAGTTTAAACATAGTTTATTTTATTTTAATAATAACACATTTAAATTTAGACAAATAGTTTTTAGCACACATTTAACACTCACAGAGAGTTTCTGATTCATTAAAGATTTCTGAATTACAAAAGATTTACAAACTACAAAGGATTTTCAAACACAGGTACAATCCTTACAAACTAATTGTGGGTTGCAGACAATTGAGTTATCCATCGCAGGAACCAAAGGCTGAAGAATGAATTCCAGTTCTTCTTTCTGATCATTTTCTATCATTCTTCTTGTCATTCCTAACAACCCCAATGCTTTCTAATATTTATACTGTTGCTACTAGATGACAGCATCTGCACGTCATATTTTCCAGATACCTTTGCTGGGACTAGGTAATTCTCACAGATGATCTAAAAGCTTCTGCGGACAATTGCAGAAATAACTTAGCTGTAGTTGCCCGGAATAATGCAGGCCAATTAACAGTAGAGCTACTAGGACTTGATGTTTCAATCCCATCAAGTCCTAGTAGCTCTACTGTTAATTGGCCATGCATTTGGCCAATGCAGACAAGAAGACACATAGTCACCTCACTTTGCATACCACATCCCTTAGCAGTGAAGCCTGGTGTCCTTTTAACTTTAAACAGATTACTGCTTGCAACTTACATTGAGAATTGACCAAGGAATATTAGGCAGAAGTTTAACTTTATTACAAATAACCCCGACCCTTTGAATGCTCATCTGTATAAATCCCAAGGTAAATTCAAAACTATTTCAATATATAACTATTTCAACTAAATATTAAGCTCTTTATTAGAGCTAAGGACCCCTTAATATTATGATTTTAAAAGTAATGTCCTGCCAAAGTAAGTAGTCTATTTCCATGGCCTCGTTCACAAAAAGATATAAGCTAATTGTTTCTCTATCTCTATTCTTGTGCTTCATTGTGTCTGGGCAAATGACCCCAATGAAATGGTGTTCAGTTTTATTCCAGTTTTCTAGTGTTAAGTTCATTCCTACTAGATCTAGCCCAGAGCATTTTCAAAGATCTGTAGTTGTGTAGAATCAATCTATAAACGTAGGCTTAATATTGGCAAGTGGTTGGAGAAACTGGCCTAAGGACATATATCAATGCAATCACCTTGCCCTCAGTTCTCAACTGATGTAAATAACTACAACTTCAAAGTCTCTCAGCTTACAGCCAAATCATTTCAAATAACAGACTGAAATCAGAGTTAGATCAGAGGTTTCCCACAGCAATCCTGTCTCTGTACCCATGATGAACAGAATACCAGCTAAGTAGTGACACAGGAGACTGCAGATGCTGGAACCTAGAGCAAAACAAAGATACTGGAGGAACTTGGTGAACCAGGCAGCATTTGTAAAGGAAAATGAATAGTCAATAGTTCATGATGAAGCCCTCCATCCAGTCCAAGAGAAGGGGTTCAAACTGAAATATTAACTATTTTCCTCCATCTACAATGACTTTAGCATCTTGTTTTTCACACCTTTCTGACACGTCGGTTCATGGCTTCCTTTACTGCTGTGATGAGGCTACCCTCAGGTTGGAGGAGCAACACCTCATATTCTGATGGTACGAACATCGATCCTGCATCGA
Organism: Mobula hypostoma; assembly: GCF_963921235.1. Lineage (NCBI taxonomy): Eukaryota > Metazoa > Chordata > Chondrichthyes > Myliobatiformes > Myliobatidae > Mobula > Mobula hypostoma. The sequence continues at coordinate 113,806,468 of NC_086106.1, read as the reverse complement.
CTTTCGGTATTTTTTCTCGCTTCTCTTCCCTCTTCTTCCATTTCCCACTCTAGATCCCCTCTTACCTCTTTTCTTCTCCTCACATGCCTATAAATCTCTGCCTGGTATCCCCCTCCTTCCCTTACCTCACTGTCCACTCTCCTATCAGATTCCTTCTTCTTCAGCCCTTTATCCTTTCCACCTATCAACTCCCAGCTTCTCACTTCATTCCCTCTCACCTAGTTTCACCTATCACTTTCTAGCTTGTACTGCTTCTACTCCCTCCACCTTCTTATTCTGACTTCTTCCCCCTTCCTTTCGAGTCCTGATGAAGTGTCTTGGCCCAAAACATTGACTGCTTGTTCCTCTCCGTAGATACTGCACAACTTGCTGAGCTCCTCCAGCATTTTGGATACATTACTCTTGTTTTCTCATTCCAGAGGATATGTGTATCACAAGAACCTGGAAAGAAGCAACACAATGGAACATATCCACAGTAACCTTCTTACTTTCGTAATTGATGAAATAATTTTCTTGTCAATACATGCACTTTTGCTTTTCTTTTGAACGTTGTAAACGTTTGGTTTGAATTTGTTTTTGTGGGATTGGAGGGTTCATGGAGAAGTAACTGACAGAGGAAATTGACCAAGGAGCACTTCTAAAAGAAAGCAGCATTCATTATCAAGGACCCCCACCGTCCAGACCATGCTCTCTTCTCACTGCCACCATTGGGAAGGAGCTACAGGAGGTTTAGGTCCCACAGCATCATGTTCAGGAAATTATTACCTATCAACCATCAGGATCTTGAACCAGCATGGATAATTTCACTCACCTCAACACTAAAGTGATACCACAGCCTACAGACTCACTTTCAAGGACTCCTCAGCTCAAGTTCTCAGTATTATTTTATTCATTCGTTCGTTTATTCATTCATTCATTATTTGTTGCCCTTTTGTATTTGACATATTTTGTCTTTTGTGCATTAGTTCTTTGTTTGTCTTTGTGTGTAGTTTTTCATTGTTTCTTTGTACGTGCTGTGAATGCCCGCAAAACAATGAATCACCGATTAGAATATGGTGACATATACATACGTTGATAGTAAATGTATTTTGAGCTTTAACTTGGAACTTTGAAATTTTGTATGGAGAAACTTTCATAGATCACAGTTCATTTCCCTTTTCAGAATGTTACTCAGTAACCTTGATCCAATGGAGTCTATTTGAAATGTAGTTCCTGCAATAATGGATGTAGTGTGAGTCTAATTCATAAAGAGGAAGCTGCCATAGACAGTAACCTGATACTAACCAGTCAATGTCGCCAGTAATTTGGATTTCACCTATTGCTAGTTCACTGGAAATTAATTCCATCTAGCAACAGTACTAAGTCAAGCAACTCCACAAATCAAAAACCTCAAATTGGCTGAAGACCTTAAGACATGGGAACAAAATTCGATTATTCAGCCTATTGAGTCAAAGTTATCACCTCTTTATCATTGTAAAATATTATATTAAGTCATTGAGTGGTGTCATGTTTCCAAACGAGAATGAGCCAAGTGAGAATAATGAGCAGTGAGAGAGAGAGAGAGGGGGGGGGGTGGAGAGAGAGAGTGAGAGAGAGAGACTGATTGTAAAGTGCTCCAGATGCTGGAAATCTAAGCAGTCAGAAGGATCACATGTGCTCCATGGGGAAGTAAACAGGGTTAAGTAATGCATTTCAGGTCAAGGACATTTACTTTGTTTCCTTCTGCTGGATATTATCTGCCCTGAGAGTTCTCCATGCCTTCTGTTTTTTCTGCATAAGGAAAGTATTCAGTCCACTGTGCCTGGTTAACACTTTGCAATAACTAACCATTCAGTCCCATCCTTTCTCTGATTCTCATAACCATGGAAGATATTTCTATTTTAAAAAGTGTACATTTTCAGAAGTAGACTGAATCTACTTTCGACATCTATTAAACAGGCTATTTCAGATTAGAGTGATATCAACATCTGCTCATATAGAGCAGAATTTGGCCATTTAGCCCATACAGTTTGCTCTGCCATTTCATCATGGCCGATTTATGATCCCTCTCAACCCCATTCAGAATCAGAACTATTATCACCGGCATGTGTCCTGAAATTTGTTAACTTAGCACCAGCAGTTCAATGCAATACATAATATAGAAGAAGAGAAAAAAAAAAAATAATAAATCAATCAATCAATTATAGTATACGAACATAGAACATAGAATATAGAATAGTACAGCACAGTACAGGCCTTTCGGCCCACAATGTTGTGCCGACCCTCAAACCCTGCCTCCCATATAAGCCCCCACCTTAGATTCCTCCATGTACCTGTCTAGTAGTCTCTTAAACTTCACTAGTGTATCTGCCTCCACCACTGACTCAGGCAGTGCATTCCATGCACCAACCACTCTCTGAGCAAAAAACCTTCCTCTAATATCCCCCTTGAACTTCCCACCCCTTACCTCCTCTGTACCCTTTCCAATGCTTCCACATCCTTCCTATAGTGAGGTGACCAGAACTGGACACAATACTCCAAGTGTGGCCTAACCAGAGTTTTATAGAGCTGCATCATTACATCGCGACTCTTAAACTCTATCCCTCGACTTATGAAAGCTAACACCCCATAAGTTTTCTTAACTACCCTATCCACCTGTGAGGCAACTTTCAGGGATCTGTGGACATGTACCCCCAGATCCCTCTGCTCCTCCACACTACCAAGTATCCTGCCATTTACTTTGTACTCTGCCTTGGAGTTTGTCCTTCCAAAGTGTACCACCTCACACTTCTCCGGGTTGAACTCCATCTGCCACTTCTCAGCCCACTTCTGCATCCTATCGATGCCTCTCTGCAATCTTTGACAATCCTCTACACTATCTACAACACACCACCAACCTTTGTGTCGTCTGTAAACTTGCCAACCCACCCTTCTATCCTCACATCCAGGTCGTTAATAAAATTCACGAAAAGTAGAGGTCCCAGAACAGATCCTTGTGGGACATCACTAGTCACTTATAATATTATATTCACATATAATGAATAGATTAAAAATCATGCAAAAACAGAAATAATATATATTTAAAAAGTGAGGTAGTATTCACGGGATCAATGTCCATTTAGTAATCAGATGGCAGAGGCGAGACTCTGTTCCTGAATCGCTGAGTGTGTGCCTTCAGACTTCTGTACCTCCTACCTGATGGTAACAGTGAGAAAAGGGCATGCCCTGGGTGCTGGGGGTCCTTAATAATGGACGCTGCCTTCCTGAGATACTGCTCTCCTACCTTCTCTCCATAATGTTTGATGCTGTTGCTAATCAAGAACATATCAAACTCCACTTTAAGTATACCCCCAGTGACTTGGCCTCCACAGTCATCTGTGACAATGAATTCCACAGACACTTTACTTTCTAGATAAAGAAATTCTTCCTCATCTCTTTTCTAAAGGGGCATCCTTCTATTCAGAGGCTGTGCCCTCCAGTCCTAGACTCCCCCACTATAGGAAACATCCTCTCCATGTCCACACTATCTAGGCCTTTCATCATTTGGTAGGTTTCAATGAGAATCCCCCTCATTCTTCTGATCTCCAGCTTGTAAAGGCTCAGCGCCTTTAACTGTTCCTCATAGATTAAGCTTTTCATTCTCGGGATCATTCACACGAACCTCCACTGGACCCTCTCCAATGACAACATTGATAAGGGGTTTCAGAGGTAAGCAATGTTGAGACATCCCAGTGTCTGAGATGCCTTCCATAGCTCATTGAAATCAAAGTAGTGGACATCACATCTGCGATGCTACAATGACCAATGACTTGGAGACGTGGCAGAAGCCTCCATTCAGAGAGAAATTTGTGCATGAGGGCAGACAATGGAATGTACCTCAGTGCTGGAAACCTCGGAAGACAAAAATCGGGAGGAGAAGATGGCGGCGTGACGCAGCTCGCAGCGGCCACTCGGGTGGTGATGTCCGTTATTTGTCAAGTAGGGTGCTGTGCACAATCCTGATTTGATGGAGATGGATGTGAGAGCACGGAGGAACATCTGGTGAAACTTCTGAAATGCCTGCTTCGCTGCTGCTGCTACTGTGTGGTCCAGAATCTCCGGAGGAGAAGGCCCCGAGTCCTCGGCTTTGCTTGTTGCTTGGCGTCTGGGGTGGGGTCAAAGCGCTCGGCAGAGGATGGTGATCAGAGAGGCTGTGTCGGAGGGGCTGGTCGGAGGCTCAAAGTTTTCAGGCGGACTCAGAGCCCGCTGCGGTCGGGTGCTTTCAATGGTGCTGCATCAGCAAGTTGGCAGCACTTGGAGGTTCATGGCAGAGAGAGTTCCTCCCTTCTGCCGCCTGTGTGAAATGATGAGTCTATCGGGACTTTGAGACTTTTTTTTACTGTGCCCATGGTCTGCTCTTTATCAAATTACGGTATTGTTTTGCACTGTTGTAACTATATGTTATAATTATGTGTTTTTGTCTTGGTTTGTCCTGTGTTTTCTTGTGATGTTATTCTGGAGGAACGTTGTATCATTTTTTAATGCATACATTATTAAATGACAATAAACGAGGACTGAGTGTCCTCATAATCTAATCTAAAAAAAGACTAAGCATGCAAATGTGTCATTCATCTGGGAGCCTGTGTTGGATGTAGTGTCCCTGAAGAATCTGTGCTTCACTGATGAATATGTTTTTGCATCCTAATCTCAAGTCTCTAACACACCTTGGGTGTCAACCAACACCACGACAATGCCTCCATTAATGGAATGTTGCCATTGGGGTTACTACTGAGGATACCATGGAATCCCCGTATACGATCTTATAGAATTATCTTGCACACTAGGCAATCTACACTAGACAATCATCTCTGTTAGTTCAAACATATGCTGTGTACTTTGGAGGGCTTCTCAGCATTTCTGAAACTGTCTGCTTGGATCTCTCTCAATATCAGAAAAGTGTCTCTTTAAATTGTGAGGAAAACTGCAAGCTGGCATAATATCCACCTATATCTACTGAAACTGTTCCACCTTGCCCGCATTATGGGGTTGTGAACTCTGATTTTTTTTTGGAAGTAGTGGAATTGTGCACTGCATTATGAGTTAGGTATGCATTAGCTGCAAGGAAAATGTCATGTGTGCCAACATGGCCCCTGCATAGAAGTGCATGATGCAGTTTCAAACAACACTATTTAACATGGGAATGATTGTTAGTTGCCCTACTCCAGACAAGGTCATATTTTGCCATCAGCACTTTAAGATTAGGCTTCTAGTCTTCTGCAATTAATAATGTTAATCAAAGGATTAATATAGGCCAGGGATCTTAAAAATTAAAGATTAGCTGTATTTGTCACATGTACATAAAACATACAGTGAAATATGTCTTCACATCAAATCAAATCAGTGAGAATTGTGCTGGGCAGCAGCCAAGTATCGCCACACTTCCAGCGCCAACATAGCATGCCCACAACTCACTAATCATAACCTATACATCTTTGAAATGTAGGAGGAAACCCATGCAATCATGGGGGGAATGTACAAACCCTTTACAGTCAGCGGAAGGAATCACACCTCGATCTTAAAAATGGCACTGTGAAGTGTTGTTCTAACCACTACGCTATTGTGACATCCTCTGGTTAACCTATGGTTAACCTCCCCATTCCTCAGTCCAGTGCCATCAGATTTTCCTATATCCACCTGATAAAGCAGATCAAGCAACAATTTAATACATCAACTTATTGCAATAATAGAGAAGATAAATAACACAATATTCTTTTCATGACTGAACATTGTCTAAACTTACCCTGAAAAACAATGTCTGTTTTTGGGTTCAGTTCACTCAAGGGGTTTGGCTGAATCCTGTGATCATCCTTTGTACCCATCAGTACAGGTTTCCCCCGCCATCCAAAGGTAGAGCGTTCCTATGAAACGGTTCGTAAGCTGGAATGTCGCATAGAGCAAGTGAAATCGGCAATCGCTTCTGATCTGGGCAGACATTTATGTGCTGGGTGGCACCTAATTAGTTAGCTTGTTTATTTCGGCTTTTTTCTTAAAGACGTGCTGGGTGCCTCCGGGCTACCGCTGCATTCTCCACGAATCGGTATCTGTCCGTGGCCTGGGGTTTGGGGTGGTGGGACACTGAGGTTTCGATTGTTATCCTTTCCTCTTCCAATTGCATCAGCTCTTCATCTATCAGTTCTTGGTCTTGGGATGGCAAAACCTCTTCAACATCATCTTCGTCAACTTCCACAAGCCAAACTCACTTCGTCCTTACTTCGTTCACCACGATCGAAACGCTTAATTATGTCTAGTTTTACGCTAAGTGTAACACCCTTATGAACTCTTTTAGGCTTTTCCGATACCTTAGAACTCATCTTGCTAATGGCTGCTCACAGGCACATGTTTAAGCAATGCCGGCGAGAATGTTGTTCTGAATCCGGGGGAGAGTGGCTGCTCGGGGCGCACGCTGCCTTTTTTCACGCGCTAATTTTTTCGTAACAGTGAAAACACCTTCTGCTGGCGAAAGCAGGGAACTAATGTAGGTCTTTTGTAACAGCTAGGTTTTGTAAAGCGAACGTTCGAAAAGCAGGGGACACCTGTATTTCCCAACTTTCCATCCAACCAACCATTCAAGCTGACCTTTTGGTCTCTGGGTCCCCAACCCCTCTGACTTCAGACTGTTTACGCTACCTCCATCCTCTGCCATTAATTTAATTCATCCTCTCTGTCACAGATCATTCAAAATCCTCTCTCATTCTACTTATTTTCCTCACTGATCAAGCCTGGTTCACTGGTACTGAACTCTTCAACCATGCTTTTGCCCTACCTCCCAAATCTCTGGACTTAGTCTAGATTCTGCATAGTGCATTTTCAAAATGTGAAAGTATGCAGTACTCCCCATGACCAAAATAACTGTACGGTATATTCAGGCACATTCCTCAAATTGTGCACACTCTCAGCAGAATGTCAAGTTTCATTTATTAGAGTTATTTTTCTGGAGTGATAGTACACAGCTTTCTGATACAAAGCCAAGCATGCTATCCACTGGGCCACAGTCAAAGTTATAGAGCTATGTCGTATGGAAGCAGGCCCGACAACCAATTTGTCCGTGCTGACCAAGATGGTTATCTGAACTAGTTTCATTTGTTTGTCCGTGCCCCTGTGAACCAGTGGTTCCCAAGGGAGGTGATATCAACCCCTGGGGGCAGTGGGGATTTCTAATATGAAGATAAAGGGGGCAGTGGAAGTTACAAGGGTGGCAACTGAGAGTAATAGGCTTAATTTAAGAAATGAATTATAAGCATTTGATCCTCAGTGCCTCAGAATTGATTACAATGATCACATAATCACCTCATTCCTTGCTCTTAGACTTTCTGAAAGCACATTATAGTTGTTGAAAAGCCATAATAAGACCTTAAGATATAGGAGTGGAATTAGGCTATTTATTCATAGTCATAGTCATAGTCATACTTTATTGATCCCGAGGGAAATTGGTTTTCGTTACAGTTGCACCATAAATAATTAAATAGTAATAAAACCATACATAATTAAATAGTAATATGTAAATTATTCCAGGAAATAAGTCCAGGACCAGCCTATTGGCTCAGAGTGTCTGACCCTCCAAGGTGGGAGTTGTAAAGTCTGACGGCCACAGGCAGGAATGACTTCCTATGACGCTCAGTGTTGTATCTCAGTGGAATGAGTCTCTGGCTGAATGTACTCCTGTGCCCAAACAGTCCATTATGTAGTGGATGGGAGACATTGTCCAAGATGGCATACAACTTGGACAGCATCCTCTTTTCAGACACCACCGTCAGAGGGTCCAGTTCCATCCCCACAACATCACTGGCCTTACAAATGAGCTTGTTGATTCTGTTGGTGTCTGCTGCCACAGAACACAACAGCAAACATGATTGCACTGACAACCACAAACTCATGGAACATCCTCAGCATCGTCCGACAGATGTTAAAGGACCTCAGTCTCCTCAGGAAATAGAGACGGCTCTGACCCTTCTTGTAGACAGCCTCAGTGTTCTTTGACCAGTCTAGTTTATTGTCAATTCATATCCCCAGGTATTTGTAATCCTCCACCATGTCCACACTGACCGCCCTCAGGTCTACCACCAGCTCCTTAGTCTTTTTCACATTAAGCTGCAGATAATTCTGCTCACACCATGTGACAAAGTTTCCTACCGTAGCCCTGTACTCAGCCTCATCTCCCTTGCTGATGCATCCAACTATGGCAGAGTCATCCGAAAACTTCTGAAGATGACAAGACTCTGTGCAGTAGTTGAAGTCCAAGGTGTAAATGGTGAAGAGAAAGGGAGACAAGACAGTCCCCTGTGGAGCCCCAGTGCTGCTGATCACTCTGTTGGACACACAGTGTTGCAAGCACACGTACTGTGGTCTGCCAGTCAGGTAATCAAGAATCCATGACACCATTTGGCCCATCGATCTGCTACGGTGTTTCATCATGGCTGACCTAATTTTTCTCTCAGCCCAAATCTCCTGCTTTCTTCCCTGGCCAATCAAAAAGATGTGACATTTCTGTATTTGGCATATCATGAGAAATCTGGACTGAGGAAATGTGTTATTTCCAGGCATGGCGTGCACATTATTGCCATTCACTACTGTAGTACAGTGTTAGCTAGCACGATTTCTACTCAAATCACGCAAAGATGTAATTCCTTTGCATTAGGATATCATGTTCAATAGGGTAAAATTCAGAATTTGCCCTTTCAGTCACTTTGTGAAAACCTTCAGAAATTGAAAACACTTCAAAACATTTTTGCCAACAGTTCACAACAAAACATTGATGGTTCGCGTGCTTCATAAAACATTTCATTGCTCATTGTTAAATCTGGAAAGCCCCATACAATTGGAAAGAACTGATTCTGCCAGTAGTAGGGGTGGTCCTGAGTACAGTTTTGCAGAATTCACTGGACCAAAATAATTAAAGTGATTCCACTCAACAACAACTCGGTTCAAAGAAAAATGGTGAAATGTCTGAGAATGTGAAAAACACATTGACACAGAATTTAAACGCAAACAACAGTCCTGACGAAGGGTCAGGACGAAAGGGTCAGTCCTGACGAAAGTCCAGTGTCTGAGATGCCTTCCATAGCTCATTGAAATCAAAGTAGTGGACGTCACGTCTGCGATGCTACAGTGACCAACGACTTGGAGACATGGCAGAAGCCTCCATTCAGAGAGAAATTTGTGCATGAGGGCAGACAATGGAATGTACCTCAGTGCTGGAAACCTCGGAAGACAAAAATCGGGAGGAGAAGATGGCGGCGTGACGCAGCTCGCAGCGGCCACTCGGGTGGTGATGTCCGTTATTTGTCAAGTAGGGTGCTGTGCACAATCCTGATTTGATGGAGATGGATGTGAGAGCACGGAGGAACATCCGGTGAAACTTCTGAAATGCCTGCTTCACTGCTGCTGCTACTGCGTGGTCCAGAATCTCCGGAGGAGAAGGCCCCGCGTCCTCGGCTTTGCTTGTTGCTTGGCGTCTGGGGTGGGGTCAAAGCGCTCGGCAGAGGATGGTGATCAGAGAGGCTGTGTCGGAGGGGCTGGTCGGAGGCTCAAAGTTTTCAGGCGGACTCAGAGCCCGCTGCGGTCGGGTGCTTTCAATGGTGCTGCATCAGCAAGTTGGTAGCGCTTGGAGGTTCATGGCAGAGAGAGTTCCTCCCTTCTGCCGCCTGTGTGAAATGATGAGTTTATCGGGACTTTGAGACTTTTTTTTACTGTGCCCATGGTCTGCTCTTTATCAAATTACGGTATTGCTTTGCACTGTTGTAACTATATGTTATAATTATGTGTTTTTGTCTTGGTTTGTCCTGTGTTTTCTTGTGATGTTATTCTGGAGGAACGTTGTATCATTTTTTAATGCATACATTTTTAAATGACAATAAACGAGGACTGAGTGTCCTCATAATCTAATCTAAAAAAAGACTAAGCATGCAAATGTGTCATTCATCTGGGAGCCTGTGTTGGATGTAGTGTCCCTGAAGAATCTCTGCTTCACTGATGAATATGTTTTTGCATCCTAATCTCAAGTCTCTAACACACCTTGGGTGTCAACCAACACCACGACAATGCCGCCATTAATGGAATGTTGCCATTGGGGTTACTACTGAGGATACCATGGAATCCCCGTATACGATCTTATAGAATTATCTTGCACACTCGGCAATCTACACTAGACAATCATCTCTGTTAGTTCAAACATATGCTGTGTACTTTGGAGGGCTTCTCAGCATTTCTGAAACTGTCTGCTTGGATCTCTCTCAATATCAGAAAAGTGTCTCTTTAAATTGTGAGGAAAACTGCAAGCTGGCATAATATCCACCTATATCTACTGAAACTGTTCCACCTTGCCCGCATTATGGGGTTGTGAACTCTGATTTTTTTTTGGAAGTAGTGGAATTGTGCACTGCATTATGAGTTAGATATGCAATGGCAGGCATTTAAAGGTTGCATGGATGAACTACAACAATTGTTCATCCCAGTTTGGCAAAAGAATAAATCAAGGAAGGTAGTGCACCCGTGGCTGACAAGAGAAATTAGGGATAGTATCAATTCCAAAGAAGTAGCATACAAATTAGCCAGAGAAAGTGGCTCACCTGAGGACTGGGAGAAATTCAGAGTTCAGCAGAGGAGGACAAAGGGCTTAATTAGGAAGGGGAAAAAAGATTATGAGAGAAAACTGGCAGAGAACATAAAAACGGACTGTAAAAGCTTTTATAGATATGTAAAAAGGAAAAGACTGATAAAGACAAATGTAGGTCCCCTGCAAACAGAAACAGGTGAATTGATTATGGGAAGCAAGGACATGGCAGACCAATTGAATAATTACTTTGGTTCTGTCTTCACTAAGGAGGACATAAATAATCTTCCAGAAATAGTAAGGGACAGAGGGTCCAGTGAGATGGAGGAACTGAGCGAAATACATGTTAGTAGGGAAGTGGTGTTAGGTAAATTGAAGGGATTGAAGGCAGATAAATCCCCAGGGCCAGATGGTCTGCATCCCAGAGTGCTTAAGGAAGTGGCCCAAGAAATAGTGGATGCATTAGTGATAATTTTTCAAAACTCGTTAGATTCTGGACTAGTTCCTGAGGATTGGAGGGTGGCTAATGTAACCCCACTTTTTAAAAAAGGAGGGAGAGAGAAACCGGGGAATTATAGGCCGGTTAGCCTAACGTCGGTGGTGGGGAAACTGCTGGAGTCAGTTATCAAGGATGTGATAACAGCACATTTGGAAAGCGGTGAAATGATCGGACAAAGTCAGCATGGATTTGTGAAAGGAAAATCATGTCTGACGAATCTCATAGAATTTTTTGAGGATGTAACTAGTAGAGTGGATAGGGGAGAACCAGTGGATGTGGTATATTTGGATTTTCAAAAGGCTTTTGACAAGGTCCCACATAGGAGATTAGTGTGCAAACTTAAAGCACACGGTATTGGGGGTAAGGTATTGGTGTGGGTGGAGAATTGGTTAGCAGACAGGAAGCAAAGAGTGGGAATAAACGGGACCTTTTCAGAATGGCAGGCGGTGACTAGTGGGGTACCGCAAGGCTCAGTGCTGGGACCCCAGTTGTTTACAATATATATTAATGACTTGGATGAGGGAATTAAATGCAGCATCTCCAAGTTTGCGGATGACACGAAGCTGGGTGGCAGTGTTAGCAGTGAGGAGGATGCTAAGAGGATGCAGGGTGACTTGGATAGGTTGGGTGAGTGGGCAAACTCATGGCAGATGCAATTTAATGTGGATAAATGTGAAGTTATCCACTTTGGTGGCAAAAATAGGAAAACAGATTATTATCTGAATGGTGGCCGATTAGGAAAAGGGGAGGTGCAACGAGACCTGGGTGTCATTATACACCAGTCATTGAAAGTGGGCATGCAGGTACAGCAGGCGGTGAAAAAGGCGAACGGTATGCTGGCATTTATAGCGAGAGGATTCGAGTACAGGAGCAGGGAGGTACTACTGCAGTTGTACAAGGCCTTGGTGAGACCACACCTGGAGTATTGTGTGCAGTTTTGGTCCCCTAATCTGAGGAAAGACATCTTTGCCATAGAGGGAGTACAAAGAAGGTTCACCAGATTGATTCCTGGGATGGCAGGTCTTTCATATGAAGAAAGACTGGATGAACTGGGCTTGTACTCGTTGGAATTTAGAAGATTGAGGGGGGATCTGATTGAAACGTATAAGATCCTAAAGGGATTGGACAGGCTAGATGCAGGAAGATTGTTCCCGATGTTGGGGAGGTCTAGAACGAGGGGTCACAGTTTGAGGATAGAGGGGAAGCCTTTTAGGACCGAGGTTAGGAAAAACTTCTTCACACAGAGAGTGGTGAATCTGTGGAATTCTCTGCCACAGCAAACTGTTGAGGCCAGTTCATTAGCTATGTTTAAAAGGAAGTTAGATATGGCCCTTGTGGCTACAGGGGTCAGGGGGTATGGAGGGAAGGCTGGGTTCTGAGTTGGATGATCAGCCATGATCATAATAAATGGCGGTGCAGGCTCGAAGGGCCGAATGGCCTACTCCTGCACCTATTTTCTATGTTTCTATGTTTCTATGTTTCTATATGCATTAGCTGCAAGGAAAATGTCATGTGTGCCAACATGGCCCCTGCATAGAAGTGCATGATGCAGTTTCAAACAACACTATTTAACATGGGAATGATTGTTAGTTGCCCTACTCCAGACAAGGTCATATTTTGCCATCAGCACTTTAAGATTAGGCTTCTAGTCTTCTGCAATTAATAATGTTAATCAAAGGATTAATATAGGCCAGGGATCTTAAAAATTAAAGATTAGCTGTATTTGTCACATGTACATAAAACATACAGTGAAATATGTCTTCACATCAAATCAAATCAGTGAGAATTGTGCTGGGCAGCAGCCAAGTATCGCCACACTTCCAGCGCCAACATAGCATGCCCACAACTCACTAATCATAACCTATACATCTTTGAAATGTAGGAGGAAACCCATGCAATCATGGGGGGAATGTACAAACCCTTTACAGTCAGCGGAAGGAATCACACCTCGATCTTAAAAATGGCACTGTGAAGTGTTGTTCTAACCACTACGCTATTGTGACATCCTATGGTTAACCTATGGTTAACCTCCCCATTCCTCAGTCCAGTGCCATCAGATTTTCCTATATCCACCTGATAAAGCAGATCAAGCAACAATTTAATACATCAACTTATTGCAATAATAGAGAAGATAAATAACACAATATTCTTTTCATGACTGAACATTGTCTAAACTTACCCTGAAAAACAATGTCTGTTTTTGGGTTCAGTTCACTCAAGGGGTTTGGCTGAATCCTGTGATCATCCTTTGTACCCATCAGTACAGGTTTCCCCCGCCATCCAAAGGTAGAGCGTTCCTATGAAACGGTTCGTAAGCTGGAATGTCGCATAGAGCAAGTGAAATCGGCAATCGCTTCTGATCTGGGCAGACATTTATGTGCTGGGTGGCACCTAATTAGTTAGCTTGTTTATTTCGGCCTTTTTCTTAAAGACGTGCTGGGTGCCTCCGGGCTACCGCTGCATTCTCCACGAATCGGTATCTGTCCGTGGCCCAGGGTTTGGGGTGGTGGGACACTGAGGTTTCGATTGTTATCCTTTCCTCTTCCAATTGCATCAGCTCTTCATCTATCAGTTCTTGGTCTTGGGATGGCAAAACCTCTTCAACATCATCTTCGTCAACTTCCACAAGCCAAACTCACTTCGTCCTTACTTCGTTCACCACGATCGAAACGCTTAATTATGTCTAGTTTTACGCTAAGTGTAACACCCTTATGAACTCTTTTAGGCTTTTCCGATACCTTAGAACTCATCTTGCTAATGGCTGCTCACAGGCACATGTTTAAGCAATGCCGGCGAGAATGTTGTTCTGAATCCGGGGGAGAGTGGCTGCTCGGGGCGCACGCTGCCTTTTTTCACGCGCTAATTTTTTCGTAACAGTGAAAACACCTTCTGCTGGCGAAAGCAGGGAACTAATGTAGGTCTTTTGTAACAGCTAGGTTTTGTAAAGCGAACGTTCGAAAAGCAGGGGACACCTGTATTTCCCAACTTTCCATCCAACCAACCATTCAAGCTGACCTTTTGGTCTCTGGGTCCCCAACCCCTCTGACTTCAGACTGTTTACGCTACCTCCATCCTCTGCCATTAATTTAATTCATCCTCTCTGTCACAGATCATTCAAAATCCTCTCTCATTCTACTTATTTTCCTCACTGATCAAGCCTGGTTCACTGGTACTGAACTCTTCAACCATGCTTTTGCCCTACCTCCCAAATCTCTGGACTTAGTCTAGATTCTGCATAGTGCATTTTCAAAATGTGAAAGTATGCAGTACTCCCCATGACCAAAATAACTGTACGGTATATTCAGGCACATTCCTCAAATTGTGCACACTCTCAGCAGAATGTCAAGTTTCATTTATTAGAGTTATTTTTCTGGAGTGATAGTACACAGCTTTCTGATACAAAGCCAAGCATGCTATCCACTGGGCCACAGTCAAAGTTATAGAGCTATGTCGTATGGAAGCAGGCCCGACAACCAATTTGTCCGTGCTGACCAAGATGGTTATCTGAACTAGTTTCATTTGTTTGTCCGTGCCCCTGTGAACCAGTGGTTCCCAAGGGAGGTGATATCAACCCCTGGGGGCAGTGGGGATTTCTAATATGAAGATAAAGGGGGCAGTGGAAGTTACAAGGGTGGCAACTGAGAGTAATAGGCTTAATTTAAGAAATGAATTATAAGCATTTGATCCTCAGTGCCTCAGAATTGATTACAATGATCACATAATCACCTCATTCCTTGCTCTTAGACTTTCTGAAAGCACATTATAGTTGTTGAAAAGCCATAATAAGACCTTAAGATATAGGAGTGGAATTAGGCTATTTATTCATAGTCATAGTCATAGTCATACTTTATTGATCCCGAGGGAAATTGGTTTTCGTTACAGTTGCACCATAAATAATTAAATAGTAATAAAACCATACATAATTAAATAGTAATATGTAAATTATTCCAGGAAATAAGTCCAGGACCAGCCTATTGGCTCAGAGTGTCTGACCCTCCAAGGTGGGAGTTGTAAAGTCTGACGGCCACAGGCAGGAATGACTTCCTATGACGCTCAGTGTTGTATCTCAGTGGAATGAGTCTCTGGCTGAATGTACTCCTGTGCCCAAACAGTCCATTATGTAGTGGATGGGAGACATTGTCCAAGATGGCATACAACTTGGACAGCATCCTCTTTTCAGACACCACCGTCAGAGGGTCCAGTTCCATCCCCACGACATCACTGGCCTTACAAATGAGCTTGTTGATTCTGTTGGTGTCTGCTGCCACAGAACACAACAGCAAACATGATTGCACTGACAACCACAAACTCATGGAACATCCTCAGCATCGTCCGACAGATGTTAAAGGACCTCAGTCTCCTCAGGAAATAGAGACGGCTCTGACCCTTCTTGTAGACAGCCTCAGTGTTCTTTGACCAGTCTAGTTTATTGTCAATTCATATCCCCAGGTATTTGTAATCCTCCACCATGTCCACACTGACCGCCCTCAGGTCTACCACCAGCTCCTTAGTCTTTTTCACATTAAGCTGCAGATAATTCTGCTCACACCATGTGACAAAGTTTCCTACCGTAGCCCTGTACTCAGCCTCATCTCCCTTGCTGATGCATCCAACTATGGCAGAGTCATCCGAAAACTTCTGAAGATGACAAGACTCTGTGCAGTAGTTGAAGTCCAAGGTGTAAATGGTGAAGAGAAAGGGAGACAAGACAGTCCCCTGTGGAGCCCCAGTGCTGCTGATCACTCTGTTGGACACACAGTGTTGCAAGCACACGTACTGTGGTCTGCCAGTCAGGTAATCAAGAATCCATGACACCATTTGGCCCATCGATCTGCTACGGTGTTTCATCATGGCTGACCTAATTTTTCTCTCAGTCCAAATCTCCTGCTTTCTTCCCTGGCCAATCAAAAAGATGTGACATTTCTGTATTTGGCATATCATGAGAAATCTGGACTGAGGAAATGTGTTATTTCCAGGCATGGCGTGCACATTATTGCCATTCACTACTGTAGTACAGTGTTAGTTAGCACGATTTCTACTCAAATCACGCAAAGATGTAATTCCTTTGCATTAGGATATCATGTTCAATAGGGTAAAATTCAGAATTTGCCCTTTCAGTCACTTTGTGAAAACCTTCAGAAATTGAAAACACTTCAAAACATTTTTGCCAACAGTTCACAACAAAACATTGATGGTTCGCGTGCTTCATAAAACATTTCATTGCTCATTGTTAAATCTGGAAAGCCCCATACAATTGGAAAGAACTGATTCTGCCAGTAGTAGGGGTGGTCCTGAGTACAGTTTTGCAGAATTCACTGGACCAAAATAATTAAAGTGATTCCACTCAACAACAACTCGGTTCAAAGAAAAATGGTGAAATGTCTGAGAATGTGAAAAACACATTGACACAGAATTTAAACGCAAACAACAGTCCTGACGAAGGGTCTCGGCCTGAAACGTCGACTGCACCTCTTCCTACAGATGCTGCCTGGCCTGCTGCATTCACCAGCAACTTTGATGTGTGTTGCTTGACACAGAATTTGCTCTGTATTTGGATGAGTCAACTTCGTCAGGCAACTAATTTTTGCTTCTTGGTTAAGTTCTTTTCATAATAGATGAAAGCATGATTGAAGAGTTGTTATTTGCAGGGGGACCAGAAACAGATATAAAGGGGGAATCGTTATTTTCTGTTGTTGAGCAATTTTTCGAAGAGAAGAACATTCCGCTCACCAGCATACTTGCTTGTGCAGCAAACGGGACAGCACCAATGACAGGACTGAACTTTGGGGTTATTACTTTGGGGATATTACATTCACTGTGTAATCACAGACAATATCTTGTCACAAAAAAAACCTAAGTGATTGGCTGCACCAATGATTAAATACTGCTATCACAGCAGTAAATAAAATCAAGTCCCATGCTCTCAATTCTTGACTATTTTGAGAGCTTTGTATTGAGGATGATGAACAGTTTGAACACTTGCTGGTGTACACAGAGGTCAGATGGCTCTCAAAAATGTCTGAAACACTTTTATGCGCTTTTTGAAAATGTGATCAAATTCTTTGAAGATTCAAATGCTTCATTCAGTAATCAACTCAAGAATATTAGGCATGGCATTGCTTATTTGTCAGAATTATTCACAAAGTTTAATGAAATCAGTCTTTAATTGCAAGGAAATTATGTAAACCTCAAAAAAGTCAGATCAGTTGCCTCCACATTTCAGTCCGAGTTAACTCCATTCATGTGTCACTTTGCCATAACGACCTTTTCCAGTTTCTGAGCTTCTCTGAGTTGGAAGAGAAAGAGAGAACACTAGATAATGATCTTTCAGTATATTGTGCCCACCTGGGTGAGCTGCATATGACATGTTAGAGAAATTTTAAGATCTTCTCTTGATCCAAGTTCCAGATTAGGTAATAAATCCATTCCTGAACGCTTGTGATGAGGAAGTAACAGGAAGGATGGATCTCACTGCAAACTGACTTTGAGCTGACGCCTAGGTTCAAAAATCATAGCAGGACTTTTGATGCAGAAAATATTCTCTGAATGTTATCTTGCACTGTGGAAAAAAGCCAAGATACTCTTTGTTGCCTTTTCAACAGCATATTTAGTGGTGTGCTGTTTCAGTACAGTCACCCATCAAAACAACAAAACAGACTGCAAATTACTGAATGGGATGTGAGACTCCTTTTGAGTGACAGTCAGCCTAATGTTGAGAAGCTGATATGACTGCACCAAGCCCGTCCACCTCATTGAAAGGTGAAAAAGCAATGAAGTACTGAATAGTTGGACTACTAATGTACACTCCAAAATTGTTGATGAAATTTGTTTTTATTGTAATTAAATAAAGAAATAATATTGTTCGTAGCTTTAAATAGATTTTTTTTTAAATTGCTATTATTTGCCTCTGCTTTAAATTAGCAGTTCTTATTTTCTTTCACTCTGCATCGTATATCAAGTTCTTTATAATTTTTACATAATGGCCAGAAAGAGAGCTTGAGTGGGGAGGGCGAACACTGGTGATGTGTTCTAGGAGCCAAGGGGGTGGTAACCCCAAAAATGCTTGGGAACCTTTACCCATCCAGGTACCTGTCCAATAGGCCTCTAAGTGTTACAATGGTACCTGACTCTACACAGAGAAGATTAGGTAGCAGTAACAAACATCCTCTTCCTGAGATTTTGCTCGATACATTCTTTCTTTTGAGGTACTGATTAGCAGTTTCTGATCTTAGTTATGTTTCCCTGTTTCAGTGATGATTGGTAATTTATTTGGATCAAAGGTCAAAGTTCAAAGTAATTTTAATTATCAAAGTACATATATGTCACCATCTACAACCCTAAGATTTATTTTCTTGTGGGCATACTCAATATATCCAATAACAATAATGGAATCAATGAAAGACTGCACTAACTGGGTGTACAACCAATGTGCAAAAGACAACAAACTGTGCAAATACAAAAAGAAAAAATAATAAATAAATAAATAAATAAACAAACCATAAATACCAAGAGTATGAGATGAAAAGTCCTTGAAAGTAAACCTGTTGGTTGTGGGAACATTTTTATGATGAGGCAAGTGAAGTTGAGTGTGATTATCTCCTTTGGTTCAAGAACCTGATTGTTGAGGGGTAATAACTCTTCCTGAACCTGTGGTGTGAGTCCTATGGCTCCTGTACATTCTTCATGATGGCAGCAGCGAAAAGAGAGCATGACCTAGGTGGTGGGGGTCCCTAACGATGGATGCTGCTTTCCTGTGACAACGTTCCATGTAAATGTGCTCAATAGTGGGGAGGGCTTTACCCTTGATGGGCAAATAACTTTTGAAATATATAAATCTTTCATTGTCTTTTACCTGATCTTGACATTGTTCATAATCTGAAAATTAAACAGAATCAAAGCTGTCTCCTTTCCATCATTGTAAAATATTCTATTAGGTCATCGCAAGAGCCCAATTGTAAAGTGCTCCAAATATTGGAAATCTGATACACTCAGCGGGACAGGCTGCGGATCATTATAGGAAGACAAGAGCAAAAAAGAAGCAGCAGCAGGTCATCATCCCACTGACTCCATTCTACCACTCATCAAGGTCAGAATTAGCTTGAAGATAGGAAGCAGAGAATGGTGTTTGAATGTCGATTCCCCAGCTGGAGGGCTGTGACGAGTGGGGTGCCCCAGGGGTCAATGTTAGGACCTCTGTTATGGAAATGATTTGGATATGAATGTACATGGCACAATTAGCAAATTTGCTGATAATACAAAATTAAGGCACCTTGCTGATAGCGAAGCAGGTTACAATGAAATTCAAAGAGATCAGTTAGAGACGTGGGCTCAGGATGGCAAATGGATTTCAACATGGATGAGTGTGAGGTGAAGTATTTTGGACAGCTAACCAGGGTAGGACTTACACAGTGAATGGCAGGGCACTGAAGAGTGTTATGGAACAGAAGGACCAAAGAGTACAAGTGAACAGTTTACAGCAAGCAGAGTGGCAAAGAAGGCATTTAGCATGCTGGCCTTCATCAATCAGGCTAGTGAGATTAGGAGTAGGGATATCGTGTTTATTTATTTATTTAGAGATATAGTGCACTTACTTAAGGTTTTGGTGAGGCTGCACTTGGAGTACAGTTTGGGTCACCCTGTCCTGGGAAAGACATTTTCAAGCTGGAGATGGTGTGGAAGAGATTTACAAGGATGATGTCTAGATTAGAGGACCTGAGTTTTAGGGATAGGTTGGCCACGTGGATCTTTATTCCCTTGAGCACAGAAGAATGATGGGTGACCTCAGAAATTTATAAAATCATGAGGGAGATGGATAAGGTGGATGGGGGTCATAGTCTGTTCTCCAGGGTTGGGGAGTCCAAAGGTAAGGATGCAATCAAAGGTGTCTGAATCAAAGCTGTCCAAATTGGCAGAATCAAAGGTGGTGACAAATCAGCGTATGGGAGGGAAGTCAAAACTCTGGCTGAGCGGTGTCACAACAACAATCTCTCTCACAATGTCAGCAGACCAAGGAGCTGATTATTGACTTCAGAGGTCCATGAGCCAGTCCTCATTGGAGGATTAGAAGTAGAGAGGGTCAGCAACTTTAAGTGCCTCAGTGTTATAGTTAAGAGGATCTGTCCTGGGTCCAGCATGTAAGTGCTATTATGAAAAAAGGACAACAGCACCTCTACTTTCTTAGAAGTTTGAGAAGATTCGGCATATCATCTAAAACTTCAACAAACTTTGATAGATGTGTGGTGGAGAGTATATTGACTAGTTGCATCACACTCCTGAATGGAAAAGACGACATAAAATAGCGGATACAGACCAGTCCATCACAGGTAAAGCCCTCCCCACCATCGAGCATGGCTACAGTACTTAAAACACTGTTGCAGAAAGCAGCATCCATCATCAAGGACCCCCACCATCCAGGTCATGCTCTCTTCTCACTGCTACCATCAAGAAGGAGGAATAAGCTCTTGAACCAGTGGGGATAACTTTATTCATCTTCACTAACCCCATCACTGAACTGTTCGCACAACCTATGGACTCACTTTCAAGGACTCTTCATCTCATGTTCTCAATGTTTATTGTTTAATTATTTATTGTTTATATTTTTTTCTTTCTTTTTGTGTTTGTGAGTGTTGTTGTCTTTTGTCTATCCTGTTGAATGTGGTCTTTCATTGATTAGTGTCATTGAGTCATAGCACACTACAACAAAAAAGCTTTGGTCCATCTAGTCCATGCCAAACCATTAATCTGCCTAATCCCTTCGAGTGGCACCTGGTCTTTTGCCTTCCATACCCCTCCCATCCATTACCTATCCAAACTTCTCTTAAATGCTGAAGTTGAACTTGTATCCACCACTTGCACCGGCAGCTTGCTCCACACACTCAGCGAAGAACTACCCTCACATGTTCCCCTGAAATATTTCACCTTTCATCCATAACACATGACCTCTACCTTTAGTCATACCGAACCTCGGTGGGAAAAGCCTTTTCAGCTCATCACTTCTGCCCCTTACTATGAGACTTTTATCACTGGTTCAATCTCCAAGGCCGGAAAAACATCCTTCCCGCGTCCAGCCAGACTAAAGCTGTAAATAATATTACTGGTACTGTTTTAATAGACACCTTTACATTGTTAGTAACACTTCCAAACAGCTGTATTCAAATCCTTTCATAATAAAGGTCGTGAAACCATTTGCCTTCCTAATTGCTTGTTTTTTGCGACTTCTGTAGAGCCATATCTAGGTCATTTAAATATCAACATACTTAACTTCACAACATTTTAAACAAATAATTATTACCTAGTATCAGATAATAGGAGTTGATACCAGTCAAAGCCGACCAACCTGAGAAGAATCCATTTGTTCCCACTTTTCTATGTGAGATATTTTCAAAAGTCTTCAGTAAATGCAAATACTCCACATCGATTCATTCTTCCTTGACTAATCTGCTGGTTACATTCTTATAAGAGTCCAGCAGATTCATCAAAACTTGTGAGTCATTCTTTTCAGAAATCCATGCTGACTCTGCACAATCCTATTCCTTTCAATGCATTCTGTTATTGCTCTATTATTGTAGATTCTAGTATATTCCCTGCTGGTGATGGTGGGTCAATAGTTACTGCCTCATCTCACTCCCTCATTATTTTCAACTCTATGGTCATTTCTGCTTTCCTATATTCAAAAGAAAAATTTCAAAACCCAAACAAAAAAATGGAAGTTAACAACCACTATCTCTAAAGCCACCTTTCCAAAACCCTGAGATTGAACTTATCCAACCCTTGTGAGTTATTAGTTTTCTGCTTTTCTAGAACTATTTTTGTCTACTAATTTTTCCTTCAATTCTTCAATTTCAGTTTTCAATATTTCTGGTAGATGTTTTGTGCTTTGTTATGTGATGACGGACGCGAAGTATTTGCTTACTTCCTCTGCCATTTCCTTACACCCCATTATAGATTCTCTCATCCAGCCTCAGCTGAGAGAGAATTCTTCCATATTTCTATGGAGAGATAGACAGTTTTAAATAATACATTTCCATTCAACGACACATTATCAAATCTCTTCTGCATGGATATAGTTTACCTAGAGAGTTTTCAGTATTTTCTGTTTTCTCTGCATAAAAGAAGGCATTTGGTCTTTTGTGACCCGGATTTGAAGAAGTTCAGCATTTGATCCTATTCCTCTGTTTCTTCCTCATAAACAAGCAGACTTTTCATTTTTTTTTTAATTATGTGTTCCCTTTTGAAAGATAACATTGAATCTGCTTTCAGCACCTTTTGAAGCAGGGTAATTCTCACCACAACGACTGTGAAAAAAAGATCCATCTCCTCTTTAGCTTTGTTGCCATCCCTCTTAAAAGTGAGCTTTCCAATTAGTAAACAGCTTTACCAATCAAAACAGTTTCTCAATTACCTGTCAAAATGGCTCGTTAAAAAAATACTGCTATTAAATTTCTTAATCTTCTCTCTTATTGGGAGAATAATTTCAACTCTCTAGTTAACTGAAATCCACCACCCTTACACTTCTATTTTGGTAAACTTCTTCTGTGCCCTCCACAAAGCTTTAGAATAGCCCACAAACATGGTTTCCAGATTAGCCAGAATATTTCACCTGAGGAGTAGTCTTGCCATTTGTAGATTTAGCACAAGAGAGGATGGTTGCAAGAAATAATTCAGGAACCCTAATTAGATAGATAGATAGATAGCTAGATAGATAGGCACACTTCATTGATCCTGAGGGAAATTGGATTTCATTACAGCTGTACCAACCAAGAACAGAGCATAAATATAGCAACACAAAAACCACAAACAATCAAACAACAATATGCAAACTATGCCAGATAGAAATAAGTCCAGGACCAGCCTATTGGCTCAGGGTGTCTGACCCTCCACGGGCGGAGCTGCAAAGTTCGATGGCCACAGGTGGGAACAACCTCCCATGATGCCCAGTGTTGTATCTCGGTGGAATACGGCCGGAGTCCAACAGCAAAAAGTTCAATATCCGGGCTACAAACTCGTTCCTCGATCGTAATATGACCAGGATTGCACCATCCGTTGTTAACCAGAACAGCAAGCCCCCAACTCCTTTATGCTTACCGCTCTCAGTGCACTTCCAGTCATCCTGAACAGTCTGGAAGCCCTCCATGGAAAAGTCTTGGTCACGTATGTTCTCGTGCAGACACGTTTCAGGAATTAATTCAGGAGAGAAAAAAAACTGAGATCAATTGTAGAATAGTAAATAGAGAGTCTGAGATATTAGATGCTTTCAGTAATCACAAAAAGAAAAAGCAACAGCACTCATGAAGTGTGTGCTTATAATGCTAAGGCCGTGCGCTGAGGAAGGGTGGTCAGGTAGGAGTTGACTCAATTAAGGTCTGGTAGAGCCAATGTGTTTCTTTCATTAAATGATTCTGGAGAAAGAAATTCAATCTCTTTCTCCGGGATGGTGGTGGGTGAGGATAGGAGAAGAACGAATTTACCTGAGGTAATTAGCCATTCAGATTCACATTCATTTATTTATCACATATACGCTAAAAGAAAAGCATTCGCACAATGGTCAGCAGAACACCATGGAACACAACAAGCAACAGGAAACACCAGCAAAACAAGTCCACATACTGTACCCACATGGGCAGCCCTCCACCCCCCAGGACAGATTAAGACCACCATGTACATAAACATTACACTCCTGATGTTTAACTGAGGTTGGAAAGAAGGCCAAGAATATCTTCAGAAGGTAAGTTGCAATTGAGAAGGCTTTGCTTGTCTTTATTGTCGCAGTTGTTCCTGGAGTTAGTGGAAGATTTGGCCAGGTAATAAACAAACAGTAAAACAGGGTACAGTGATTTAATTGCCCAAGCATTCCAGATATTTATAGAAGAAACATCTTCCTGTGTTATTACTAATTATTTTGCCAACTTAAATAATAGGATTACTAGTTTGCAGTGGTATATATTTTGCTTAAAGTTGAAATGAAAACAGGCAATTATGGGGACATACAGTAATTCGTCAGCTTCTGAAAATAGAAAAATTGTTAACATTTCAGTGAAAATCCTTGTCAAAACTCGCAACTTGCTGCTGACAAAATATCATCTTATTGTTTTTCGGCTCAGATGTTGATGGATCTGCTGTGCTTTTACTTTGTAATTGTAATATTACTTGCATTCTTCAGCTCTGTCAATGAAATACACAATTTTTTTTAAGGTGGAGATTGGCTTCCATGCAGATCCCTGATGGACCATTAGAACAAGGGATTTCTTAGCCTTGCTTATGAGAATGTGAGCTTTAGCAGTATATTTAAGGGAC
Organism: Mobula hypostoma; assembly: GCF_963921235.1. Classification (NCBI taxonomy): domain Eukaryota; kingdom Metazoa; phylum Chordata; class Chondrichthyes; order Myliobatiformes; family Myliobatidae; genus Mobula; species Mobula hypostoma. The sequence goes on along the minus strand of NC_086106.1, from coordinate 113,782,109 downwards.
ATGATTGATTTATTGATTACATTTCAGCTGTGCGCAATGACCAAGCAGGTCGTTTTTTGAATTGGCATAGCCACTAAAAGGCACTTAACCGCAGAGTTGCTCACTGGGCTCGGAAACTATTTTTGGCATCTTTGTTTCCAGGATAGGAATCATTGATTGAGTACTGTAAATATCACTTTCAGACAGCCAATACGGGGCACTTGTGTTGGAGATACTGGTAAGGACAAATGATTAACTCTGTGAGGTATTAAGAAGCAGAAATGTTCAAATCCTGAATTTAACAATCAGTTTTCATTTTCCACCGATGATGAACCAGTTGGTCTAGCTTCTCCGTGGATTGTCACCTTGTTGTGGTGGAGAAGCTTGTGTGATCCTGTGATCCTGAGAGCAATGCCGTCTGGAGCTATACTCCTGGTAGTTACACCCATGGCGGTAAGGTCGAGGGTGAGGTCCCTGACAAAGAACAATCCAACCAAGCCCTCAACGGTGGAATAGGAGGACGAAGTTACTTCGAACTCAACGGCTGTGAAGGCGGATGAAGGCTGCAACAAATCCATCAGCTCCAATCACCGTGGTTTCCATGCCATTAGAATCAGTTGGTTGATTTGTGAAGTATCGTGTGCTTCTGGAGTGCAACATCAAGTACACGTTAAACAAATACACGCACAGGCGTCTTCGCTCTGTGGGCCACTTCTTCAGAACGAAGACCATCATCCTCGACCTCGAGGGTAGCCACCACGACAGGTTGATCTAGAAATTTGATCAAGAAGTTCTGATTATGTCAGCTTAATGTAGCTATAAACAAAAGGTGAATTTTTGACTCAGGTGATGGCACTCTGATAATATCAAGTTCAAGTTTAATTGTCATTTTGCCATACACTAAAATAAACAGCGTTCCTCCAGAGCCAAGGGGCAAGACACAGTACAGTCACACACAATACACAGCACAGATAGTTACGACAGCACATACAGTTGCAAAATTAATATTAGCCCAAGTCCTTGAGTGATTTGGCCTGAAGATCGGTGGTGCATGGGATGTTGGCCTGGAGCCACGTCTCTGCAAGAACAAGCAAGCAGCAGTTCCTCATCCCACACTGGGTCAGCCACAGATGAGGGCAAATTAGTTTGTCTGACATTGGTTCAGCCCAAGATGAACGCAATCTACCTTGTCTTCTAGGGAGAGGACACTGGGGAGCAGCACTGACAGGAGAGCTGGCCGACAGAGGGCAGCCCCCGACCCAGCATTGATTCTGGCATGTCCACCCTGCACCCATGTTCTCTCCAACACTGCCTCCTCTCCTAAGTGCCCATAACAGGCGATGGCTCAGCATGAGGGCCTGGTCCACAAAACAACCGAGGACATGCAGCCATCAGTCTCACCAGTGAATCAATAAACTCGACTTATTGCATTTTGTATTACCAGTGTCCTGCGGGGAAAAGTATTGAAGAGACACACTTGCACCACTTGTTGGACTCAGAGAGGCTGCAGTCACCAAGTGCGCCACCATCTTAAATTGCACATGTGCTTCAAATGTATTTTCCTTGCCAAATGCACATTAAATGGAAAAGGAGAGAAGGGGAAGGGGAGATAAATTACCGGAAGTTAGAAAAATCAATGTTCATGCCATTAGGTTAGAGGCTACCCAGACAGAATATGGAAGGTATTCAACAGAGTGGTCCGCCATTCTACATTGTGTCTCACCGATGTAGAGGAGCCATACCAGGAACACCAGATACAGTCAATAATTCAGGCAGAGTCATAGGTGAAAGGTTGCCTCACTTGTAAGGACTGGTTGGGTTCCTGAATGGTGAGGCATAGTGGCACATGCAGGTATTTGGCCCACTTGCAGGGATAAGTGCCAGGAGGAGATCACTGGGGAGGGAAAAGTGGACAAGGAAGCCATGTAAAGAGCGAACCCTGTGGAAAGCAGAGTGTGAGGTAAAAATGTGTCTAGTGGTAAGATCCCATTTCAGAAAATGTTATTTAAGCACTGAGATGTGAAGAAATGTTTTCAGCGAAAGGGTAATGAAATCATTGGAATTCTTCACTGATCCCACTGTTGAGGTTCACTCACTGAGTATATTCAGGCCAGATCTTGGGATGCCAAGTGAAAAACTGGAAATATGGTTAATGCTGGAAAGGAACCCTGAATTAAAAGATCAGTTATGATCTTTTTGAAGGCAGAGCAGGATCGAGGGAACCAAATGATCTACTCCCACGTGCATTCCTTGTGGTGTTCTGTTATTTAAAACCAACATATCCATGATCCTCTGAGATCCGAACTTGAGATCCTGATCTACATCTCAGCAAATGCCAGCTTTCAGTCCTGGTTTTCTTTGACAGCACTTGAAAGTTATTGTGAGGAACCGAGAGAGAGAGAGAGAGATGGAAATTGGTAGAAAGGGAAGAAAAAGGAAAAAAAAGAATTGCATTTGTACAGCACCAAAGATGAAACCGCATTGATAGTGATATATAATTTAAGTCTCTATGTTCCTTGACCAGACAGAGACATCACTATTTTGCTGCTGATAGGTACTCAGCAAGATATCATGTACGACAATGAGCTGATTTCTATTTAGTAATGCTGTTCATGGGATAAATACTGGTTGAAACTCCCCTGATTTTCTGGGATAATGTCATGAGATCCTCTATCATTATCTGATTGAGCTGATGGGACCACAGTAAATGACACCATGACTCTGTGCCCACTTTCCTCTTCGTCTAAGAGGTGAGAATTTTCTCTTGGAAACAACTCGGAGGCGAAAGTCATTCCATTCCTCATTCCCTTCTCATTTGCCTGTCCAGGGTACAGCAATAATAGAATGAAGGACCAGATTAATGTATTAAAAGAATAAACAAGGGGATATAATTCTGAAAGTGGCACAGTGGCAAATCTACTAGAGCTGATGCCTGGCACTCTGTGTTCAGTCCCAGTCTCCATTTCTAATTGTGTGAAGTTTACATATTCCACTGGGTGTTACATTCTTCTCACATGTCGCAATGCTGTGCGGCACCTAATCTGTAGGTGAGAAAGCAGAGAAATGATAAGAATGCAGAGAGAGTAAAATTGAATTATTGCAAATGGGTGTTTGGTGGTCAAAGCAGACTTGGTCAGACAAAGAGCTTGTTTCTGTGCTCTATGTCGCTAATTCAGAAAGAACTGTGAGGATAGGTGCAATGGTCACTAAAGGTGGTAGGGCAAGGTAAGAAAGCGATGACCAAAAATGTAAGGGATTCTAAACTTTATAAAATGTAGCCAAAGAGGACAAGTGCAAAGTTGTCAAGAAGAACCTTGACTGAACAATCTTTCAGCTTTCATTGGTGTACTGTGTCCTGTTTGTCATAGTCATAGTCATACTTTATTGATCCTGGGGGAAATTGGTTTTCATTACCGTTGCACCATAAATAATAAATAGTAAGAAAAACCATAAATAGTAAAATAGTAATATGTAAATTATGCCAGGAAATAAGTCCAGGACCAGCCCATTGGCTCAGGGTGTCTGACCCTCCAAGGGAGGAGTTGTAAAGTTTGATGGCCACAGGCAGGAATGACTTCCTATGACGCTCTGTGTTGTATCTCGGTGGAATGAGTCTCTGGCTGAATGTACTCCTGTGCCCACCCAGTACATTACGTAGTGGATGGGAGACATTGTCCAAGATGGCATGCAACTTAGACAGCATCCTCTTTTCAGACACCACCGTCAGAGAGTCCAGTTCCATCCCCACAACATCACTGGCCTTACGAATGAGTTTGTTGATTCTGTTGGTGTCTGCTACCCTCAGCCTGCTGCCCCAGCACACAACAGCAAACATGATAGCACTGGCCACCACAGACTCATAGAACATCCTCAGCATCGTCCGGCAGATGTTAAAGGACTTCAGTCTCCTCAGGAAATAGAGACGGCTCTGACCCTTCTTGTAGACAGCCTCAGTGTTCATTGACCAGTCCAGTTTATTGTCAATTTGTATCCCCAGGTATTTGTAATCCACCACCATGTCCACACTGACCCTCTGGATGGAAACAGGGGTCACCTGTTTCCAAACGGGGTTTTGGAAAAGATATAAGGTCTTTGGAAAAGATGCTGAAGAGATTTACTACAAGGATTGCAGGAATGAGAAAATATAGTTCTATAGATACACTGGAGAAGACGGGTTTGTCATCAGTGGAACAAATCAGATTATGGGAAATTCTGATAGAAGCATTTAAAATCATAAAGGAAATGAGCAGAGTAGATGTAAGAACGCTTAGATAGAGGGGCCAGGAACAATGGGATTTAAAATGAGGTTGATTGGTAAAAACATCAAAATTAACCAGAGAGAGGAAGAATTAGGCAGCGACTGGTTAGAATCTTGATTACAGAGAAAGTATAATGTTCAATGTGGCATCAAAAAGGGAGCTGGGTAAATATCCAAAAAAAAGTCTTCAGATTTTTGGGGACTCATGGAGTGTTGGTGGATGAGATAAGCAAGACAGCTATTACAAAGGAATGATATTGACTTTCTGGGATGAGTGGCTTCCTTCCTAGTAACTCCTTGAATATTGTTTCAATGGAAAATAACTAAGGCAAGAAATAAGAACCAGAATCAGGTTTGTTATCACTGACATGTTAAGAGATTTGTTGTTTTGTTGCAGCAGTACAGTGTAAGACAAAATATTACTATAAGTTAGAATACAGATGAATAAATAGTGCAAAAGAGGAATAACAAAGTAGTGTCCAGGATTTTGAGAGTGCTTAGTGATGGATGCTGCCCACTTGAGGTGCTGCCTTTCGGAGATGTACTCAAAGGTGGAGAGGCTTGTGCCCGTGATGGAGATGGCTCAGTCTACAACCGTCCTCAGCCTCCAATGATCCTGTGCATTGGAGCCTCCATACCAGGCAGTGATGTAATCAGTAAGAATGCTCTCCCTATACTTCCGTAGAAATACATCTCCTCAAACTCCAAATAAAATATAGTCTTTAACTCAGTGAAATACTGCCATATGAAACTGTATCACCCAATCGGTCTTTGCTGCCTAGTTAGTGTCATTCAACCCAATGCAGATTGGGGGACCGCTTCGTCAAGCACCTCCGCTCCGTCCGCCACAACAGACAGGATCTCCGGGTAGCCACCCACTTCAACTCTGTTTCCCATTCCCATTCAGATATGTCCATACATGGCCTCCTCTACTGCCATGATGAGGCTAAACTCAGGTTGGAGGAGCAACACCTCATATACCATCTAGGTAGTCTCCAGCCCCTTGGTATGAACATAGAATTCTCCAACTTCCGGTAATTCCCTCCCCCTCCCTTCCTCTATCCCTATGTCTCCCTGCCCCCTCCCCCAGCTGCCTATCACCTCTCTCATGGTTCTGCCTCCTTCTACTACCCATTGTGTTTTCCCCTATTCCTTCTTCACCTTTCCTGCCTATCCCCTCCCTGCTTCCCCTCTCCCACCCCTTTATCTTTCCCCTTACTGGTTTTTCACCTGGAACCTACCAGCCTTCTCCTTCCCACCCTCCCCCACCTTCTTTATAGGGCCTCTGCCCCTTCCCTCTACAGTCCTGAGGAAGGGTTCCTGCCGGAAACGTTGACTGATCGTTTCCACAGATGCTGCCCAACCTGTTGAGTTCCTCCAGCGTGTTGTTAGTGTCATTCAGATGCATGGGAGGGATACGTCTGTAAGGCGTAGCCTGGGAAAGAGGAGATCAACCAAAATCCTATCCTTATGATGGCTCCCCCACCCCAGCCTTGGATTAAAACTCCAGCCAGGCTTCTCATGTTACCACAGCCAAAACCTCAATAAATAACAAAGAAATCCTCTGCCTCATGCCTCCCCTGTCCTCAACATTCAGTACAGGCCCCAATTGCCTACTTGATGCAGTGAAGCAAAATTGTACCATGTTGGTGTAAGCTGAGGAAATACAGCTGTTTTCTGTTCTAACTTATCAATCAAGCAAGGCGTATTATGTCACAGATCTTAGACTGGCACAAAACAATAAAGATCCTGTATCAGCTATTTGCTAGAGCTGTCTAATTATTCCTATTCTCCAGCTTTTTCTTACAACTCTGTAATAGTTTTCCTCGTTTATTTATTCTGTTTCCATTCAGGAATGGTTTATAGGTGAAATTCCTGTCTGTGTTGTTGGCTAGCCTTCAGGTAATGTCGGCAAGGTACATCTTTTCATCTGATGCATTATTCTTCATCTCTTCTGATCATCCAAGGTCAGCAGAGAGCTTTTTGACATTTCTCTAGGGAAAAAAAAAGTACACACAAGTATTTTCATTCATATTTAAATGACTCTTTTGTTTACAGTATGACAAAAGGATACATTCAAAATATTCTTCATCCAACAGACAAACCACTGGCTTTGACAAAACAAATATTCTTCTTCTTAAGCAAAGATAACTTGTTTCCATACTGAATCTGCAGGTAATGAGGAGGCTGATGAGGTCTTTGTGGAAACCGTAGACTCTGTCACCATAGTCCGGGTCTTTGAGAGAGTGCGATTGTTGTTCTACCATTTGCACTGGGCTTCTGTGTGGTCCTGGCATATAAATCTGAGTTTCTTGTGTTGTACTGAATGTTCCTTCTCGATTGTGAGCATGTGGGCCAATAATTCTCATGGATCAGTGAGGATGTTACATGTCTTCAGACAGAATTCGAAAAATTCTCAAATCCTTATCTTTTTTCACCTGACAACCTCGTCCTCTGATGGAGCTTGGAATAAAGTCTTTGTTGCTGAAGTGCAAGAGTTGTCCAAGACATATCTTGGAGACATTTGATTGAACTGCTCAGGAAACATTGGATTACGTAGAGGAAGAGAAAGGTTAAAGGAGTGAGTGGGGACTGTCAGCTCTTTTTGCATGTCACTGTCCTGAGAAGACATTATTTCATTGTTTATTCTTTCCTTCTTTCTTTTTGCAAGTGGCGATGCCAGGAGGGAGAGTGGAATGCTCCTCTGGCAGGATGTGGGAAGGCAGGAAGACCTCTAGTGTCCCTGATGACTATCACAGCAAGAAGTACGTCCAGCTGCAGCTTCTAACAGACCATGTTAAGGAGTTGGAGCTAGAAGTGGATGAATTCTGAGGCTGAGGGGTTGATAGACAGGACAAAAGGGGATGTAGTTAAACTCAAGGTACAGGACCCAGGTAACTGATTGACTGTCAGGAGGGGGAAAGGGGTTTGGCTGTCCATGCAGAGTACTCCCTATGCCCATTCCCGTCAGCAACAGGTATAGGGTAGAGGAAAGCCACAGCAAATTAGGATGGATAAATCCCGAGGGCCTGACAAGGTGTTCCCTTAGACCTTGCGGGAGACAAGTGCAGAAATTGCAGGGGCCACAGCAGAGATATTTAAATCATCCTTAGCCATGAGAGAGGTGCCAGAGGATTGGAGGATAGCTAATATGGTTCCGTTGTTTAAGACTTGGGGATGATCAACGTAGCTTTGGGTGTGATAGCTCATGCCTAACCAGTTTTATAGAGTTTTTCAAGGGAGTTACCAGGAAAATTAATTAAGGGAAGGCAGTGGATATTTTCTACATGGATTTTAGCAAGGCTTTTCATAAGGTCTCAGATGGGAAGTTAGTTAAGAAGGTTCAGTTACTTGGCATTCAAGATGAGGTAGTAAATTAGATTAGACATTGACTTTGTGGGAGAAGCCAGAGTGTGGTAGTAGATGGTTGCCTTTCTGATTGGAGGCCCGTGACTCATGGTGTGTCACAGGGATTGGTGCTGGGTCTGTTGTTGTTTGTCATCTATAATACATGACCTGGTGATCATGTAAATTTGCTGACGACACCATGACTGGGGGTGTGGTGGACTGGGAAGAATGCTATCAAAACTTTCAGTAGGATTTGGACCAGCTAGGAAAGTGGGCTGAAAATAGCAGATGGAACTTACTGCGGACAAGTGTGAGGTATTGTGCTTTGGGAGGACAAGCCAGTGTAGGAATTTCACAGTGGATGGTAGGGCACTGAGGAGAGCAATGGGGCAGAGGGATCTGGGAATTCAGATCCATAATTCCTTGTATAAAGTGGTGTCACAGGTACTGTAGATAGGGTCATAAAGAAAGCTTCTCTGCATTGGCCTTCATAAGTCAATGGATTGAGTACAGGAGTTTGGATGTCATGTTGAAATTGTATTAGAAATTGGTGAGGCCTAATTTACAGTATTGAGTCCAGTTTTAGCTACCTAGCTACAGATGAAAGATGTACATAAGAAAGATGTAAATAAGATTGAAAGAGTGCGGAGAAAATTTACAAGGATGTGGTCAGGACTTGAGGATGTGAGTTCTAGAGAAAGTTTGAATAGCTTAGGACATTATTCGAATGTGTGTTCTAATGTTCTAATGCTCATTGTTGAGGTGAGTGAAGTTATTGATGCTGGTTCAGGAGCCTAATGGTTAAGGGGTAATAACTGTCCCTGAACCTGGTGAAGTGGGACTTAAGGCTCCTGAACCTCCTTCCAAATGGTAGTAGAGAGATGAGACCATGGCCTGGAAGGAGGGTGTCCTTGTTGATGGGTACTGTTTTCTTGTGGAACCACTCCTTGGAGATATGTTCAATGGTGAGGAGGGCTTTTCCTGTATTGGGTTGTCGTGTATCCACTACTGTTTTGTTGAGTTTTCCCTTCTTGGACTTTGGTGTTTCCATATCAGGCCATGATGCAACCAGTCAGAATATTCTCCACTGTGCAACTATAAAAGTTTGTCAAAGTTTTAGATGACATGCCGAATCTGTGCAAACTTTTAAGAAAGTAGAGGCACTGTCATAATGTAATGAACTTACATCCTGTTCCCAGGGCAGATCCTCTGATATGATAACACCAAAGAATGTAAAGTTAGTGCCCCTTTCCTCTTCTGATCCCCTAATGACGACTGGCTCATGGACATATGTATCATGACCACATACGAATCCATCACTGTGCTTTATTGTGAGGGCTCCCTTGGTTCAATGCCTGACTGAAGTTATTTCCAGCTTCGAGTCCTCTCAAGAAAGTTGAACACAAAATTCAAGGCTGACTCACGATGCATAAATGAGCAAAATGCTGCACAACTTGAGGAAATAAACCAAGGAGACTAAAAAAGATATTTTGGTACTCTTGCAAAGAAGGGATGTGTTTCATTGCACATTCACACTCAGAATGCTGGAGGAAGTTGGCAGATCAGGCAGCATGTATGGAGGGCAATAAACAGTCGCGGTTTCAGGCTGAGACCTGGCATACAGTAGATGCTGGCTCACCTGCTGAGTTCCTCCGGCACATGATGTGTGTCACTCGAGATTCCCAGCATCTGCAGAATCTCTTGTGTCATGGCAATATTTATCCATTGTCAGTGAAAGTAAAAAACAAATGATTTAATAATAATGACTTTGAGCTGTCAGAGCTTGGCATCTTCAAATTGACAACGATACTTACAATAATCCTGCAATAACTCCAATCAGACACAACGTAAAGCACCCCAGATTTTGACACTCTATTGACGTGCACAATATTTGTACAAATATGAAGAGGATTTTCTGGCACAGAGAGGTAAAAGAAAGATTACAATTACCCCACTGTATCTCAGCAGGAGATAGTCTTAAAAGAGCTGAGGGAAGAAAAAGAAATCAGAAAGCTGTGTTGAATTCCTAATTCGTGAAATATTTATAAAAGATAATATTAATATTTGTCAATACATCAACTCACATGTGAGATAGAGTGATTGGAAATCCAGTATGTGAAACCTACCATTGTGCTCTCTAACTACTGTTATTGTTATTGTCTCCTGCAATAGCTCCTCCAGTGGAAAATCAGTCAGATGTATAATCTGTTAGTAAGTGTTGTACTTGAATACCATTGATAGTTGCAAGTATGCAAAGCCTAAGAATTGCACAAAACTGTTTTGCACAGGTGATAATTAATTTAATGCTAAGTTAACCAAGTCCACACATATTTCTGAATTAAGGGCAACTGTTAGTGAACTGTGGACTTTTGATGCAAGAGATCCCTCTAGCCTAGTATTGTTTCTTCAGTGTCCAAATAATCCAAATGTCATCGATAGGGTAGTAGAGCAAAGTTGACTATTCATTTCCGAGATACTATCAAGAGGCAGTGCTTCAAGAAGGTGACATCTGTCACTAAGGACATGCCCTCGTCTTGTTACTACCAGTGAGGAGAAGACTGAAGATCTACACTCAACATTTCAGAAATATCTTTTTCCTGTCTGCCATCAGTTTTCTGAATGGTTCATGAACTCATGAACACTACCTCGTTACTCTTTGTTGCACTATTTATTTACATTTGTAACTTATAGTAATTTTATTCCTTTGCACTGTACTGCTGCCACAAACAAATTTCACATATTTAACTCAGTGATAATATTTCTGATTTCAAAGAACAGCAATTAATAAGGCTGCAGGGTCAGACTCATCTCTCTTAGAGTCAGAGAAACAGTGTTGGAGCCTTGGTGCCCAAGCAAACCTGCAGTTGACTAGACCCTTACCTCATATACCAGGTGGTTCCAGCAGATCTCCTCAAAATCAGGTGAATAGAAAAGCCAACAGAAGTCTTCAAAGACGTGCACCGTTCCATATCTATCAGATCTTTCACTGATGATCTTGGAAGAAAGGAGCCTCGATATACATACTGCATCCAGGTTTCCATCACTGTCAGAAACTTTGTCATCCGTTTCCTTTGTTGAGATATCAGGATCAGTTTAATATCACTGGCATATGTCATGAAATTTGTTTGTTATGTGGCAGTAGTACATTGCAATACATAATAATATTGAACTGTAAATTATACTAAATATAGATATATATTTAAAAAGTTAAATTAAATAAGTAGTGCAAAAAGAGAAAATAAAAGTAGTGAGGTAGTGTTCATGAATTCAATGCCCATTTAGAAATCTAATGGCAGAGGGGAAGAAGCTATTCCTGAATCATTGAGTGTGTGCCTTCAGGCTCCTGTACCTTCTCCTTGGTGGTAATAATGAGAAGAGGGTATGTCCTGGATGATGGGGGTCCTTAACGATGGATGCTGCCTTTTGGAGGCATCACTGCTTGAAGATGTCCCGGATGCCAGGGAGGCTGATGCCCATGATGCAGCTGACTGAGTTCATAACTTTCTGAAGCTTTTACCGATCCTGTGCTGTGCCAGTCCCCGCCCCCAATAACAGATGGTGATGCTGCCAGTTCGAATGCTCTCTATGGTAAACCTGTCAAAATTAGAGAGTGGCTTTGATGACGTACCAAATTTCCTCAAATTCCTAATGAAATATAGCCGCTGTCCTGCCTTCCATTGATACATTGGGCTCAGGAGAGATCCCTAGAGAGGAATGTGAAATTGCTCATCCTTTGTACTTCCGATCCCTTGATGACGACTGTGTGTGTGTGTGCCCTCGTCCTACCCTTTCTGGAGTGTGAATATGTGATATATCTGATATTTGAAGGTATATATGATGCTTGCTGCTGCCATGATGAAGCTCTGCTGGTTGCTTGGTGGTAATTGGGACATCTCCATTCACATTTGGAATTGACACTTGATTACATTGTCAGGCTCACAAAGTGCTTACAAACACCTAAGATTTAAAAAAAAAATGACAGAAATACTCAACAGGACACGTGGCATCTGTGGAGAGAGAAGCAAAGAAAATGTTTCATATCAATGACCCTTCATCAGGACTCAGAAATATTGGAAACAAGGATACAGAGAAGGGTAGATGTGGATAGAACAAAGAGAATGGCTATGATAAGTAGATAGACTGGAAAATGCAAGTGGTGGCTGTACCAGGTAAGAGGAGGTGAAAGTTCGTTTATTGTTGATCTTTTGCAAAAGAATACATAAATAGACAGAAACAATTGGAAAAAAAGGAGGGAGAAGTCTTCAAATCTGTTTCTTTCTCTGTAGGTACTAACTGACCACCTGACTATTTCTATCATTCATTGTTTTTATTTCAGATTTCTTGCATTTGCAATACTTTGCCTCTGTTTGAAGCGTGAGGTGTTCAATTTAGGCAAATGCAACTAGGGCACAATTATATGTAATGAATGGAGCGATGTTGAGAAATACAGAGGGGCAGAGAGATTGTGGAATGTACAGTAAGCTAACAGGCCCTGCATAGAACAGGACAGTCCAGGAACAGGCCCTCCGGCCCATGAGGTCTGTGGGAACCATGATGCCAATTTTTCTGCACATAGTTCATTTCCATCTATTTCTTTCCTGCTCATGCGTCTATTTGAAAGCCTCTTAAAATTGTTATTGCTCCTTCCTTTATTATCTTAAAAAGCAGAAAAAAGCAGAAAATCAGAACATGGAGTTTTGTTAGAACTGTATATAACACTTCAAGGCCACATTTTGAGTATTGTGTACCATTCTAGTTGTCATGTGATGGAAAAATGTGTGATTGTCCCAGTAATACTGCAGATTCTCACTGCAGAGGGAATGTTGCCCAGATGCGAGAAATTAAGCTATAAGGAAAGGTTGTATGCGCTGTGTTTGTTTTCTTTGGAGCAGAGACAAATGAGTGAAGACTTAATTAAGGTGCATAAAATAGAAGGAACCAAGTAGAACACGCTGGTGCTTTACGCCGAACATACTGGTGCATTTCTACACTGCCATCAGAGAGAGCATCCTCACATCAGACATTACTGCCTGGTTTGGTGCAGCAGCCTCTCACAGTATGCAAAAACTACAGCAAACTTGCAGGACGGCAGAAAAGGTGATTGGCTGCAGTTTACCATCGCTGCAGGGCTTGTATGTGTCCAGGACAAAGAAGCTGGCAGGAAAAATCATTGCAGACACTTCTCATCCAGCAAACTGCATTTTCCAAAATCTCACTTCTGGAAAGTGCTATACGGCCATTAAAACAAAAACTCCAAAACTTCACACCATCTTAAAAGTTTCTTCTCCCAGACAGTTGTTAATCAATTATTCTACTTAGCTATTGCACTACAAACACTTTCAACCACTTATTTTAAAATGCTGTTTCTGTAGTAAAAATATGCCGGTATTTATGTATTTATGCACATTTTGTTCCATATATGTACTTTTAACTTTATATAATTTTTGAATGATCTTTACAATTGTTGAATCTTTTTTTGTCACATGGAGCGCCAACATCCCACAGCAAATCCCTAATATATGTAAATGCATACAGTGAATTATGTTGATCCTTGTTAAACTTGATCATTGATCCCAGACATAATAAGGTTATATTTCCCATAGTTGCGAGGTCGAAAACAAAAAGCAGGAATTTAAAGTGAATGGTAGATGGATTGAAATGAAAGTGAGGTCAGGAAATCACTACCTGAATGTATGATAGAGGCAGAGACTGACAGCACATTTGTGAGGAACCTAAATATGCTCATGAAGAACTGTGAAACTCCTTTTCACTGAGCATCTCTGGAAAGCCTAACAGCCACTTGACTCCGTGGCGAGAAACCCACCTTTCCCAGGCTCTGTATGTTTAGGGTGTTTACTGCTTTGGTCCCATCAAACCCATGAGGTTGGGATGTCTCAGCCACCCAAACCCCGGTTTGTGTGAATGCTGTGTGATTTACTGACCCCCTGCAATCACCCATCAGCAAGAAATAACAGAGAGTACACTGCATACAACTATAAAGTACACTGCATACCATTATAAAGAATGTATATTTATGAACATTAACTTAACCAAAGAGTTATTAAAGAAAAGAAGGAAAAAGCAAAATGGGACAATTATGATTAAATAGTCATATGTGCACATAATTTGGAGCTCATCTTGAAGTTGTCTGTAATTCACGCCCTGGGCCTTTGGTCTACTTGAAAACCCACACTACCTTCCAAATGTAACTCGAAATCCATCTTGAACAAACGGGCTCTCCAACGGGAGCATTGGTCCTTCCTCCTCGAAGCCATTCATCTGCACAAAGCACCTTGTGCAACAGGGATGGCATCCTCAGCCATCTTCCCTCCTGTCTTCTCCCAGCTCCTGCCAAAAAGACCTCGACCCACACCCGTGTCTCTCACAAAAACTCTCCGCCCAGCATTCTCTAGAACCTTCTAGCAGTTCCACCATCCTGACTGGTTGACAGCACATTCCGAAGTTGAACAACAAAGCCCCTCAGCTCAAACCCAAACAGACCGAAAGCAGAACAAACTGCTCTTATAGAACTGCTAAAATGAAAGACCTACACCACAGCAGTAACAAAATCTTAAGCGGGGCATTACAACTGTAACTCACAGTGTATGGCATACTGATGCAGCTAGTAGAGCTGCTGCCCCTTAGCTGCAGTGACAAAAAATTCAATTGTGATCTGTGCTGCTGTCCATGTGGAGTATGCATGCTCTCTCTGTGGCCACATGGACTTCCTTGGGATGCTCTTGTTTCCTCTCGTATCCCAACAATGCAGAGGTTAGTAGGTTAATTAGTCCATGCATGTAAATGAGTGGCAGAATTTGGAGGAAGGATAAAACGGGCTTGGGTTAGGATTAGTACAAGTGTGGTGCTTAATGGTCAGCCCGGACTCAGTGGGTCAAAGGATCTGGTTCCTTTCTGTATAAGTGAATTTAAATGGAGTTGCCAGATGTTCTTCAAACAACACAGGCATGATGGGGGCCGAACAGACTTTTAATATGTTGTAATTTTTCTATGATTATTCAATGCATGGATGTCCAATGCAAAGTCAGCATGGATTTGTGAAAGGAAAATCATGTCTGACGAATCTCATAGAATTTTTTGAGGATGTAACTAGTAGAGTGGATAGGGGAGAACCAGTGGATGTGGTATATTTGGATTTTCAAAAGGTTTTTGACAAGGTCCCACACAGGAGATTAGTGTGCAGACTTAAAGCACATGGTATTAGGGGTATGGTATAGATGTGGATAGAGAATTGGTTGGCAGACAGGAAGCAAAGAGTGGGAATAAACGGGACCTTTTCAGAATGGCAGGCAGTGACTAGTGGGGTACCGCAAGGCTCAGTGCTGGGACCCCAGTTGTTTACAATATATATTAATGATTTAGACGAAGGAATTAAATGCAGCATCTCCAAGTTTGCGGATGACACGAAGCTGGGCGGCAGTGTTAGCTGTGAGGAGGATGCTAAGAGGATGCAGGGTGACTTGGATAGGTTAGGTGAGTGGGCAAATTCATGGCAGATGCAATTTAATGTGGATAAATGTGAGGTTATCCACTTTGGTGGCAAGAACAGGAAAACAGATTATTATCTGAATGGTGGCCGATTAGGAAAAGGGGAGGTGCAACGAGACCTGGGTGTCATTGTACACCAGTCATTGAAAGTGGGCATGCAGGTACAGCAGGCGGTGAAAAAGGCGAATGGTATGCTGGCATTCATAGCAAGAGGATTCGAGTACAGGAGCAGGGAGGTTCTACTGCAGTTGTACAAGGCCTTGGTGAGACCACACCTGGAGAATTGTGTGCAGTTTTGGTCCCCTAATCTGAGGAAAGACATTCTTGCCATAGAGGGAGTACAAAGACGGTTCACCAGGTTGATTCCTGGGATGGCAGGACTTTCATATGAAGAAAGACTGGATTGACTAGGTTTATACTCGCTGGAATTTAGAAGATTGAGGGGGGATCTTATTGAAACGTATAAAATTCTGAAGGGATTGGACAGGCTAGATGCAGGAAGATTGATCCCAATGTTGGGGAAGTCCAGAACGAGGGGTCACAGTTTAAGGATAAAGGGGAAGCCTTTTAAGACCAAGATGAAGAAAGACTTCTTCACACAGAGAGGGGTGAATCTGTGGAATTCTCTGCCACAGGAAACAGTTGAGGCCAGTTCATTGGCTATATTAAAGAGGGAGTTAGATAAGGCCCTTGTGGCTAAAGGGATCAGGGGGTATGGAGGGAAAGCAGATACAGGGTTCTGAGTTGGATGATCAGCCACGATCATACTGAATGGCGGTGCAGGCTCGAAGGGCTGAATGGCCTACTCCTGCACCTATTTTCTGTTTCTATGTTTCTAATGCTGTCCTCCCTTCCTGAATTATCCCATTTTCCCAGTCCTGACTTCCACTTCCACATGATCCAACCTAGTTCTTCAACTCCATGTTATGCAATTCTGCTCTCCCATCTATTTTGACCACCCTCTACTCTGCCACTCCACATTTTCCAACTCCCCTCCTTCTCCTACTTGACATTAACCCATCCTATTCTCCAGTTCCACTGTATCCAATACTGTAGCACAAACAAAAATGACTGCAGATGCCAAAAATCTGGAGAAAGTCAGAAAATTCTGGAAATACTCTGCAGGCGAGGCAGTGCTGGAGAAATGGAAATAGTTTTTCAGGTTACTACTTCAGGCTGATGATCTTTTATCAGAATCAATACCAGAAATATTAGCCTGAAGGAGAAATGGTACCTTGGACTAGAAGAAGCATTGACCTAAAACTTAACCCTAATTTTATCTTTATAGATAAAATCAGCCTGGTTTGCTGACTGTTTTTACCGTTTTCTTTTTATTCAGTACTCACTTTCTACATTACCCATTTTCCATTCTCTCTTTCAACATTATTTAATGCCTCCCAGTCACCAACTATATAATACTGCTTTTTATTCCCCTTCAGCCTTGATGCAACCCTAATCTCTCCCACCCCTTTTGTCAGCATTGCCTACTTGCTGTGTCTAATCAGTCTTCCCTTTATTTTAACACAAGTCAGACTCTCCCCTTGCACCGAACACACCTGTGAGATGATCACTCGCACCCCTACAAGGACAGTATACCTTGCCTGCCTGTGTAAGCTTTTTTATGAGCACTTGTTTCATCCACCAAGTTCCTTTCTTGCACAACTTTGAAAGGATTGGTTTCTTAGAGCAGTTCTCAATCATAGTCAAAGTAAAGGAAGCTTTATTTATTTTTTGTTAATTAATTTGTAGTTGAAAGTTCCAGGCATCTCTGACTCCATTTCCTGTGGGTTTCTATGGCAACACTATAGAACCTCTGATTGCTGCCAGGCCATTGTAATACAAATGAAGAGGGATCACAGTGCCGCATTCTGATTATCTATTTAGAATCCTATTGGGAAAAGCTCTGTGCATTCTGGCTGTTGACAAAATCTGACTGCTGTCCAGTTGACGCAGCGTTTGTGTGAATGCACATTTTAAGAAGAAATCTTCATTGGCCCTCTTCTAAGAAACTGACAAGATAATTTTCATTGGCGAATTGGATTAATTTTGGGCAAAACAATGATTTGAAATCAATCTTCTTTGTGTGGATCTGGAATGTAGATGTTATCTTAGTATTCTCTCTTTGTACTGAAACAGTTGCCCAGCAAAGCCTCTCATATAATCTCTCTCAGCTCATTTTCATTACTGTAGTGAGAAGGTACTGGAGTTGATCCTGGTGCCCCAGGTTAGGGATGAGGAATGCCCATGTCTGGGCAAGGGGTTGCAGATGGTCTGGGGATCATCTCTGATTCTGCTCCACTGTAGTTTAGACTTGCAAGTGAGAAATGGTACCTTGGACTAGATGTGTAATGAATTGAACAACACCACATGTGTCAGGGGAGAAAGTCTGGGGAAAATTATTTTAAGTTGTGTGCTTGAGTGCTGGCCAATTACTGCTCAATGTTTCTATCAGTGATCTAGCCCTGTCTTTGCATCAATGATGTCAGTGTGGACAGGAGAAGGATTGATGTAGTTAAACTTTGATTAGATGTACTCAGTATCTGCATCTGGCAAACTAGCTGCACACAACAGGACAGGAGAACCCAGGGTCAAACAAGTGCTGCATCAGCTTATTTCACCTTTTATCTAATTGACAGCATGCTTAAAAGTTAAGTACAGCAAACTGGAAAAATCTCAGGTCATAGTGAACGGATGCAATTGTAGGCCACTTTACCCATTTTGTCTGCTCTGCTGTGCACTAAATACGTAATAGATCTTCTACCTTCGTACCATCTCCTTGCACAATCCCTCACTTCCTGAATTCTTTATTTTCAAGTTTGCCCTGAGATAGAAGGTGGCCACTCAACCAAGTCGACACCAAAGCTCAGACCAAGTGCACCGATAACATGCACCCACTCACTTCTCTCTCACACACTCATCAACTCTACCCTGATGCTCCAGCCAGCCACTTATACTTGGTGGAATTTACAGAAGCCAATTAACTATCAGCAAGCGTGTTTTTGATACATGGGAAGAAACTGGAGCACCCAGGAGAAACCACATGGTCGCAGGAAGTGCACGCAAGCTCCAGGCAGCCAGCGCTGGAAGTTAGGATTGAGCACAGCTTGTTGGAGCTGCAAGACAGCACCACCATCTCCTGCCTCACTATCCAAAAATTTATCAGCCTCTGTCTTGAATGATTGAGCAGCCAATCCGTTGAACTGAAAATTCCAAACATTCACAGCTGTAAATTCAAAGATTCAAAGTAAATTTATTATTAAAGAATGTATAAATTATACACTTTGAAAGTTGTCTGCTACAGGCAGCCACAAAACAAGAGACCGGAAAAACCCAATCAAAAAAACCCCAAAAACCACTATGCAGAGAATGAGAAAGAAGAAATACACACATCATGCAAGCAATGGAAGCAAGCCAACAGCATCCCAAACCAGACTGAGTCCCAGGTCTGCTCCTGGAGCAGCCAGAGTATACCCGTGCCAAGCCTCGGTCCCCAGTTCATCACACCAGCGAGGCAGAAATGCACAGCAGCCAGATCAGTTCACAGCCTCAGCACCATGGAGAAAGGAATAAACATACACGGAAGAGCGAGCAAAATCAACCCAACCCTTGGGGTTCCAGTCTATCTGGGCTGATATTTAAATTGTCCCAGCACCGGGTAGTGCCAGGCTCTAGGACCCGAATCCAGCTGCCTCTATATGCGTGGGCTGCCCAGCCCGAAGCCGTTTGCAATCTCACCAAATTGGCTTGGCACTTGGAGCGATCCAACCTCACACCCACTTTAGGCGGATGGGCATCGAA
Source organism: Mobula hypostoma (assembly GCF_963921235.1). Taxonomy (NCBI): domain Eukaryota; kingdom Metazoa; phylum Chordata; class Chondrichthyes; order Myliobatiformes; family Myliobatidae; genus Mobula; species Mobula hypostoma. Next base: position 113,763,220 of record NC_086106.1, on the reverse strand, counting down.
ACTCTTCTGCATCGACTCCTCTGCTAGTGATATGAACTCTGCTCTATGTACAGCTCAAACACGCTGAGCCTTGCAATGTTCCAGCATGGCTCATCCCCCGAACCAGCCTTGCCTCCACCTCTCTCATCACTGTCTGCATTGATACTTCACCACAATTTGCTTCAGAAAAGATGCTATAAGCACTGTTTTTAGTCAAATCTCTTGCCTTATAATCTACCAGTAAGCTGTTGCAAGGCGGGAGGAGAGTGAGCAGCGCACCGCGCGTGCGCAGCCCTCTGGTGAAAAATGATATCGTATCCGTTAAATAGGGGCCGTGGACAATTCTGATTTGATGGAGATGGATGTGAAAGCACAGAGGAACATCTGGAAAAATTTCTAAAACGCTCGTTCACTGCTGTCATTACTGCGCGGTTGGGAATCTTTCGGAGGGAAAGCCTCAAAATTCCCGGCTTTGCCTGCTGTTGGCGACCAAAATGGAGGTCGAATCATTCGGACAGAGATGGCACTCAGTACTTGGTGTTGGAGAGATGATCAGAGCTCGAAGTTTTCGGATGACTCAGAGTCGGACCGTTGTCGGGTATGGCAGGGAGAGCTTTTCTTCCTTCTCCCGTCTGCGTGAGATGTGGGACATTTGAGAGACTTTGAACTTTTACTGTGCTCATGGATTTCTTCATCAAGTTATGGTATTGCACTGTTGTAACTATATGTTATAATTATGTGGTTTTGTTAGTTTTTTCAGTCTTGGTCTGTCCTGTGTTTTGTGATATCACACCGGAGGAAATATTGTATCATTTCTTAACGCATACATTACTAGATGACAATAAAGAGGACTGCGTGTCTTCATAATCTAATTTTCAGTAGCACCATCTTAACCTGGAAACCATTTGATGAAATTGATGAAATTTCTCTTCGAATCCCAGTCCAAAATGACTGATCCCTTTGTGACGGTATTGGGTTCAGAGTCCATATATCCCTAAACTCAAAAGGAGATTTTAAGCCATATTCAATACAGGTAACTGCAGGTACTATCACTATAGGGAGACTATACTGTATCAACCTTCTCTTCAAAGACTAGCTTACTTCACTGACTAGTCTGTATGGCGAGGTCTAGTTGCCAATACCAAGGGTTTGAATGGCTGCTTCCCCCTCGCTACCAAGGAGATACTCCACTTAACAAAGTAGTTTCAACACAGTTTATTTTTAATGATGCACACTTAAATTTAGGCAAATAGTTTTTAAACACACATTTAAAACTCAGAGATGATTTCTGATTTATAAAAGATATCAAAATTACAAAAGGTTTATGAATTACAAAGGATTTACAAACATGGGTACAATTCTTATGAACTAAATGGAGAACAAGCTGTCCATTGCAGAAGGCTGAGGAATGCATTTTAGTTCTTCTTTCTGTCAACTTGTCTTTCTGTTATTCTCTTTGTCATTCTGAACAATTCTTACAATTCCTAATAATAACTTTATAATATTTATACTGTTTTACTACTAATCAGCATTATTTGCATGTGACATTTTTCTGATACCCTTGTGAGAACAAAGTATTTCACACAGAAGTCAAAAAGCTTCTGGCGACAGAGATCCTAAACACCCAAGATTAATGCCGTGACAGCTGCCTCTCTGAGTACAGAAATATACAAATTATTAATTATTCACAAATACCTTTGACCATGTTTGATGTGCTAAGTAACAAAATCATTCCAGTCTGCAAGCTTCCTTGTACTTAGTCACAATGGTGCAAATAACTTGGCCAGTGTTGTCTGGTTTGATACAGGCCAATTAGCATCACCACATTGTTTTACATTGAATAAGTATGAACTGATAATACCTCTTTGTTTATTTGTTTAGAACAAGAGGCTGAGCAAGGATTATGTGTGAGAAGTTTAACTTTGCTACAAACAGCTCTGATCCTTTGGAAAGGTCATGCCACTGTGATAGAAAACTGAAATTAGCAATACACTTCTCAGGCCCTGAAAAGTGAATATCTATAACACCTTATTCCAAATGTTCCAGACTGTCAGGCAGGGATATCCTCATCTGTTCTGAAATTAGATCTAAATAGGAAATGTAAGCATAATTCTATTCAGGCTACTCTCATTCAACTCCCCCAGCCCCAGAATGAATCTTGTCCCCTTCCTTACACATCTTCCCAAGGGTAAGATACTCCATTCTTTCAGTAAAGAAACCAAAACTGTAATAATTCCAGGCTTGAGGGAGTTTAGTTACCTGAACTATAACTTTGACATTGACTAGTCATAGACTAAGAAAGCGGAGACTACTCTCCTTGGAATAGAGAAGATTGAATAAGCAAATCAGAAAGATGTACTTAAAATCACCAAGCCAAGGGACAAGATTGTTAGTGAGAAACTGTTCCCACTGTCAGAGGGGAAGGAACCTGAAGATGAAGAATGAAGGCCGCTGACTGAAGAGTCTAAATGATAGGAAATTCTTTTTGATTAGCATCTGGATTGTAGATTCATGGGAAGAAGGAGAGGCAAATTAAATCATGGGTGGTCCAAAGGGAATTAAGGACATGTTTAACATTAAAACATTTGCAGCGCAATGGGGTGAAAGTGGAGGAGTTAAATCAGCAGCTTTGCTCTTCCAGAGAATTGAGACAATCTTGATAGACTGAATAATCAACTTTGTGCTGTGGCCAGGCTGCAATTTTATTTAGAAAACTCCACACAGTATTCCAGGAGTAGTGTTCTCAATCTCTATGTAATTGCAGTAAGACTTGTCCACCTTTCTATTCAAGTCACTTAGCAATAAAGTTTAACAAATCATTTGCTTTATTGAATGCTGTACCGGCATGCTTCCTTTCTGTGCTTTGTGTAAAAGAAGTCATTCAGGCCCCTCTGAATGCAACCATTTTAAAACAACATTAAAAAATACATCCACTTTTTCTTTTATGGCTGCCAGTTTCATTCTTTCCGTGTTTCACTTCATCTGTTATGTTCTTGACCTGTTCACATTTCTTTGCAGACTTTCCTATCAGCCAAGTTTCTACACTGGCTTTGTAACATTAGCAAAAGCTGATAAATTGAGCTCTGTCAGCATGGAATCATTCTGCAAAGTGGTAGGCTATTGCTCAATGTACTCTCAGTGGCCACTTTATCAGGTACACCTGTACACCTCCTCATTATTGCAAATATCTAATCAGTCAATCACGTGGCAGCAACTCAATGCATGAAAGCATGCAGACATGGTCAAGAGGTTCAGTTGTTGTTCAGACCAAACATCAGAATAGGGAAAAAATTTAATCTAAGTGATTTCGACTGTGGAATGATTGTTGGTGCTTGACGGGGTGTTTTCAGTATCTCAGAAACTGCTGATTTCCTGGGATTTCCACACACAACAGTCTCGAGTTCCTAGAAAATGATGAGAAACATGAAAACCATCCAGTGAGCAGCATTTCTGTGGCTGATAGTGCCTTGTTAATGAGAGACTTCAAGGGAGAATGGTTAAACTGGTTCAAGCTGACAAGAGGGCAGCAGTAACTCAAATAACCATGCGTTACAACAGTGATATGCTGAAAAGAATCTCTGAATACACAACACATTGAACCTTGAAGTGGATGGGCTGTAGCGACTGAATACTATGAGCAAAGTACTTGATAAAGTGGCCACTGGATTTACTTTAAATGACCATGTGATTCAAATTTGCTTTTTAAGCCTGCTTTGAGTTTTAAGATTGGTTTTATTTGTCACATGTACCTTGAAAAATACAGTGCAATGTGTCATTTGCATTCACCCCCAACACAGTCTGAGGATGTGCTGGGGTCAGCCTGTAAGTGTCGCCATGCAAGTGTCGCCATGCTTCCGGTGCCAATATAACATGCCCTCAATCTTCTAACACTAACATGGAGAACATGGGAAGAAACAGGAGCATCCAGGGAAATCCCATGCAGTCACGGGGAGAACATACAAGCACCGTACATACATTGTACGGTGGCAACTGAACCCCAATCACTGGTACAGTAAAGCAGTACAATGAACAGTATGCAACCATGACACCGTCTTGCATAACGTGTTTATTTACTTGGAGATATATTGCAAAATAGGTCCTTCTGGCCCTTCGAGCCCCACCAACCAGCAACCCCCCGATTTAACCCTAAACTAATCATTGCACAATTTACAATGACCAATTAACCTACTAACTTCTAAACACTAACCTTATTCAAAGGAAGACACAGGAGTCTGGGAAAAAGGTCCAGCTTCATCTCTACCTTAAGTGAGACATATGCGTATCATGTGATAGTGTGAAGGTGTGTGCAATGAACGTATTTTTACATATAACCCAAAATTAATTAAGCAAACAAGAATGCTTAATATATATATATATATGTACACACACATATACAGGATTACTCAAATATTATTGAAACATTAAATACACCAAAGACGGTGGGAGGAAACTGGAGCACCTGGAAAAAGGACTTGCATTCCACATGGAGGAGGTATAGTCTTAGAGATGGTGTCGGATTTGAACTCGGAACTCCAATGGCCCAAACTGTAATAGCTTCGCACTAACTACTACACTACTGTGGCATAAAAACGTAGCGAAGGAAAATAGGAAGTATTCAGTTAATCCTATCCTTAAGTCTGTTAATCTGATCAACTACATTTGTACCTCAGCTTCACTGAATTGTCCTGATTCCAACTCCTTTATACTTTGAACTGATAAGAGCTAATGAATCTCAGTTTTGGTATCTACAGTTGACCAGTATTTCCAGAATAGTTTACCTTCCTTACTTTTGTTATACTTCCATGGGATTTTGGCGTGCCGGGGCGGAAATAGGCTCTAAACAGGAGATGTAAAGTGCTCCTTCCCCCCTATTAGCCTACAAGTCACTCTTGGGCAATGTGTAGCACCTGCCTAGCCCCCTGATCGGGGTCATGTGAAGCCATGGAAGCTGATGGTGGATGGTCTTATGAGCAGCTGGTGCATATCACAAGTCCTGGTTATTCCTCCACTGATGCCAGGCAGCCAGTCTCTGAAGAGTATTGATAATGGCTGGGGTCACCTGTCTTGTAAAGACACCGCCCAGAAGAAGGCGATACCAAGAAAGTTCTGTAGAAAAATTTGCCAAGAATAATCATAGAACCATAAGACATAGGAGCAGAATTAGGCCACTCAGCCCATCGAGTCTGCTCCGCCATCCCATCCTGGCTGATTCCTGATCCCACTCAGGGTCATGGAGAGACCATGATTGCCGACATCATATGACACGGCACATTACAAACAAACCACAGGATATCCAAATGCAGTAATGAGAAGGTGACCGTGTACGTTTCCTCCAGGTGCTCCGGTTTCTTCCCACAGTCCAAAGAGGGACTGGTTGGTAGATTAATAGGTCATTGTAAATTGTCCCATGATTAGGCTAGGATCGGGGATTGCTGGGTAGTGCAGTTTGAAGGGCCAGAAGGGTTTATTCCATTCAGCACCTCGATAAATAAATAAATATTGGAAACGAGGAAATCTGCAGATGCAGGAAATCCAAGCAACACACACAAAATGCTGGGAGAACTCAGCAGGCCAGGCAGCATCTATGGAAACGAGTATAGTCGATGTTTTGGGCTGACACCCTTCAGCAGGGCTTCAGCAACTGACTAGATTACTGCTACTTCTGTGTTCCCTCGCTTGTCTTTTACTTGTCTCCTCACTCCGAAAACAGGGTGACAAATAAATACTGCTACCTAGTAGCTTCTGTGAAATAGTTTTGATGCTGACCTACAGTGCTGACTGTGTGGAGTTTGTAGGTTCTCACTGGGACTGTTCTCGTCTATGCAAAGCACCTGCTGATATTTTCCTATATTAAAAATACCATTTCAATGTCAGTTGAAATGTCATAGCAATCATTCTGTCTGGTATGGCAACTGCTCTGCAAGTGACCACAGGAAACTACAGAGAGTGGACACAACTCAGTACATCACAAAATTAGCTCCCCTCTAAGGACTCTGTCTATATTGCTCACTCCCTTAGTAATGCAGCCAGCATGATCAAAGACCCCAACCCACCTCAGACACTCTCTTCTCCTCTCTGCCACCAGGCAGAAAATACAAACACTTGAAAGCATGTAACACTAGGCTCAAGTCAGCTTTTATCCCACTGTTATCAAACTCTTGATACCTCTTGTAGAATAAGATGAACTTCTTGCCTCACAATCCACGTCATTATGATTTTGTACTTTATTGTTCACCTGCACTGCACATTCTCAGTAGTTTTTACACTTTGAGCTGCTTTGTTATTGTTTTATCTTATTCTAGCGCAATGTGCTGTGTAGTGATGTGACCTGTATGAACAGTTATACAAGACAGACTTTTCACTGTATCTTGATACATGTGACAATAGTAAACCGATACCAATATCAATACCAAATGTTAGATGGGGTGAATGAAAGAGAAAGGAATAAAATGACAACATTCTGGGCTTGTACTTGTTGGAGTTTAGAAGAATGGGGGGTTGGTGGTCTTTTTGAAACCGATAGAATATTGAAAGGCAGAGATAGAATAAACGTGTAGATGATGTTCCCAATTGTGGGGACCTCCAAAACCAGAGGGCATATCCTCAGCATAGAAGGACATTCAGCGATGACGTGGAATTTCTTTACCCAGAAGGTGATGAATTTGTGAAATTCATTGCCATAGATGGCCATGGGGGCCAAGGCGTTGGGTACATTTAAAGTGGATGTTGATAGGTTCTTGATTAGAAAGTGCAGCTGTTACGTTTTGTAACTTCAAAACACTAAACTAATTCAAATGAAGGCACGAGAGTAGGAGATGTGGCTCTAACTTTGCACTTACTTTAAGCGAAGCACGCACGTATCATACGGTAGCGTGAAGACATATGCAATTCAAGTATTTATACATGTAACCCGTAATGAATTATTTAAATGAAAAAGAATGCTTAGTCGGCCAATATATATATACAAGATTACTCAAATATAACTGAAATATTAAATACACAATAGCTTCAAAGGTTACAGGGAGACAGCAGAAGATTGGAATTGAGAGGGATAATAAATCAGCGAAGATGGAATGGTGTAGCAGATACGATGGGCCAGATGGCCTAATTCTGCTCCTACATCTTATGGTCTTACAGTCTTGTTCTTGTAACTTGCACTTCTACCAAACTTGACATTGAAGCAGACATGAATTTGTGGTGCAGGTTGAAGCTGCTTTGCAGTTATTGAATGACTGGTGTGTTATGCGTTAAGGTATAATTGATGGATCATGTGGGCACAGTGTTGGCACTCGCGCTGCACACATTGTTGAAAAATTTAAACTTACAACAATTGTAACTGTTTACTTTCCAGGCTAGGAGTTGTTCAACCTTTCTCTGTAATTTAAGAGATGAAACCCAGGCAACATTTTAGTAAATCTCCTCTGTACTCTCTCAATTTTATTGACATCTTTCCTATAATTCGGTGACCAGAACTGTACACAATACTCCAAATTTGGCCTCATCAATGCCTTATACAATTTCAACATTACATCCCAACTCCTATACTCAATGCTCTGATTAATAAAGACCAGCATACCAAAAGCTTTCTTCATCACCCTATCCACATGAGATTCCACCTTCAGGGAACTATGCACCATTATTCCTAGATCCCTCTGTTCTACTGCATTATTCAATGCCCTATCATTTACCATGTATGTCCTACTTTGATTAGTCCTACCAAAATGTAGCACCTCACACTTATCAGCATTAAACTCCATCTGCCATCTTTCAGCCCACTCTTCTAACTGGCCTAAATCTCTCTGTAAGCTTTGAAAACCGACTTCTTTATCCACAACTCCACCTATCTTAGTATCATCTGCATACTTACTAATCCAATTTACCACTCCATCATCCAGATCATTAATATATATGACAAACAACATTGGGCCCAGTACAGATCCCTGAGACACACCGCTAGACACTGTCCTCCAATCTGACACACAGTTATCCACCACTACTCTCTGGAGTCTCCCATCCAGCCACTGCTGAATCCATTTTACTACTTCGATATTACTGCCTAATGATTGAACCTTCCTAACTAACCTTCCGTGTGGAACCTTGTCAAAGGCCTTACTGAGGTCCATATAGACAACATCCACTGCTTTACCCTCATCAACTTTCCTAGTAACCTCTTAAAAAAATTCAATTAGATTTGTCAAACATGACCTTCCACGCACAAATCCATGTTGACTGTTTCTAATCAGACCCTATCTATCCAGATAATTACATATACCATCTCTAATCAAAATTCTGGCGGAACTCCTCAAGTCAGACAGCATCGAAGAAGGAGAATAAACAATGTTTTAAATCAAGACCCTTCATCAGGACTGGAGAAGAATAAGAAGGTGGGGCGGGTTGAGAGGAAGAATTGGAACCTAGTCAGTTAAAGGTGAGATCAGGTGAGGGGGAAGGTGGATGGGTGGGGGAGGGCGTATAAAGTAAGAAATTGGCAAGGGATAGGTGGTAGAGGGAAAGGATACTCCTTTCTGTCCCACCACCTTTTTATCCTGGCTCTGCCCCCTTCTTTTCTGGTCCTGATGAAGTGTCTGAGCCCATTGGCTTCAACAGCACTGGGCGATGTCATTCCTAAATTTATCTAATTTCTTATGATGTTATTTCTGTTTGTCGAGTGAATCAGCAGAGTTGGAAGTAGTTAGTGGATATGTGGAGTGTCGGCTGTAAGACACCTTCGTCCATCCAGCAAATGGCTCTATCTGGTATAGAGAGACTGGGAATTTAGCCAAGACATCAATGTAGAACACTGTCTCATGACTTAATGCAGAGAGGAAGAAATGAATGAATACCCATTCAGAGACTGATAGGTGCCCTGTGTCATTAACAGAATGTTTCCTATATATCAGTGAGACCCGACATAGATTAGGAGGCTACTTCATTGAGCACCTACGCTCCACCCGGCAGAAAAAGCGGGATCTCCTGGTTGCCACCCATTTCAAATCTCCATAAGACCATAAGACATAGGAACAGAATTAGGCCATTTGGCCCATTGAGTCTGTTCCACCATTCAATCATGCCTAATTCTTTTTTTTACCTTCCTTAGCCCCATACCCTTACCTTCTCTGCGTAACCTTTGATGCTATGTCCAAACAAGAACCTATCAATTTCTGCCTTAAATACACCCAACGACCTGGCCTCCACAGCCGTCTGTGGTAAAAAAAAAATTCCACAAATCCATCACCCACTGGCTAAGGAAATATCTCTGTGGTTCTGTTTTAAATGGATGCCCCTCTATCCTGAGGCTGTGCCCTCTTGTCCTACACTCCTCCACCATGGGAAACATCCTTTCCACATCTACTCTGTCTAGGCCTTTCAACATTTGAAAGGTTTCAATGAGATTCCTCCCCACCCCCCATCCTTCTAAATTCCAGCGAGTATAGGCCCAGAACCAGCAAATGTTCCTCCCTTTCATTCCTGGAATCATCCTTGTAAATCTCCCCTGAACCCCCTTCAATGCCAGCACATCTTTTCTTAGATAAAAAGCCCAAAACTCTTCCCAATACTCAAGGTGAGGCCTCACCAGTGACTTATAAAGCCTCCCCTGCTCTTATACTCTAAACATCTAGAAATTAATGCTAATATTACATTTGCCTTCCTCACCACTGACTCAACCGGCAAGTTAACCTTTAGGATGTTCTGCACAAGGACTTCCAAGTCCCTATGCATCTCAGATTTTTGGATTTTCTCCTAATTTAGAAAATAGTCTGCACATTTATTTCTTTTTCTACTAAAGTGCATGACCATGCATTTCCCAACATTGTATTTCATTTGCCACTTTCTTTCCCATTCTCTGAATCCGTCTAAATCCTTCTGCAGTCTACCAATTTCCTCAACACTACCTGCTCCTCCACCAATCTTTTTTTTATCATCTGCAAACCATCTATTCCATCATCTAAATCATTGATATACAGCATAAGTAGAAGCTGTCCCAACAACGACCTCTATGGAACACCACTAGTCACAGGCTGCCAACCAGAAAAAGGATCCTTCTATTCCCACTTACTGTCTCTAACCAAACCGTCAATACTCTAACCATGTTTATAACTTCCCTTTAACACCATGAGTTCTTAACTTGATAAGCAGCTTCATGTGTGGTACCTTGTCTAAAAATCCAAATATATACAATCTACTACATCCCCTTTATCTATCTTACTTGTAATCTTCTTAATGAATTCCTACAGATTCTTTAGGCAAGATTTTCCCTTAAGGAAACACAGCTGATTTTGTCCTATCTTGTCCTGTGTCACCAAGTACTCCATAATCTTATCCTTAACAATTGACTCCAACATCTTCCCAATAACAGAGGTCAGGCTAGCCTGTCTATAATTTCCTTTCTGCTGCCACCCTCCTTTCGTAAAGTGTGGAGTGACATTTGCAATTTTCTCGTCCTCCAGAACCATGCCAGAGTCCAATGATTATTTAAGGATCATTACTAATGCCTCCACAATCTCTATCATTACTTTTTTTCAGAACCCTTGGGTTCCTTTCATCTGGTCTGAGTAACTTATCCACCTTTAGGTCTTTCAGCTCTTTGAGCACCTTCTCCCTTGTAATAGTAACCGCACTTACCTCTCTTCCGTCACAGCCTTCAACCCCTGGCACACTGCTCGCGGCTTCCACAGTGAAAACTAATGCAAAATACTCATTCAGTTCGTTTACCATCTTGTCCCCCGTTATTATTTCTCTGGCTTCATTTTCTGGCATTCCTATATCCACTCACACCTCTCTTTTATTTTTTTATATACTTGAAAAGGCTTTTTCTATCCTCCTTGATATTTTGTGAGCTTGCTTTCATTTTTCATCTTTTCCCTCCAAATAATTATTTTTGTTGCTTTCTATAGGTTTTTAAAAGCTTCCCAATTGTCTATCTTCCAGCTAATTTTTGTTTTGCTGTACGCCCTCTCTTTTGCTTTTACATTAATTTTGACTTCACTTGCCAGCAACGATTGTACTATTTTTCCATCTGAGTTTTTTTTTGTTTTTGGAATACATCTATCCTGCAGTTTCCTCATTTTCCCCAGAAACTCAAGCTATTGCTGCTCTGTTGTTATCCCTGTCAGCGTCTCCTTCCAACTTATTTTGGCCAACTCCTCTCTCATACCACTGTAATTTCCTTTACGTCACTGAAATTCTGCTACACAAGACTTTACTTTCTCCCTATCAGATTTCAAGTTGAACTCATTCGTATTACGATCCCTGCCTCTACCTCTGACTTCTCCCCTTCCTTCCCAGTCCTGATGAAGGGTCTTGACCTGAAACAGTAAAAGGCTGTTTACTCTTATCCATAAACGCTCCCAGGCCTGATGAGTTCCTTCAGCATTTTGTGTGTGTTGTCTCCAACAGAATGCTCTTAATGTATATCAATGGGAAATGGTTAATGATGTAATTCATGAAATTGTCGATCAGTTGATCATCTTGTCAGCCAAATTAAACAGCAAGCAGGACTTTGCCACCAGGTGAGCGATCTGGTCATTTTTCTCACTGGCAATTGGCAATTCCCATTTCACAAAAAAAAATGGCCAGATTCCAAAAGTCTGCCGAGCCATTTTCTCTCTTTTCTACTTGATTTTTCATAGTAAACAGTAAAAAAATAATACAATTGGCACTGATGCCAGACTTAAAAGGCATTTAGTCAGTGTGTGGGAGCTTTTCATTGCACCATATTTCTGTGATTATTTGTAATTAACAGCTAATTGTTTTCTAGCAGTTTGCTTGGAGTCTGTATAAAAACTAATGAACTTTCTGCTATAGGTTGTAAAATTTGCCTTTGGATGGTGCTTTGCAGAACCTGAAGACTGTCCAAAGCACTTCACAATGAAGGAATTTGCCAGAGTTCCTAGAGGGCGAAACAAACAGGGTCAGTAAAAGGAATCTAGAAGATGCAAACGATTTGAATTTCTAGAAAGTCACTGACAAAATGCTGCACTTAGTTTTCAGTACAAGGATACATAGAGCAAATATAGAGAGGAGAGTAACTAAAGACAACAAACAGAGGAATGGGATAAATGGCTCTTTATCAGATTCACCGCAAAGTATCACCGGAATACACACAAAATTCTGGGGGAATTCAGAAGGCCAGGCAGCATCCATGGAAAAGAGTAAACAGTTGATGTTTCGAGCCGAGACCCTTCATCAGGTCTGATGAAGGGTCTCAGCCTGTAACGTCATCTATACTCTTTTCCATAGATGCTGCCTGGCCTGCAGAGTTCCTCCAGCATCTTGTGTGTGTTGCTCAGAATTCCAGCATCTGCATATTTTCTCTTGTTTGTGATTAGTATCATGGGAATGAGTGCTGGGAGCTCAACCATTTATAATCCATAATGATGACTTAGATGAATGGATGGGTAGAATTGCATCATGGCCTGGTTTGGAAACACACAGCAATGTAACCAATGACCTTTCTTGTTGCTGTAGCAATTAGATGTGCAGTCCACAGCCTCCTGTTGTGCCATGATGAAGCCACCCTCAGGGTGGAGGAACAACACCTTATATTCTGTCTGGGTAGCCTCCAACCTGATGGCAAGAAGGCGATTTCCCCTTCCAGTTAAAAGCAAATTTCCCTCCCCCTCTTGCCTCTTCTATTCCCCACTCTGGCCTTTTACTTCTTCTTATCTGTCTATCATTTCCCCCCTGAGTCCTCTCCTCCTTCCCTTTCTCCAATGGTGCACACTTCTTTCCTATCAGATTCCTTCCTCTCCAGCCCTTTACCTTTCCAACCCACAAGGCTTCACCTATTACCTAGCTATCCTCCTTCCCCTTCCTACCACCTTTTTATTCTGGCATCTTCCGCCTTCCTTTCCAGTCCTGAAGAAGTGTCTCAGCTCGAATCGTGGACTGTTTGTTCATTTCCATAGACGCTGCCTGACCTGCTGAGTTCCTCCACTGTTTTGTGGGTGTTGGTACGGAGCGGTTGTGTGTGTGATCAGCGTAAACCTCACAATATTGATTGTGGAGGAAACAATGTCTGCAATACCTGTGACTATACAGGAAGGTTGTTAGTCTCTCTTTAGTTAGAGATGGTAATTGCCAGGCACAAATATTCATCAACTTATGCCCGAATATTAGTTGGTGCAAGAACAAACAGATATGCTGGAAATGTGAAAAATAGTAGGTGAACACTGCTCTGCAGAGCTCCTGCTGTTAAGTCTTAGTTTCTGATAATTGAGCTCCAGGTATTCGCTTTTAGACTTGGATAACTACTCCAGTGTAGAGAAATTTGCCCCACTACCATCCTGGTTTATGGGGATAAAGTTTTCTCCCTCTCTGCATTACTGAGACTGGTAAAATATTTAGCTTTTATTCCTTTATCTCAGAGAAACCAGGTTACAAGCCATTGTTGCACAAAAAAAAGAACTAATTCGATTCTTATAATGAAATTCATGGGACTTCCTTAATCTTTCCACTCTGCAGCTTTAAGCTGAGCCAGGATTCCCTGACTAAGAAGACCATTAATTGAAAAAGAAATTTTTTTTTGCTGCTGGGAGAACATGTACGTTTTGTCTTTTACCATGAGGGAAATGCTTGCATATGATGTTGTGGCATAATGACATATGCCATTCACATACTTTATGTACATAACCCGCAATACAAAGAGTGCTTAGTCAAACTATCTGTTTACAATATTACTCAAATATTAAATATGTAACACTCCTCCCTGCCTAGCTATAAACTGTGTATATAATAGATTTATTGTATTGTATATTGTAGGGCCGGCTGGTGGTGTAGTGGACATTGAGACAGATGGTCCTGAATTTGAGTCCAGCCTGCTCCCAACCTGGGCAGCAGCAGTATCTGTGTGGAAGAAAGGCTTTGCAATCTACTTACATACAGTGTCTATAAAAGGTATTCACCCCTTGGAAGTTTTCATGCTTTATTGCTTTACAACATTGATCACAGTTGATTTAATTTGGCCTATTTTGACACTGATCAACAGAAAAAAAGATTCTTTCGTGTCAAAGTGGAAACAGATCTCTACAAAGTGATCTAAATTAATAACAAATATAAAACATAAAATAATTGATTGCATAAGTATTCAGCCCATTCAAGTCAGTATTTAGTAGAAGCACCTTTGGCAGCAATTACAGTCTTGAGTCTGTGTGGATAGGTCTCTATCAGCTTTGCATAACTGGACACTGCAATTTTTCCCCATTCTCCTTTACAAAACTGCTCAAGCTCTGTCAGATTACATGGGGATAATGAGTGAACAGTCCTTTTCAACTCCAGGCACAAATTCTCAATTGGATTGAGGTCTGGACTTTGACTTGGCCACTCCAGGATATTAACTTTGTTGTTTTTAAGCCATTCCTGTGTAGCTTGGACTTAATGCTTGGGGTCATTGGCTTGCTGAGAAAACAATTCTTCTCCAAGTCACAGTTCTCTTACAACCTGCATCAGGTTTTCCTCCAGGATTTCCCTGTATCTTGCTGCATTCATTTTACCCTCTACCTTCACAAGCCTTGCAGGGTCTGCTGCTGTGAAGCATTCCCACAGCATGATGCAGCTACCACCATGCTTCACAGTAGGGATGCTGTGTTTCTGATGATGTGTGGTGTTTGGCAAACATAGTGTTTAATCTGATAGCCAGAAAGCTCAATCTTGGTTTCATCAGACTTCTTCCAGCTGACTTCAGAGTCTCCCACATGCCTTCTGGCAAACTCTAGCTGAGATTTCATGTGAATTTTTTTAATAGTGGCTTTGAAAGCTGCAACTGTTGAAGCACCTGGGCAACAGTTGTTGTATGTGCTGTTTCTCCCATCTCAGCCATTGAAGCTTGTAGCTCCTCCTGTGCTCTCATAGTTCTCTTGGCAGCCTCCCTCACTAGTCCCCTTCTTTGCATGGGTCACTCAGTTTTTGAGGATGTCCTATTCTATGCAGCTTTACAGCTGTACCATATTCTTTCCATTTCTTGATGATCGACTTAACTGTACTCCAAGGGATATTCAGGGACTTGGAAATTTTCATGTATCCTTCTCCTGGCTTGTGCTTTTCAGGATCCTTTTCCCAGAATTGCTTGGAATGTTCTTTTATCTTCATGATGTAGGTTTTGCCAGGATACTGATTCACCAGCAGTTGGACCTTCCAGATACAGGAGTACAATCAATTGAAACACCTTGACTGCACACAGGTTTATATATAGCTAGAGCACCTTAACTAATTATGTGACTTCTAAAACCAATTGGCTGATGACTTGGTGTGTCATATTAAGGAAGGGTGGGTGGGGGGGGGTAAATAATTATGCAATCAATTAGTTGTGTTTTATACTTGTGATTAATTTAGATCATTTTGTAGATCCGTTTTCACTTTGACATGAGAGTCTTTTACTGTTGATCAGTGTCAAAAAGAAGCAAACTAAATCCATTGTGTTTCAATGTTGTAAAACAATAAAGCATGAAAATTTCCAAGGGGGCGTGAATACTTGTTATAGGCACTGTATCTTGTCACAAAAACCCTATGAACAACTACAGAATCCATAGGGTCACCATGATTCGATGATGACTCACACTCAACAAACAGCATATAGTATACTATACAATACAACTACTATACACACTTCCACAACATACTAAGTTTTAAATTGTCCCAATTAGGCTTAAATATTTAATCACTGTAGAGCGTTTCTTACTCCTACTTTTACTCTTGTGGAATAACTTCTTTCCTGACAAGGTTGGGGGTGGGGGTGGGGGGGAGGTGGTTTCTCTGCTTGGAACTTTGGTGAAACTTGTAGCTGTGAAACAATCTCAGGTTTTGGGACCTCCTCCGTGTTGGTTGTAGGAGTTGACTCTGGGACTGTGGGAAGTGGTTCTGACAGCTCTGGAGCCCTTTGTTTTCTCACAATTGACTCTGCACTCCTCAACTGATCGATATGTCATCTCCAGGTGACATCAAACACAATCTCCAATGTGTAGGAGAAGGGTCCAGTTCTCTCCTTAATCTTTCCAACTCCTCGCTTTTGGTCACCGCTGTAGACTCACACCAGAACTGCTTGTCCAGGAGTGAAACATCAAACCTCCTTGTTTGAGGAGCCCTCAATATTTCTCAGCTGTTTGTCCTGCATATTCCTTCTGAGATCGGATTTGAGCAGATCCAAGTGTGCAAGGGACAACCCGGATTCAGCATAGCTGGTGAGCTGTTGGTTAAGGAGTGTGCTGCACTGTGATATGCAAGGACAAAATAGGTGAGCTTCTGATGCACTGTCAGAGTAGCGTGTTCTGCTGACATTCTTCGCCGTGCATTCTTTAGACTCTGGACAGACCTTTCCACCAAGCCATTTGTAACTGCATGGCATGGTGCAGATGTAATATTTCATTTTCGAGAATGACTGAAACTGTTCCACTACAAACTGTGATCCATTGTCACTAAGTGGTCTGGAACACCAGTCCCTAAAAAAGAGGATTCTCAACACTTCGACGTTGTGTGAGGCTGTAGTGGAGGCTAATAGGAACACATCTGGCCACTTTGTAGCTTCATCCACTACTCTTGACATGAAATAGTGACTATCCTTGTCTCCCCATAGATCCTGCCTGGCCTTCTGAGTCACTCCAGCACCTTATTTAATTATTTGGAGGTACAGTGTGGTAACAGGCCCTTCAGGCGCTACTAGCCCTTGCCACCCAAGTACACCAATGTGACCAATTACCTTGCTAACTCGTATGTCTTTGGGATGTGGGAACAAACTGGAGCACCCGGCAGAAATCTGTACAGTTACAGAGACTATGGAGTGGGAATTGAATCCAAGTTGCTGGCACTGTAAAGCATTATGCTAACCGCTACACTACAGTGCCATCTTGTGTGTTGCTACTGAATTCTGTTAATGCAGGGAGGGTCTGTAATATATCAGTGCCTGTCTTATTCAAAACGGGTTTAAATCCACAGAGAGAAAAACAGAACCGATAGTTCAAGTGAATGATTTTTCATCAGAACAAGAAAAAGTTAAAAATAAAATATTTTAAGCTGCAGAGAAAGAAGAGCTGTGGAGTGGTGCTAACTAAAGGAAAGTGTTGAAAATCAGTCAATAACAATAGGTTGGCAAATCTTTCGATCCAGTAACACTATTTATTTTAGCTCAAGGTACCTAATATGAATAGGCAAGTGAATAAACGGTGGCTGTGTGCTTAATTTTTAGACTACTGGGCTCTTCTCTTAACTCATAGATCTAACATGGAGATGTGAGAGCTTAGATATTATCTGAACAGTTTGATTTATAACTGTATGCCTGTTGTCTATCAGATTTTTGGTATGAATATTATGTAGGATAATTCTGAACATCAGTAAATATCTCTTTACAAGTTTAGGTTGGTGAGCATTTGCCATAATTTTTAACCATTAAATCTCAATTTATTTTCCGATAGGTCCATCATATACAATATTTCTTTCTGTTTTTTTTTGTTATGGTTGTTTTACATTTGGTTGGCAGTCAGCACCAATTAAGTTCAAAGTTAAACTGCATTTATTATCAAAGTAAGTATACCTCATACAAACTTGAGGTTTGTCTCCTTACAGCCAGCTACAAAGAACCCCAGTAGAACCCATTAAAAGTAAGACAGTCAAACACCCAATCTGCAAACAAATCATGAAATAAACAAAGCATACAAACAATAAAAGCAAGCAAATTGCATTTAGCACTGAAGTGAGTCACAGACACAAAGCCAGGCATCGCTGCAGCTGATTCAGGAGCTCATCATTGCAAGCCACAGTCTCAGGTCATGTAGCAAAGAGATGAACTGGTCTGTCCCTTGTCTCTGGCTCCAACACTCTGATGGCCACATAGGCTCAGTGGCCACTTTAGGACCTGATGAAGGGTCTCCCAGCCTGAAAAGTCGACTGTTTACTCTGTTTCCATAGATGCTGCCTGGCCTGCTGAGTTCCTCCAGCATTTTGTGTGTGCTGCTTGGATTTCCAGTGTTTGCAGATTTTCTCTTCTTTGTGCTCCTCTGACCTCTCTCATCAACAAGGCATTTTCTCCCACAGAACTGCCGCTCACATTGTTTTTGTATGTTTTTCACACCATTTTCTGTAAACTCTAGAGACTGCTGTGAGTGAAAATCCCAGGAGATCAGGAGATCTGAGATACTCAAACCATTCCGTCTGACACCAACTATTATTCCATGATCAAAATCACTTAGATCACATTTCTTCCCCATTCTGATATTTGGTCTGAACAACAAATAAATGTCTTAGCCATCTCAGCATGCTTTAATGTATTGAGTTGCTGCCATATTGTGTACAGTTTTGGTCACCGAATTATAGGAAAGTTATCAATAAAACTGAGGGAGTACAGAGGAGGTTTACTAAAATGTTGCCTGGGTTTCATCTCCTAAGTTACAGAGAAAGGTTGAACAAGTTAGGTCTTTATTCTTTGGAGTGTGGAAGGTTGAGAGGGGACTTGATAGA
The DNA here is from genome assembly GCF_963921235.1 of Mobula hypostoma. Taxonomy (NCBI): domain Eukaryota; kingdom Metazoa; phylum Chordata; class Chondrichthyes; order Myliobatiformes; family Myliobatidae; genus Mobula; species Mobula hypostoma. The sequence continues at coordinate 113,744,797 of NC_086106.1, read as the reverse complement.
GGTATTTAAAATTATGAGGGGGACTGATAGAGTTGACGTGGATAGGCTTTTTCCATTGAGAGTGGGGGAGATTCGAACAAGAGGACATGAGTTGAGAGTTAAAGGGCAAAAGTTTAGGGATAACATGAGGGGGAACTTCTTTACTCAGAGAGCGGTGGCTGTGTGGAACGAGCTTCCAGCAGAAGTGGTTGAGGCAGGTTCGATGCTGTCATTTAAAGTTAAATTGGATAGATATATGGACAGGAAGGGAATGGAGGGTTATGGGCTGAGTGCAGGTCGGTGGGACTAGGTGAGAGTAAGAGTTCGGCACGGACTAGAAGGGCCGAGATGGCCTGTTTCTGTGCTGTAATTGTTATATGGTTATATGGTTATATGAATGGTTCATTCGATATTTGCATTAATGAGCAGGTGTACAGCTATACCTAATAAAGTGGCCACTGAATATATTATAGGACCAGAGTGTACAGCAGGCTACAGGATGTGGAGATAACAGAAATCATTCCCTGAAGGGTATTGAGGAATTATGAAAATTTCATGGGTATTGCTTGGTTGGCAGACTTATTAAATTCAAATTCCCTTGGTGGAATAGGAGCTCAGTCTTTGTTGGTCCCTACTTGCAATGCATCCTAGGTCTGCCAGAGTCAGAAACAGAGTAAAACTTCATCCATAGTCATCATCAAATACTTCTGGGTCATACATGGTCTATGTTAGTTCAAAGGTTAAGATATTTACTCACATTTGGGAAAACACAGACTTATTATAAATAGTCAGCATGGCTCTGTGTGAGCAGGTCATGTCTTCAAATTCAAGTTCAAGTTTATTGCCATTCAACCATCCACATGTATACAGCTAAACGAAACACCGTTTTTCTGGGGCCAGGCGCAAAACACAATACATATAGTCACACACAGCACATACCTCTAAGATCCAGCATATACAGCCATAAAATATTAACACATGTGATTGAGTTTTTTGAGGAGGTGACAAAAATGATGTTGAAGGTAGGACAACAATCCTACTCTCAGCAATAAACTTTGTCACCTTCTCAAAAAATCCAGTCAAGTTTGTAAGGCATCTCCTGTCCCATACAAACCTATGCTGACTATCCCTGCAGAAGTTTTGCACACTTGGGCTTTGATAACGCACTCAAAGGTAGACCGATCCATAAGATTCAGAGCAGTGGGATCCATAGCACTTGGTCAAAGGGATTCAAAATTAGCTTGGTCTTGGAAGAGAGAGTAGTAGTGAAAGGGTGTTATTCTGACTAAAGGTCTGTGAACAGTGGCATTCATTTAGAATCAGTGCTGCCACCTCTGGTGTTTGTGATAATATAAATGATTTGCAGGAAAGTGTAACTGAGTTGATTGGTAAACATGCAAATGACACCAAAAATGTGGAGTTGTAGATAATGAGGAAAATTATTAAAGGACACTGCAGGATATAGATCTGTTGGATTATATAGGCAAATGGAGCTTAATCCAGACAAATGCAATGTATTGTACTTGGGGAGTTCAAATGTAAGAGAGAAGTATACAGAGGCAGTATTAGGAGCAGGTATAATTAAATTTTAAAAGTCACTCAGACATATACATGGATAGGAAAGGTTTAGAGGGATGTGGGCAAAATGCAAGCAAATGGGGCTGGCTCAGGAGGCACTTTGGTCAGGCTGGGTAGGTGGGCTTGGTTTCATGCTGTATAACTCTATTATTCCGAGCCTCAACGCTCACACCAACAGGTTCAGGAATAGTTATTACCCCTCAACCATCAAGCTCTTGAACCAAAGGAGATAACTTCACTCAACTTCGCCTCATTGGTGAAATGCTCCAACAACATGTAGACTCACTTTCAAGGACTCTTCATCTCATGTTCTTGATTTTTATTGCTTATTTATTTATTATTCTTATTTCTTTCTTCTTGTATTTTCACAGTTTGTGTCCTCTGTATACTGGTTGAATGGCCAGGTTGGTTTGGTCCTTCACTAATTCTATCATGGTTATTATTATATTACGAATTTATTGAGTATGCCCACAAGAAAAAGATACTCATGGTTGGAAGCGTTGACATATACTGTATGTATTTTAATAATAGGTTTACTTTGAACGTTGAAATTTGAACTCTAAATGACGGGACATGTAGGAGTATAGCTGTGGAGAGTACTCTTGAATAGTAAGTCTATAGTATGCTGAACGCACCAACACAGGTGAATAATGTGGTAAAGAAGTCATATGGCATGCTAGCCTTTATTGGTTGAGGGATGTCGGGAAGTTATGTTGCAGATGTATAACAGATTAATTAGAACACATTTGGAGTATTAAGCATAGTTCTGGTTGCTGAATTATATGAAGGATCTGGAGGTTTTGGAGAGGGTGTAAGATGTTACCTAGATTAGAGAGTATGAGCTAATGGCAGAAGTTGGACAAACTTGGATTGTTTTTTTCTGGAGTAGTAGAGGTTGAGAGTCAACCTGATGGAGCATACAATGTCAAAAGAGGCATGGTTAGTGTTGATATACAGTGTTTTTTTCCCAGGGTAAAACATACCAGAGGGCATAGGCTTACAGTGAGCGGGAAAAAGTTTAAAGGAAGTTAACAAGGCAAGATTTTTTTAAAAAACAAAACACCTGGAATGGGCTGCCAGGAGAACTAGTGGAACTAAATAGAAACATAGAAACATAGAAAATAGGTGCAGGAGTAGGCCATTCGGCCCTTCGAGCCTGCACCGCCATTTATTATGATCATGGCTGATCATCCAACTCAGAACCCTGCCCCAGCCTTCCCTCCATACCCCCTGATCCCCATAGCCACAAGGGCCATATCTAACTCCCTCTTAAATATAGCCAATGAACTGGCCTCAACTGTTTCCTGTGGCAGAGAATTCCACAGATTCACCACTCTCTGTGTGAAGAAGTTTTTCCTAATCTCGGTCCAAAAAGGCTTCCCCTTTATCCTCAAACTGTGGCCCCTTGTTCTGGACTTCCCCAACATCGGGAACAATCTTCCTGCATCTAGCCTGTCCAATCCCTTTAGGATTTTATACGTTTCAATCAGATCCCCCCTCAATCTTCTAAATTCCAACGAGTACAAGCCCAGTTCATCCAGTCTTTCTTCATATGAAAGTCCTGCCATCCCAGGAATCAATCTGGTGAACCTTCTTTGTACTCCCTCTATGGCAAGGATGCCTTTCCTCAGATTAGGGGACGAAAATTGCACACAATACTCCAGGTGTGGTCTCACCAAGGCCTTGTACAACTGCAGTAGTACCTCCCTGCTTCTGTACTCGAATCCTCTCACTATAAATGCCAGCATACCATTCGCCTTTTTCACCGCCTGCTGTACCTGCATGCCCACTTTCAATGACTGGTGTATAATGACACCCAGGTCTCGTTGCACCTCCCCTTTTGCTAATCGGCCACCATTCAGATAATAATCTGTTTTCCCATTTTTGCCACCAAAGTGGATAACTTCACATTTATCCACATTAAATTGCATCTGCCATGAATTTGCCCACTCACCCAACCTATCCAAGTCACCCTGCATCCTCTTAGCATCCTCCTCACAGCTAACACTGCCACCCAGCTTCGTGTCATCCACAAACTTGGAGATGCTGCATTTAATTCCCTCATCCAAGTCATTAATATATATTGTAAACAACTGGGGTCCCAGCACTGAGCCTTGCGGTACCCCACTAGTCACCGCCTGCCATTCTGAAAAGGTCCCGTTTATTCCCACTCTTTGCTTCCTGTCTGCTAACCAATTCTCTATCCACATCAATACCTTACCCCCAATACCGTGTGCTTTAAGTTTGCACACTAATCTCCTGTGTGGGACCTTGTCAAAAGCCTTTTGAAAATCCAAATATACCACATCCACTGGTTCTCCCCTATCCACTCTACTAATTACATCCTCAAAAAATTCTATGAGATTCGTCAGACATGATTTTCCTTTCACAAATCCATGCTGACTTTGTCCGATGATTTCACCGCTTTCCAAATGTGCTGTTATCACATCTTTGATAACTGACTCCAGCAGTTTCCCCACCACCGACATTAGGCTAACCGGTCTACAATTCCCCGGTTTCTCTCTCCCTCCTTTTTTAAAAAGTGGGGTTACATTAGCCACCCTCCAATCCTCAGGAACTAGTCCAGAATCTAACGAGTTTTGAAAAATTATCACTAATGCATCCACTATTTCTTGGGCTACTTCCTTAAGCACTCTAGGATGCAGACCATCTGGCCCTGGGGATTTATCTGCCTTCAATCCCTTCAATTTACCTAACACCACTTCCCTACTAACATGTATTTCGCTCAGTTCCTCCATCTCACTGGACCCTCTGTCCCCTACTATTTCTGGAAGATTATTTATGTCCTCCTTAGTGAAGACAGAACCAAAGTAATTATTCAATTGGTCTGCCATGTCCTTGCTCCCCATAATCAATTCACCTGTTTCTGTCTGTAGGGGACCTACATTTGTCTTTACCAGTCTTTTCCTTTTTACATATCTATAAAAGCTTTTACAGTCAGTTTTAATGTTCCCTGCCAGTTTTTTCTCAATCTTTTTTCCCCTTCCTAATTAAGTCCTTTGTCCTCCTCTGCTGAACTCTGAATTTCTCCCAGTCCTCAGGTGAGCCACTTTCTCTGGCTAATTTGTATGCTTCTTCTTTGGAATTGATACTATCCCTAATTTCTCTTGTCAGCCACAGGTGCACTACCTTCCTTGATTTATTCTTTTGCCAAATTGGGATGAACAATTGTAGTAGTTCATCCATGCAACCTTTAAATGCTTGCCATTGCATATCCACTGTCAATCCTTTAAGTGTCATTTGCCAGTCTATCTTAGCTAATTCACGTCTCATACCTTCAAAGTTACCCCTCTTTAAGTTTAGAACCTTTGTTTCTGAATTAACTATGTCACTCTCCATCTTAATGAAGAATTCCACCATATTATGGTCACTCTTACCCAAGGGGCCTCTCACGATAAGATTGCTAATTAACCCTTCCTCATTGCTCAAAACCCAGTCCAGAATAGCCGGCTCTCTAGTTGGTTCCTGGACATGTTGGTTCAGAAAACCATCCCGCATACATTCCAAGAAATCCTCTTTCCAAGAAATACCATAACAAAGTTTCAGAGGTATTTCAATAGGTACACAAACGGACAGGGAATACATAGATATAGACCATGAGCAGGCTGAAGTGATTAGTTCGATTTGGCATCATATTTGGCACACATATTATGAGCTGAAGGACTTGTTCTTGTAGTATTCTGTTCTATGTATTCCTGTCAGTTCTATAAGGAACTCTAGATCAGATATGGCCTGGTTCAGATTCTAAAGAATGTTCTCTTCAAAGCAGTGACATAGAGAGATGACTTATGCAATTTTCCTGCTGTTCTAATGTCCAGTTACGTTCCAACATTCTGCTACAGCCATCTGGAAACTTGTGAATCTGCTTGACAACAAGTCTGCCCACTTCTAAAAGCACAGTAATTACCGATAATATGATTGAGTTGCTGTGAGCCATAATAGCATACCATAAAGTTGATGGAGGTATAATTCCTAAAATAAATCTTCTGGTTCTGCCAAGTTTTTTTAAACACTCTCCTTATCTTTTATGACTGGGGTGGAAATGAGGCAGATTTTGATCTTTAGCATTTGAGCCATAGACATTCTGTGGGTGGGACACAAGTGAAGAATTATGGTGGGAGGATGATAAATAGTAGAAGGAACACAAGTAGATAATTATGGTGGAGGTACTTAAGGGCAACACAGTAGCATGGTGGCTAGCGTCATGCTACAACAGTGCCAACAACCCGGGTTCAATTCCCACCGAGTTTATACATTCTCCCCTGACCACATGGGTTTCCTCTGGGTGCTCCAGTTTCCTCTCAGATCCCAAAGACTTAAAAATTACCAGGCACTAGGTTTAATTGGGAGGCACAGGCTTATTGGTTTGGAAGAGCCCGTCACCATGCTGTATCTGTAAATATTTTTTTTTTAAGTAGCAATAATGTATCCTCTTGAGTGATATCCTATCCAACAACTTGGTACTGTGCTACATGTAAGGACCCAGCTAAAGGAAGGATGTGATTAAATTGGAAAGGGTACAGAAAATATTCACAACGATATAACCAGGATTGAAAGTGTTGAATTATAAGGAGAGATGGAATAGGCTGGGACTATTTTTTACAGGAGAGATGGAATAGGCTGGGACTATTTTATACAGGAGAGATGGAATAGGCTGGGTCTATTTTTTACAGGAGAGATGGAATAGGCTGGGACTATTTTATACAGGAGAGATGGAATAGGCTGGGACTATTTTATACGGGAGAGATGGAATAGGCTGGGACTATTTTATACGGGAGAGATGGAATAGGCTGGGACTATTTTTTACGGGAGAGATGGAATAGGCTGGGACTATTTTTTACAGGACCATTGAAGGCTGAGGGATGATCATGCAGAACATATAAAATCATGCGTGATATATATACAATGGCATGTCGCAATCTTTATCCCACATTAGGAGAATCAAAAACTTAAAGGCATAGATTTACTGCAGAAGGGGAAAGATTTAAAAGGGACCTGATGGCAAACTTCTCCACACAGAGGTGAAAAGAGGTTAAAAACATAGACCGTAAGACCATAAGATTTAGGAGCAGAATTAGGCCATTTGGTCTATCGAGCCTACTCTGCTATTTCATCATGGCAGATGCAGTTTTCCTCTCGGCCCCAATCTCCTGCCTTCTCCCCGAATCCCTTCATGCCCTGACAGGTCAAAAATCTATCCACTTCTGCCTTAAATATATGTAAAGACTTGACCTCCATAGCTGCTTGTGGCAATGAATTCCACAGATTAGCCACTCTCTGGCTAAAGAAATTCCTCCTCATCTCCATTCTAAGAGGATGGCCTCTATTCTGAAGCTGTCTTCTCCGGACTTTGACTCTGCCATCATAGGAAACTGCCTTTCCACATCCAATCTATCAAGGCCTTTCACCATTCAATAGATCTCAATGAGGCCACCCCTGATTTTCTGAATTCTAGTCAATATAGGCCAAGACCATCAAACGCTCTTCACATGACAAGCCGTTCAATCCTGGAATCATTTTCGTGCTCCACAAGTGAGGCCTCACCGGTGCATTATAGAGTCTCAAAATTACACTCCTGCTTTTATATTCTAGTCCTCATAAAATCAATGCTAACATCACATTTGCCTCCCTCACCTGGACTCAACCTGGAAATTAATGTTCAGGAAACCCTGCACAAGGAAACCCAAGTTCCTTTGTACCTCAGTCTTTTTTTTTGTATTTTCTCTTCATTTAGAAATAGTCAATACTTTCATTACTTCTACCAAAGTGCATGACCATACACTTCCCGACATTGTATTCCATCTGCCATTTCTTTTCCCATTCTCCTAATCTGTCTAAATCTTTCTGTAGCCTCTCTACTACCTCAAAGCTATCTACGCGTCCACCTAAATTCTTATTGACTGCAAACTTTGCTACAGAGCCATCAATTCCATCATCCAAATCATTGACATGTAACATAAAAAGAATCAATCCCAACACAGACGCCTGTGGAATACCACTAGTCACCAGCAGCCAGACAGAAAAGGCTCCTTTGATTCCCACTTTTTGCCTTCTGCCAATCAGTCACAGCTTTATCCATGCTAGAATCTTTCCTGTAAAACCATGGAGCGTAGCTTGTTAAGCAGCCTCATGTATGGAATCAAACAATCCTCCTTTCTCTATCCTTCTGGTTATTTCTTCAAGGAATTCCAACAAATTTGTCAACTAAGATTTTCCCTTGAGGAAACCATGCTGAGTATGGGCTATTTTATTATGTGTCTCCAAGTACCCTGAGAACTCATCCTTAATAGTCGACTCCAGCATCTTCCCAACCATTGAGGTCAGAATAACTGGTTTATGGTTTCCTTTCTTCTGCCTCTCTCCCTTCTTGAAGAGTGAAGTGACATTTGCAATTTTCCTGTCTTCCGGAACCATTCCAGAATCTAGTGATGCTTGATAGATCATTACTAATGCCTCCACAATCTCTTCAGTCACCTCTTTCAGAACCTTGGTGTGTACATTATTTGGTCCAGGTGACTTACTTACCTTAAGACCTTTCAATTTCCATAAGACATAGGAGCAGAATTAGTCAATTTGGCACATCAAGTCTGCTCTGCCATTCAATCATGGCTGATCCTTTTTTCCTTTCCTTAACCCCACTCCCTGGCCTTTCCCCCATAACCTTTGATTCCATGTCCAATCAAGAACCTATCAATATCTTCCTTAAATACACCCAATGACCTGGCCTCCACAGCTGCCTGAGGTAACGAATTCCAAAAATTCACCAACCTCTGGCTAAAGAAATTTCCCTGCACCTCTGTTTTACCTACTATCAAAACTTTATGTTTCTTGCAACAGTCAGCGACCTCGCTACAAATTTGCTACTCTAAATTCCATGGACTGTTGGGTGGTCTATAATATAATCTCATTAACATGGTCATACCTTTCTCATTCCTCAGTTCAATCTATAAACCCTCACTAGATGCATAAGTCACATGTATCAGTATTGCAGTGGAATAAAGGGAATTAGAGGCATGAGACAGGAGCTTGTCCAGGCAGATTGGAGGAGGATAGTGCCCAGGATGATGGCAGAGCAGAGATGGCTGAAGTTTCTGGGAATCATTCACAAGGCACAGTGTAGATATGTCAAATGTCACAGAAGAAGTTTGTCAAATGGCAGGGGTAGGCCACCATTCCTGACAAGGGAGGTTAAAGACTGCATAAAAGCCACAGAAAGGGCACATAAGATAGCAAAAGTGAGTGGGAAGTTGTATGATTGGGAAGCTTTGAAAATCCAACAAAGGCAACCAAAAAAGCTACAAGAAAGGAAAAGATGGAATATGAGGGTAAACTGGTCAATAATATAAAGTAGGGTAATAAAAGCTTTTTCTGTTATATTGAGATTAAGAGGGAGGTTGGACCACTGGAAAATGATGCTAGTGAGGTAGTAATAGGGGACAAAGAAACAGCAGATGAACTTAATGGGTACTTTGCATCTGTGTGGAAGACAATAGCATGTGCCAGAGGTCCGTGTCAGGGAGCAGGAGTGAGAGCCATTACTATTACAAAGGAGAAGTTCTAGGCATACTCAAAGGTCTTAAGGTGGATATGTCACCTGGACCAGACAGACTACATCCCAGAGTCCTGAGAGAGTTGCTGAAGAGATATTGGATGCATTAGTTATGATTTTTTAACAAACACTTGATTCTGGCATGGTCCCGGAGGAGTGAAAGATTGCAAATGTCAATCCATTTATTAAGAGGAAGGAAGGCAAAAGAAAGGAGATTATAGGCCAGTGGTTGGGGAAGTGTTGGAGTCTATAAATAAGGACGAGGTTTTGGGGAACTTGGAGACGAATGATAAAATAGGTCAAAGCCAGCATGGTTTCTATAAAGTGAAATCTTGCCTGACAAATCTTTGAGGAAGTAACAAGCAGGGTGGACAAGGGAGAAGCAATGGATGTCATTTATTTAGAATATCAGAAGACATTTAATATGGTGCCACACATGAGGCTGCTTAACAAGATAAATCCTATACTGACATGGATAGAGGAATGGCTGACAGGCAGGAGACAGCTAATGGGAATATAGGGGGCCTTTTCTGCTTGGCTGTCAGTGACTAGTGGTGTTCCTCGGGGGTCAGTATTGGGATTGCTGCATTTTACATTGTTCGTTAATGATTTAGATAGTGGAATTGGTGGCTTTGTGGCAAAGTTTGCGGATGATACAAAGTTAGGTGGAGGGGTAGGTAGTGTTGAGGAAGCAATGCAATTACAACAGAGCTTAGACCAATTGGAAGAATGGGAAAAAAGTGGCAGATAGAATACAGTGTTGGGAAATGCATGATAATGCATTTTGGTAAAAGAAACAATCGTGCAGACTATTATCTAAAAGGTTCAAAGAAGGTTGAAGCATTAGAGGTTCAGAAGAACTTAGGAGTCCTTGTGCAAGACTCCCAGAAGATTATTTTTCAGGTTGAGTCTGTGGTAAAGAAGGCAAATGCAATGTTGGCATTTTTTCAAGGGGAATAGAATATTAAAGCAAATCAATAACGCTGAGCCTTTATATGGCACTAGTCAGGCTGCACTTGGAGTATTATCAACAGTTTTGGGTCTCATATCCCAGAAAGGATGTGTTGTCATTGGGGAAGAGTCCAGAGGAAGTTTACAAGGATGATTCCAGAAATGGAGGGGTTAACATATGAGGAGCATTTGGTAGCTTTGTGCCTGTACTCATTGGAATTTAGTAGAATGCGGGGGGGGGGGGGGGGGGAATCTCATTGAAACCTACCGAATATTGAAAGACTAGATAATTTGGACGTGGAGAGGATGTCTCCTGTAGTGGGGGAATCCAAAACTAGAGGGCACAGCCTCAGAATTGAGGAATGACCTTCCAGAACAGAGGTAACGAGGAATTTTTTTTTAGCCAGACAGTCATGTATCTGTGGAATGCTCTGAGACAGACCGAAGTGGAGGCCAAGTCCACGGATATATTTATGTCGGAAGTTGATCATTTCCTGATTGTTCAGGGGATCAAAGAATTTGGCGAGAAGGCAGGTGTATGGGGTTGTGGGATCCGGGATCAGCCATGATAGGCTGGTGGAACAGTCCCAATGGCCTAATTCTGCTCCTATGTCTTATGGTCTTATTGTGTAGAGGAGCTCTTCAGTCTGTCTGACTGAGCACAGTGACATTTTCCATGACTAGTAACGTCACCCCTCCACCTTTAATCTCTACCACTCTGTCATGTTTAAAACAATGAAACCCCAGAACAATGAACTGCCAGTCCTGCCCTCCCTGCAATACACACAAAATGCCAGTGAAACTCAGCAGGCCAGGCAGCATATCTGGAAAAGAGTATAGTCAACATTTCGGCCCCAGACCCTTCAGTAGGGTTTCGGCCCGAAATGTCGACTATACTCTTTTCCATAGATGCTGCCTGGCCTGCTGAGTTCCTCCAGCATTTTGAGTGTGTTGCTTGGATTTCCAGCATCTGTAGATTTTCTCTTGTTTGTGATTGCCCTCCCAGCAACCAAGTCTTACTAATAGCTATATTTTCATAATTCCATGTGCTGCTCTATGCCCTAAACTCCTTTCCCACAATACTCCTAACATTGAAATATATGCAGATCTAAATATTAGGTGCAGCATGCTCAACCTTTTGATTCCTCCCTTTGTATGTAAACTCAACAACCTATTTAACACCAGCCTAATCACAGGACATTGCCAGTAATGTAGAGGCATCAACACTGGACTTCAAGGCGAATGGTCCTGTGTTTGAATCTGGTAGGCTCCTTTCCATCTTTGTGGGTTGAGTGCTGAGCTAGCAACTCGGTCTCGTTAAAAAAAAAGCTGTCCGATGCACCGCAAGGCATGAGAAGGAACAACAACAATCACAGGACAATTTATAATGACCAATTATTCTATTAACTGATATGTCTTTGTTCTTTGGAAACCAGAGCACCTGGTATGTGGTCACAGGGAGAGCATACTACCTCCTTGCAGATGGTGCCGGAATTGAACTCCAAACTCCAATGGCCTGAGCTGTAATAACATTTTCTAATAATATTGTATAATATTAAACATAATAGTAGCTGTGGTGGTGTAATAGAATGCAGATGCTTAAAACTGGGGCACAAGCAGTCCACTGAAGGAACTCAATGGGTTGAGCAGTGTCTGTGGGAAGGAAGGAATTGATGACGTTCGAGGTCAAGATCCTACGTCAGGACTGAGAGTTGAGAGGGGAGCTAACCAGTGTAAAGATAGCGATGAGGCAGGGCCCAATAGGTGACAGGCAGACTATAGAAGGGTGAAGGATAGTGGGCAAATGGAGCCAGGTAGGGATGGAGTCAGGTGAAGGCAGACCCAAAAAAGACAGGTGGGGGGGGATGGACATGGAAACGGCTGGAAGGTTGATAAGTGGGAACATAGCAATTACACCGGGTCCAGAATTTGCAGACAGGTGGAAAATTAACTGTCCAGCGCTGTTCACCACAGGACATACTTTGCCAATCAAAAATCAACACCATACTTTCTGGACCATATATCCTCAGTGGCCACTTTGTTAGGTACCTTCTGTACCAAATAAAATGTCCAATGAGTGTATTTTCAGTGTGAAATCTGTAGTATTGAGGTGCAATCCAAGTGCTATGTTTAAAGGAGTCCTTTAAGATAGAGATAAACTATTCCCTTGGATGGGAAAATGATGTTGGAATTGTTTACTCCATGAGGTCCAGGAGGTACCTAATAAAGTGGCCACTTTATGTTCATGGTCATGGTCTTTTGTTGCTGCAGCCCGTCCGCTTCAAGGTTTGACATGTACATTGAGAAATGCTCTTCTGCACACCACTATGGTAATATGTGGTTATCTGAGTTACTCTCACTTTCCCGTCAGCTTGAACCAGTCTGGCCATTCTCCTCTGACCTCTCTCATTAACAAGGTGTTTCTGCCCACAGAACTGGATGTCTTTTTTTTTTGTTTTTCACACCATTCTCTGTAAACTCTAGAGACTCTTGTGCGTGAATATCCCAGGAGATCATCAGTTTCTGAGCTACACAAAACCACCCCATCTGGCACCACCAATCACTCCACGGTCGCAGTCACTTGGGTCACATTTCTTCCCCATTCTGATGTTTGGTCTGAACAACAACTGAACCTCTTGACCATGTCTGCATGCTTTTATGCTTTGAGTTGCTGATTAGATATTTGCATTAATGAGCATGTTTTCAAGTGGCCACTGAGTGTACTTATGAACTGCTCTATTCAAGGGTTGTCTAATGTGCTATCATTTCTGGTCAGTGTTAGAAGTGTAATAAACGATTTTCAGATCCATGGAACTTATCACCTTTAAGTCAAGTAGCTGAATCCAGGTTCAGTTAAAAGGTGTAGGTCTGGATACCTCTCCGGACATGGAGTGTTGGGGAGATGGGTTTAATTCATCTCAAGGAGCAGTTCAGGAATTCTCATCCTGTCATGACCCAGTCCCAGATTACTTCAACCGGCCTAATTAAAAGTGATGGGTAGGTTTCCAGTGGGAGCCCAGCGTCAAGAGGGAGACTGCTGTTGCCATGGAAATAAAAATCTGGCTGTGCTGAGCAGGAAGTCTGCTACAGCATACAAAGGAGTGGCAGACATGGTTCAAGGCACGCTGGATGTCCAGGGAGAGTCAAACTAAGAATAAGCCTCAGTGACTTCAGTGAGGCATCAGTGACCCTGAACAATGAAGAGGGGCTGCCATAAAAAGGCCTGCTTCCTCCTGTGTGCCGATAAGTGCGCTTCCTGTCAAAGCAACAAGGCCTACATCTGGCCTCCATCTGGTGGTCTCAAGGTCGGTGATGGCCTGGACAACAGGCAGTGTGGTTAGAGACAGACCCCACCCTTGCACCCCTCTCCCCGTGCCAGTCTGGCAGAAGCCATCTAAACCCATCCCCATGACATGACCTTAAGGAAGCCTTCTCTCAAGGTGTTATGTGCAGAAGGAGAGGGTGTGGGAAAATAGTGGAGATATAGAAGTTTGTTTTTTGGACTGTTTTTCTCATCCCTTGTGTGCAGAAATGTTTGCTCTCATTCAGGTTCATGTTGTGAACGGGAGCTTGCATTATACTTAATTCTGAATTTTGTTCGAGGGATAGGGAGCAGCTCTCTTCTCACACTGTTGATTCCGATCGCTGCATATTCCTGTTAACCTAATTTTTTTTAATATACAGTATTTCTGTTTTTGCACATTTTTAATCTATTCAATATACATAATTGATTTACTTGTTTATTTATTATTATTATTTTTAATTTGTTTTTTGTTTTTTTCTCTCCTAGATTATGTATTGCATTGAACTGTTGCTGCTAAGTTAACAAATTTCACACCACATGATAATAAACCTGATTCAGATTCTGATTCCTTTAATCTTTCTGTGGGAATGCCGGCAACAGGCCACTGTGCAATTATCTGCATTTCGACAGTTGGAAACACATTACTGGACAATTTAGTTATAAACTCTCACATGTGCACTGAGATTGGTTTCTGACATTCGTACCAGACAACTTTTAGCTACAGATGAGCTCCATTTTCCGTGGGAATTCTATACATCTGCCATTAAATCTTTAGGGCAGGACAAGGCCCACTCTGGATTAGACGGAGCAGCTGTTTAATTGCAAGAAGTGAAAGACTAATCAGGAAATTAAATAAATTGTTAGGAGGAGCCAATACCATTGAATGAAGTTATCACATGGGGATTATTTTGTTTTGCTTCTGATCTGCATGGGTAGCATAACCATACAACTACACCACCCCCATCAGCCGCCTGACAAATATCCCAGACCCAATCCAGTATCGAACAGCCCAATATCCCAAGTCCTACAAACACCATCCAATATTCCAGCACCTTAAATATCCCATTATCAATAAACTTCAACCCAATATCCAGAGCCCAGAAATGCTACATCCTGGACTGTCCCAAGTCTAATGTGCCTACAGACTTACAGATCTTCATCCACATGGTCCACAGTCCTCCACACCATCTGACAGTCATGAAGTGCCACATGCCTCTCTGCTAGGGTTTTCTCAAGGTAGGGAACAGAGTGCCAAGGTTTCTCATTGGGCTGGGCCCTACTGCATTGTTAATCAAATTAAGCAATGATTACAAATTTTAATGGAAGTGTTCATTCAGCAAACTGATTGCCCACGGCTGTTGGTCAGTTTGCAGATCCCAATTATAGTCTCAGTGACCCCAGAGTTGCAACCTGCATAGGTTTTCAATTTCCTTTCACAGTACAGAGAACCAGAGGAGGAACAACCATTCAAGCTCCCTGCTGCAAACACAGTCCTACTTCTGGCTGACTTCCTCTATAATTGCTGGTTACTTGAGATGACTCGACACTAGACATAATTTACCAGACGTGGATTGTGCATAAGTACAAATTGCCCTTAATTTAGAAGTGGATTTGAGCTTACCACAACACGCAGTGGGAAATACTACAGGAAGGAAAATTGCTGCAAGTAATGTTTGTCAAAATAACTTGTGACTGACTTGCTGTGTGCTTTTGGCTGCACTCAGTTTTTATTTTGATTAATGGTGCAAATGGTAAGTGATATTGCAATTACTTGGGGCCCAGTTCTAGCAAAGCCACGGTAAAGTTATATGCGTTCCCAGTGTTTAAGTAAAGGAAGAGACTAAAGAGATTTTCCAGTTGTTTCCTCTCCTTCTGTAGTCATCATCTCATTGTTAAAGCTTTAAGAACCCAATGGCTGGCTCCATTGGTTACTCATATTTGAGCCTAGTGAATAAGTAATGACAGGCCAAGGGAAAACTGGACGTTGGAAATCACAACCCAGTTCGACTAGCATCATTAGAAGTAAGAAACAGTTCGCCCCATTGATGGCTGTCTGTGAGGTTTATTAATCATATTTCACATTTGGTTACTCATATAATCATATTTGCATGGGACAACTATCAGGATAGGAAACTGTTTCTTCCCCCAGGCAGTAAGACTATTGAACTCCTGCCACTACCTAGGTCTCATCACGTACGAAGGGCCAGTTGTGTTATTCTGTTTAGTTTTTAACTTAAGTCATAAATACACCTTATTATTTGTTAATTTATTTGTGGTAATACTACTTCATGTGTTCTGTGTGTGAGTTATACGTATAGTGTTATGTACCTTGGTCCGGAGGACCATTGTTTCATTTGGTGGTATGACTGAATGCCAGAAAACTGAACTTGAACTGCAACCTGATATTTAAGACTAGCGAACAACTAATGGGATGTGGTTGGAGAACAGGCCGTAGCAAATCACAGCGTAGTTAGGTTAGCATCTGTAGAAGGAGGAGACTGTTTAGCCTATCGAGTCATTAACTGTAAAGCAATCCAATAATTTCCATTCCCCTGTAAATTAACCTCCTAGAGTGCCCACTTCAGGACCCCATGGAGTATTATTCTTTGATCAGTATCTTCAGTGATTCCTGAAACACACACGCTTAAATCTCACCACAGCATCTATAGTTTTTGAACCCAGAATATAATTAAAAAGCTAATAAAACAACTGAAGACTGGTTCATTAACATGCTTTGAGAAATGAAATCTACAACCCTTAGCCAATCAGGTTTATATTTGACTCTCAGCTGCCCACTGAAATGGGCCAGCAAGTTATTTTGATTCAAAAGTGAATAGAAATGGGCAATAACTACAAACCTCGCCGGAGAAGCCCACACCCTATGAAAGAATTTAAGGAAAGCTTTAGTGTAGTGTAGAAGAGATGTAGTCAGTACTATACTATGAAATAAAGGCATTTAATTCAATCCCTTTGTGGCATCCCTGTGAATATCTTTTGTTCTAATTTATGGTGACGAAGCATTTAATGGAATCTGCATTTAGGTTATTACATTTTTTTATATGTTCTTAGAACTATAAACTAAAAATCCCACAGCGAGGGTGACAGGGCATCTGGGATTTGTATGGATAGAGCCACCAACCATGAATCTTCTTAACAAATCAGATTGGAGGACTTTAAAATTCATGGAAAGGAAATGACAAAAAAAAACTCAGGTGGGGAGAATTCAATGCAACATCGGAAGAAAAATGAAAAAAAACAGAATGCTGAAAAAATTCAGGCAGCATCTGGGTAAAGGGAACAGTTACTGTTTCAGTTCTGAACAAAAATTAAAGGAAGTAAGCGGAAGTGAGGGAGGGAGAGAGTAGAAAACGGAATGGGATAGTTATTCAGGTTGGAGGAACAACACCTTATATTCCGTCTGGGTAGCCTCCAACCTGATGGCATGAACGTTGACTTCTCTAACTTCTGCTAATGCCCCACCTCCCCCCCGTACCCCATCTGTTACTTATTTATATACACACATTCTTTTTCTCTCCCTCCTTTTTCTCCCTCTGTCCCTCTCACTATACCCTTTGCCCATCCTTTGGGATTTACCTCCTCCCCCTTTTCTTTCTCCCTAGGCCTCCTGTCCCATGATCCTCTCATATCCCTTTTGCCTATCACCTGTCCAGCTCTTGGCTCCATCCCTGCCCCTCCTGTCTTCTCCTATCATTTTGGATCTCTCCCTCCCCCTCCCACTTTCAAATCTCTTACTAGCTCTTTCAGTTAGTCCTGACAAAGGGTCTTGGCCTGAAACGTCGACTGTACCTCTTCCTAGAGATGCTGCCTGGCCTGCTGCGTTCACCAGCAACTTTTATGTGTGTTGCTTAAATTTTAAATGTTTTCGTTCTCCAAGTTATAGGAATGTTAGTGTATTAATTAGCGCAATCACCTTACAGCATCGGTAATCACAGATCGTGATTCAATTCCCCCCATTATCTGAAATGTTTTGTATGTCCTCCTCGTGGTCACATAGGCTGCCATCAGGTTCTCCAGTTTCCTTCTACATTCCAAAAGACATACGGTAGGGTTGGTGAGTTGTGGGCATGCTATGTTAGCACCAAAAGCATAGTGATACTTGTGTGCTTCCACCAGCATATCCTTAGACTGTGTGGGTTGTTGACGTAAATAGACACATGTAACTGTGACAAATAAAGCTAATCTCATTTTCCTATATAGGATGAAACATGGCACTAGTCTCATTGTTACCCTGATGAAAGTTAGTAGTACTTGGAATTTTCTGTCTCTTTGGGGTCAGGAGAATAACTCCAATGTTTTACTGCTATCCTGCCCCTTTAAGACCATGGCTAGGACATTCAGTAAGTTTGTAAGAATGAGTTGAGAGGCAATTTTATGCTTTTGGTACTTAATTCTTCCCTGGAATGCAGACTGAGCAGCAGAGCCGACTTTTATCACCCACTGCTTATTGCTTGAACTGCGAATAGAGTTAAGATTCAATCGTGTTTATAGGTCTGAAGATATACATAGGACCAACTTCCCAACAATCCAGCAGTGAATCAGATAGTTTTTACAACAATTCAGTCATTTGAAGTTTATTGATACCAATACCAATGTTACATTTTAATTCCTTAACCATAAATTCCCCATGCGCTGCGGTAGAACTCTTTTTAAATAGTTGGGGAGATTAGATGGCATGGTAGCTTAGTGGTTTGTATAACTGCTTTACAGCATCTGCAATCACAAATTGGGATTCAATTCGTGGCGACAAGACCCTGATTCTGCCCCAGCACAATCCTTGTGGATATGATTTCTTGCGTGGCATGACAGTGTAACAATCCAGGTTCAATTCCCAGTGCTGTCTGTAAGGACTTTGTACATACTCCCCGTGACCACGTGGGTTTCCTCCAGGTGCTCTGGTTTACTCCTACATTCCAAAGACATACGGATTAGTAGGTTGGTTGGTCACAAGCAAGAGAAAATCTGGAGATGCTGGAAATCCAAGTAATACAGTCAAAACACAAATACGAGGAAATCTGCAGATGCTGGAAATTCAGGCAACACACACAAAATTGCTGGTGAACACAGCAGGCCAGGCAGCATCTATAGGAAGAGGTACAGTCGACATTTCAGGCCGAGACCCTTCGTCAGGACTAACTAAAAGAAGAGATAGTAAGAGATTTGGAAGTGGGAGGGGGAGGGGGAGATCCAAAATGATAGGAGAAGACAGGAGCGGGAGGGATGGAGCTAAGAGCTGGAAAGTTGATTGGCAAAAGGGATACACGGCTGGAGAAGGGAGAGGATCATGGGACGGGAGGCCTAGGGAGAAAGAAAGGAGGGGGAGAGCACCAGAGGAAGATATAGTGAGAGGGACAGAGGGAGAAAAAAGAGAGAAAAGGAAAGGGGAAAATAAATAAATAAATAAATAAACAAACAAACAAACAAATAAGGGGTGGGGTAAGAAGGGGAGGAGGGGCATTAACGGAAGTTAGAGAAGTCAATGTACATGCCATCAGGTTGGAGGCTACCCAGATGTTGGAGGCATAAGGTATTGTTCCTCCAACCTGAGTGTGGCTTCATCTTGACAGTAGAGGAGGCCATAGAATACACACAAACTGCTGGAGGGACTCAGCAGGCCATGCAGCATCTATGGAAAAGAGTAAATGACGTTTTGGGGTGAGACCCTTCATCAGGACTGGAGAAGGCCAGTCCTGGAAATGCCACTGGTTACTTGTTTTCCATGGATGCTGCCTGGCCTGCTGAGTTCCTACAGCATTTTATGTGTATTAGATTAGCGGTGCAGGCTCATTGGGCCAATTACTGTGCTGTACGTCAAAATAAAAGCAATTTTTAAAAATGAATCTCAGGGTTGGAAAACAGGGCAAAATCATTGGGTTTCTCTCTCTTTTGTGCTGTAAAAGGGTGAAGGATTTGATAGAAACCCTATTTTGGAAAGCGATTGCCATCAATTCTTCCAATGTGATTGGATTTCCTTTCCAAACCCTTATATTTATAAAACACTTTCCAATTATCTTCATTCATTGCCATTCATTATATGTTCCCAGGAGCAACGATCAAGTTCCTGAGGCCTCTCACCTGCTTCTGGAATAGACAATCTGGATCAGCACGGTACAAATTTTCCCAGTGGGATATTTTGAAGTCCAGCTTTTTAAATACACCAAGGGATTTTGCAGAGCCTTGTGCAGCAGAATGATATTTTCAATAGATTTTTTTTAAACCTCCTTTCAATATGCTGTACCGTAGTTATGCAATTCACAAATGCTCCTCAGGCTATAGCAGAATTAACTGTTCTCCAACAAAGCCCCACCACTGCTACGGCTGTTTGGATTAATCACCTGCGGAAACATTATTCATTATTATTTTCATTGTATATTTTATTCAGATCTCCTACCTGCAGTGTTTTTATTCTGAATTTATTACAGGGTGATTTTTAATTCAAGACTGAGTGATGTGGTATAAGCATCTTTGAGTCCAAAACATTGTGGGCAGCAGCAATAGGTCCTCTATTTTAAGAAAAAAAATATTCAGCATCCTTGCTGCAGTAATCTGCATTCAACCAATTGTCCATCTGTGATGAGCTGATTATCTTTTTTGGAATGGGGGGGCAGGAAGAAGGTGGTGGGGGCACAGTCCATTCTGTGCTGAATTTATGATGGTATCTTGTTACCTCCAGCAAAATCCAATGCATTCTTTGACGCTCTCTAGCATTTCTCAACTTCGGGTCATACAGAACACTGCTGTGTCCTAATCCATGTAGATCTGGTCAGGTATAAAATTAGACTCCAGCACTATTGGAACAACAAATAACCTGCTGGAGGAGCTCAGCAGATCAATAGAGCAACTCAGCAGATCAGTCCGAATGCTGGGTTTTGAATTAAAATGATGACAGTTCCTGTACCCCCACATTTGCTGCTCGGCTCACTGGGTCCTCCAACGGGTAGTTAATTGCTCCAGCTTCCAAAATTTGGATTCACTTGTGGGTTCTTGCATAATTTGGTTGTTGGATAGCTAAATTCGAACTTGCTCATCTTCAGCATCTTTCAGTTCTTGTTGATCTAACAAAACCATTAAACATAGAAGCAAAATTAGGCCATTTGGCCTGTCAAATGTCAAATGTCTTTTGGATTTACAGTGCCTCGATTTTAATTGGTATCTTTTTCCCCATAATCACCTCCAACCCTAAGATGCCCGACACCCCCATACTCTTCCAGATCTAACTCCTTATACATCCTCAGTTTCAATCTCTCTCCCATTGCTCTCAGCCACCACTTTTATCCTGCTTTAAATCTGCTCTTTGACCAAGCCTTTGCTCATCTGCCCTGACATCTCCCTACTTGGCTCAGTGCAAAATTGTGTTAGCCCATGTTCCTTTGAAGCACTTTGAGACGTTGAATCTGTTAAAGGCACTAAATAAATTAATGGATATGTTGTAAGGACATGTCCCTTGCTTGTGCAAATTTGTGGGTCGATTTATTCAAGTCCTTAAAATATCAAAAAGTTTTGATGGAAGAATTTCAGCAAAAAAAAGGTATCCAGTTAGAGAATGTGAATAAAAGGAAACCAACTTAAACTGAGAGCTAAGTTTTTTTGGCTTGGAAATCTGGGTTAATTGAAATTCTCAAGACTAGAAGACAAAATTTCATGGTGCAAGGATATTGTTGACTCTCGTGCTGAAGCAAGAAAATAGATATGATGTTCAGATCAGGTGTGATTGAATGAAGTGCAAATTCAGTGGCCAGTTTATTAGGTACTGCTGTTAATGTTTACATTAACCTGCTCATTAATGTAAATATCAAATCAGCCAATTATACAATTATACAAGTCAATGCATAAAACCATGCAGATGTGGTCAAGAGCTTCAGTTGTTGTTCAGGCCAAACATCAGAATGGAAAAGAAATGTGATTTAAATGACTTTAAATGTGGAGTGATTGTTGGTGCCAAATGGGGTGGTTTGAGTATCTCAGAAACTGATGATCTCCTGGGATTTTCACACATAACAGTCTCTACAGTTTACTGAAAATGGTGTGAAAAACA
Organism: Mobula hypostoma; assembly: GCF_963921235.1. NCBI lineage: Eukaryota > Metazoa > Chordata > Chondrichthyes > Myliobatiformes > Myliobatidae > Mobula > Mobula hypostoma. Next base: position 113,723,362 of record NC_086106.1, on the reverse strand, counting down.
AAAACCCATTCAATGGATGGAAATACCTTGTTATTGAGAGGTCAGAGAAGAAAATTAGCAGACTGGTTCAAGCTGACAGAAAGGCGAGAGTAACTCAAATATCCATGCATTGCAACAGTGGTGCTCAGAAGAGCATTTCTGCATGCGTAGCACATCGAACCTTGAAGTGGATGGGCTACAGCAACAAAGACCATGAGCATACACTCAGGGCCACTTTATTAGGTACAGGAGATACCAAATAAAGTGGCCACTAAAGTGTTGGTGGTAGGCAAATATCAAAAGACTAAAAAGGCAGAATCTCATGGTATAAGAATATTGTTGAATCTCGAGCCGAAGCAAAAAAAATAGAATTGTCGTTCAGATCAGGTATGATTGAATGAAGTGAAAACCTGACTCTCAGCTGTCTCTTGGCACAGTACTCAGGTAAACCTTGAAATGAATGGGGTAGACCAAATGAATTAAATAGCTAATGTATGTATGACACTGTGCTATTTTAGGAGCCCGGTTGGAAACTTCAGAGGCTTATTACCTGTCACTAAAGCAACCAAGAATTTGTACTTCAAGAATGAGATCTGAGCTTTGACGTGCTTTTAAAGTTGAAATTTGAAGTTCAAACTTGAAGTTGAAATGAGGAGATCTTTGCTTTGATGCTGTCATTTTTGCTTGGGATTGTCTGCTTTAATATGAAAAGGGTAGGATCTACCTTAAGGAGCCTACTTGCCAAAGATTTTTAAATGGCTGTCTAACTTTCAGCCCCATAGGACAGGAAGGAGAATCCAATTCTTCATCCTCCTTCTTCAGCCCCTTACCTCTTCCAAATATCCCAACCCAGCTTCTTATTTCAGATCCCCTGCCCAACCCACCCACCCACCTTAACCCTCACCTGGTCTTAGCTGTCACATGCCCGCTTGTACTTCTTCCCCTCCCCCTACCTTCTTATTCGGGCTTCTGTCTCCCAGCTTTCCGGTCTTGATGAAGGGTCTCATCCTGAAGCTGGTTACTCCCTTCCATAGATGCTGTCTGACCTGCTGTGTATATCCAGCATTTTGTGTGTGTTGAAGAGGAGTCCGGGTGCCTGTCGAATCATCAAATTGATTTTAGATGCAATGTTCTAGTATATAGATGGCTATTTTTTAGTTATCCCTCTACTAAACCCATCTTGTAGAACTGTGAGTGAGAGCTACATCCACTATGCTGTTTTCAGGTATTGGCTACTGTCAACAAAAAGAGCTTTATAAGACCATAAGACACGGGAGCAGAATTAGGCCATTTTGCTCATTGGATCTGCTCTGCCATTCCATCATGGCCGATTTATTATCCCTCTCAACGCCATTCTCCTACCTTCTCCCCATAACCTTTGACTGACTGATTAATCAAGAACCTGTCAACTTCCATTTTAAATATACCCAATGACTTGGCCTCCGCAGTCATCTGTGGCAATGAATTCTACAGATTGACCACCCTCTGACTAAAGAAATTCATTCTCATCTCTGTTCTAAAAGGGCATCCTTGTATTCTGTGGCTGTGTTCTCTGGTCCTAGACTCCTCCACAATAGAAAACATCTTCTCCGCATCCACTCTATCTCATCCTTTCAGTGTTTGATAAAATCTCACAAAAATAGTATCAGAGGAAACAGTCTCCACAGTAATCCACATAAAAATTGCTGGTGAACGCAGCAGGCCAGGCAGCATCTATAGGAAGAGGTACAGTCGACGTTTCGGGCCGAGTCTGGCCTGCTGCGTTCACCAGCAACTTTTATGTGTTTTGCTTGAAATTCCAGCATCTGCAGATTTCCTCGTGTCCACAGTAATCCAATGCCTCTCACCCCTTTTCTGATACAATTACTCCCTCTCCCCTAAACACAACAGATTCTTCATGTTGCTAGAAATCCTGAGGAATACACACAAAGTATTGGAGGTCAGGCAGGTCTGCAGGCCAGGCGCCATCTATCTGAATACCAATGAAGGGTCTCAGTCCAAAACGTCGTCTGTTTATTCTGCTCTATAGATGCCGCCTAACCTGCTGAGTTCCTTCAGCATTTTGTGTCTGTCCAACCCTCTCTCCTCTCTTTTCTTTTTATTTCACTTCTGAAACTTCCCCTGGGGCTTCTGTTGCAGCAAGAGAAACAGCCTTTGCTTCAAATGAATGTGCTACTTGAGAAGGTTTGGCAGATACTGGAAGCTGGCCTAATTAATATTAACAAGGCTTGAGTGCCAATTTAAGGCTGGTGTCAAAAAAAGAGACACATATAATTTATAAACCAATGCCCCTCTTCTCTCCCCCCTTTCCTTAAACTCCCTGCCCTTTAGTAAGGTGTAAAGATTGCAGATGAAATATTGGCTTTTACTGCAGGAGGGATGGAGTTTAGAAGTTAGTTAAGTACTGTACTTCTGTAAATGTACTGAGCTTTGCACATACCATACTCAGATTACAGTATACAGTTTTGACCTTATCATTAACAGGATATTTGTGCCCAGGAGACAGTGGAGAGATGGTTAATTGGATTTATTCCTGGAATGAAGTGGATTGTCTAAAATGAGATTGGGCCTGTACTATCAGAAATTCAGTATGAGGAATGACCTTATTGAAAAATATAAGATTCTGAGAGGGCTTTAAAAGTAGATACCAAGAGAATGCTTCCTCTCATGGGAACATCCTGAATTAGGGACCATTGTCTCAGGATAAAGGAACATTTAAAGGAATGAGGTGATGGGAATTTCTTCTCTTAGAGAATTGTGAATCTTTGAAATTCTCTGCATCAGTGATTGCTGGTTGACTGAAGCAGAGGGAATCTTCTAGACGAAAGAGCAAAATCAATGGGTTAAGGAGATCAGCGAGGAAAAGGAAGTGAACTCAAGAGATTCTTCAGATTCCGGAAACCCAGGGCAACACATACAAAGTACTGGAGGAACACAGCAGGTTAGGCAACATCTATGGAGAGGAATAAACAGTCAAGGTTTTTGGTTGAGACCCTTCGTTAGAACTGGAAAGGAAGGATGAAGAAGCCAAAATAAGGTGGTGGGGGGAGGGAAATGAGTACAAGCTAAAAGGTGATAGGTGAAGCCACGTGGATGGGGAGTGGATCTGAATTGAGAAGCTGTGAGGTGATGGGTGGAAGAGGTAAAGGGCTGAAGCAGAAGGAATCTGATAAGAGAGGAGAGTGAACCATGGGAGAAAGGGAAGGAGGAATGGGCAACAGAGGGAGGTGATGGGCAGGGTTCGCACCATCAGGTTGGAGGCTACCCAGACGAAATATGAGGTGCTTCTCCTCCAGCCAGAGAGTGGCTTCGTTGCTGCAGTAAAGGAGGCTGTGGACTGACATGTCGGATTTGGAATGGGAAGTAGAATTAAATTGGGTGGCTGTTGAAGTCTGCAGTCACTTCAGCAGTAATCGTATTGAATGCTGGTGCAGCCTTGAGGAGCTGGGTGGTTTACTCCTGTACCCCTGTACCTATGTTTTAAGCTTATGTTCCCCACTGACCCTTCTGTCATCTTCAGAGCAGAAGACATTCCAGATCTAACACTGTCAAACTTATTAGACTCTCAACTTCTGCAGCTCACAAATGGCCTCAAAGAAACATAATCCAAGCTAACGTTCCTTTGATGCACTATTGGTGTTGCTATCTGTTAAGTGGGACATTAAACTAGACTCCTCTTGCACACCCCCTCACCCATGGATATAAAAATCCCATGGCAATACTTTGGAAGCGAGCAGCTGAGTTCTTTCCTGACAAAATTTGTCTCTCAGCAAACTAACTTCAAAGTTCAAAGTAAATGTTATTATCAAAGTACATTTATATTACCATAGATGACCCTTAGATTTATTTCCTTGTGGGTATGCTCAAAAAATCTAAAACATGGTGGTTATCACAGGATCAATGAAAGGACATCCAACAAGGGTGTTCAACCAGAGAGAAGAAGATAACACGCTGTGCAAATGCAAATATAAACAAATAACAATAAATGCTGAGAACATGAGATGAAGAGCCCTGGAAAGTGAGTCCATGGGTTGTGGGAACACCTCAATGATGGTGCAAGTGAAGTTGAGTGAAGTTAAAGCAACACACATAAAAGTTGCTGGTGAACGCAGCAGGCCAGGCAGCATCTCTAGGAAGAGGTACAGTCGACGTTTCAGGCCGAGACCCTTCGTCGACTGTACCTCTTCCTAGAGATGCTGCCTGGCCTGTTACGTTCACCAGCAACTTTTATGTGTGTTGCTTGAAATTCCAGCATCTGCAGATTTCCTCGTGTTTGAGTGAAGTTATCCCCTTTTGTTTAAGAGCCTTATGGCTGAGGGGTATTAACATTTCCTGGACCTGGTGGTGTCAGTCCTGAGTCTCTTGTACCTTCTACCTGATGGCAGCAGTGAGAAGAGGGCACGATCTGTGGGCTGGGGTCCCTGATGTTGGATGCTGCCCTCCTTCATCCCTAGAAAACAGTTGGGCAGCCCTGCTGTACAAGTATCTGCTGCCGCCCTCCCAAGTAATTATATTGCAGAAACATTTAAATGCTTTTGGAACATCTGCAATTGAAAAGGATGTTACACGTGTACCTTCTTGCTTGTTTTACCTAATGTGTATCTTCTAGCCAATTGTCAAAATCATTCTGTAAACTGATCACTCCAGAGTCAGTCATGTCAAATGAATTGTCGCATGCAAAAATATGGCGAGGCATGCGTATGATGAAAATCTTGCTTACAGTTCTCTTTCCCCCATTTTGCAGAAACCTTCTCCTCCCCCAGCAACAATCCTTCTATTTGTTTATTTTGTTTTTGTGGAGATACCTAAGGTTGTTATAGCCAGGGGGTGGGGTAGTGGGGATAAACTCTTACTACATATTAAATGCTCCCAATGGTGTACGCCCTAAATAGCCTCTGACACCAAGTCCAGCTCCTGGCCTCAACATGCTCCTTAGCTACTGAGCCCAGAAAAACCATTTCTACTGACAGGAGAAGGGGCAAAGGTGGGTTACTGTCTCCTTAAAACCAGTCGCTTCAGGCAGCTGGGGTTTGACAGCCATAGATGGCAGCACATCTCAGAGAAGGAAAACTCTGAACTCCAACCTCCACTGCTTTGCAGCTATACTCACTCATGGGGAAGGCTTCAGGAGTAAATTCCAAGGGAAAAATCTGGAGATGTCATCCCTAAGGCGGCCCTGCACTGAGTTCAATGTTGACTGGCAACTCCTGCAATGCAGCTGGTACCAAACTATATTGGTCTCTGCCGTTCCTTTGGGTTTATCAGATCCATGGAGACGGGGAGCTTGCTACATGGGCAACAGCTTGCTCTCAATATTTCACTGCCTGGCTTGCATATCTAGGCAGCTAGGTCACAGCAACTACGTTCGACCCTGACCAATGGAGGCCTCCAAATTGAGATATAGCATGGAATAGGCCCTTCTGACCCTTTGAGCCACACCGCCCAGCAACTCCCCAATTTAATCTTAGCCTAGTCATGGAACCATTTACAATGGCCAATTAACCTACGAACCAGTAAGTCTTTGGACCATGGGAGGAAACCCATGCGGTAACGGGGAGAACACACAAACACCTTACAGGCAGCAACGGGAATTGAACTCGGATCACTTGTACTGGAAAACGTTCTGCTAACCACTACGCTAGCGTGAGCTAATGTGTCCTCCATGTCAGCTGCCCACTAATGACTTTCTTGCTGTTGCCCCTAGCTGCGCATTACATTTGCTGTGCCGAGGATTTTCCTGTTCCATTGCAAAACTGGAACTCCCACTTACATTCTGTATCAGGAAAAATGCTATTGGACTGAAGTATCCGTGTTAGGCAGGAGCTATAGTCGCAAATAATAGTGTAAACATCATCCAGAAAGTCACACAGCTGCAGCATCTCCTCCATATCCAAGTGCTTTGTAATTACTCACAGTGAGTGTTCGACCTGCTAGTATGGATCATCAAGGATTGGGGATCAAGACACAACTTTGTTCACCACATGCGTTTACATGCATTAGCAATTCGCTGTGGCGTGTTGGTCAGAGCGTGACATGCAATAACAAAACAACATTCAACAACTATAATGAGTAAAGAATTATATAAAAATAAAGCTAGAGGTTGAAGTACCAATAAATGTCCATAAATTCACTAATACCATCATGTTCTGAGAAACAGTGTAGTATATTGATTTAAGCTATGGCTGCTTTTACTGAGTTTCCTGAACCTTTAAATCCAACTCATGAGGCCATGAAACTGGGGCTTTCTTGTTTATTTATCACACTTGAAGCTGGCCACAAGAAATGTTTACTGCTGTAAATTGTCATTAACTTGGAAAAGCAAATTTATTAGCATGAGAAATCAGCTGTGTGAAGATCAAGAAGAGCACTGATTTTAACACTGCGTTCCTGTACATGGTTCTAAGTCCATAATCAGGTTCGCAGACGGCACCGTGGTGGTTGGCCTGGGGGATGACGAGACGGCCTACAGGGACGAGGTCCAGCACCTGGCCGCGTGGTGTGCCGATAACAACCTGGCACTTAACACCTAGAAGACTAAGGAAATCATTGTGGACTTCAGGCATGCTAGGATCCACATTCACGTCCCCATCTACATCAATGGAGCTGTAGTGGAGTGTGTATCAAGCTTCAGATTCCTTGGTGCCCACATTTCCGAGGATCTCACCTGGTCCCTGAACTCCTCCACCCTGATCAAAAAGGTGCAACAGCGCCTTTATTTCCTGCGGAGCATGAAGAAAACTCACCTCTGTCCCAGGATACTGACGGACTTCTACCACTGTACCATTGAGAGCATACTCACCAACTGTATCTCAGTGTGGTATGGCAATTGTCCCGTATCAGACCACAAAGCACTCCAGCGTGTGGTGAAAACTGCCCAGTGGATTATCAGCACTCAATTGCCCACCATTGAGAACATCTACCATAAACGCTGCCTGGGCAGGGCGAAAAGCATTATCAGGGATGCATCTCACCCTAACCATGGACTTTTTACTCTCCCCCCATCCGGTAGGTGCTACAGGAGCCTCCGCTCCCGCACCAGCAGGCACAGGAAGAGCTTCTTCCCTGAGGCTGTGACCCTGCTGAACCTCACATCACAGTGCTAAGCAGTATTGCACCCATATTGTACTGTCTCAGTACTTTTATATTTGTGTGCTGTAGCACTTACTTTTTATTCCCAGTTATTTTGTAAATAGCACTATTCTTTGCATTTCTGGTCAGATGCTAACTGCATTTCATTGGCTTTGTATCTGAACTCGGCACAATGACAATAAAGTTGAATCTAATCTAATACTCTACCCTCAGGGTCAGTGGTAGACACCTCAGCACTCATGATGAAATCAGAGTAATGAGCATGAAGGTTGACAAGGAACTGAGTGGGCAGTGAGGGGGAGGAAGTCAACACAGAGTTGAGCACTGAAGACCAAAACTTGTGATCTTAATCCTGTTCATTCTTGTTCTAGGAGTGTGTTCTTTACCAATACTATTTCAACTGATATTTACTTACGGTATGTTATTGATTGGTAAGCATTTGTCAACATCAATATGTGCCATGTCATATAAGGTAGACCATCATGGTCTCATGACCATGACTGTTCTTAGCAAATTTTTCTACAGAATTGGTTTGCTATTGCTTTCTTCTGGGCAGTGCCTTTACAACATGGGTGAACCCCCCCCCCCACACACCCACACACACACACACACCCATTATCAATACTCTTCAGAAATTGTCTGCCTGGGGTCAGTGGTCACATAACCAGGACTTGTGATATGCACCAGCTGCTCTTATGACCCTCCACCACCTGCTCCCATGGCTTCCCGTGACCCTGATCGGGGTGGGGGCATGGGGGTAAGCAGGTGTTACACTTTGCCCAAGGGTGACCTGCAGGCTAGTGGAGTTAGGGAGTGCCTTACACCTCCCTTGGTAGAGACGTATCTTGATCCTACCACCCATGGCAAGCATTGGAGCCTTGAAAATTGATGATTTTATGCAAGATGGTTCATCTGCACAGTTATTCCTGATCTGCAGATTATAATCGGAAGAGATAACAAAGCACAGAAAGCTCATGTGTTTCAAGGTATAGGTCTGAGGATAATATTATTGAATTGCCTCAAAGCTCATGACCAGTCGGTTGTACTCCTCTCTCAGGAGATGTGGAAGCATTTCATACTCATTTCTATTGAGTGCAGCATGGTGGATAACCAGGCGGACCCAGCATAGTGTGCTCAAAGTGCTGGAGGAACTCAGCTAAGAGAGTTGATAGTTTATCAATTTTAAGTGTTTGAAAATTAATGTGAATTCTTAGTAAAAATCAGCATTTACTTTGGGCAATAAAGAGCCAGTGTTTCAGCTGAGACCTTTCATCAGGCGTGGAGGGGAAGGGGGAAGAAGCCAGAATAAGAAGTTGCGGGAGGGGAAGGAGTACATGCTGAAAAGTGATAGGTGAAGCCAGGTGAGGTGAAAGGAAAGTGGGTGGGGGAGGGGTGGATTAAGTGAGAAGGCAAGAGGTGTTAGTTGGGGAAGGTAAAAGGCTGAAGAAAAAGGAATCTAATAGAAGAGGAGAGTGGATCATGGGAGAAAGGGAAGGAAGAGTGGAATCAGAAGGAGATGATGGGTCTGTGAGGAGAAAGGGGGACCTGGGTTCAATTCTGATTTCTGGTGTTGCCTATATACTTACTTCCTGTGATCATGTTGGTTACATCTGGGTGCTCTCGTCTCCTCACATATTGCAAAGATGCACAGGTTGTTCAGTTAAATCCCTGCTGTAAATTACCCCCCGGAGTGGTGGGTTGCAGAATTGTCGAGGAGTCGGTGGGTATTTGACAGAGAATGCTTTACAGGGAAAATAAGTGGGGTAATGGGATTGCTTTGAAAGCTGGCATAGACTCAATGGGGTTACTATCCCTCATAAATTTCGTAAAGGAATATGATAGATATGGCATAGAAACTGAATGACAGAGGCCAAATTTATTCTTTTCCACTTCCACATATCAACCAACCGGGTACAGGCTTCTGGCTGCCCATAATGTTTTAGTTACAGATTTCAAATTATGTCTAATAAAAGATTAAAGAAGAGCTTAGATTTTCACCAAGAATTCACATTAATTTTCAAACACTTAAAATTGATAAACTATCAACTCACTCAGCTAACAGGAACACCCTTTGACTGAGATCAATGTAGTTATTAACATTTTACATCGGGAAATCATTCTAGTCTGAGATCCAAGACTTTGTTCAAACTCTTATTCCTCGTCTTTTGAAATCTGAAGTCAGAGCATTGAATACATTTGTAGCACATGACAGAAAGGATTTCCACCATTTACTTTGCCCAGCCTAAAAAGAATCACAGTTAGTCTTTGTTAGTCGACTATTTAAAGTTCCCAGCAGAACTGAGATTCAAGTGGCTAGTGTGATATTGGGTATGAAGGAACATGGTTGCATTTGCCAAAGCCTCTTTATTGTAACTCCAGGATTTTTGTGACAGGATTTCCTCAGGGATGTGCTTTTCACTGTACTGTATGTTTGTTGAATATGAACCAATGAGTTTTCTGTCATGGGCTGCCACTGCAAACTTCAGCAAAGCCTGGGGTCCACAACTCAATGTACCTCCCATGCCCAACGATCAGACTGGGGGGTTGCAGGCCAAGAGTTTAAATGTGAGTGTGATAAGAACAAGAAGCCCTCATTAGATCTCCAACTGATGCAAAACTCTGATATGATTATTTTTGCATGATAAATTTAACATAGAAAATCCATAGAGACACATCTTCAATTGCTTGGTTCTGAAATAGACAACACTATACAATCTAGAAGGAGGTGCCTCTCCTCCCTCCCTTTCTCCCATGGACAATCGTCCTCTCCTGTCAGATTTCTTCCTCTTCAATCCTTTACCCCTTCCACCTATCACCTCTCAGCTTCTTACTTCATCCCCTCCCCCACACACCCACAATCCCCCTCACCTGCTTTCTCCTGTCACCTACCAGCTTGTACTCCTTCCCCTCTCCCGCCTTCATGCTCTGTCTTCTTTCACTCTTCCTTTCCAGTCCTGATGAAAGGTCTTGAGCTGAAACATTGACTGTTTATTTCCCTCAATAGATGCTGCCTGACCCGCTGAGTCCCAAACATAAATGTGTGTGTGTTTTTCTCCAGATTTCCAGCATTGGCAGAATTCCTTGCATTTATGACTGTACAACCTAATTTCTGGACTAGATTTTTCACTCAGTTCAACAGCAATCTTCTCACCACATCCCCCATGATTAGTTAGTGACTCCATCGAATTTGGCCCCACCTCTTCCAGTGATAAAGCATATATTGGTATCCTACATCAGGTTTAGACTGACAAGCGGTACTAATGTCTGTGACACATAAGTGGTAGATAATGTCCCCACACTTAAGGGTTTCATGATCCAATTTCTGCCAAGAAAATGCCTGACTAATTCATAGAATCATAGAGATATTTGGCATAGAAGAGGGCATCCAGCCAAAACTAGACATTAAATTAATCCCACTTGCAGGCTGCCCAGCACGATACTCACTGATTTGATTTGACGCGAATGAAACACTTTGCTGTGTGTTTCAATGTTTCAATGTACGTGACAGATAAACCTAATCACTTTAGATCTCTTTAATCTCTCGTTTTCCAGCTCTTGCCCATAGCTCTGCAGGTTTTGCTTCTTCACATCCTCATCCAGGTACTTTTTAAAACATAGTTAGAAGTTACGCCACCACCACCCTTTCCTTAAACTTCAATGGCATCACTCAGTTAGGTCTTCACCATCTATGCTGGGTGAGGGTGGGGCTGCAGGGTCACCAGTAACAAAACGCCATTTTCACAGATGCTGGAAATCTAGCACAACATGCACCAAATTCTGGAGGAACTCAGCAAGTCAGGCAGCATCCACAGAGGGGAATAAACAGTCAATGTTTCAGGCCAAGACCCTTCATCAGGACTTTGTGTGTTGCATATTTTCACAAGCACAGGACTCATATTTGTTTTTCAACAAGGATTAAACGCAGTTGGAGTCATACAGCAAGAAAATGGGTCTTTTGGCCCATCTGGTCCATGTTGGCCAAGATGCTGATGCAAGTTGGTTCCATTTACCTGCATTTGGCCTATCCATGTACCTGCCTCTTAACAGTTGTTGTTGTTCCTGCTTCAACCAGTTCCTCCATTAGTCCATTCTATATAAACACAAGCCTCTGTGGAAACAAAGGCAAATAGGACTAACTCAATTAGGCACCTTGGTTAGCATTCATGAGATGTGCTTAAGAGCATGTTTCTATCCTGTACCACTCCACAACCCTGTGATTCTAGGAATTATCAATTCGGTTGTCACCTGCCTCTGGTGCTCCCCCCCCCCCTTCCCTTCCTTCCATGGTCTTCTGTCATCTCCTATCAGATTGCTCCTTCTCCAGTCCATTATCTCTTTCACAAATCAACTTCCCAGCTCTTCACTTCACCCCACCCTTCCCCCACCTTCTTGTTCTGACCTCTCCCCTTCTTTTCCAGTCCTGATAAATGGTCTCAGCCTGCAATGTCGACTGTTTGCTCTTCTCCATGGAATGCTGCCTGACCTGCTGAGATCCTCCAGCATCTGTTCTGTTAATACTTGTGCACATGATTGCAAAATCTACCAACATGAGCACCTCATCTACAAGTCTTAAAGCTTTATAAAATGAATAACAATGTCTCTCCTGGAGCACACAGAGTCCTTTCATTCAAGCCATCTGCCTGTTGCATTGTTACTGAGGATAAAGAAAGACATGAAACCGTTATTCATTATGGAAGTAAGATGTTAATTGCTGTCCTTGAGTCCGGACCATAATGACTCCCAATACTGCATTTAGCTGGACTTTATCAAAGAGAAAGCAAGGCAAAAAAACAGGGTTAATTTTACATTATTGGCTTGGAGCCTAACTCATTGGCTTTCCCTATTGGGATCTCCAGCAGCTAATTTTAACGAAGGAGAACTTGTGGGCTGTGTCCCTGCAGTTTCCCAATATGTGCAAGCAGTCTTTGATGTTCCCTGTTGGTATTGCAATCTTGAAAGAGTACCTGAGAAGTAGAAAAAGAAAGTTATTTATGAGTTATTGCAGCTCATTTGAAGTAAAAAGGGTGAAAATGTAAAACAATACTGCTCTAGTTCCCAGTAATTCAGGCCACAGCCGACATCACTGCCATCTAAAGCCATGGTTCCCACTTCCAAAGCTGCAAACTCTCTTACCTTCCTTTGCATTTCTGTCATAATCGTGGTGTATGCTCCTGCGTAGAAATCCAGCCCATGAGGGCCAAAGGGTAAGATGGGCAACAGGTCTGAATCACCTCGGTCACAATTCATCAAGCCGCAGAACTTTCTGTGACCTTTTCGCACTGCTCTTCCCCTCTGGTAGCTGGCCAGCCTCTCAATCCAGATGGCTTCCTGGAGGGAAGCAAAATGGGAAAAATTGTTAATGATGACCTGTAGTTAATTTTCTTAGGACTCCTACGTTCTAAGTACTTCTCGCCACAAACAGTGTGCCAACTCCTCCTTTTACATGCAACAACCCACCTTCAACAACCTCTCCACTGCATGTGTATTGGCAGAATAATCTGGCTGGCTCTTACTTCAACCCAGGCTCTTTCTCTGTCACCAGTCTGACCCTCTCAGGCTGAACCAGACTAACCACAGCCTCCTGATAGTGGTTAACTGCAAACTTGCTTCAGTTCTTGTATAAACGACAATAGACCATAAGAGCATAAGACATAGGAGCAGATTTAGGCCATTTGGTCCATTTCTCATGGCTCTCAACCACCATTCTCTTGCTTTCTCCCCGTAACCTTTGATGCCCTACTAATTAAGAACCTATCATCCTCCACCTTAAATATACCCAATGATTTGGCCTCCGCGTCTATCTGTGGCATTGAATTGCACAGATTTACCACCCCCTGTCTAAAGAAATTCCTTCTCATCTCTATTCTAAAGGGACATCCTTGTGTTCTGAGGCTGTGCTGTCTGATCCTGGACTCTCCAACTAATAAAAACATCCTCCTACATTCATATTATCATGGCCAATCAATATTCAGTAGGTTTCAATGAAATATACCCCCACTCATTCTTTTAAACTCCAGCAAGTATAGGCCCAGGCTCATCAAACGCTCCTCATATGTTCAACCTTTTATTTGTAGGGTCATTCCAGTAAACTTTTTCTGGACTTTCTCCAAAGCCACATATCCTTTCTCAGATATGGGGCTCAAAACTGTTCATAGTACTCCAAATGTCATTTGACCAATACTTCATAAATCCTCAGCATTATATCCTTCCCTTTCTTTTCCAGTTCGCTCAACATGAATGCCAACATTGCACTAATCTTCCTTATTACTGACTCATCCTGCAAGTTAACCTTTAGTGATTACTGCATTACAACTCTTTGTCCATTTGCACCTCTGATTTCTGAATTCACTTCCCTTTAGAAAATAGTCTATACCGTTATTCCTTCTACCAAAGTCCATGACAATATACGTCCCTACACTATCTACCAATGGCCACTTCTTTGCCCACTCTCCTATCTATCCAAGTCCTTCTGCAGTGATTTGTCAACACTATCTGCCCCTCTGCCTACCTTTATATCATCTGCAAACTTGGTCACGAAGTCATCAATTCGTCATCCAAATCATTAACATACAACCTGAAAAGTAGTGGCCCCAACACTGATTCCTGTAGAACATCACTGGTCACAGGCAACCAACCAGAAGAGGCTCCTTTTATTCCCACTTTTTCCCTTCTGCCAGCCAATTAATCTTCTGTTCAACTACTGATACTGCAATAACAACTATTACTTCCACTTGTAACATAATGAAAATATTCTGATATCTTTACAAAAAAAATGTTATCAAGTAAAACTTGTCACTAAGCTAGTTAAAGAGATCTTAAAAACGCAAACACGAGGAATTCTGCAGATGCTGGAAATTCAAGCAACACGCATCAAAGTTGCTGGTGAACGCAGCAGGCCAGGCAGCATCTCCAGGAAGAGGTACAGTCGACGTTTCAGGCCAAGACCCTGATCTTCGGACAGATTACCAAAAGCCGAGTCCAAGAGTTGGAGAGAAGAGTTCAGCCTCAATTAGCAGTGCTAAAACCGTGTGTATAATAGCCACTGCACCTAACGCACTTCCAAAATTTGCTTCCACATTAAGTTGTAGGAAGTGTGTTAATTTGTAGCATAAGTTAAAGAAGCAAATCGAAGTTAAAATAACTGTATTTGACAGAGGTATGAAATAAAATCAGAAAGTGCTAGAGAGACTCAGCAGTCAGGCAGCCTCTGTGAAAGGAGAATCATAAAAACATAACAAACAGGAACAGAAATAAGAAATAGAAGGGGAGAGCCAGCCTTGGATAGCTAAGGAAATAAAAGAAGGCATTAAACTAAAGACTCATACAAAGTTCCCAAGAGTAATGGGAAACTGGAAGACTGGGTGAACTGCCAAGCTAGTAACAAGGAACTGAAAGGTAGATTATGAAAGAAAATTAGCAAAAATATAAAAACGAATTGTAAATTTTTTTATAATAATATGAAGTGGGAAAGGGTGGGTAAAGTGAACATAGGTCACTTGGAAATGAGAAAGGAACATTAGTATTTGGTAAAATGGAAGTGGGCGAGGTCTTGAATGACTACTTTGTGTCAGTTTTCATGGCACAAGATGTTTCTAACATGCCAAACAGATATTATGGATACAATGGGAGCTCAGGACCTCGACATAATCATTGTCACTAAAGAGGTAGTGATAAGTAAACCAGTGAGCCCAAAAGGACGAGTCCTCTGCTCCTGATGGGATGCATCCCAAGGTACTGAAAGAAGTAGCGGAAGTTATAATAAATTCATTTGTTTTAATTTACCAAAATTATCTGGATTCTGAGCAGGCCCCGGCAGACTGGAAGACAGCAAACGTCACGCTACTTTCAAGAAGGATATATGTGCCTTAAAAAAGTACCGTCCAACATTAAGGACACCCCATTACCCAGGACATGCCCTTTTCTCATTGCTCCCACTAGGAAGGAGGTACAGAAGCATGAAGACACAAATTCAGTGATTCAGGAACAGCTTTCTCCCTCTTCCACCAATTTCTGAATGGACATTAAACCCTTGAACACTACCTCACTATTCGTTTATTTCAGTCTTTTTGCACTACTTACTTAATATAGCTTATATATATATATATATATGTTTACTGACATTCACAGTTTCTCTATTATGTATTGCATTGTACTGCTGCGGCAAAGTTCACAAATGTCATGACATCTGCCGATAATATTAAACCACTCAACCTGATTCTGATAGGCAAATGGTAGGTAACTATAGGCCAGTTAGCTTAACACCTGTAGTCAGGAAAATACCTGTAGCTGTTATTAAGGAAGAAATAGTAAGACATCTGGATAGAAGTGATTCCATCAGGCAGACACAGTGTTGATTCGTGAAGGTCGGGTCCTGTTTGCTAGAACCTCCTGGAGTTCTCCAAGAATATAATGAGTGCAGTGGACAGAGGGGAACAGATAGATGATGTAAACTTTGATTTCCAGAATCATTTGATAAGGTGCAGCATTAAAGACTTGCCTAGAAGGATCACACTAAATGGACATCCTTAACTAGTTCAGCACAACATTGTGGGCTGAAGGTCCTGTACTGTTCCATGTTCTTTGTTTTACATAGGAACAAGCCCTTCTACTTATTGAGTCTGCACCGACCATCACACACTGATCACGTTTTATTCTTCCTACATTCTACGTTAATTCTTTCCAGTTTCTACCACTCACCCAAACACATTGGCAATTTCAAGTAAACCAATTAACCTGCAACCCCTATGTCATTGGGAGGAAACCAGAACATCTAGGGAAAAGCCAGGTCACAAGGAGAAGATGCAAAATTACATATAGGCAGCAGCACACAAACCCTGGTTGCCGGAGCTGGAGAGGCTGTACCATTGTGCTAACCCAGTTAGTTTAGTCACAGAGTCATAGAGCATCACAGCACAGTAACAAACTCTTCAGCTTTGCTAGTCCATGCTGAACTGTTATTCTGCCTAGTCCCATTGACCCACACCTGGACCATAGCCGAAAAGATCACTTCCATCCACGTACTTATCCGAATTTCTCTTAAATGTTGCAATTGGACCCATATCCACTACTTCTGCATGTAGCTTGTTCCATACTTGCACCTTTCTGAGTGAAGAAATTGCCCCTCAGGTTCCCCTTAAACATTTCACCTTTCACACTGGGCCTATGTCCTCTAGTTCTAGTATCTCTCAATCCCAGTGGAGAACATTTGCTTGAATTTATCCTATCTATACCCCTCATAATTTTGTATACCTCTATCAAATCTCTCCTCATTCTCCTACACTCCAGCGAATAAATTCCTAACCTATTCAACCTTGCCCTATAGCTGAGGTCCTCAAGTCCCGGCAACATCCTTGTCAATTTTCTCTCTACTTTTTCAGTCTGTAAGTACAGAAGGTGACCAGAACTGCACACAATACTCCAGATTTACCCTCACTAACATCTTATACAACTTCAACATAACATCCCAACTCCTGTACTCAATACTCTGATTCATGAAGGTCAATGTGCCAAAAGCTCTCATCAGAAGTCACATCAGATGTTATTAATTGCCTTTGATCAGACCTCCTTTCATACAGGTGCAGCACGGTAGCATAGCGGTTAAAATAGCGCTGTTACAGCATCAGCAATCTGCATTCATTTCCAGCTGCTCTCTGTAAGAAGTTCGTAAGTTTTTCCCATGACTTTTCCCTTAGGTTTCCTCCGGGTGCTCTGGTTTCCTGTCACATCGCAAAGACATGTGGCAAAGTAGGTCAATTGGTCAGATGGGTGTAATTGAGCAGCGTAAACTCGTTGAAGTAGAAGAGCCTGTTTTGGTGCTGTTTCTCTAAATAAATAAATACCGTGCTGGAACTCAGTTGAAGGGATTCAAACAAGGAGATGACAAAATTCCAAGGTAGGAACACCATTTAAGAAGATTCTAAACGAGCACTTGGATTGCCAAGGACTGAGGCTGCAAACCGTGTGATGGTAAATGATGGTCAACCTGAACACGATGAGCTAGTAAGTCTCATTCTGAGCAGTTTGACTTCACGCCATGGCTCTTTAGGATCTGGGTACCATGGGCATTGACTTGGAAGGTAGCAATACATTTCTAAAAATCCTGAGAGGAAAGTAAAGGGGGAACTGGAGAGGTAGTTTACAAGGAAGAAGGAGTAAAGTTGATGCCTTCATTACGGAGAAAACTTACTTCCCTTTTGCAAATTTGTTTAATGCATCTCCACTTCAGCCTATGACTACTGAGGCTTAATTTTAGAACCAGATTCTATTGATACTCGATCACAGAAGCTTTAGATCATAAGGCCCTTTGGTTTTTCTGCCCCTTAATATCTAATTGAGTTCCTTTTTTTTTTAGTTTGATTAAGGAGACACCACTCATTGAATGCTTCTTATTTTCCATTGATTTGCATTTAGATTTCTCCCTAATAAGGAGCTCACTCAGAAGTGGCTGTGTCTATTATATCTCATTACTGGAAAACACAGAGGCTTGGTACAACATTAATTACAAGATTGTCATTTTGCTTCCACAGAATATTTGCACATATAACACAGTATATAATAATGAAGTATGAATTATATACAAGAAAAGAAAATGGAATGGGGTTAACATTGATGAGACATCACTTCCCATTAACTCTTAATGTGCCATTGATGTGGAATTGACCTTTATCACTGGGTATTTGTTCTCATCAGCAAATCTTCCTGTTTCACTGGATTATACTGGATCAGGAATGAATGATCAGCTGGGTAATTAGAAAAGGTTTTTCAAGTAAATACAACCTATAAAATATTGAAAGGCCTAGAGGGAGTAGACGTGGAGAGGATGTTTCCTATAGTATGGCAGTCTAAGACCAGAGGGCACAGGTGTCCTTTTCGAACAGAGATAAAGAGGAAATTCTTCAGCTAGAGGGTAGTGAATTGGTGGAATTCATTGCCACAGACAGCTGGGGAGGCCAAGTCATTGGATATACTTAAAGTGGAGGTTGACAGGTTCTTGATTAGTAAGGGTGTCAAAGGTTAAAAGAAGAAAGCAGGAGAATGGATTGAGAGATATAATATATCAGCCACAATCGAATCAATTGGGCCAAGTGGCCTAATTCTGCTCCTATATCTTATAGTCTTATGGTCTAAAAGTACATCTTGCACACCCACACCTGCCCATACACCTCCTTCCTCACCTCCATTCAGGGCCAAAGGCCCTGGGAGGCAACATTTCACCTGTGAATCTGCTCGGATTATCTATTGTGTCCAATGATCCTGATGCAGCCTCCTCTACATTGATGAGACCCGTCGTAAATTAGGAGACCGCTCCATCCACCAGAAGCGGAACTTTCAGGTAGCCAAACATTTAAATTGCAATTCCCATTCCTGTTGCAACATGATAGTCCATGGCCTCCTCTTGTACCAGGGTGCAGGAGCAACGCCTTGTATTCTGTTTGGGTAGCCTCCAACCTGATGGCATGGATATTGATTTCTGCTTCTGGTAAAAAGTTTATTCCCCAACCCCCTCCTCTATTCCCCACTCTGGCACTTCACCTCTTCTCACCAGCCAATCACTTCCCTGCATCAACACCTCCTTCCCTTTCTCTTATGGTCCCCTCTCCCCTCCTAGCAGATTCCTTTTTCTCCAGTCCTTGACTTAAAATGCTTTTTAAAAAAGGAGGGAGAGAGAAACTGGGGAATTATAGACCGATTAGCCCATCATCAGTGGTGGGAAAAATGCTAGAGTCAGTTATTAAAGATGTGATAACAGCACATTTGGAAAGCGGTGAAATCATTGGACAAAATCAGCATGGATTTGTGAAAGGAAAATCATGTCTGACGAATCTCATAGAATTTTTTGAGGATGTAACTAGTAGAGTGGATAGGGGAGAACCAGTGGATGTGGTATATTTGGATTTTCAAAAGGCTTTTGACAAGGTCCCACACAGGAGATTAGTGTGCAAACTTAAAGCACACGGTATTGGGGGTAAGGTATTGATGTGGATAGAGAATTGATTGGCAGACAGGAAGCAAAGAGTGGGAATAAACGGGACCTTTTCAGAATGGCAGGCAGTGACTAGTGGGGTACCGCAAGGCTCAGTGCTGGGACCCCAGTTGTTTACAATATATATTAATGACTTAGACGAGGGAACTAAATGCAGCATCTCCAAGTCTGCGGATGACATGAAGCTGGGCGGCAGTGTTAGCTGTGAGGAGGATGCTAAGAGGATGCGGGGTGACTTGGATAGGTTAGGTGAGTGGGCACATTCATGGCAGATGCAATTTAATGTGGATAAATGTGAGGTTATCCACTTTGGTGGCAAGAACAGGAAAACAGATTATCTGAATGGTGGCTGATTAGGAAAAGGGGAGGTGCAACGAGACCTGGGTGTCATTATACACCAGTCATTGAAAGTGGGTATGCAGGTACTGCAGGCGGTGAAAAAGGCGACTGGTATGCTGGCATTCATAGCAAGAGGATTCGAGTACAGGAACAGGGAGGTACTACTGCAGTTGTACAAGGCCTTGGTGAGACCACACCTGGAGTATTGTGTGCAGTTTTGGTCCCCTAATCTGAGGAAAGACATCCTTGCCATAGAGGGAGTACAAAAAAGGTTCACTAGATTGATTCCTGGGATGGCAGGACTTTCTTATGATGAAAGACTGGATCGACTAGGGTTATACTCTCTGGAATTTAGAAGATTGAGGGGGGGATCTTATTGAAACGTATAAAATCCTAAAGGGATTGGACAGGCTAGATGCAGGAAGATTGTTCCCGATGTTGGGGAAGTCCAAAACGAGGGGTCACAATTTGAGGATAAAGGGGAAGCCTTTTAGGACCGAGATTAGGAAAAACTTCTTCACACGGAGAGTGGTGAATCTGTGGAATTCTCTGCCACAGGAGACAGTTGAGGCCAGTTCATTGGCTATATTTAAGAGAGAGTTAGATATGGTCCTTGCAGCTAAAGGGATCGGGGGTATGGAGGGAAGGCTGGTACAGGGTTCTGAGTTGGATGATCAGCCATGATCATACTGAATGGCAGTGCAGGCTGGAAGGGCCGAATGGCCTACTCCTGCACCTACTTCCTATGTTTCTATGTTTCTATCCCACCCACCTGGCTTCAACAACTATCACCTTCCAGCTAGCCCCCTTCCCCTCTCCCTCCCTTTTTTATTCTGGCATCTTTTCTCTTCCTTCTCAGTCCAGAAGAAGTGACTCGGCCCAAGGCATTGACTGTGTATTCATTTTCATCGAAGCTGCCTGACATGCTGAGTTCCCCCAGCATTTTGTGTGGGCTGGTATACGTTCTGCTCCAGTTTTCAATTCCAGTGAATTTGCTGTCCCAACCAGTGACCAGTTTCTAGAAACATATCTCTATTTAATTATCATTAGAAAGGTCCCCATTGACTTGTACAATTAGGGGTGAACAATAAATTCTCTTCTGTGCAAGATGGGATTGAATTTCTGGGTAGACTTTAGAAACTCAGCCATTCAATCCATCTGGTGGTCAAAGGCTGCAACTACATTGTGACATTTCAAGTTGCAGAACTGGATGGAAAATGTCTGCATTAACAGGGGTGGATAAGTATATAACAATCCCAAAGTACATCAAAATAGAAAAAGCTTTGACGACCACCTAACCAATGTATCCAGCTTAGTCGGTTGTTAACTATGGAAAAAGTTATGAATATTTCTGACATACAGAGTTACGAAAATCCTTCATAATGTTTAAAAATATTTTAAAATCTAAAGCACAAAAGATATGTCATATGCCTATAAACATTTACTTACAGACATTTTATAAACAAAATTGAATTGATTACTATTTCCTTCAAATGAAAATGAATAAAAATACTGCTGATGCGGGACACTGAAATAAAAGCAGTGAATGTTAGGAGTACTCAGGTAGCATCTGTAGAAAGAGAAATATTTAACACTTCAGTTCTGGGACACTTTGTGGGAACTGAGATAGAGGGAAACAAGTTAGTCTTGGGAGCAGAGAAGGTAAGGGAGTGTTGGTGATGCCCAAGTTTCAGGTTACTTGTCACTAACTCCCCATCAAACTCCTTCTCTGAACCTTTGACCTGTGGCCTGCTGTGCTGTTGCAGCAAGGCCCAAAGCAGTGCTGAGGAATAAAATCTCGTCTTTCATTGGAATGCAGTGTAGTGCGCAGGGCTCAGTAATGAACTCCTCAACCTTGGATAACCAACGTGGTCTTTCTGTGTGTTGTCAGGAATGGTTACTTGTGTTTGCCGTTCCTCTTTCCCTCGATTATTTCATTTGTATGCTCGGGCCTGCCGGGCATGTCCCAGTAGACCAGACTGAACAACGTTACCCAGACTTCACAACTTCAGCAACGTGCTCCACAGACAAAAATGCTGAATTGCCCAGCACAACCTATTCTTAGTACTACCATCAGAGAAGAGGTATAGGAGCCTGAAGACACACACTCAACATTTTAGGAACTGTTTCTACCACTTCACCATTAGAATTCTGAACGGTCCATAAACCCATGAATACTACCTGACTGTTTTGCTCTTCTTTTCAACTACTTACTTTTAATTTATACATCTAATTGTCATTTATAGCAGGCGTTATGTATTGCAATGTAGTGCAGCCACCAGACAACAAATTTCATGACATGTATCAGTGATGACAAACCAAATTCTTACTCTGATTATGGTTGCATTATTTTATCCCGTCACAAGCTTTCCCTCTGTTTCACCCATTGCGCTCGCCCAGCTTATCTGCTACTTTGTTTTCTCCTCTTTGTCAGTTCTGACAAAAGGCCTTCAACTTAAAATGTTAACTCTGTTTCTCTGATGCTACCTGACCTGCTGAATTTTTTCAGCATTTTCTGTTTTTATAACTGCTTACCAGAATACTTCATGCCTGTCCCCTCTTTTAAAATAATTTGGGAAGCCATAGCAATGCCAAATTTAGACTGGTATAGCACGTTTGTACAGATTACTCATTTTTAGTGATGGGGGAACTACCACAATTCCATGCACTCTCTCTAGTCTCCATGTCAAGCACCAGAATGCATTCAGAAGAGGAACGTAAATGTTGACTGCAACATCTATCTTTGCTGGAGAGCTGGAACTTTCTGACAGTTACACGCAAAAGACAAATAGATAATTGCTGAGAATTCCCTTACAAAACCTAATGCGTCAGGATTACCAACAGAAGATAGCAAATATTAATCGAAAACAAAGACCATGATAAAAAGAGATGATAAAGTTTACTGCATGGTTTACGTGGATTTTAAATAATGTAAAGAAAGTTAATTCTAGTAATCTGCGAGAATGCAATATCCACCATTCCATTTCATTAATATCTGCGTAAATCAATTGGACTAAATGCCCCATTACTGGGCAGCTAATTGAATAAGTCCAATATTTATGCAGAATAAGTGCCGTGACAGATTAGCCACAACTGCATTTAATCTAGTGCACAAGTTGCTACCAGTAAGGATCATGCAACTCTACAAAGTGAATTCACACAGAAAATATCAACCGTAGAACACAAGGAGCAAAATCTGTTCAAAGGCTATTTGAATGTCCTACAATTGTCAAAAACCTAAAATTGTAACAGTCACCACCCATAATCCATTAGAAACTCTCTGTATCTCTGAAAGTAATCTCTTCTTTTAAAACTGATCACTTAAAAGTGACTCTTTTATTTTCAGCAATCCTTCCACTGCAGTTTCTCAGGCACCAGCTTCTTTCTGTAATATTTGTAAGATGTTCGGTGCACACAGTGAGCAGTAGCCTAAGTTACATGGCTGAGAGAGAAGGTGCATCAATGCCCACTTCCTTCTGTCCTTGGCCAGTGTTTATACACGCACACATAATTCAACAATTTCCTCACAGCATGGCGGCATGGTACGCAGTAAAACAGGAACCACGTTTTTATTTAATTGCTCCTCAGTTCAAGACACCAGGTAAGCCCAAACTGATGCTCCAGCAAAAACTAACTAAAACAGGAGAGACTGCAGGAGGGCGCTACAGCAGGTAGTTAATACTCCCCAACGCATCACTGGCACCACCCTGCCAGCCATCACATATATACAGTAAGCTGCCAGAAAACGGCCCGCAATATCACCCACCCTGCTTATGAACTGTTTGTCCCACTCACATCAAGGAAGAGGCTACGTAGCACCCATGCCAGGACCACTTGACTCAAAAACAATTCCTTTCCCCAGGCAGTAAGGCTGATCCACACTTCCTCCCTTAACTCCCCCCACCCACTACTTTATCATTTCCTGTCAGAATGCCCTCGTGTAGAGATACCCCTGTACCTAGTATCACTTCATGTACTGTACAATCAGTCTTCAGTCTGCATGTAAGATAAAGCTTATGTATTTATATTTATTGTTTTTAGTGTGTTCCTTATGCCTATTGTGTTTATTTATATGCTGCATTGGATCCAGAGTAACAATCATTTCATTCTGCGTTACACTTGTGTACTGAAGAATGGCATAAACTATCTTGGATCTTGAACTTAAATCTTACACTAGATATCCTACTGGTGAGCCAACCCTGTTAATTTGCTTCCCTGTCTAATGCTACATTAGCTGAGGTTTAACAACCACTCTAATGGCCCAGAATTTAGAATGCATAACCATTACAAATCTGCCAAGATTTTAAAAAAACTAAATTCATTTTAGTTTTGTTGAGTTTTATCTCAAAGATAAAGATAAAATCAAGAAGGCATAACTACACAACCCAGTACATTGTGTTCATAATTTCACAAGTGCCTTCGTTTCGAGCTTTGCTCCTTTTTGAGGATGTTTGACCAACTGACTTATCCTTAAACTTTTTCCTCGTGTTTGGTGATGGTCCTTCTGTAAAAATTGAAATGCTTTGTGATTCTTTGTTATATTTGCAAGCTATTGTATCGCAGTAATAATGTAATAATTGTACATTTAACTTAAAGTAACCAATAAGCAATTATCAAGGTAATAACAGCCAAAACTGCTGTTTACATTTTCTTGGCCTTTTAGAATGAAACAGTTGCAGGGATGAATCTTTCTTGCTATCGTTTGAAAAGCAAATGCTTCCTGAATATTACATATGGAGAACACACAATTCATCCGCTGCTGGAAACCTATCAGTTCGAAACCTGTCTAATCTCAACCGTCCGTCACAAAAAGCGGGATTTCCCGGTGGGCACCCATTTCAATTCTACTTCTCATTCCCATTCCAACATGTCAGTCCATGGCCTCCTCTACCGGCAGGATGAGGCCACACTCAGGTTGGAGGAGCAACACCTTATATTCCGCCTGGGTAGTCTCCAAACTGATGGCATGAGCATCAGTTTCTTGAACTTTCGGTAATTGCCCCCTCTGCTGTCCTTCACCATTCCTCATCCCCTCTGACACCTTCTCTTCTTACCTGCCCATCACCTCCCTCTGGTACTCCTCCCCCTTCTCTTTCTTCCCTGTTCTTCTGTCCTCTCCTATCAGATTCCCCCTTCTCCAGCCCTTTATCTCTTTCACCAATCAACTTCCCAGCACTTCCTCCTCCTCCTCTCCCAAGAAGGGGTAGCACCTCTGGTGAAGGGGCTTGACGTGCCCATTTTGGGGCAGCTCCCTCATCTTTGGTCCCCTCTGGACACTTAGTCCCCACCTGTGGCTCCAAGTAGCTGTCTGCATCGACAGCGGCCACACCCCAATACACCGCTTCGGCAGGAGGGCTAATCCGGGTGAGGGTAGCCGGCGGCCTCGTACCCCGGAGAGAAAGGGATACGGCTGCCCTAACAGCTCCAGTGGACTGGCCGGATGAGATCTACGGTGAGGTCCAATGTCCAGGAAAGCATTACTGCAACACTGCATGGAGAGCGAAGGGCGTGACAAAACCTGGAAGAACTGCAACCAAAGAAAGCCTCAGTCCATGATGCTTGTTCATGCCACTGGACCCTGCCTTCTGAGGTCGAGAGAGTGAAACTACCCATGTGCAACAGCTTTTCCACTTTAAAAACTCTTCAGCACAGATTTCCTGTCACTGTTGGACACGATAGACAACCATCACCTTAAAACTGCTAATAATCAAATCAATGTGACTAAGTCTGGAAGCATCAAAGGAATTAGGCATTTTAAATGGTTCAGCACAGACTTGGTGGGCTGAATAGCCTCTTGCTGTTCTTTTCTATGACTTTCACTGATTTGTAGACAAAGCTGCTTACAGAGTAAAGAGACGTGAGCAGTCGTAAGCCATCTGGTCATTCGGCAATGATGAAGGAATGGGATGTGAAAGAGAGCTTGCGTCATGTGGGTTCTCATCTCTTATTTCTCTTTTATCTTTGATCTTCTAGATATTGGAGGTGTCGGAGCTTAATTTTCTGTAATGCACATACATGCTGACTTCAATACTGCTGCTGTTGGAATACAAATTCTAGGATGCTGGTGAATGTCAAAAGTTCAAAGGTCAAAGTCAATTTATTATCAAAGTACAGATATGTCAATATATACTCCCCTGAGGTTCATTGTCTTGCAGGCATTCATGGTAGAACAAAGAAATACGATAGAAGCAATGAAAAACTACACACAAGAACTAAAAATACAACTAAAAGACAAACTGTGTAAATACAAAAAAAGCAAACAATAATAGTAAATCATACTGAGAACATGTGATGTAGAGCCTTTGAGAGGGAGTCCATAGATTGTGCAATAAGTTCAGAGTTGAGGTGAATGAAGTTATCCATGCTGGTTCAGGAACCTGATAGTTGAAGGGTAATAACTGTTCCTGAACCTGGCGGTGTGGGATCTAAGGCTCCTGTACTCCTTCCTGATGGCAGCAGGGAGAAGAGAGCATGGCTTGGATGGTGGGGTCCTCGATGATGATTGATGCTTTCTTGCGGCAGCACTCCTTGTAGATGTGCTCAATGGTAGTCGGTCGATTCTATGCCACTTACAGCACGATATCCTGCTGTCTCACTTCATCAGCCCAGTTTCCTGAGGGCCAGTGAAAATGTCACCTGTCAAAGAAAACAATTTTGGTGCAAGAGATCTAAACTACAAGACTATCACAGCATTAGAAAGTAGCTTTATATTATAAATACAGCAGATTCTGCAGATGATGGAAATCTTGAGCAACACACACTAAATGCTGGAGGAACTCAGCAAGTCAGGCACCATCTGTGGCAGGGGTTCCCAACCTTTTTTATGCCATGGATCCCTTCCAGTAACCCAGGGGTCCTTGGAGCCCAGGTTGGGAAACCCCTGATCTATGGAGAGGAATAAACAGTCAATGTTTCGGGCCTTATGTGATGCTCTGTGTAGGATTCTTGCTTGCTGTTTCATTTTCTTATACAGATGCACTCTCATTTCTCTGCAGAACTGTAAACCAAAATATGTCAATACCTGTGGGAAGGGGAAGGTAAAAGACGCCTCTGATAGGCAACCTAAGCACTGCATTTCCTCTGGACTAAGTGCATTGGTGTGTAACAGCGCTGTGACTGTCGTGGCAATGTGACTGTGATCAGAATGAGCTAATAGCAGGTGGCTGGCACTGGGGACACATGGCATGAATGCAAATAAGCAGAACGATGATATCATGGGTTTAAGCTGTACGTGTTCCTCAACATTAACACTGAGTTAGAGTCAGAATTGGCATCAACTAAATTCAAGTCCGCTTTGCATTTGGAATTAAATGCTTTCAGAATGAGGTGTGGACGATCTGTTACAAAGTACTCGTGGCAATAATAACACGGACTGGTTTAGATCCCGCTTCTATCTACTTTCCACAAAGAAAAACCTTTAGTGTGGTACTAATGAAGCACAACATTATTGAAGGAGCAGTCTTTTGCATGAGACAGAATCAGGACACCAACTCTGTCACTGGAATATAGTAGATTCTGGGCACTGTGCCTGCATTAAAAGCTGAATGAGATGATAAAAAAGAACAGTGGTGTTTTCCTTGATGTCCTAGCAAGTATTCATTCATCAATTAATAATAATTTATCTAGTCCTATTACATGACTGTCAGTGGGTGTTGACCACGAGCTAATTGACTTGTGTTTCCTATAGGGCAGCATTATCTAAAAGCACATTTTGGTTACTACACTATGACATACCAGAGAGCTACAGCACAGACAAGGCTGCTCTGTACTTGACTCTCTGCTCTGTACTCTGTGCTCTAGCAGGGTGCCACAGTTGAGAATTTTCACAGAACCTTTCAAAAGGTTTTAATAGGCACATTTAATATGTGTACAATATACATCCTGAAATAATTCTTCTTCGCAAACGTCCACAAAAACAGAGGAGCGCCCCAAATAATGAATGACAGTTAAATGTTAGAAACCCAAAGCCCCCCCCGCTTCCCCCTCCCATGCATAAGCCGCTGCAAAGCAACGACTCCCCCCTTCCCCCACCAGCAAAAAAGCATTGGCAGCCCTCCCACTGAGCACTCAAGCATGCAGCAAAGCATCAATAAAGACACAGACCCCAAAAACTACTCGTTCACCCGGTAATTCAACATACCACAGGCTCTCTCTCTCCCTAATAACGGAAAAAGAGGTGTCCCCATTTTCCATTCTACCTGATTGAAAGTTTCACTGACATAACCCTCATGCCCAGGATCTGAGATGAATGCAACAGGGAAGCATACTGCTGACAGAAAGAGTGACTAAATCCCCGCAAATATTTTTACCCAGTTCTTAATTAGGCTCTGTAGACTTTTTAACAACAATGTGTGGGTAAGAAGTGGCTCTGCAATTTTTAATGCAGAATGGTGGCTTGTTGGTGGTTAAAGTGTGCAGGTAACTCCCCAGCCTTCTGCTGCTGGCTAATGGCTCTTTTCGTAGCCATGAATCTGTTCAATGCTGTTCTTTAATCTGCACGCCCCACCCCCAGCTCTTCTTCATTCACTCATGTCCTTGCTCCTCTTTTCTTTTCTCCTCTTCACTGGATCATGACCACCGACCACATCGTCTGCCTAGTGAGCATTGCTGTTTTGCTTTAAAACATTTTTCCTTGTTCTTTTCCCAAGCTCCACTCCTTCTCGCAACACACATCGAAGTTGCTGGTGAACGCAGCAGTCCAGGCAGCATCTCTAGGAAGAGGTACAGTCGACGTTTCGGGCCGAGACCCTTCGTCAGGACTAACTGAAGGAAGAGTTAGTAAGAGATTTGAAAGTGGGAGGGAGAGGGGGAGATCCAAAATGATAGGAGAAGACAGGAGGCGGAGGAATGGAGCCAAGAGCTGGACAGGTGATAGGCAAAAGGGATATGAGAGGATCATGGGACAGGAGGTCCGGGGAGAAGGAAAAGGGGGAGGGGACCCCAGAGGATGGGCAAGGGGAATAGTCAGAGGGACAGAGGGAGAAAAAGGAGAGTGAGAGAAAGAATGTGTGTATATAAATAAATAACGGATGGGGTACAAGGGGGAGGTGGGGCATTAGCGGAAGTTAGAGAAGTCGATGTTCATGCCATCAGGTTGGAGGCTACCCAGACGGAATATAAGGTGTTGTTTCTCCAACCTGAGTGTGGCTTCATCTTTACAGTAGAGGAGGCCGTGGATGGACATGTCAGAATGGGAATGGGAAGTGGAATTAAAATGTGTGGCCACTGGGAGATCCTGCTTTCTCTGGCGGACAGAGCGTAGGTGTTCAGCAAAGCGGTCTCCAAGTCTGCGTCGGGTCTCACCAATATATAAAAGGCCACATCGGGAGCACCGGACGCAGTATATCACCCCAGCCGACTCACAGGTGAAGTGTTGCCTCACCAGGAAGGACTGTCTGGGGCCCTGAATAGTGGTAAAGGAGGAAGTGTAAGGGCATGTGTAGCACTTGTTCCGCTTACAAGGATAAGTGCCGGGAGGGAGATCAGTGGGGAGGGATGGGGGGGACGAATGGACAAGGGAGTTGTGTAGGGACCAATCCCTGCAGAAAGCGGGGGGGGGGGGAGGGAAAGATGTGCTTAGTGGTGGGATTCCTTCTCTCTCGCTCTCGATCCTCCCTGCTTCCCACACGCATTGCCACACCAACACTCTCACCAGTTCACATGCTTAATTTTCTGTTCGGGCAAAGGAACCAAACATTTTCAGGTACAGCCAGGCCAATCTGCTCTGCCAGCCCAACACAGATCAACCTGTCCTTGCAAATGACAAGTTGTGATTTACTGCGGGATGAGATGCAAATTAAATATCCAAGAAGCATTTGGTTGAGGTGAGGTTAGTGGAGAAACTGCAAAGTAATACGAACAAGTACTCCATTTTTTTAAGCATGATTGAGAAAGAACCTATAAATATAACTTTGAATAGAGATATGTGATGTAAATTTAAAGAGGAAAAAAAATCTTTGTAATTATTCCCTTTTTGCACTCTTTGTTACAAAGGCCTGATTATACATTGAGAGCACTGCCGCCAATGATTGCTGGATAGTGATCAGTAATCTTGTGGTGTTAGTTCATCTCTTCCTATCGCTAGTTGTCGAACTCTGAGTGCATCATTTCAAAACACTTCTGGAAACCTACTCTTTAAAATTTGGACTATATATAGGGTTACTTAATGCCTGTTGATGTTGATTACTTTTACAGTATATAATTTGGTATATTCGATCACATTTATTTCTACATAATGTTTGTCTTATGATTTTTAATCTTGTCTCTTATTTTGTAACTATATTGACTTATCTTTACTATCAATGTAAAACACTTTGTACCTGCATTTTAACGTATGAAACTACTACTACGTCGACTCAGGCCTAGGGGTCCGGCATCGGGCACGATGACGGACTCTCCACTTCTCCCACTCCCTCATCAGTGTGTTCAGTTCACCTACATTAGCCGCGCCACTGTCTTCTGGGAGCGTGTTGACCATAGTCTTGGGAGGGCACCCAGGGTTCATCCTCCTGTGCTTGGGCTCCCAGATGATGACTAGGCTGGCAGGTAGCTCGGGGTGACGTAGACAGTGCCCCGCTAGTTGCAGTCTTCTCACCTCAATTTTGATGGTGAGCATCGGTAGGTCGTCATAGAGCTCGATGTTCGTCATGTGCTGTTGCCAACACACGTCGAGAGCCATCCGGAGCATTCGTGTATAGCAACCATCCAGAGACTTTCGCATCGTCTTGGTGAGTGTCCACGTCTCGCATCCATACATGAGAATGGACTCTGTGACTGCTATGAAAATCCTCTTTTTAAGTCAGGTTCGAATTCCAGATTTCCTTTATGTCGTTCATAGCCCTCCACGCCAGCGTCTTCCATAACGTATGAAAGGTGCTACATAAATAAAGTTATTATTATTATCATTATTATTATCTGAGCTGTTCCAGTTTGAGAATAGGATCCTCTAATCTGTGATTAATTTCCTGTCACTTGGAAGATTCCAATCCTCCAGCTGTGAATGGGTAGAAATGGACAAACTTTCTATATGTGTGCAGTAGAGAATGTCTCCAACATGAGGAAGACTGGCTTCAGCTCGGCCTGGTACAAAAGGAAGTGGATTCGGTCCTGTGCATCATGGGTAAAGCTCTCCCAACCATTTGAGCATATCTGCATGAAACACTATCCTAGGAAAGCAACATCCATCATCAGGGGTCCTCACCACCCAGGTCATGTTCTTCTCTTGCTGCTGCTATCAGATAGAATAAACAGGTGCTTCAACACTCACACAACCGGGTTCAAGAACAGTTACTACCCCATAATCATCAGGCTCTTGAACAAAAGGGGATAACTGCTCTCACTTGGTCATCCATTTGCGATGTTTCCACAACCAATGAACTAACTTTAAGATCTCCTTATCTTATTATTTTTGCTCTTGTTATTTATTACTATTTATTTATATTTGCGTTTGCACAGTTTGTTGTCTTCTGCACTCTATTTGACCTTCCACTGATCCTGTTATAGTTAAGATTCTATAGATTTGCTGAGTATGTCCAGAGGAAAATGAATCTCAGGGTTGTATGTGGTGACATATATGTACTCTGATAATGAAGTAAAATTTACTTTGAACTTTTGCTTTGAAATTCTGCACCTAGGCCTCCAGTATTTCAAAACCAACCCTGTATGAATAAGAATTGCTTGGAGTGCTTCAGTGCAGGCTGGGGCTGGTGCTGAATCAACAGGAAGTGGAAGAACTTAACTTGAAAAATAGGTAGGTCTATGTGACAAAGCTCTGTCAAGCACACCTCCTCTGCGGATTCTGGTCCAGACTTATCAAGTGACCTCATACCTCACCCCTAACTTGTTTTAGAATAAGGAGACCTAGTGAGGAGTGGAGATTGAGGTTTCTCCAAGAACCTACAGTATTCAACACTCTCAATAATCACATGGCACCGATTGATGTCTCCTGGTGTTTGATTTTTATTTAGAGATCCAGCAAGGTGACAGCCCTTTCCAGCCCAATTCCACCAATTAATCTGCTAACCCATACGTCTTTGAAATGTGGTGAGAAACCACAGCGCCCAGAGGAAGCCCATGTGGTCACGGGGAGAACATACAAAATCCTTACAGACAGCGGAGGAATTGAACCCAGGTCGATAGCACTGTAATAGCTTGACACTAAACACCAAGCTACCCCTCGACAGCATTCTCCCTTGCTCAAAACATACACAAAGAGGATAATTACATTTTAATCTCATTGCGTTTAAAATGCTAGCGTTTCTCTAGGCATTGCATTTTGAAAAGCATGTTACTGTATATCGTTTGATATGTCTATGAGTCATGGTGGAATACTGTTTAAGCTCATCTTGGTTTTATCGAATTATTGAGCATCAAGGTATATTGGACTGAAGGGCATACAGTTGATTTCCCTCCACTGGGTCTTCCCTTGCTCTGCCGTGGCAAGACGGCAGCCAATATTAAGTATGTTAATAGCAGTTCAGTTTGTATTTCAACCAATCATTCCTTTCAATCCAAACTACACACGGCTCACCCCACTTAGTGCTGAACATAATGTTTATGCTGTTAATTATGAAAGCTGTCAATTTTCAAGCTTGCACTGTTTGGGTATGCA
The DNA here is from genome assembly GCF_963921235.1 of Mobula hypostoma. Classification (NCBI taxonomy): domain Eukaryota; kingdom Metazoa; phylum Chordata; class Chondrichthyes; order Myliobatiformes; family Myliobatidae; genus Mobula; species Mobula hypostoma. Next base: position 113,691,362 of record NC_086106.1, on the reverse strand, counting down.
TTACATACTTACACATGCTTTCCAAGGGTGTTCCAACTGTGAGATAATCATTAACATTTCCTTTCCAGTTCTCCTATCTGTGTGTTCATTAGCAGAGATTGGAAACCACAGGAAGGGCGAGTGGGCTGGGTAGGGGGATTTGAAAAGGACTTTTTTTTGTCTCAAATCCAGCTGGCCTGTAATTTGCATTGAACACCAATTAGCAATTTTATCTGCATAAAACTGACAATTATGAGTGTTTGAATCAGGCAGGGAAATAGAAGCAAGAAAAAAGAGCTTCAGCTCCTGACGTAATTGCATTGTCTGTCTGATTGGCTCACAGCCAGTAGCCCTGGGTTTGTACATGGGTGGTCCAAGGCAACTGGGTACATCAGCAACAAGAATTTACCATTCGGCTCCTCAAGTCATGCTTTGCTATCCAGTTTTAGATCCGGTTCTGGATTCTGCAGACCTATTCACAGCCTCAGTGAAACTGTGCACCACAGCGTTACACTATGAGATGGGAGTAACTGGTTTTGATATCATGGTAGCATTTGACCAAGCTGGGGAAGGCTCTATGTGCATCAAGGGGAAAACACTCCATTAGTTGGGCACATACCCCCTACAAAGGATGGTGGTTGTAAATTTTGGGGGATCAATCATCCTTGCCCCAAGGTATGACTGTTGGGGTTCCTCAGGGCAGTGTTCTGGGCTCAACCATGTACAGCTGCTTCTTCAATGACTTTCCTTCTTTCACAAAATCAGAATTAGGCAGAATATTATTTGTTCTTGTGGCACTTCGTAAATCAGTCATAAAGACCAAGTTTTATGCCCCATCCTTGACTTCCTATGGATCAATACCACCAGATCCAATCCAACCCTGAACATACATTCCATACAGCGGTACAGTATATATCATCTACAAGCGTGCACTACAGCTACTCACCCAGGCTAATCTGAGAGTACCTCCTAAACCCCCATCTCAACCATTAAGAGGGACAAAGGCAGCAGGCACAATGGAGCACTGCCACCTGCAGTTTCCTCTCCAAAACACATCCTGATCTGGAAACATATCCCCGCTTTTTTTCATTGTTGGATCTAAATCCAGGGACTCCCTGCCCAGTAGCACTATGGTTCTACCTTCAGAATCAGAATTATTATCACTGACATATGCTGCGAAATTTGTTTTGTGCCAGCGGTACAGTGCAATGCATAAAAAAATTGCTATAAATTTAAATAAGAATTTGTTTAAAACGAATATAAAAAAGAGAACAAAAAGTGAGGCCACAATAAGAAATGTACAAAAAAGCTATTCGTGCAAAAAGAAAGCAAAATAATGAGGTACTGTTTATGGGTTCATTGTTCGTTCAGATGGCAGGGTGAGGAAGTGTTGGGTGAAGGAGATGTTCCTAAAACGCTGAGTGTGTGTCTTCAATGGACCAAATACATCAGGTCAGAAGATAGCCCACTATTAGCTACTCAAGTGTAATGAGTGATGTGCAGTAAATGTGGGTCTTGACAAAGGATGCTAGATCTGATATAGAAATTCCTTGCCTCAATTGCAATAAGGCATATTCTCACAATCAGCATGCTGAGATGATTCACCGGATTGATTCTGGCGAGCTTTTGTTGCTGGTTTATAGTTTGAAGAGAGATTAATCAGATTAATCCTATAAATTTCAGGAGTATGAGCAGTGATCTCACTGAAATGGACACATTTTTTACAGGCCTATGGTTAGATGTGAATTTGATAAGGCAATCACGAATCAATGGTCACTATGCTAAAATCTTCTTCTTAGGCAATCCCTCGACTCAAGGATGGCCTGCTTCTCTTCCAGTTTTGTGGGTTCTGATGTGGCTGATGAAGATAGTATAGGGACAATGGACTCATCCTGAGAGTAAGCAAATGGGTGGGTAGATTGTGAGGTGGTCTATTTGTATTTTATAAATTCCATAGGCCCATCTGATAAATCCCTCCTCAAACGATACACCAGCTGCAAAATCTCATCAGAACCTTGCACACAGAATGCTGGAGGAACCCAGCAAGCCAGGCGGCCACCTATGGAAAAAAGTACAGTTGGCGTTTCGGGCGGAAACCCATCAGTAGGACTGGAGAGAAAAAGCTGAGGAGTAGATTTAAAAGGTGGGGGGGAGGGGAGAGAGAACCACCAGGTGAGAGGTGAAACCTGGAGGGGGAGGGATGAAGTAAAGAGCTGGAAAGTTGATTGGTGAGATGAGGTGAGAGACAGAAAAGGGGATGGGAAATGATGAAGAAGAGGGTGGGGGGGCATTACCACAAGTTCATAAACATCAGAAATTGATGTTCATGCCATCAGGTTAGAGGCTGCCCAAACAGAATATGAGGTGTTGTTCCTCCAACCTAAGTGTGGCCTCATCACAACAGTGGAGGACGCCATGGATGGACATATCGGAATGGGAATCGGAAATGGAATTAAAATCGGTGGCCATTGGGAGATTCCGCTTGTTCTGGCAGATGGAGGGTAGATGCTTGACTCACCGATGTACAGGAGGCCACAGTGGGAGCACCGAACTCCGTACATGACTCACGGGTGAAGTGTTGCCTCACCTGGAAGGACTGTTTAGGGCCCTGGATGGTAGTGAGGGAGGAGGTGTAGGGGCAGGTGGAGAGAGGAGGTGTAGGGGCAGGTGGAGGGAGGAGGTGTAGGGGCAGGTGGAGGGAGGAGGAGAAGGGGCAGGTGGAGGGAGGAGGTGAAGGGGCAGGTGGAGGGAGGAGGGGAAGGGGCAGGTGGAGGGAGGAGGTGAAGGGGCAGGTGGAGGGAGGAGGTGTAGGGGCAGGTGGAGGGAGGAGGTGAAGGGGCAGGTGGAGGGAGGAGGTGTAGGGGCAGGTGGAGGGAGGAGGGGAAGGGGCAGGTGGAGGGAGGAGGTGTAGGGGCAGGTGGAGGGAGGAGGTGTAGGGGCAGGTGATTTCCAGCATCTGCAGATTTTCTCTTGTTTGTGGTTTTCTCACTGGAATCAATCTGGTTAGCACATCTATAGCAAGTACATGCTTTGTTATAACTGAAGCAAGGTCAGTACATTAAACAAACTGCCCTCCCCGCTATTGACTCCATCAATGCTTCTTGCTGCCTTGAGAAAGCAGCCAACATTATCAAGGACGCCTCTTATGTTAAACATTCTCTCTTCTCCCTCCTTTCATTGAGGAGAAGATGAAAAAAAAACTTGATACCACAAACCATCAGACTCAAAGACAGATTCTGTCTGTTGTTAGAAGAGTATGAATGAATCGTCTCTCCACGACACTGAGTCTATGAAGACTGCCCCAGCTGCTGTACTCGGTACTCGCTAATATGATGAACTAATGCTGAGGTTTGGGGCCTGCTCCACACTGCTCCTGGATTCGGATTTAAGGACCCATTTTGGTTTGGATGTTGTTGCTCGCCTCTTTATTTTGTATAATCTATTTTTTCCCCTTACTCTGCGTGCCAGGTGTTGGTCCTTATTTTTTTTTTAATTGGGTTATTTCAGGTTTCTTGCTTTGTGGCTGCCTGTAAGCAAACAAATCTCAAGATTGTATAATTTATACATTCTTCGACAATAAAGGTACTTTGAAACTTGGAACCTCTCATACGCTAAGGGTGAACTCTTGATCTCACCGCCTCTCTCATCTTGGTACTTTCCCTTTGCTTGCCTATCTGTACTGCACTTCTTCTGTAGCCATAAGATGATGTCAGAGTGGCACACAGCAGTTAATGTTACGCTTTTACAGCCCAAGGCATCAGAGTTCTGAGTTCTATTCCGATGCCGCCTGTAAGGATTTTGTATCTTCACCCCGTGATCGCATTGGATTCCTCCAGGTGCTCCAGTTTCCTCCCACAGTCCAAAGATGTTCTGGTTGGTAGGTTAATTGGTCATTGTAAATCGTCCAGTGATTGGGCTAGTGTTAAATAGGCGGGTTGCTGGACTGTGCAGATCATCTCCTTATGCTGCATATCCTTGGGAAAAGCTGTACTTGTGAAGACGGAAATTGAATAGAGTTGCAGAGAAAATGGTGCTTTTGGAATGCTGAAAGGAGAGGGGAAGATGAATCCAATGCTAAAATCCCTCTGGAGATGATAGAAATGAAGAAGGAAGATCTGTTGAGTATGGAAGCTAGTGGGATGGAATGTGAAGACCAGGGAAATCTAGCCTTGGTCTAGCTGAGAGGAGAAAGGGTGAGGGCAGAAGTGAAGGAAACATTTGACACAACTGAGAGTCCTGTCAAGCATGGTAGAAAGAAAAGATGTCTCACAGGCACTGGTGCAGTAAGTCTCAAGTTCAAGTTTCAAGATTAGTTTTCATTCAACCATTCATGAATATAGCCAAAAGAAACAACATTCCTCCAGCGCCAAGATGCAAAACACATTAACAACAGCTGGCAGCACATAGTACATACAGCACATATGTTTACGATTTCAGAAAAACATACAGTCACAAAGAGAAAAATATATATCATCCAAATCCCCGAGTTGTCCTGGTCCAATTTATTCACCCACCAAGTGAACACCAGAAGGTAGTACTAAGTGAACACTGGAGGGCACTACTGAGTGAACACCAGAAGGTAGTACTAAGTGAACACTAGAGGGCACTACTGAGTGAACACCAGAAGGTAGTACTAAGTGAACACTAGAGGGCAGTACCCATCAAACACCAGAAGGAAGTACTAAGTGAACACTAGAGGGCAGTACTGAGTGACCACCAGAGGGCAGTACTAAGTGAACACTAGAGGGCAGTACTGAGTGACCACCAGAGGGCAGTACTAAGTGAACACTAGAGGGCAGTACCGAGTGACCACCAGAGGGCAGTACTAAGTGAACACCAGAGGGCAGTACGGAGCGAACACCAGAAGGTAGTACTAAGTGAACACTAGAGGGCAGTACCGAGCAAACAGTACGCAACAAGCCCAGGCAAGAATACAGCAACAGTACACAATAAGTTCAGGTTCATTGCTATCAGGCACCTCACTGTTCGGATAGTCCTGCAGTACTTAATGTTCTTAGTATCCAGCAGTGACTTGAAATCATAAAAGAGATGCACAGGATGAACAAATACACCTTTGATTGGGTCCGGAGTGGTCACTGAGTTTGACCATCTTACTGGAATTAAGATCACGTACTGTAGATTCAATCTGTTCTCCCAGTTGTATCAGATCGCATACAGTGGAGATTATGAAACTGGGAGAATGGAATGGAGTCCCCACAGGAAGCAGGGTGGGGGGGTGCAGGGGGTATTCACCTGGCAGTTGGAGAGGTTGTGACAGATATTTCTCTGACCTATTCTTTGAGGTGGAAGTGAAGATCTAAATGAAAGAGAAAGGAGCTCGATATGGGCCATCTGAGAGTGAGAGCAGAGCGGGAAAATGTTTGTGTTGAGCAAGAGAACCTTTTCGGAGGACCTCATCCTTCAAGACGTGGAAGCATTTTATCGGAGCCATTCCTGAGTTTGCAGCTTCTTGGCAGCTGCTGCCTATCCTCACTGGCATGTAAATTGAAGCTTGACTTGTCACACAGGCACAAAGTCTGCTTCAGTGATGTGTTGCAGAGAGATGACGCCATTCAGATCATGCCCTTTAAGTGCTGCGTGTGTAACTCAGGAAGTGCATTGGCATGGGGTGAGAGTGTTTTCTCTCCTTGTACTGAATAGTCCAGTGTTCCAAAGAAAGTTCTGTACAGCACAGAAACAGATTCTTCAGCTGCATTGGTCAATGCTGATGTTTATGCCATGTATCAGAGCTCTCCTAACCCTATTTTGTTTTTAATCATGGAAATCTAATTTCTCCATAAGTGGATCAAATCACAGAAACTTATGATCTACATCCATAGGTCCCTGAAAACTGCCACACATTTTGAAGGCATATGGTGTGCTGGCCTTCATCAGTCAGGAAATTGGGTGCAAGAGCCACAAAGTAATACCGCAGCTCTCTAAAACTCTGATTAAATCACACTTGCAATGTTGTGCTCAGTGTCTGGTCACCTCATTATAGGAAGGATGTGGTAGCTTTGGACAGGATGCAGAGATTTACCAGGATGCTGCCTGGATTAGAGAGCATGTCTTGTGAGGAAAATATGAGTGAGCTGGTGCTCTCTCCTTTGGAGTGACGGAGAATGAGAGGTGATCTGATAGAGGAGGTGTTTTCGATTATGATGTACCAGAGGACATCCATTTAAGTTGAGTAGATGAAAAAATTAAGGGAGATACCAGAGGTTTAAGATGGTGGTGAATATCGGTAGCTCACGTTGAGGTACTCAGTGTTGCAATGTTCAGCGACCTTTGGAATTAGCTTGCAGGCTAATTGCCAAGCTCAGCGAACACCACAAAATCGGATATCAGAGGTGTCTTGTTTCCACAGAGTGGTGGGGGCCTGGAATGCACTGCTCAGGCTGGTAGAGACAGTTACAAAAGGGACGTATAAGGACTCTTAGGCACAAGGATAGAAGAAAAATGGAGGGTTATGAGCTGTGTAGTAGGGGATGGTTAGATTAATCACTGGGTAGTTTTAACTTGGTGGCACAACATCACTTCCATCAGCACTCCTCTCCACAACTGCTCACACGTTCCACGTCTGACCCACTGACTGATTAAAGAAGTTCCTCCCTGAATTCTCTGTCAGAGATTGTGAGGTACAAATGTGAACAGGCATCAACCAAACCAGCAGCAGCAGGCATTGGGTTCTGCTACTTGAGGTAGGATCAGCTCACAGAAAAAAAGCCTGGGCCAAAATTTTATGGAGCTGGGCTGGGCAGCCCCCTGTACAGTCTATTCCACAATGCAACAGAGTGAGTTCTGCAGAGTGACACTTGTCACCAATGCTCCTCCACCCAACCACTAACTATTATGCATTCTCCCTATACTTCACTTTCCTTTTTCTCTTCCTAATTTCCTGACTCAGTCTCCTGTCAGTGTCACACACCCATGCAGCAGCTTGAAAACACCATCCCTGCCTTCAGTAATGTGATGACAAGGACATTCCACGGTTAACTGGCCAAGCGTCTATGTCAATACTACACCAACAAACTCACAGATCCTGCTCGACCTCGTAGAGTTAGTCCACGGAAGAGTGCAGCCTAGGAATACGCCCTTCGGCTCACAACATCTGTGCTAGCTATGACGCCAATTTAAATTGCACATCTGCCTGCAAATGGCCCGTATTTCATAAACCTCTGACTTTGTTCATGTGTCTCTCTAAATGTCTCTTGAAAAATGTATCATATCTAAATGCCTCTTAATCATTGCTATCATACTGGGCTCCCTCCAGCAGTTTGTTTCTTGCTCCATAAGTTAATGGGTATCTGTTGAAGACAGGGCTTCCATTAACTAACAATGTGTTACTCCAGAACTAACCAATGATTGCTGACCCGGAAATGTTAAGTGAAAACCAAACTCAAAGTTCAAAGTAAAGTTATTATCGAATAAATATGTCACCATACACAACCCTGAGAATCATGTTCTTACGTGCATTCAAGGTAGTTTATGGTGACAAATACAGTACAGTGCAAAAGTCTTGGGCACATATATATAGCTAGGGTGCCTAAGACTTTTGCACAGTACTGTAGTAATTTTATGTATTGCACTGTACTGCTGTAAAAGAAAACAAATTTCATGATATATATGTGAGTGATGAAATCCTGATTCTGATATGGGTCTCTATTGTGGACTGAGAGTGGGAAGGGGGAAGGAAGAGGGGAATCATGGCTGGGAAAAGAGGAAGTGAGAGGGGAAGGGGGAAGGAAGAGGGGAATCATGGCTGGGAAAAGAGGAAGTGAGAGGGGAAGGGGGAAGGAAGAGGGGAATCATGGCTGGGAAAAGAGGAAGTGAGAGGGGAAGGGGGAAGGAAGAGGGGAATCATGGCTGGGAAAAGAGGAAGTGAGAGGGGAAGGGGGAAGGAAGAGGGGAATCATGGCTGGGAAAAGAGGAAGTGAGAGGGGAAAGGGGAAGGAAGAGGGGAATCATGGCTGGGAAACGAGGAAGTGAGAGGGGAAGGGGGAAGGAAGAGGGGAATCATGGCTGGGAAAAGAGGAAGTGAGAGGGGAAGGGGGAAGGAAGAGGGGAATCATGGCTGGGAAAAGAGGAAGTGAGAGGGGAAGGGGGAAGGAAGAGGGGAATCATGGCTGGGAAAAGAGGAAGTGAGAGGGGAAGGGGGAAGGAAGAGGGGAATCATGGCTGGGAAAAGAGGAAGTGAGAGGGGAAGGGGGAAGGAAGAGGGGAATCATGGCTGGGAAAAGAGGAAGTGAGAGGGGAAGGGGGAAGGAAGAGGGGAATCATGGCTGGGAAAAGAGGAAGTGAGAGGGGAAGGAGCAGGAAGCACCAGCAGGACATTCTGTAATGATCAAATAATCCAATTATTTGGAATCAAATGACCTTGCCTGGTGTCTCAGGGCTACCTATGTCTGCAGCCGCGCCATTTCCTGCCCCTCGCACTCCCTCTGTGCCACCTGTCCCACACTCCTGCCATGATGCTCCACCGTCACCATTCCCAGCATCCTTGGCTCCCGCCAGATTTACAAACTCACTCTCCGCTGCATGTTGACAAACACAGTACTGTGCAAAAGTCTTAGGCAGCCTGTCTATCTATCTTTCTATCTATATACCTCAGACTTTTGCACAGTACTGTACGTATTTTGATAATAGATTTACTTTGAACTTTATGTTGGGTTTGCAATTTCTGGGTCAGCAATCAGGTTTAAAGCATAGGTCAAACATTAAAATGAATCAAGTGAGTTTGCATTGGAAATAAAGTAGGATGTTCCAGGTCTGTCAGCGCAGACCCCGAACGGGTGCATTCCCATCGAATACATCCTCTGGCTAATGCTGAGTTTCATAGCATTCAGATTAATTAAGCATCACAAGACTCTGCTTCATTTTGAGATCTGTCCCTGCTGAGTTATTAGACACTGTCTTGCATTTTCTGTTGCTTTATCACCCTTTCATTAAAACGATAAATTTAGGTCATGTCTGCTGCAGCGGGCTGTCCTAATTGGCATCCATCATTACACCATTCTACTCTGCATATACAAACCAGACGTAGTGTCTCAAAATACAATGCTTTTTTAAGTAGGTCTACTTAACAAATAAAAATATTGCATTTGGAAATAATTCTCTTCATTTCCTTACAAGAGAAGTCCTCAGAGAGCCATCATCTTCACTGGCTGACCTTCGTTTACAATGAAGAATCCAGTCTTCTCTTTCCCCTCCTGTCTTATCTCCTCCCTCCTGTTTTGACATTGCTGATTAATTCTAAGCTATGGCTGCCATAGACCATGGTTCCTCATAACCGGGGGAGCTAGTGGGGATGAGCTCCAACTGCCTATAAAATGCTCCCATGCTCAAATAGACTCTGACAACCAAGTCCCGCTCCAGGTCTTCATGTGTGCCTTAACTACCACGCCCAGCGGAACCACTTCTACTGACAGGAGAAGGGGCAAAAGTGGGTTACCATCTCCTTAAAATGGCAGCTCATCTAGGAGAAGGAAAACTCTGATCTCAAACCCCCACTGCACTGTGGATATGCCCACTCATGAGAAAGGCTTTGGGAGTAAACCATGAGGAAACATACAGAGCTGGAGTCCCTAAGGCAGTCCTATGTTGAGTTCAACACTGACCAGCCACTCCTGTGATGCCAAACTGTTCCTTCGAATTCATCAGCTGTGAGCTGAGCGGGAGCCTGTTTCATGGACAACAGTTTGCTCTCCATACTGTACTGCCCTGGCTTGTGTATCAGGTAGACAGCTAGGATGCAATATCGATGGTCAACCTTGTCCAGTGGAGAGCCTCGTGGCTGGTTTGAAGTCTGAGCTCAGGCTGTAGTCCTGCATCTGGATGTCTTAACAGTATGGAGTCATGGAGCTGTGTGACACACAGATTGGGTCCTTCAACCCAGCTGATACATGTCGAACAAGATTTCCAGCTAAGTTAGTCCCATTGGCCAGCATTTGGTCCATTTCCCTCTTAACCGTTCCTATCCATGTACCCGACCAAATACCTTTTAGATGTTGTTAAGGAACCTGCTTCAGCCACCTTCCCCTGGGAGTTCATTCCATGTACTAACCTCCTTCTTGGTGAAAAGAATGCCCTCAGGTTCCTGTTAAATCTCTTCCCTCTGACCTTCAGCCAATGCCCTCTCGTTCTTGATTTCCAGCCCATCTGGTTCTATCTCCTCCCCGTCTGGTTCCACTTATCAGCTACCAGCCCCTATCCCCCATCCCACCTCCCCTCCTTCCCCTTGTACTGTTACTAAGAATCTTTCCTCTTCCATCTGAGCCCTGATGCAGGGTCTTGACCCAACATGTTGACTTACACTTTGTGCTTCCACAGATGCTGATTGCTCCTTTTATTGCACCTTGGCAGTGCGCTTGGCAACTTATAGATAGATACCTTATTGATCCCAAAGGCAATTACAGTGTCACTGTAGCATTGCAAGTGCAAAGGTTTACAAACATTAGAAGAGAAGTAAGAAGGATAAAAAATAATTTGCCTCAAACAGCCTAACAGGAAGGGGTCATCACTTCTCCGCCTATAGTTGACTCATTTTAAAGCCTAATGGCCGAGGGTAAGAATGACCTCATACAGTGCTCTTTGGAGCAGCACAGTTATCTTAGTCTATTATTAAAAAGACTACTACTTAGTCTATTACTAAGAGTGCTCCTCTGTTCAGCCAAGATGGCATGCAGAGGGTGAGAAACATTGTCCAGAATTGCCTGGATTTTCAGAGGGCACTTTGTTCTACTACAGCCTCCAGTGTGTCCAGTTTGACTCCTATAACAGAGCCAGCCTCTCTAATCAGTTTATTGAGCCTGTTGGCATCACCCGTGTTGATGCCATTGCCCCAGCACATCACCGCATAGAAGATTGTACTGGCGGCAACAGACTGGCAGAGCATGTGAGGGAGAAGCCCGCAAACTCCAAAGGACCTCAGTCTCCTCAAGAAGTAGAGGTGACTCTGGCCCTTCTTGTACACAGCCTCTGTTTTGGTGCTCCACTCAGGTCTGTCATCCAGGTGCACCCCCAGCTACTTGTAGATCCTCACCACATCCATATCCTCACCATCAATAGTAACAGATGCAGTGCATTGACTATATCTCAGCAATTAATACCGTCATTCCCAAAATCCTGATTGAGAAACTGCAGAACCTGGGCCTCTGTACTTCCCCCTGCAATTGGAACCTCAACTTCCTAACCAGAAGGCCACAGTCTGTGCAGATTGGTGATGACATCTCCTCGCTGATGATCAACACTGGTGCACCTCAGGGGTGTATGCCTAGCCCACTGCTCTACTCTCTATATACCTATGACTAGCTCGTGTTCGTGTTCGTCCATCGTTGTCGATGATGACCTCGACACCAATTGATGGTGTCGAGACTAGCGCGTGATTTGGATTTAAGTGAGGGAGAGTTGCACAGCGTCAGCCTCACTCTCTCTTCCCAATTCCCATCTGGATCCAGTGGCAAGACAGAGTCTAGATGGCTGGAGATGGGACTAGGCGCAGTGGATGACCAAGACATCTTCTGTGTCTAATCGTGCTCTATGCATTCCACGACGCTTGCAGAGACCGCCTTCTTGACCGTTGGACCTTCCATTGGTCTCGTCTGCTCAATCTGCCGGAGTCTGTCTTCACATGCTGGGATAGACAATTCTGTATGGCTAGGCATACTTCAAATACCATCTATAAATTTGCTGACAATACAACCATTTTTGGTAGAATCTCAGGTGGTGACGAGAGGGTGTACAGGAGTGAGATATGCCAACTAGTGGAGTGGTGCCACAGCAACAACCTGGCACCCAACGTCAGTAAGACGAAAGAGCTGATTGTGGACTTCAGGAAGGGTAAGATGAAGGAACACATACCAATCCTCATAGAGAGATCAGAAGTGGAGAGAGTGAGCAGTTTCAAGTTCTTGGGTGTCAAGATCTCTGCGGATCTAACCTGGTCACAACATATCAATGCAGTGATAAAGAAGGCAAGACAGAGGCTATACTTTATTAGGAGTTTGAAGTGATTTGGTAGGTCAACAAATACACTCAAAAACTTCTATAGATGTACCGTGGAGAGCATTCTGACAGACTGCATCACTGTCTGGTATGGAGGGGCTACTGCACAGGACTGAAAGAAGCTGCAGAGGGTTGTAAATCTAGTCAGTTCCATTTTGGGTACTAGTCTACAAAGTACCCAGGACATCTTCAAGGAGCGGTGTCACAGAAAGGCAGCATCCATTATTAAGGACCTCCAGCACATAGGCCATGCCTTTTCTCACTTTTACTATCAGGTAGGAGGTACAGAAGCTTGAAGGCACACACTCAGTGATTCAGGAACCGCTTTTTCCTCTCGGCCATCCGATTCCTAAATGGACATTGAACCATTGGGCAGTACCTCACTTTTTTAAAAACATACAGTATTTCTGTTTTTTGCATGATTTTTAATCTAATCAATATACATAGAGTATATAAAGTATACTGAATAAAATTTATTTATTTATTTTTCTTCTTCTATTTTATGTTTTGCATTGAACTGTTGCTACTAAGTTAACAAATCTCACGTCACATGCCGGTGATAATATACCTGATTCTGATTCTGATTAGTCTTCCTAAAATCCATCAGCATCTCCTTTGTCTTACTGATGGTGAGCTGCAGATGATTCAGCTTGCACCATTTGACAAAGTCCTCCGCCAGGGCTCTGCGTTCATCCTCCCATCTTCCCTTTATACACCAAACTATTGCAGAGTCATCAGAGAATTTCTGCTGATGACATGACGTGTATCTAAAGTCCGATGTATACAAGGTAACAGGAAGGAAGTCAGTATATTCCCCTGTGGAGCCCCAGTGCTGCTTACAGCCATGTGTGACAGCTCTGAAGCCGCATAACTATGGTCCGCTAGTCCATGGAAGTGCCAACCTGCACGGAATGGAGCTTCTCCCCAGCATTGAGGGCTGCATGGTATTGAAAGCACTTGAAAAATCAAAAACTATGGTCCTCACTGTGCTTCCCTGTTTATCCAAATGGGAGTAGGCTCTGTGATGACAGCAACATTGGCTCCAACGTGCTCCTGGTAGACAAACTGCAGGGGATTGAGGGCTGATCTGACCAGGGGTAGGACAGCCTCTCTGAGGTCCTCATGATGTGTGAGATCTGGAATCACTAGGCAGCAGTCATTCAAGACTTCCAGTTGGCCCTTCTTGGGTACACAGTTGGGACCCCTTTCCAGACTAAGACTCAGACCGAAAATGCCTTGGAAAACTCCAAATTTCTGCTCAGCACACTCCTTCAGGACCTTGGGGTTCACATCATCCGGTCCCAAAGCTTTGCCATGACAGAGTTTTCCCAGAGCCCTTCTCACCTGCTCAGCAGTGAAGGTGATTTCATGATGACTGGGGAGTTGGTGAAAGGTGGGACTGGGGGTATCATTTTGGTATCATGACATGAAGTTGTGTTCCACCTGATGCCCATCCGTCGATCATTTGACAAGCTAATAGCAGCTTAGTGCTATGTCCTGAAAAATGAAGCAATTTGTTCCTTTTCATCCTACCCTTGTACTTGGAGGGAGCTATTGAAATCTTTCTAATTAGGATCATCCATTAGCACAGACTCATGAATTTTCACAACATGGAAATAGGCGTTTTGACCCAACTCATCTATCCCAGCCAACATGTATTCCTCAGCCTGCCCCATTGCTTGTATTTCGCCCATATCACACTGAACTTTTCCCATCCATGTACCTGTCCAGGATCTTTTTTAACTTTGCAATCGTAGTTGCCTCTGCCATTTCCTCTGACAGCTAATTCCATATACCTACCTGCAGTACCTCTGTGTAAATGATTTGCCCCTCACATCACCTTTAAATATTTCCCCTTTCATTCTTAATGTTTGCTGCTTGCTGTTGTGTGCTGGGACAGCAGGCTGAGGGTAGCAGACACTAACAGAATCAACAAACTCATTCATAAGGCCAGTGATGTTGTGGGGATGGAACTGGATTCTCTCACGGTGGTGTCTGAAAAGAGGATGCTGTCTAAGTTGCATGCCATCTTGGACAATGTCTCCCATCCACTACCTAATGGACTGGGTGGGCACAGGAGTACATTCAGCCAGAGACTCATTCCACCGAGATGCAACACAGAGCGTCATAGGAAGTCATTCCTGCCTGTGGCCATCAAACTTTACAACTCCTCCCTTGGAGGGTCAGACACCCTGAGCCGATAGGCTGGTCCTGGACTTATTTCATAATTTACTGGCATAATTTACATATTACTATTTAACTATTTATGGTTTTATTACTATGTATTATTTATGGTGCAACTGTAATGAAAACCTATTTCCCCCGGCATCAATAAAGTATGACTATGACTTAAATCTATGGGTAAAGGACTGTGACCATCCATTGTATCTATGGGTTTCTACACTACCTTTTCACTGTGGGTGATATTGATTCATAATCAGAATCAGAATCAGGTTAATTATCACTGACAGATGATGTGAAATTCAAGGTTTAAAGTAAAATTTATTATCTGAGTACATACATGTCACCACATACAACCCTGAGATTCTTTTTCTGTGGGAATACTATGTAAATCTATAGAACAGTAACTATAAACATCAGGAACTTTTAACTGTAAACAAGCCGTGCAGATGCAGGTGTAAATAAACAGCAGTAAATAACGAGCATGGAGTAACAATATAACAGAGGCCTTTAATGAGTGTGGTTATCCCCTTTTGTTGAAGAGCCTGATGGTTGAGAGGTAGAAACTGTTCTTGAGCCTGGTGGTGTGAGCCCTGAGGCACCTGTACCTTCTACCCGACGGCAGCAGCGAGAAAAGAACATGGCCTGGGTGGTGAGGATCTTTGATGATTGATGCTGCTTTTCTATGGCAACGTTTCATGTGGATGTGCTCAATGGTTGGGAGTGTTTTACCCGTGATGTACTAGGGAAGCTTGTGTTTGTGTTGGTGCCAGCTAATTCTACAAAGCCCGACAGTCCCTTTTGATCCTGCACATTAGAGCTTCCATACCAGGCAGTCGTGTGACCAGTCGGAGTGGTGTCCACTGTACACCTGTAGAAATTTGCTAGAGTCTTTGGTAACATACCAAATCTCATTGTGTAATTCATCTCAACACTTTTCCTGGTGCAAACTCAGCATCATTAAAGCATTTTCTGAGATCAAACACCATCAGGCTTGAAAACATCAAATGAAATGCAGCAAGTGGTCACTTTCAAAATATATCACCTCCTATCTCATTTTCCTTTAATCTTGTGTTTCTGTGCGTTAATCACTGCAGTGGGCGAAGTAAACACACAACAGATAGTAGGTTACAGAATTTGAGACTAACCTGGGAAATGCATAAGCCAGCCAAACATACGTTTTATTCCAAATCTTTCTTGAAACAATCCAAAGCTAATTCTGTTGTTATAACCCTTCCAGATACATAAATCACTCCTCTTTATCCTTCTTTCTTCAAATAATAACCAATCATGCTTCTATTCTATGGTATTTCATTATTTTTCCATAAATACCTACAAGAATATAAACCTCAAGGTTGATATGGTAACATACACATACAGTACTATGCAAAAGTCTTAGACAGAGACAGACACACACACACACACACACACACACACACACATACATACATACATATATATATATATATATATATAGAGAGAGAGAGAGAGAGAGAGAGACAGAGAGAGAGAGAGAGAGTGTGCCTAGGACTTTTGCACAGTACTGTATTTGTCAATGAGGATCAGAGAGCAAGTTTGTAAATCTAGCAGGAGCAAAGGATGCCGAATGCGAAGGATGGAGCACCGCAGGAGGGGTGTGGGACAGTTGACAGAGAAGGAGTGCCAGGGCAGGGAATGGTGCCGATGTAGACACATCCAGCCCTGAGACACCAGGCAAGGTCATTTGATTCTAAACAGTTGGTTTATTGATCGTTACAGAATGTCACTCTGGAGCTTCTGACTCCCTCCTCTCTCCCTTCCCCTTTTCCCAAATACGATTCTCCTCTCCTTGCCCCCTTCCCACTCTCAGTCCACAATAGAGACCCATATCAGAATCAGGTTTATCATCGCTCACATATGTCATGAAATCTGTTTTTTTTTGGTGACAGCAGTACAGTACAATGCATAAGATTACTACAGTACTGTGAAAAAGACTTAGCTACCCTAGTTATATGTATATTACCTAAGAGTTTTGCATAGTATTGTACTTAGAAAAAATTTACTTTGAACTTTAAAGTGTGGGATAACCAAAGTTAATATACAGCATCAGCATAACATCCGACCTCTTATCTGCTATACCCCTAGTGATAAAGGCAAGCGTGCCATATGCCTTCTTTACCACTATATCTACTTGTGTTGCCAAAGGTTCATACAAAGGTATGAACTTTGACCCCAAGTTCCTTAAGTATATCAATGTTGAATTATTTGCCTTTTCATCTATTATGTACCAGTCTTGCATTTTAGGCAATTATTTTTTCGACCTCTTCTACCTGCTTTCATTGTTATTCTTTATTTGTGTTTTATTGAGTGCACTGATTCAAACCTGGAACTCTTTGTCCAGGTGAAGGGTCTCGGTGTGAAACATCGATGCTTTATTCCTTTCCACAGATGCTGTCTGACCTGCAGAATTCCTCCAGCATTTTGTGTGTGTTACACTGGATTTCCAGCATCTGAACAATTTCCTGTGTTTACTCTTTATCCAGCAAAACTTTGGATGGATCTTCATCCCACGGACTGATTCGGTTCTCTAGCCCCTACTCTAGGGCTATTAGGAATGAACAGTGAATTCCATCCATGCTATTCTTACTTTATTCACATCCATGCATGAGTTTTCAAACCATTCTGTGTGGAAGAAACCTATGTGGCATGAGTGTTAGTAGCAGGGTAAATAGGTGGTACTTCACTGCGAGAGATTGATCTTCCCTTAATTCAGTTGATTATCTAGTCACACTCGTGGTAATGATATAGTGAAGTATTTATGCATCAATCTATCTGTCATTTTTAATTATGTATTTTCTTGTAAATAGAAACCAGAGCCAACTTGAAACCAGCATTTTCACCATTGAAGCAGTGATGTTAAATTTATCTCAATATGTACATTGTCTGGATCAATATATTTTCATTATATCCTCTTAATCTCGTTATTTGCTCGATCATCTCAGTTAAATTACGAATACCCATCTATTTCTTCAATTTTGAGACTTGTCTTGTTGCCGTGGAGATAATTAGCAGCATTGTACTGTTAATTAGTGTGAAGTCTTTCATTAGAACCTGGGCCGAGTCAACATCCCATCTGTTGATTGGCTCAGAAGAGCTGATGTTTTTAATTATTTAGCATACTGCACCAGTATTGTGTTTTGGTTACATTCATTCATGGGAATTGGGCATGGTTGCTTATTCTACCACATCAAGGGAAAGGACAATACATGACTCACATACTGCGCGTGTGATTATACTCTTTCATGAAAGCTGAGGGCGGAGTTGATGTACACAAATCTGACACATCTGTCTGTTGTGTATTTAATACTTAAGTAATATTTAAGTAATATTGTAAATATATTGTTTGATTAAGCATTCTTTGTTATTTGCATAGTTCATTACTGGTTATATGTAAAAGTATGTGAATGGCATACGTCATTATACCACCACGACATAAGTGTGCGCCTCTCTAAAGTAAAAACAAAGCATACATGTTTTCCCGGGCTCCTGTGTTTTGCTTATGATTAATTTCTGGGGTTACAAAACATAACAGTGGTGACAGGTTTCAAAATGAACCCGATATGACTGCTCACCTGTTGAAACGCAGCATGACGTTCGAGTTAAACAAAAAGATGTAGCATGTTTTCTTCAGAAGGGGAGAAAGAGACATTAGAGCTTTTTTTAAAAAAAAGCACAGCACCTTCTTTTTCCTTGAAAGGGGGAGAGAGTCAAGTTAAAAAAAATGTAGAAAACTGATGAAATTCATGGGTTCATAAACAATGTACTTCTGATAATAATAAAAAAAAATTAAGAAGCGGAAATAGCTGGCTATGATGGAAAGATAGACGCATTCAATTGTACAAAAGATAACTGGGTGATGTACACTGAATGATTTGAACAATATTTTGAAGAAAATGAAACAAGCCAATGAAAAGTGAGTGCCAGTGTTACTGAGTGTAAAAGGTGGAAGAAACTACAGTATGCTTAGAAGTATAACTTTTCCAACCAAACCAGCCAAAGTAAGCTTTGCTAATATCATGAATGTAATGCAGGAACACTAGAAGCAAAACCATTGTTGATTGTAGAATAGTTTGGTTTTCATAAGCAGAATCAAAGGGAAAGGGAGTCTATTACACCTTGAGAGGCTGATTTGAAGAGATTGACTGAGTATTGCAAGTTCACTGATAGGCTTAATAATGAACTGACAGATCAATTTGTGGAATGTTACAAGAAAGTATTCAAAAACAGCTGCTAACTGAAGCACAACTCACATTTAGAAGAGCAGTTGAAATTGTTGTATGAATGGAAACAGCAGACAGAGATGGAACTAAGTTACAGTCAGGAATGAAAGTTAGCATGAACAGAACTGCAATCTCTAAAGAAAAACCTACCTGGCCAAACAACTGGTGATACCATTGTGGGAAGGGCTCAAATTCACCAGACCAATGTTGGTCTAAAGTCAAAACTTGCGGAAAATGCAACAAGTAGGACACGTACAAAGAACATGTCAGGCAGACAAAATTAAATGGACTGCACAGGGAAGAGGATAAGATAAAAAGTCAAAGAGCTCTAATCTGTGTTGATGAAAAATCTGAGAAGGAGGCAAGAGACTCAAGACTAGGTAGCCTTGAAGTTTACAATATGAAAGCTAACGAGACAAGCAACATGGCTTATACCAGAAGTGAAGGCCAAATTAATTAAAATGGAATTGGAAACTTGCTCAACTGTTCCAGTCATTGCACAAAATGCATTTGAATGGTATTTCAAAGATATGAACGGGAGCCTACAGATATCCAATGAAGAACTCATACTGGAGAAAAGATAACTCCTCTGGGAATGACATTCATAGCCATGAAATGCAACAAACAACAAGCCACATTGGGCCTGTCTGTGGTAAAATAGGAGGGCCAGAATTGTGGGGACATAATTGGCAGAGACAACTAGAGAACCATCCACTATTTGCATGCCACATCTCTGGCAACGGGTCAACTGAAAGTGAATTAAGAAAAGTACTAGATGATGCCACAACAGTGATCAAGATGGCTTTGTAAAACTCAACATATCAAAGGTAAAATAGTGCTAAATGAAAATGGCACACCCAAGTTTTGCAAAGTCTGTTCCTTATACCATCTGTGATAAAGTAACTAGTGAGCTAGATTGAATGGAGGCTGAAGGAATTCTTTCCAAGGTTGAGTGGAGTCCATGGGCAATGCCAGTGGTCCCAGTAGCCATGAAATATGATCGGGATCTGTGGTGAGTTTAAGGTCACCATTAACCCAGTACTGAAAGTAGATCAATACCTTCTACCCAGGACAGAGGATATTTTTGCAAACCTTTCTGGAGGAAAACCCTTCAGCAAAGTGGACTGAGCTGAGGCCTACCTACAGATGGAGATGGAAGAAGAGTCTGAAGTGCTTCTCAACATAAATACTCGCAAGGGGCTTTACTGCTAAATTAAGCTTGTTTCTGGAGTAGCTTCTGCACCTGCACTCTGCCAGAAAGCTATGGACCAGGTGTTGCAAGTCTGCCCAGGCACTCAGTGTTACCAGTAAGGATGACAAGGAACATCTACAACATCTCAGGACAGCGCTAAAAAGAGTAAAAACTTATGGGCTCAGAGCACAATGCAACAAGTGCCAATATTTAAGCATTACTTACCATGGTCACACAATTAATGCACAAGGATTACACGAGTGTGCTGAGAAATTTCAAGCAGTGAATGATGCCTCAAGGCAAAATGATGTGTCAGAGTTGTGATCGTTTTTAGGATTTGTTGATTACTAGAGCAGGTTCTTGCCAATCCTGGCTTCTGTGTTCCACCCCTTGAACTCACCACTGTGGAGCAGGAAGAAATGGCAATGGACAAAACAGTGTGAGCTGGCTTGTTAAAAGATAAAAGGAAATAGAGACATTAGACACTGTACTCACACATTATCATCCACATTGTCCAGAGAATCTTGCCAATGATACTTCACCTTATGGGGTAGGTGCAGTTATATCACGTATTTTATGATGGAAGTGAACACCTCCAAGCCTTTGCATCATGTTCCCTTAATACAGCAGAGAAAAATTGCACACATGTTGACAAGAGGCCTTGAGTCTGGTTTGGGATGTAAAACGTTCCAACCAGTACTTGTATGGGAGGGAGTATACTCTCAATACTGATCATCAACCACTGGTGTCCATTTTCAGTCCATAGAAGCTTGTTCTACTAACAGCAGCAACACAAGTGCGGAGATGGGCTCTGTTTCTCAGAGGACACAATTACAAATAATCATGGAAATGCTAATGTATTGTCCTGTTTATCTTTGGAAAAGGAAATAACTGAAAATTTCACAAAAGAGGGCACTCCTCTTGACATATTGTCCCTAAGGCAAATCAAAATTCGCCCTGTAATGTCAGTGATGATCTTAAGGGAAATCAGAAAAGATCCCACTCTTTCTCAGGTCTACGTGGGCACCCAAAATGGCTGGAATGTGCAGCAGAAACTCCTGTTTTAAGCAGCTCTGGGATGGACTTGCCCTTGACAGAAGGTGCCCATGTGGGGATTGAGAGTTTTGTACCATCCAAGCTGAGTGCTAAAGTATTGGACGAGCTGCATGCCCGTCATTTAGGCGTGGTTAAAATGAAAGCATTGGTTCAAAGCTTTGTCTGGTGGCCTGGGATATATCAGAGATCGAACAGCTGTTCAAGATGCCAACATGTCCAGAAGAGGCCAAGAGCAGTGCCTCTCCATCCTTGGGATTGCATTGCCTTGGCAGAGGATTCATGTGCATTTTGCCAAACCATTCATGGGCACAGATTTCTTGATAGTTGTGGCTGCAGCTAGAAAGTGGGCAGTAGAGTTCCAAATAGCCTCCACGACAGCCTCATACACTGTTAATGTGTTGAGAAGCCTTTTTTCAAGGTCTGAAGTTCCAGAACATTTAGTCAGTGATAATGGACCGGTCTGTTGCAGAACAGTTTCAGTCATTCCTGAAAATGAATGGAATAAGACATATTACATCTACACCGTACCACCCAGCTACAAATGGCTTGTTGGAAAGATTTATCCAGAATCACATCAGTGCAAACAATGTCAGCAGAAGACACTACACTATCACTGAATCAGAAGCTCGCCAGTTCACCCCTTGCATATTGCAGTGCCGCACACTCCACAATCAACAGCTCACCATCCGGGCTGCTTCTGCTTTGTCCCTTGTGCTCATGTTCCGATCTCCTTAACCCCAATGTCAGTAGGAGTATGCAGGACAAACAGCTGAGGCAAATCGAAGATTCCACAAACAAAGAGAATCGATGTTTCACTCCTGGACAAGCAGCCCTGGCGAGGGACCACAGTGGTGATCAAAAGTGGGTACTTGGAAGGATTAAGGACAGAACTGAACTACTTTCCTGCACAGTGGAGATTATATCTGATGTCATCTGTAGATAGTCATAGTCATAGTCATACTTTATTGATCCTGGGGGAAATTGGTTTTCGTTACAGTTGCACCATAAATAATAAATAGTAATAAAACCATAAATAGTTAAATAATAATATGTAAATTATGCCAGTAAATTATGAATAAGTCCAGGACCAGCCTATTGGCTCAGGGTGTCTGACCCTCCAAGGGAGGAGTTGTAAAGTTTGATGGCCACAGGCAGGAATGACTTCCTATGACGCTCTGTGCTGCATCTCAGTGGAATGAGTCTCTGGCTGAATGTGCTCCTGTGCCCACCCAGTACATTATGTAGTGGATGGGAGACATTGACCAAGATGGCATGCAACTTAGACAGCATCCTCTTTTCAGACACCACCGTGAGAGAGTCCAGTTCCATCTCCACAACATCACTGGCCTTACAAATGAGATGACACATCAATCAGTTGAGGAGAGCCAATGCTTTCATTTTAACCACACCTAAATGACTGGCATGCAGCTCGTCCAATACTTTAGCTCTCAGCTTGGATGGTACAACAACTCTCAATCCCCACATGGGCAACTTCTGTCAAGGGCAAGTCCATCTCAGCGCTTGGTTATGTATGTACTTCTCTTTGCCACTCTCGCATAAAACTGCGACCGGTTAATCACAGCTGTTATAAATAGTCTCTCCCATCTCAGCCACTGAAGCTAGCAACTCCACCAGAGTTGTCACAGGTCTCTTGGTGGCCTCCCCCACCAGTCCCCTTCTTGCACAGAAACTCAGTTTTTGAGGATGGCCTGCTCTAGGCAGATTTACAGCTATGCCATATTCTTAACATTCCTTGATGATTGACTTAACTGTACTCCAAGGGATATTTGACGACTTGGAAACCTTCTTGTATCCATCTCCAGCCTTGTGCTTTTCAACACCTTTTTGCGGAGTTTCTTGGAGTATTCTTTTATCTTCATGAAATAGTTCTTGCTCAGACATACACTGGACCTTCCAGATGCAGGTGTACCTTTTGCTGCAATCAATTGAAACACCTTAACCGCACACAGGTCTTCAAAAACAGATCTCCATCGAACTAATTATGTGATTTCTAAAACCAATTGGCTGCACCAGAGATGATTTGGTGTGTCATATTAAAGGGAGAGGGGGTGAATACTTATGGAATCAATTATTTTGTGTTTTATATTTGTAATTATTTTAGATCACATTGTAGAGATCTGTTTTCACTTTGACATGAAAGTCTTTTTCAGTTCATCAGTGTCTAAAAAGCCAAATTAAATCTATTGTGATTCAATATTGTAAAACAATAAAACTTGAAAACTTTCGGGGGGGGTGGAGGGTGGAGTTGAATACTTTTTATTGTCAGTGTAAGTTGAAATGCATTCTATATTGAGTTGAAATTTATAGCTAAAGAGGGAACAGTGTTTTGTATTTAATATTTCAGTAATATTTGAGTAAAATTGTAAATAATTGTTTTATAGTCAGTCACAGTCATAGTCATACTTTATTGATCCCGGGGGAAATTGGTTTTCATTGCAGTTGCACCATAAATAATTAAATAGTAATAAAACCGTAAATAATTGAATAGTAATATGTAAATTATGCCAGGAAATAAGTCCAGGACCAGCCTATTGGCTCAGGGTGTCTGACCCTCCAAGGAAGGAGTTGTAAAGTTTGATGGCCACAGGCAGGAATGACTTTCAATGACACTCTGTGTTGCATCTCGGTGGAATGAGTCTCTGGCTGAATGTACTCCTGTGCCCAACCAATACATTATGTAGTGGATGGGAGACATTGCCCAAGATGGCATGCAACTTGGACAGCATCCTCTTTTCAGACACCACCGTGAGAGAGTCCAGTTCCATCCCCACAACATCACCAGCATTCTGTATTGTTTACATAATTCATTACTGATTATATGTAAAAGTATGTGAATTGGCATATGCCATTACACCACCATGACTTAAGTGTGTGCTTCTCTAGAGTAAAATGAAGCATAATGGTTTCCCGGGCTCCTGTGTTTTTCTTGTGGTTAATTTCTGGGGTTGCAAAACGTAACAGTGGTGACAAGTAAGTTTTATAATGAACCCGATATGACTGCCCACCTGTTGACATGCAGCATGACGTTGGAGTTAAACAAAAAGTTGCAGCATAAGTTTTCTTCAGAAGGGGAGAAAGAAATATTCGAGCTTTTTAAAAAAAGCGCAGCTCCTTCCTTTTCCTCGGAAAGGGGAGAGAGAGAGAGTCAAGTTAAAAAAAAGTAAAAATCAGACGAAATTCATGGGTTCATAAACAGTAAGTACTGTATGATAATAATCATAAATTTTTAAAAAGCAGAAGTGGCTGGCTCCGTTGGAAAGACAGACACATTCAATTGCACAAAAGTTAACTGGGTGATGTACACTATGACATGTGTGTGCACCTCACAAAACAAAGCGTACATGTTTGCCCGGGCTCTTGTGTTTTTGTTTTTTAAATAATTTCTGGAGTTACATAACGTAACAGTGGCAGTGGCAAGATCTTAGGATATCATATTCTGACAACATCCCTCTTTGTTGCTCAGCATATATCCAAGTTGAAGGATCAAGCTGTGACGTGGACAGACAGCAAGATAAAAGCAAATGGATGCAAGACGGGTCAGTATTGCCCTGTTGTGGAGCATCTTGGAAAGTGATGCAAATGCATCTGTGCTCATCACTGCAAAGTACAACCTTTCTTGATCTTTATGCACAAATACTTCTCAGCCAGGGCTAAACAACTAGGGGTGTATCTAGTGTGGTAGTTCGGAAAAATTACTATAGACTTTACAATGAATAAGAGGCCCTGTTTTTCTGTATTGATGTCAGCCAGTTCTTAATAGGCAAGAACTGGCGCACATGGTGCCAAAATGATTGTGGTATTTGCACTCAAGTTTAATCCCTCAGCTATTTGCATAATAATTTGCTGATACTGTACATGCATTTTGGGAGTGTTTTGAGGTGTCACCAGATACAAGACTCTGTGAATAACGAAGAGCTGTGGATAAGAATGTGGAAAGAAAGAGTCAGGAATCCAGAAATTATTGTTGAGACCACAAAAATAAATTCACTTACCAATAATCTGTAGATTAAGTATTTGTTTGGATACTGCCAAATTTGTAATGACCAGTGTGCGTAAAAATCTTGCGCTGTGCAATTTGTTGCCCAGTGGCAACAACATGTGCACGCTGAATAATTTCTTCAACAACGTGTATAAATAAGCCAGTTCTAAAATTTGCAGACAAATCATCCCAAACTCTACGTTGTCAACACTGCCTGCATCAGAAACCCGAAAAGGAAATGTGATTGTGTACGATCGTGAAACATGCTTAACATTCCAGCAAGGTAGAGGATGACAGCCTTGTGTGAGCAGTTTAAATTCCTTTGTGTGCCAGTAGCAAAAGATGTGTGTGTGCGCACATGCACACACCTTAGAGGAAACAATGCTCCCAAGTGCCAGCACAGCATCTGGCATTGGAACTCAATGCCAGATGTGGGGTGAGAGTGGCAATCTTAAGCTCAAAACAGCTGATGCCATTCCTTTTTATGTATTCATCAATTTCATGTGACGAACTCAGTGGATCAGGCAGAAGCTGTGGAGGAGAGGAATAGTCAACATCTTGGGCTGAAGCCCGATATCAGGATTTATACAGACTGATACAGAATCTCTTCCCTAAATGTCAGTGATCCCTCTGCCTCCACAGATGCTGCCTGACCCACTGAGTACTGCAGTTACTTACTCAGCTAATTTATTCTGGTTTACGGAATCTTGTCTTTAATTTAACTTGCATTCAGTTTGAGAAGAGTTAAAAATCTCCAAAGTACAGTACAGTGCAATAGTCTGAGGCGATTATATATGGTTCAGACCTTTGTACAGTACTGTAGTAATTTTATATTGCACTGTACAACTGCCATAAAAAAAACTAATTCCATGACATATGTGAGTGATGATAAACCTGATTCTGATATGGGTCTCTATTGTAGATGGAGTGGGAAGGGGGCAGGGAGAGGGGAGTCGTGGTTGGGAAAAGGGGAAGGGAGAGGAGAGGGCGTGGGAAGCACCAGGGAGACATTCTGTAATGATCAATAAACCAATTGTTTGGAACCAAGTAACCTTGCCTGGTGTCTGAGGGCATCATTCCCCACCCCTGGCTCACCACTCCTTCTCTGCCACCTGTCTCCTCACCCTTCCCACAGCACTCCACCCTTGCCATCACCAGCATGAGGGAGGGAGAGGGAGATATATATGCCTGAGACTTTGGCACAGGACCGTAACTACAAATTTCATCTTTCCTGCAAGCTCAGATTGACCACGAGGATTTGATGTTAAGTTTGAAATTTATTTAGTTATTTACTTAGCCCTCCGAGCCATGCTGCCCCTGCAACACCACAACCCCAATTAACTCTGACCTTATCACAGGACAATTTACAGTGGCGAATTAACCAGCCTAGTATATTTCGGGACTGTGGGCGGAAACCGGAGCAGCAGGGGGAAACTCACACATTTCATGGGGAAGTCAAATAGAGACTCCTCACAGAACGACTCTGGAATTCAACTCCGAGCTTCGCAATGCCCCGAGCTGTAATAGTGTCCATGCAGACCGCTATGCTACAATGGCGACTGTAATACCAAATCCAAGTGAATTTGACCTCTGTGTAATCAACCCAAAAGGCCATGTGCTTTTATTAGTGTCCTGTATAACTGTCCAGCAACTTGTGGGTGGTGGCTGTCAAGATCAGGCAGGGGTAGAGCACAGAACATGGAACACGGCAGCACAGTAAAGGCACTTTAGCCTATGATGGTACTGAACTTTTGAGCTAGTCCAAAACCAATCTAACTCTTCCCTCCTATATTGTCCTCCATTTTTCTATCATCCACATGCCTAAGAGTTTCTTAAATGCCCCAAATGTGTTTGTCTCTACCACCACCCCTGTAAGAGCATTATATGCAGCCATCACTCTCTGTTAAAAAAAAACATACCTCTGGAATCCCCCTATACTTCCCTGCAATCACCTTAAAATGATGCCTCCTTGTCAGAGTCATAGAGAAACACAGGACAGAAACAGGCCCTTCAAACAATCTAGTCCATGTCAAAAGCATTCAAACGGCCCACTCCATTTGACCTGCACCTAGACCATAGTCCTTCATACCCCTACTATCCAGGTACCTATCCGAACTTCTCTTAAACTTTGAAGTCAAGCTCGCATGCAGGACTTCTGCTGGCAGATCATTCCACACTCTCATGACTCTGAGTGAAGAAGATTCCTCTCATGTTCCTCTTAAACTTCTCAACTTTCATTCTTAACCACGACCTATGGTTGAAGTCCCATCCAACTTCAGTGGAATAAATCCGCTTGCATTTATCCTATCTATACCCGTCATAATTTTGTATACCTCCATCAAATCTCCTCTTAGTCTTCTTTGTTCTGAAGAATGCAGTCCTAACCTATTCAATGTTTTCTTATAACACAGGTCCTTCAGACCCAGCAACATCCTTGTAACTTTTCTCTGTACTCTTTCAACTTTGTTTACATCTTTCCTGTAGGTAGATGACCAAAACTACACATGCTACTCCAAATTAGGCTTCACCAATGTCTTATACAACTTCAATATAACATCCCATCTCCTGTACTCAATACATGGACTTATGAGGGCCAGTGTGCCAAAAGCTTTCTTTACGATCCTATCTACCTGTGATACCACTTTCAACAAATTATGGACCTGTTTTCCCAGATCCTATTTATTCCACTATATTCCTCAGTGCCCTACCGCAAGGTCCTACTGAAGTGCAAAACCTCACACTTGCCTGTATTAAATTCCATCTGCCATTTTACCACTGATGCACATCCCTCTGCAAGCCTTGATAACCTTCCTCACTGTCCACTACACCCCTCCAGTATTGGTGGCATTTGCAAATTTGCTTATCCACTTCTCCACATTATCATCCATATCATTGATAAAGATGTCAAACAACAAAGGACCTAGCAACAATCCCTGCAGCACACCACTAGTCACAGGCCTCCAGTCAGAGAGGCAACCATCTACAACTACTCTCTGGCTTCTCCCTCTAAGCCAATGTCAAATCTAATTTACTACCTTATCCTGAATGCCAAATGACTAAACCTTCTTGACCAACCTCCCATGTGGGACCTTGTCAAATGCTTCACTAAAGCCCATGTAAACAACATCCACTGCCTTGCCTTCATCCACATTCCCGGTAACTTCCCCTCGAAAAACTCTATAAGATTGGTTAGAAATGACCTTGTTTAGCCATTTCTGCCATGGGGAAAATTCTCTGGCTCTCCACTCAATCTATACCTCTTATCATCTTGTAAATCTCTATTAAATCACCTCTCCTCTTTTGCTCCAGAGAGAAAAACCCTAGATCACTCAACCTATCCTCACATTACATACTCTCTAGTCCAGGCAGCATTCTCGTACATCTTCTCTGCACTCTCTCTCGACAGCTTCCACATCCTTTTTATATTGAGGCAACTAAAACTGAACACAATATTCCAAGTGTGATCTAACCAGGTTTTATAGAGTTGTGACATTACCTCACAGCTCTTCAACTCAATGCCCTGACAAATGAAGGCAAGCGCTCCATAAAGTAGGCAACTTATCTTCAGGAAGTTTCTGAGCTACACAGGTAATTGACAATCCACAGGGGACTAGCTTCCAATTGGGAGATTCCACCCTGAATGCACAATTGGCAAACTCTGGTGGCTAGCTGATCTTCTGGGATTTGCTCAGTAGCTTCCCCACCCCTAAGGGTGCAAATTCCCAGTGGCTGCTCCTGCTACGATGATGATTGACTCTGTGAGAGGAAGGTGATTCACCGTGCCTGTCAACTTCCAATAAGCTGCCGCTACCAGTGACTATGTACCACATTGTGTTGCAAGAGAGACGAAGTGTGTGTGAATAGGAGATGTACCTGTCATTGTATGGTGGCAGCGTGTAAACACTGTGAGATATAATTTAAAAAGTGACAGCTGAGACAAGCCTGAGAGCACAGCCAAGCAAATCATGTCTTCTGGATTTTGTAAGGCAGTGAGTGTTGGGGGGGTGGGGTACGATGGTGTGATGAGAGACTCAGTGGTTTGTGGTGCATTTATGCCTGTCAGACTGAGTTCCAGTCTCCCTGCCAGCATTTACTACAGTAACAATCTGCATCCCCTTTAAAGGGAGTGGACCCATGAAGTAGGACAGGTTAGGATTATCTGACGCCAGCCACTCACAAGACAGTGCGCCTGCTGAGACAAAAAGCCAATGAGCAGCACCATGCACATTGGCTACGTTCCATAAACAGAGAAATGAGCAGGCAGTGTAAGGTTAGCATGGTGCCTGCATCTAAACAAATGGTAGTGGTTGTCACGTTCGTGTCCACTTTTCAGAAGCTGACTGATCCAGCTCTCATCCTCTCTGAAACGTGTCCTGCCAACGAGAAAAACAATGAAATACTTTAAACATGACAAAAATGGTAAAAGTATAATAAGTGTCTGAAGAGCTTTAAAAAAAAAGCTTTCATTTAAAAAAAAACATAACCTCTGTTTTTTATTTTGTAGATGGAACAAAGAATGCTACTAAATTAATGCATTTATTTAAAGCATAGCATATTGTGAGACAGAATTTGAGACATGGGTTGTCTGTTTCACACTCTGCGGGATTTAATAGAAAGTTATAGTGGGTGTTAGCAATATCTGAGAACAAATTCTGAAGGCTTGCTATTCGCTCTTTGTCCTTACAAGATTTCAATCAGCCAGGGCTTGTAGTTCTTGATTGTTCTCATCTTGTAACACTGGCTTCACCCACCCCCCCCATCTGCACCTTTTAAAGTTTGTTATAATTAACGACAGCACCAATAAAACTTTGCTTAGAAGTCCTCTCTTGTCAACAGTTATTTTAAGGAGGGTGTAGTCAGAGCTTATAAATGGGATCTTGGAACTTCCCTATTATAAAGAGTGAATAGCTGTGGCATATTCTTGGAAGAAGTTTTAGAGCAGGTAAAACATGAACTTGTCAACTTCTGAGGATGCCGGAATCATAAACACTGTTAATGAGATAATTCCTGGCAAAAGCAATTGGCAAACACGGT
Organism: Mobula hypostoma; assembly: GCF_963921235.1. Lineage (NCBI taxonomy): Eukaryota > Metazoa > Chordata > Chondrichthyes > Myliobatiformes > Myliobatidae > Mobula > Mobula hypostoma. Next base: position 113,661,658 of record NC_086106.1, on the reverse strand, counting down.
AAGGGTGTTGGTGCAGACTAGGAGACTGGAAAATATCCAAAACAATTAAGTATTTGTAAAGTACCATAAGTTTGATTGCAGATGCATTTTTGGATTGGTATCTGGATATAATTATAGGAAACATTATTACGCAGAATTGATCAAAATGTATTTTTTCACTATCTCTAGGCTTTGCAAGTTTTGTTCCAAAGTCTTTTATGGCAATTTGCATTCTTACTGATTTCTATTTCCTGGCAATGTTGTAACATTTGGCACATTGTCAGTAATACCACATGCAACCTGCTAGTCATTTATAAATGGCTTTGAGTCTAGCAAGCATCTGCCACACTCTAGATGTCACACCCTGGATGTCACCACACACTTTAAAGTGCCAAAAATAAATTTAAATAGAAAGACGATGTTGGACTAGAAATTCTGCAGAACAGAGAAAGGCAGCATCAAACTAAAAGGGCACGGTATTGATCTGTTGGAACAGAATTCTACGGAGCATAAGAATTACTTTGGTTTCTTGAGAAATGAATTTTGTTCATGAAACTATGTACAGTAAATGCAACACAAATACGAAAGAGTAGATGTTTTTCTTTGTAATAGAGTCAACAGCTGCAAACATTTTTACCTGGTGTAGGTGGGCCAAAGGGCCTGTTTCTGTGCTGTACTTTTCTAAATGAAACATTTAATGTGCCATCAAGCCAATACATTCTATCTACAAAGCACTAACGGCACTCATGCAGCCGCTTTGAGCAATAAAGCCGTCAACTGTTTGGTAGAACGTCACCACTCAGTGTCCAGTGGCAGGAAGACCTTACATTTCAGTCCTTCCCCACAAAGCCCCCCACAGAATTTTCACAACCAACACACACAAAATGCTGGAGGGACTCAGCAAGTTGGGTAGCATCGATGGAGAGGAATAAACAGTCAAAGTTTTGGGCCAAGACCCTTCATCAGGACTGGAAGGGAAGAGGGAAGAAGCCAGAATAAGAAGGTGGGGAGAGGGAATATAACCTGGCAGCTGATAGGTGAAGCCTGGTGAGGGGGAAGGTGCATAGGAGATGAAGTAAGAAGCTGGGAAGTGATAGGTGGAAGAGGTGAAGAGCTGATGAGGAAGGAATGTGACAGAGGAGGAGAGTGGACCATGGAAGAAAGGGAAGGAGAAGGGGCACCAGAGGGAATTTATGGGCAGGTGATGAGAAGAGAAGGGCGAAGGGATCCAGAAAGCAGATGGAAAAAGAGAGAAGGGGGAGGTAGTAGAAATTACCAGAAGTTAGAAGACATGACGTTCATTCCATTGGCTTGGAGGCTACCCAGACAAGATACAGGTATGAGGTGTTGCTCCTTCAACTGAAGTGTGGCCTCAATGTGGCGGAACAGGCTATGCACTGACAAGATTTTCACACATTTTACAGGGAAACGTCTTTCTGCTACTTGCTTCACCAAGTAGTTCCTTGTATAAAACCACTGAGCATCAGCAAACTGATGCCATCAAAGAGCTAGTGAGCTCAGAACCATTTTTAGTCTCTCCTTACACATACTGTTCCTGCGAAGAGTCAGGTCAGGCTAGCAACTAAATACTTATACACCATAACATTTACTAGCAATGTCACAAGATATGCAGGTTTTAGAAGTTCATGAGAGTAATTACCTTCATAATAAAACACAAGAATATAAAAAATAGGAGCAGGAGTAGGCCACTCTGGCCCTTTAAACTTTACCCACTATTCAATATAATCATAGCTGATCTGCCCCATTCCTCATAGCTTAGGTACCAGTTCTCCCTCGCCTTTGTTTCCCTGATCTTACAAAAATATGTCTAAATAAAACTGGAATAAGGAGAATGAACACCTTGATTAACATCCCATTTTTTAAATAATTTAGTGAAAAATATGAGGAAGGAACTGGAAAAGTTTGTAAATCTATGGCATTCAGTATGAATCCGAATGATTCAGAATCTCTTCTTCGAGCTCTGTGCATGCTTAGATCTCAATTTGGCTCACAGTGTGTGACCAATAAATTATTTATTCATCTTTTGTGACTAAAGAACATGGTATTTTTCCATGAAATGTTTAAGGTGGCTTTGGGGAAAACTCTTGACAACTTTCCAATTTTCTTTTCAGCAAAAATATGCAGTGGTCACCTCATTCTCTTAGAAGAGTGTTAGTGCCTGTTAACAGAGCCACAGGTGCATTGCCCGTGCCAGGTAAAATGATTAGTTAAAATAACCCGAGAAAATATGCAAGATAATAACAAGTTTCCAAGCGCATATATACAGAATTTACTGGAGTGGATGAGAAAGCATCAAATCATGGACGGTATAAAATAAGATACCACATTTAAGTTTGTTTATTGTCATTCTTCAGTACACAAGTGTAAAGGAGAATGAAATAATTGCTTTTCTGCGATGCAGCATAAAACACACATTAATCATGAAGAACTCAATAAAAAGGACAAAAGTATATATATACATAAGAGCAATCCTATAAAACACAATGCAACACACACAAAATGCTTGAGGAACTCAGCAGGTCTGTCAGTGTCTATGGATATCAGAATCAGGTTTAATATCACTGGCATATGTTGTGAAATTTGTTTAGTGGCAGCAGTACATTGCAATACATGATAATAAGGGAAAGAAAATAAATAAGTAAATCAACTATAGAACTATAGTAAGTATGTATATATATATATATATATCTGTATTAAATAGTTAAATTAAAAATAATGCAAATACAGAAATAATATCTTAAAAAGTGAGGGAGTGCTCGTGGGTTCAATGTCCGCTTAGGAATCAGAAAAAAAATCAACATTTTGGGCCGAGACCCTTCTTCCGAACCAAGGCCAACAAACATTGTGCAAGCAACCGTTATACACTGTACATAGACTGATTGTATGTACCTAAAGTGATACTAGGGTGAAGTGAATGTAGTGGTGGCAGGGTGGGTTAATGGGTAGAGGCGTTGATCAGCCTGTTGGCATTGAAACAATGCTAATGCTTACTGACTTATTAAACTAATTAAAATCACTGGCTTGAACTGTTGCTGAATATTTTTGACACCTACTATATAACAGGTGTTAAAACAGCAACCTTTATTGGTTGTTCAGTAGTTAAACTCTAAATATTAGGAATGGCTGTTTGTTATTATCTTGGATAGCTAGGCTTCAGTTCTACAAATCTCTTAGTACTGTATTTAAATTTACAAAGGGGATTTCCTACACTCAGCTCATACAGGTGCCATGTACTGTAGCTCAGGGAGAATATAGCCTATTAAAGCATGGAAGGCAGCCCGTGCGCCAGACTGTTACCACATCTTTAAGCTGAGCACCGAGAACATTCTGTATTGGCACAGCTTGTAGTTCAATGATTAGCCCAGCACTACTTTTACAGCTGAAAACTGATCTCTCTCCCTTCCAGTGAATGTGGGAGGTGTTTCTCTGGATGTTCCAATGATTTAAACTCCTTTCTTTGAATGCTTGTGATCATCTTGATTCCAACATGCTTCTCCTCATCTGCCGTCCCTTCATGCGGGCTGGGATGTGATATCAAATTGGGTTAAAAAAAGAAAGGCATTATCTTTCTGATTTCCAAACCGTGTCTGGCCCACGCACTTTTCTGAAGAGAGAGCTATGAAAACTGCCTGGTGCCCAGCTGTGCTCAACTTTCCCTCTGATTCTGTTCTTACAGCTACACGGACCAAACATTGCTCTGAGCAGGAAATTTTTAAACGGCCTGACAACTAAACAGCACTTTATAATAACATTATATAAAAGGAAATTCCAACTGCGCAGCAAGAGGCTATGTGCATGGGAGCATTTCAGTTACTGCCACATAGCTTAAAGGGAACAGTGGTTGTGTTGGGAATTGGCTTCAATGACTATCTCTTGAAAGTTGGAAGCACAGGCTGATGTCTTTGATGATTTTATTGCCAGCAACATCGGCGCCAATACTCCAACTACTCCACCCACACACAAATACTGTACAAGAGTCTTAGGCACATACTGTATACATAGCTAGGATGCCTTAATACTGTATTTGTTAACGTGGAGCGGAGAGTGAGTTTGTAAATCTAGCAGAGGCAAAGGTTGTTGGGAATGACAAAGGTGGAGTGCCACAATAGTGATGTGGAACAGGTGGCAAAGAAAGATTACCGGGGGTAGACGGTGGCACAGGTGCAGACACAACCAGCCATGGGACACCAGGCAAGGTCATTTGATTCCAAACAATTGGTTTATTGATCATTACAGTATGTCTCTCTGGTGCTTCCTGCTCTCTCCCCTCACCTTTCCCCTTTTCCCAACCATGATTCCCCTCTTTGTGCCCCCGTCTCGCTCTCAGTCCACAATAGAGGCCTATATCAGAATCAAGTTTATCATCATTCACATATGTCATAAGATTTGTTATGTTTTTACGGCAGCAATACATAAAATTACTACAATGCTGTGCAAAAGTCTAAGACTTCTGCTCAGTACTGTAAACTCTCATAACTTTCTTGTTAAATGCTCAACAACTACCTTTGTATTTCCAACGAAGTTGTTAGTTGATACTTTTGAAAATTATATTCCATAAGCATACTTGGAACTGCTTGAAGTTCACACGGTGTAGGATGCTTGGTGTTTAGGATATTTTAAAGGCAGGGAACTCTTCTACAGACAACCCCTTTGAGACCTACTGTAATGTGACTGGGCTAAAGAACAGAGAGTATATAGACCAGGAATGTCTGTTGGAATATAGGATGGTAGTGTTGGAATAAGCTCACAGCAGGATGTTTTAGAAGTTATTATGTCATCTGATATGGACTGATGCTGAAGGCCCTCCTTTTGTTTGTCATCCATGTCCCTTCATTTCCTTTATTTCTTTAATATGCGTGTGTCTATCTAAAATCCTCTTAAACTCCACCTAATTCCCTAATTTCCCTTTGTGGTAAACCATATATATGTTGTAACTGGGTTAACTGTCTGGACGCGCCCCTCTGCTGACTGCCCCTGTGGCTCCTCCCACAGATTCCTGAATAAAAGTGATTTCGTCTTGCCCCTCCCCCTCGGTCCGGGGGCAGACACTCTCCATGGAGGTCGTATTGTACAGCGAATAAAAGCCTTTCAGTATTTTACCCAACCTCAGTCTTTTGGAGTTATTGAAGGTGTTTCACCCTTCTAACCTTATGAACTATTTCCAGGCATCTACCACTGTCTGAGTAAAAAGAATTTGCCCCTTTAAACTTCTCCCCCCCCCGCCCCCAATCTTCAATGCACGTTCTCTAGTGTTTGACATCTCTACCCTGGAAATATAGATTCTGACTGTCTTCCCCATCTAGACATCTCATCATTTAAAAAAAACTTGACACTCTAAGGAGAACAAGGCAAGTTGCCTAACCTGTCCTTATAACTCAAACCCTCTAACCCAGATAAAAAATTGTTCACCTTTTCTACAACCTCCACATCCTTCCTATAACGGTCAACAAGGACTGAACACAATACTCCAAGAATGGTTTGACTGAAGTTTTGTATAGCTCCCTACCAATGAAGGCGAACATGCCATATGCTTTTACAACCTTACCCACTTGTGTAGTCACTTTCAGTGAGGTGTAGACTTGGACCCCATGATCCCTCTGCACCTCGGTATAGAGGCTTACAATTAAGCATATACTTTCTCCTTCATTTGATCTGCCAAAGTGCAACACCTCATGCTTGCCTGGATTAAGCTCCAAACATCACTTCCCTGTAGCCATGTCTGTAGCTGATCTATATTCCTCTGTATTCTTTGATAGTTCTTTACACTGTCCACAACTCCACCAATTTTAGTATCTAATATGCACATGCTAATCCATCCATCTACAATTTCATCCAAATCACTGAGATATATCACAAACAACATGAGGTCCCACACCAATCCTTGCAAAACACCATTGGAAGTGGGCCCCAGCCAGAAAGACAGCCTGCCGCCCCTACTCTCTGTCGACAATGGGCAAGCCAGTTCTGAATCCAGACCTACAATTTCCCCTGAATCCCATGCATCTTTATCTTCTTAATCAACTACTATGAGGGACCTTGTCAAATACCTTACTAAAGTCCCTGTAAATAATGTCCACTGCCTAATCCTTATTAAGCACCTTTATCACCACCTCAAAAAACAAAGCCAAGTTTGTAAAGTATCCCCTGCACTACACAAAGCCATGCTGACTGCCCCTAAGCAAGCCATGCCTTTCCAAATAAACATAAATCCTCTCCAATCAGCAGCTCTCAAATAGCTTACCCAAGGCTAGCTGTATTATCCATATTTCCCTTATTGAACAAAGGTACAGTATTTCCAGTGCTCTGGGACCTCATCTATTGCTAGTGAGGACACAGAGATCTTTGTTAAATCTCTTCTCTTGCTTCTTTCAATATTCTGCTTGGTAAGTACTGAAACTAAGTACTCATTTAGTACCTCAGCTATTTCCCTCCTTTATTATTGAATGGAACTATCTTCTCTTTAGTTATCTTCTTTTTCTTAATATAAGCATAAATGCCTTGGGATTCTCCTTGATCCTGCTCATCAGATGAAATTCACGGCCCTGTCTGGCCTTCCTAATCACCAACTTCAGCATTTCCCTGATAAAGGCCCAGTCTGATTTTAGCCTTGTAAACATTGTATATGCTTCCCTTTTCTTCCTGACTAAATTTAGGACCTAGTTTCCTGTACCTTGCCAGCTATGTGCTTACTCCTAACTAGAACATTGCCAATCCTGAACTCTGAGCAGCTCGCCTCAAAGTTCAAAGTAAATTTATTATCAAAGTATGCTTATGTTACCATATATTACCTTAAGATTCATTCACTTGAATCATTTACATTAAAAAAGAAATACAATAGGATTTTATGAAAACCTGTAGATAACCAAAGACTGACGAACCCCAATGTGCAAAAGAAAACAAACTGTGCACATAAAATTAATACCGAGCACTAAAACGAGACCTTGAAAGTAAGTCTGTCGGTCAGTCGGTTGAAAGTAGTGGTGAATGGAGGTATCCATGCCAGCTCAAAAGCCTTTTGGTTGTTGAGTATCAACTGTTCCTGAACATGGTGGTGTGCTACCTCTATCCGATGGTAGGAATGAGAAGAGGGCATGGTCCAGATTGTGGGGTCTTTGATAATCGATGCTGCTTTCGTGTGCAGCGTTCCATGTCAATGTACTCAACGGCAAGGAGCACTGGACGCCTCAGAGTGTCCACACTTCAGGGGTCAGAAGTGGAAAAGGTGAACAGTTTCAAGTACCTGGGTGTCAATAGAGAATCTAGCCTGGGCCAAACATATTGATGCAATTATAAAGAAGGCACAACAGCAGCTATATTTGATTAAGAGTTTGAAGAGAATTTGTTTGTCAATGAAGACACTCACAAATTTCTACAGTTCTACTTTGGGGAGCATTCTAACTGGTTGCTTCACCATCAGGTATGGAGGGGCCACCGCACAGGAGTGGAAAAGTCTGCAGAAAGTTACACAGTCAGCCAGCTCCATCACGGGCACTAGATTCCCCAGTATCCAAGACAGCTATAAAAGGTAATACCTCAAAAAGGTGGCACCCATGATTAAGAACCCAATCATCCAAGACATGGCCTCTGCTCATCGCTACCAGCAAAGAGTGACATGCACTCAATGCTTCAAGAGCAGCTTCTTCCCCTCTTCCTGATGGACAATGAACCCGTGAACACTTCCTCGGTACTTCTCCCTCTCTTTTGTACTATTTATTTAATTTATTTCTATATATACTTCCTATTATAATTTATAGTTATTATTACTATGTATTGCATTGTACTGCTGCTACAAAACTACAAATCTCATGACATATGCCAGTGATTTTAAACCTGATTCTTATTCTGACTTTCTGTAGACATTGGTGCTTCCAGTTAGGATACTCTCCATTGGGCATCCATAGAAGCTTCTGAAAGTTTTTGGTGACATACCAAATCTATGCAAAATTCAAAGAAAGATGAGGTGCTGCCGTATTTTCTGTGTTAATAATTCTTAGGAGCCGGTCCCAGGACAGACCCTTTGAAGCAACTCCCAGATGTTGTGAAAAGGAATGAATTGCCAGTGTCGCCAGTGTGACTTTGAATTGTTTTTTGTGTCTGGGCTTAGAACACTACAGCGCTGTACAGGCCCTTTGGCCCACAATGTTGAACCAAACTTTTTGTAGATGTTTGCAAACACCTGAAAGTATATCGGTTCACTGAAACTCTATTAAAGAAGAAATAACCCTTCTTCATTCTTATGCAAATGAAGTAACATTGGCCACTAAAAGTTCTGCTCAGCTGGATTGATTTCATTTTGTTGGTTCTGCATGTCGATGTGCTGTCTGCTGGAAATTAAAACAGGAAATACTGGAAAGACACAGCAGCTCAGGAAGCATCTGTGGAGAGAGAAACTGTCTTAATGTGTTAAGACGAATGCCACTGTCATGAAACTCACTCCATTTTCCCAATTTCCAGCATCTGCAGTTCCTTGATGTACCTGAAGTGAGGTTGGGCTCTCTCGCTCCACCTACAGCACAACTGCTGGCAGAGCGACAGATATGGAAAGCCAAATTAATTATTAGGAGACAAAATAGCAAATTCACTCGGCATGGAGCCACTGCCAGTGCTCCAGGCAATGCCTCAGCAATCAAAATAATCTGCTGCTTGACTGATTTCACACTTTTCAACTGGTCTGTTTCTTTGCTTTTCTGTGACCATCACCCTGCTTCCGTAGCCAGTTCCATCGGAATTACTAAAGTGATTTGTAGTCGGTCAGTGTGCAGTTTTGCTCTCTGTTGCACCTATGTCATCTGAGCTATCAACACCCCTCACTCATTGCCAACCCCCACCCTGACTGCACACCACTCACAGTGGGTGCCTCCTCAAAGGAACCCGCATCTTGGATATCCTCGGTGTAATTACTGGAGCTTCCTTGCACCCATCATCTGGCATGAAATAGAGTCATCAAACACTGCAGCAAAGAAAGAGGCCCTTCAGCCCATCTAGTCCATGCCAAACTATTAATCTGCCTATTGAGCTGCACCCAGACCGTAGCCCGCCCATCCATGTACCCGACCAAATTTTTCTTAAATGCGGAAATCGAACTTGTATCCACCACTTCCACCAGTAGTCCTTTCCACACTCTCACTAGCCACTGAGTGAAGAAGTTCTTAATGTTCCCCTTAAATATTTCACCTTTCACCTTTAACCCATGACCTTTAGTTCTAGTCTCACTCAACCTCAGTGCAAAAAGCTTGCTTGCATTTTCCCTGTCAAATCTCCCATCATTCTTCTATGCTCCAGAGAGTACAGTCCTAATCTTCGCATTCACAAATCTCCCACTCAATCCTCCAACAAAGGTGGCATGGTAGCGAAGTAGTTAGCACAATGCCTCACAATTCCAGCAACCCCGGTTCAAATCCCTCCCCTACCTGTAAGGAGTTTGTATGTTCTCCCTGGGGACTGCAGGGGTTTCCTCCCCCAGCCCAAAAAGATGTACTAGTTGGTAGGTTAATTGGTCATTGTAGATTGTCCTGTGATTAGGATAGGGTTAATTCGGAGGGTTGCTGGGTGGTGTGGCTCGAAGGGCCGGAGGGGCCTGTTCTGCACTGTATCTCAATAAACAAATAAACACAATGGCAGGAACTCAGGCTAAATTTTAATCCTCCCCATTCAGAGACCATGCTATTGTTCTGGGTGTTAACCTTAGCTCAGTCAGAGGCCATCCAAGCCACGCCCTGGTCGTTATGGTATGGGGTAGTCTTCTGGGTTTGGCTGATAGTTGGAAGGCAAAACTTTTCCAGATTTCATCAACAAATCTAACGCTAATTACATTTGTCTGGTAGTTTCTGAGTTTAAACATCACACAGCAGTTTGTTTTCACATGATCTAATTTATTCATTATACTCACCAGCAAACATTCATCTCAATCACCCACTCAAAGCAGCAGCAGCAAGGCTTTTCATAGTCCTAGCTGACTACTAGTGAGCTTTGTTTCCCTTAGCATCCATCATTGGCTAAGAATTAAATGAAGGGTTAAAAGCAGCTTGTGGAACTGAACTTGACAGATGATGCTGATAGTCACGAGACCCACAACACCAATTCTTTAGTCAATAAAGCACAGCAGTGCCTCCACTTCCTGAGGATATTGAGATGAGCAAGGCTCCCCACCCCCATTGTAACCACATTCTACCAGAGCACCGTCGGGAGAGCCCTGGCCAGCTGTACTACCGTCTGATATGGGATCTGTGAGGCATCTGACCACAAGACCCTACAACGGATTATGAGGCAACTGTGGGAAACATCAGTGTCTCTCTCCCACAACCCCCATCCATGACATACACCAGAAGCCCTGTATTCACAGTATGGCCAAGGACCCCTCTTATCCATCTCACAATCTCTTTGATCTCCTGCCATCGGGCAGAAGGTACCACAGCGTACGAACAACAATTGTTAGATTGGGTAGCAGCATCTTCCTTCCAGCTGTGAGTCTTTTGAGCACCTGCTATCACCCAGTACATACTATTTATGACTGCATCAATAACAGTAATACGGTTCTATGTTTAACTATAGGTCATGTATGTACTGGTATATCCACAGAATAATTTATATATGTTAATATTATTTTATGGGCTGTACATGATAAATTGACTGTGTTTCAAAACTTGGTCCCTGAGAAATGTTGTTTCATTTAGCTGTATACATGTGCACAGCTGAATAACAATAAATTTGAACTTTAACTTGAATGTTTATTATCCACTGGACCCACATTATAAGCTGCATATTGCTCAGTCCTTAAGTGTCTGAGCCCAAAAACATCCAGCGGGACTTGTTGAAGCAATTTAAATGGGTTTCAGGCACAGTCTCACCCTCAGAATGAATGATTTAAAATTAGGCATTCATGCTATGATCAATCTGAAACGGATGTCATTGTTTGGCTATAAGGCCTTTTCTATTCATCATTCTTCTCCACTTTCTAAATATCAGCTATAAACAAACAAACATATAGGGCGCAGATTTCTTGTAATAATGTGAATTTCTGCAGGAAAGTCCTGTTAGCTGATTCTGACACATGCAACACAATTTGTTTAAAGCTAAACACTGTTTTGTCTCAAACTAACAATTCCTACTCAGTGTTGCTCATGTACGTGCAATGTATGCAAATAATTATGGGAAATGTTATATAGTGATGCTCCAGATTTGTTCTGTTAGCTATGACAGTTCATCCTTTGCCAGTTGGGGTTCTGTTCACTCCAAGCAATTATGAGGATCATATTGTGGAATCATTAATGGGAGAGTCTAGGACCAGAGGGCAGAAGACATCCCTTTAGAACAGAGATGAGCAGGAATTTCTTTAGCCAGATGGTGGTGAATCTATGGAATTCATTGCCACGGCTGTGGAGGCCAAGTCATAGGGCATATTTAAAACAGAGGTTTATAGGTTCTTCGATAGACCATAAGACCATAAGATATAGGAGCAGAATTAGGTCATTTGGCCCAGCGAGTCTGCTCCACCATTTCATCAAGGCTGATCCACTTTTCCTTCGATCCCAATCTCTTGCCTTCTTCCCGTATCCCTTCATGCCCTGACCAATTACGAATCTTTCAACCTCTGCCTTAGATATACATGAAGCCTCGGCCTCCACAGCAGCCTGTGTCAAAAAACAAATTGCACAGGTTCACCATTCTCTGGCTAAAGAAATTCTCCTTATCTCTATTCTAAAAGGACGCCCCCTCTATTCTGAAGCTGTGCCCTCTGGTCTTAGATTAGTAAGAGTGTCAAAAGTTACGGGAAGAAGGCATGAGAATGAGGTTGAGGGAGATAATAAGTCAGCTGTGATCAAATGGCAGAGCAATTCAGCAGGCCAAACAGCTTAATTCTGCTCCTACCCTACGTGTAATGGTCAAATGGAATCACAGAGAGGCCACAACTGCCCAGTGTCTACTTCCCCCATAATAGACCTTCCAATCCTTTCTCCCTTCCTGGAGCTTACCTGAGGCACATAACATTTCCCAGTTGTCACCGCTAATTTATCATCCTATTAAAGGTTAACAAACTGAGGCCCTAGAATACCTCTCGTCACTTAATGTGTTAGCCTTTGATTAATGTCGTTTGCTGACGCAATAAGCCCTCAGGCTACAGAAGGAGCTGTCTGATAATATTAGCATCATTTGAATTATCACTGACCTCCCACATGGTGCATTGACTTGAGAGTCAGCAGACCAGCGGGAAGGCAGACAAGTGGAAGCACCATTTCACGGCCATCTCGGAGCTCCAGAATTGGGTCTTTGGTCAATAAATAAAAGCTGTTTACGAATCCAGTGAAAATGCTATGAACTGCCCGTCTGGTTAACAGTGTTATGTTACTAAATTCACCATTTGTCATTTGGTGACAAATGGCGCGCATTCTGCTTTGTCTTTTCTTGGTGTACCCCCACTGAGAAAATCCCATCTTAATCTCTAACAGCTTATCCATTTCATGGTACACCACTGAAAGCTGGTCCAGTCTCTGTAGTAATATGATTTTCATGATCTCCTGACTGATGTCTCAAATCTCAGCCAATCCAAAACACTGCTGGTATACCCTAATCTCATCAAGTCCCATTCACTCAGTGCTCCTGTGCATGGTGACAGAGTAGCCCATCATCTGTCGACATCTTTCCACCGATATACACTCAGTGGCCACTTTATTAATACCTCCTGTACCTAATAAAGTGGTCACTGAGTGAACATTCGTGGTTTTCTGTTGCTCTAGGATACATAGGACCTCTTCTGGGGTAGGTGGGACATGTACAAAGGGACGGGTTACACTTGAATCCAAGGGGGACATATATTCTTGGGGGCAGGTTTACTAGAGCTGTTGGAGCGGCTTAAACTAATGTGGCAGGGAAATGGGAACCAGGATGATAGAGCTGAGCATGAGCCAGCCAGTTTACAAGTAGAAGATAGGTGTAACATGAACGTAAGGAAGAACAAGTTAATGATTACATACAACTGCAGACAGAGCAAAGAGTTAAATTGTACCACCAAGGCAAAATTCAAAAGGGCGAAGAATGCCGGACTGAATTAGAGATTGAATGGTATAACGTTATGGGCATCACTGAGTCATGGCTGAAAGAAGGTCATAGTTGGGAGCTTAACATCAAAGGATATACTTTGTATCGAAAGGGCTGGTAGGAAGGCATAGGCGGTGGTGTGGCTTTGTTTGTAAGCGATGGAATTGCATCTTTAGAAAGAGGTGACATAGGATCAGAGAACATCGAATCTTTGCTAGTGGAGTTAAGAAACTGTAAGGGTGAAAAAAACATTACGCGAGTCATATATAGGTCTCCAAATAATAGCCAAGATGTGAGGTTGAGATTGCAAAGGGAGCTGGAAAAGGCATGTAATAAGGGTAATGATACAATTGTAATGGGGACTTCAAATAAACAAGGGGATTAAGAAAATCAGGTTGGTGTCAGATCACAAGAGAGGGAATTTTCTCAATGCCTATGAGATGGCTTTTTAGAGCGGCTTGTGCTCAAGCCTAGTAGGGATAGGGCTATCCTAGATTGGGTGTTGTGTTATAACCCAGATCTTATCAGGGAGCTTAATGTAAAAGAACCCTTAGGAGACTGTGATCATACTATGATTGAATTCATACTCCAACGTGAGAGGGAGAAGCATACTTCACATGTATCTGTATTGCAATGGAATAAAGGGAATTACAGAGGCATGAAGAGGAGCTTGCCCAGGTGGACTGGGGAAGGATACTAGTGAGGACGACGGCAGAACAGAGATGGGCTAAAGTTTTTGGAATTAGTTCATACCTCGCAGGATAGATATGTCCCAGAGAGGAAGAAGCAGGGGTAGGCAACCATGGCTGACAAAGAAAGTTAAAGACTGCATAAAAGCCAAGGAAAGGGCATATAAGGTAGCAAAAGTAAATAGGAAGTTAGATGATTGGGAAGCTTTTATAATCGAACAAAAGGCAACTAAAAAAGCTATAAGAAGGGAAGAGATGAAATAAGAGAGCAGACTAGCCAATAATATAAAGCAGGTTACCAAAAGATTTTTCAGGTGACTAAAGAGTAAAGGGTGTTGAGAGTTGATATTGTACCTCTGGAAAATTATGCTGGTGAGGTAGTGTAGCCCCCTGGCCACCCTGACGGTCGCTCGGCTCACTGTCATCTAGGGAAACAGCCCTCGGCCCCGCCAAACTGGGTAATAGTTTGTGTGGATGCTGTGTGATGTACCCCACCCCGCCCAAATAACAGACAATACACCAGATACGATTAAATGCTTTACAGTTTATAGATATTACTGGAACTATATAATTAATAGAGAATAAAATATAAAAGGAAAATAAAAGGTGCCACACTTATCAAAGTTCAATCTCTTCATGCACAGTTGGAGTTCGGGACCCTTCTTCTTCACCCTGCGACCCCTTGGACCGCCTCAACCGGCCGCCTGGGACCAACAACAGTGGTCGACCAGACGCTCCACACAAGTCCGTCTCTGTCCCCACTCCTTGCCGAACGCCCCGCTTGGGGTCCGACCCCGTTAGCGACTCACAGCACCCGCTCCATCCTCTGTCTCTCTCTCCTGCCTTCTGACCCAAAACCCTGCGCATACAGTATCTTCAGATACACCAAAAACATAACAACTATCCCAATTGGTTCATTCGTCCTCATACCAATAGATAATACAAAACAAACTGCTAGCGGGAAGGACTTTCTCAGCGTTTAACATAACAAAGAAGCATTCCTAGGTATAACATAACAAAGAAACCATTTTAATTAGCCTACACAGTAACATAAACGACAAAACTCCCTTACAGTAGCAATGGAGGACAAAGAAATGGCAGATGAACTAAATAGGTAGTCTGCATCTGTCTACACTGTAGAAGACATTAGCAGTGTGCCAGAGGTCCGTGAGTATCAGGGAGCAGGAGTGAGTGCCATTGCTATTACGAAGAAAAAGTGCAAGGCAAACTCAAAGGTCTTAAGGTGGATAAGTCAGCTGGGCCAGACGAACTGCATCCCAGAGTCCTGAGAGAGTTTGCTGAAGGGATATCAGATGCATTGGTCATGATCTTTCACGAATCACTTGATTCTGGCATTGTCCCGGAGGACTGGAGGATTGCAAATGTCACTCTACTCTTTAAGAAAGGAGGAATGTTAAAGAAAGGAAATTATAGGCCAGTTAGTCTAATTTCAGTGGTTGGGAAAGTGTTGGAATCTATTATTATGAGGTACTAGAGACTAATGATAAAATAAGTCAAAGTCAGCATGGTTTCTGTGAAGGGAAATCTTGCCTGACAAATATGTTAGATTTTTCCGAGGAAGTAACAAGCAGGGTGGACAAAGGAGAGGCAGTGGATGTCATTAACTTGGATTTTCAGAAGGTGTTTGATAAGGTGCCACACATGAGGATGCTTAACAAGATAAAATCCTATGGCGTTATAGGAAAGACACTGGCATGGATGCTGGAATGGCTGACGGGCAGGAGGCAGCGAGTGGGAATAAAGGGGACCTTTTTTGGTTGACTGCCAGTGAATAGTGGTGTTCCTGAGGGATCAGTATTAGGGCCGCTACTTTTCACATTGTTTGTCAATGATTTAGATAGTGGAATTGATGGCTTTGTGGAAAAGTTTGTGGATGATACAGAGATAGCTGGAGGGGTAGGTGGTGCTGAGGAAGCAATGTGATTGCAGCAGGACTGGGCAAAAAAGTGGCAGATGGAATACAGTGTTGGGAAATGTACGATATGCATTTTGCTAAAAGGAACAATAGTGCGGACTGTTACCTAAATGGGGGGAAGGTTCAAACATAAGATGTGCAGAGGGATGTAAGAGTTCCTAAGACTCTCTAAAGGTTAATTTACAGGTTGAGTCTGTGGTAAAGAAGGGAAATGCAATGTTGACATTTATTTCAGGGGGAATAGAATATAAAATCAAGGAGATACTGCTGAGCCTTTATAAGACACTAGTCAGGCTGCACTTGGAGTATTGTCAACAGTTTTGGGCCCCATATCTCAGAAAAGATGTCATTGGAGCGAGTCCAGAGGAGGTTCACGAGGATGATTCCAGCAATGAAATGATTAACATATGAGGAACATTCAGCACCTTTGGGCCTATACTCACTGGAATTTAGAAGAATACGGGGGTTCTCATTGAAACCTACAGAATATTGGAAGGACTCAATAGGGTGGATGTGAAGAGGATGTTTCCTATAGTGGGGGTATCCAGAACTAGAAGGCACAGCTTCAAAATTGAGGGGCGACCTTTTAGAGGTAAGGAGGAATTTTTTTAGTCAGAGAGTAGTAAATCCGTGGAGTGCTCTGCCACAAACTGAGGTGGAGGCCAAGTCTGTGGGTAGATTTAAGGCAGAAGTTGATTGTTTCCGGATCGGTCAGGGCATCAAAAGATATGGTGAGAAAGCAGGTGTTGAGTGGGATCCAGGATCAGTCATGATGGAATGGGGGAGAAGACTCGATGGGCTGAATGGCCTAATTCTGATTCTATGTCTTATGGTCTTATGGTATTCCATCCTCTTCAAGCTTAGATGTGTTGTGCATTTATAGATGCTCTTCTGTAACTGAACAAATCTGGCCATTCTCCTTTGACCTTTCTCATTAACAGGGCATTTTCACCTACAGAACTGCTGCTCATTGGATGTCTTATTGTTTTTCACACCATTCTCTGTAAACATTAGAGACTGTTGTGCATGAAAATCCTAGGATATCAGCAGTTTTTGCGATACTCAAACCACCCCGTCTGGCATCAACAATCATTTCAGGGTCAGAGTTATTTACATCACATTTCTTCCCCCATTCTGATTTTTGGGCTGAACAACAACTGAACCTCTTGACCAAGTCTGTATGCTTTGATGTGTTGAGTTGCTGCCACACGATTAGTTGATTAGATAGTCGCATTATCGAGCAGGTGTACAGGTGTACCCTATAAAGTGGCCAAGAGTCTAAGTGTCAGGTATTAGTCCGTGTCTGTTGGAGACATGTTCTGGGATTAAAGGGCTTTGCACATGCGTGGGTGGGAGGGAGAAATGGAGCTTGCCTTTTGCTCTTGTTGTTTGTTGCCTGTTATGTTCTATGTTGCTCTGCTAGGCATTCTAAGTATGATATGTTGTTGCCAAAATGTGTGGTGACACTTGTGGGCTGCTACCAACACTCCTTTGGGTGTGTTGATTGTTAACACAAATGACACATTGCACTATATATTTTGATGTACACATGACAATTAAACTTGAATCTTGAACCTTGAAGCTCTTTCAGTTCTGGTTACTAGCTTGTTGCCAAACCATTGGTGATTATAGCAACCAAGATCCTAAATCAGCCAGCTTCTCTCCTAAATAAAACTGACATTTCTCTGCTTTTTAGAAAGTGTCAATTGAAATCTAGCTTTTTCATCTGTTTTAATATCAACTTATTAGGTTCTGTGTCAATTTAACTTGATAAAGCTTCTCTGAAATGCATTTGGATGTTTTACCAGATTAACCACGCTTTAAAAGTGTTATTTATTATGGTTGAATGAACATAAAAATTGTGGTCATGGACGTAATGTAACATATGGTAATAATATGAATTCTATTGGAATAATTAGTAAAGATTACTAACAAATGCAAGCAAAGGGTTGGTGGCTCTTAGACACATGAAATTGCTGGGAATGAAGGCATAAGGATCACGTACCGGCAGAGGAGATTTAGTTTATTCCTCATAAACTAAAGGCTTGTTCCTGTGTTGTACTGTTCTATGTTCTTTGCTCTATGTTTCTGGCAATGGAAAGGCTGAATATTCAGGTAGTTTTGCATGTGACGGTGACCTTCTCCAACCAAGAGCATGGGTCATTGGCGATACTAAAAAAAATTACACCATGTTTTGGAAACAGACGTCTGCTGCAGGACTCACAGATACCTGTCAGTGAACTTGAATTCAGGCCATTACACATCACTTGGGTGTTACATCGCATACAATATACATGCCATATAGATGTGCATACAGTCTCACACAAACTCCTCTCCCACATCTCATTTAGAATTTCACAAATTCTGGAATCTGACACCAGCATCTTGGTCTGATACAGTGTAACACACACAAAATGTTGGAGGAACTCAGCAGGTCAGGCAGCACCTAAGGAGTGGAATAAACAGTTGCCGAAGCTCTTCAACAGGACTGACAAAGTGATTGGATTCTCCATAAGGAAAGAGAGGGTCTGTTGCTTAGCTTCACAGCTCCTTGCAGACAGCACTGGAGATAATTGCTTGAGAGAAGGTAATCCAAAAAATGAGAAAAAATAAAAAATAATTTGTGGTTTATTGTACAGACTCATTCTCAGAAATTGGGAGGGTAGTATAATCCAACAAGAAGAATGAGCTAGTATTCCTGCACGGAATATTGAATAGAAACTGGCCCTTTCAACCCAACAAGTCCATGGCAACCAAAGTTCCCACCTAAGCCATTTTCCTGTATTGGGCCCATATTCCTCTAAAAAAAACTTTGCTATCCATCTACCTGCCCAAGAGCCTTCCAAATACTTTTACTGTACCTGCCTCAAATACTTCTACTGAAAAATTTATCCATATACTGACTACTTTTTGAGTGAAAATTTTTCCCTCTTAGGTTCCTAGTGAATCACTCCCCTCTCACCCTAAACATATCCTCCAACTCTCTTGATTTCCTCAACCCTCAAAACAATACGGTGTACCCTGACACTGTCTATGCCTCTCGTGATTTTTACACCTTTGTAATATCACCTCTTATTCTCATATGTTCCAATGTAAAATTTCAAGTCAACTCAACCTCTCTCCTTAACTCACTCTCTTAAATCCCTTGAACGTCCTCTCTGTACTCTACCCAGTTTAATAACGTATTTCTTACTGTATAGTGACCAAAACGAAACACAATATTCCAAGTGCAGCCTCAGCAATGTCTTATACGGCGCAATGTAACATTCCAACTCCTATAGTCATTCAGCTGACTGATGAAGACCAGTATTTATTGCTGCCGTCCACCTGCAATGCCACTCGGGGAATGGTGCACTGATGCTCCTGGGTTTCTTTGTTCTACTACTCTAACTGGCCTTGGCAAGTACTTTGATAAATTTGTGAAACTCATGTATGGCGTGCAGTAGAAAGTCAGACCCATTCATTTTCTGTTCAAAATAGAAGAGCCTCATTTGAAACAAATCGGGCTTACACCTTGGTTCAAGATTTAAACAAAGAGTTTTTCACAATGCTCAGTGCAGTAATTGTGATGAAATAATCAGTAAAAGAGAGAGATTTGGATGTCTGAGAGGTATTTTTTAACTATACGTTACACTTGCTGGCATTTAGGGCAACAATGGAAGTCCTCCATCTTCATGGCAGTGTTCAGGGCTTCTTTCATCACACCAGTACCTTCCTCTCAGTTTTCTCTCCGGGTTGTTGAGGCACGCAAGCTTCCAAACCACAATAAACTCATAAGCCATAGGAGCAGAACTAGGCCACCCAGCCTATTGAGTCTGCTCCACCATTCCACTAGGACCGAACCTCTTCTTCCCTCTCCTCAGCCCCACTCCCCAGCGCTCTTCCCATAACCTTTGATGCCATGGCCAATCAACAACCTACCAATCTCCGCCTCAAATACGTAACTACCCACTGGCTAAATAATTTTCTCCACATTTCTGTTTTAAATGGATGCCCCTCTAACCTGAGGCTGGGCCCTCTTGTCATTAACTCCCCCACCATGGGAAATATCCTTTCCACATTTACTCTATATAGGCCTTTCGACATTCAAAAGGTTTTCAATGAGATCCCTCCTCATCCTTCTAAATTCTAGTTAGTTCCTCATATTCCTGGAATCATCCTTGTGAACCTCTTCTAAACCCTCTACAATGCCTCTACAATGCCGGTACATATTTTCTTGGATAAAGAGCCCAAAACTGTTCATAATATTCAAGGTGAGGCCTTACCAGTGCCTTATAAAGCCTCAGCATCACATCCCTGCTCTTACATTTTTGTACACTCTTGAAATGAAAGCTATTATTGCATTTGCCTTCCTCACCACCGACTCAACTTGAAAGTTAATCTTTAGGGTGTTCTGCACAAGGACTCCCAAGTCCCTTTGCATCTCAGATCTTCGGATTGTCTCCCGGTTTAGAAAATAGTCTGCGCATTTATTTCTTCTACCAAAGTGCACGACGATGCATTTTCCAACTTTTGTATTTCATTTGCCTCCTTCTTGCCCATTCTCCTAATCTGTCTAAGTCGTTCTGCAGCCTACCTGACTACTTGCCCCTCCACCAATCTTTATATCATCTGCAAACTTGACAACAAAGCCATCTTTTCCTTCATCTAAATCATTTATATACAGCATAAAAAGAAGCGGTCCCAACATCCTTCTAAGCTGTAGTGAGTACAGGCCTAGAGTCACCAAACGCTTCTCATACATTAACACTTTTATTCCAGGGACCATTCTCATAAACCTCTTCCTTACCCTTTCCAAAGCTATTTGGACTTCTGCCATTACAAGCCCAATTGGAACCATGGAGACTATAATTTAGAAAGAGTTTGGCTTTCCCTTCCACAGAGTGCCAGCAAAAATGCAGTGACAGTGCTTTCTAAAACAGCATCAAAGAATATGATTCAGATTTTCAATGGTTTAATAACATCATTAATCCTGTTGTCCAGGCTTCCTTTAAAGCTCTGGATGAGAAAAGGATTTGTCTGTGTCAGTCAAAGGGAATGGAGCTTTATGTCATGTGGATAAATGCACTCTCCATGCAAACTAATCTGTCTAACAAATATTTTGTATGAATTCATGCAAGAAGACATAAAAATGTTCTGAAGATCATGGAGAACAAATGATTTAGAGAATGAAGAGCAAAATAAAAATTAACATTGGTGAAAAAATAACTTTGCGGAGTTCATGGGACTGGCAATATACATTCCAAGTTTGAAGGAGGTATCTTTGAATTTCGTCAATGGATTGATTGACATCTTCCAAAGTTCCATGGAATCCAGAATAGCTCCCATGTATCAGAAAGCACCAAATATGAGCTCTGCTGTTTGATGAAGGAGTCAGACTTACACAGGGATCTACAGAAAAGTTAGTTTTATGTCAGTAGCAGAGAAAATGCTGGAACCTATTATACTTTATACAGTGATATTCGATTCTGCGCTTCCCGATCCCTGGATTACAAATATTAAATATTTAAAATAGTAAGAATGAGTAAATATTAAAAATTTAAATTATAAATTTTTGGAGGGTTCGGCCCGGATCCAGGTCAAGATCCATTCAGCAGTCTTATCACAGTTGGAAAGAAGCTGTTCCCAAATCATCCGTACGAGTCTTCAAGCTCCTGAGCCTTCTCCCAGAGGGAAGAGGGACGAAAAGTGTGTTGGCTGGGTGGGTCGCGTCCTTGATTATCCTGGCAGCACTGCTCCGACAGCGTGTGGTGTAAAGTGAGTTCACGGACGGAAGATTGGTTTGTTGGATGTTCTGTGCTGTGTTCACAATCTTCTGTAGCTTCTTTCGGTCTTGGACAGGACAACTTCCATACCAGGTTGTGATGCACCCTAGAAGAATGCTTTCTACGGTGCATCTATAAAAATTAGTCAGGGTTTTAGAGGACAGGCCAAATTTCTTTAGTTTTCTCAGGAAGTAAAGGCGCTGTTCGGCCTTCTTGGCAGTGAACTCTGCTTGGTTGGACCAAGTGACCAAATGACCAAGTCATTTGTAATATTTACTCCGAGGAACTTAAAGCTTTTGACCTGTTCCACTTGCACACCACTGATGTAAATTGGGTCATGCTACTCCATCTGAAGTCAACAACCAATTCCTTCGTCTTGCTGACGTTGAGGGATAGGTTATTGTCTTCGCACCATGCCACCAGGTTCTTAATTTCCTCCCTCTACTCAAACTCATCATTACCCGAGATACAAGAAGAGCACTCTGATACAATGCAGGTGACACACATATTACAAGGAAGTTGCATGCTGAGGAAATAGTCTATATTGCAATGTTCTTTAATGCAAAGCATCACTGCCTGTATATACACCAAGAACCATAAGATTAAAAAAAATGTGGGGTTTTTAAAACATAAATTCCATGGAAGAAAATGTTATTTTGTATTCAAACTTTTGAATAGTGACTTGTGAATTCTGTAAGACCAAGCTTCTGTGACTCAGGGAGGGCCTGCAATATGACCGGACAGAGTTAACATGGACTTCTGATAGGAAACAATGGATAACAATTCTGATATTTTTGATGCTATGTTTAAATTGGTAAAGTGGTTTATTCTTGCCATATGTACCGAGGTATAGTGAAAAACTCTGTTTTGAATGCTATCCATACAGATCATTTCATCATTTCAGATACTACAAACTACAAAGAAAAAGCAATTAGCAGAATGCAGAATAAAATGTTACAGAGTGAGCAGTTTCAAGTTTCTTGGTGTTAAGATCTCTGAGGATCTAACCTGGTCCCAGCATATCGATGCAACTATAAAAAAGGCAAAACAGTGGCTACATTTCATTCAGAGTTTGAAGAGATTTGGTTTGTCACCTAAAACACTCGAAAATTTCTATAAATGTATCATGGAGAGCGTTTTGACAGGCTGCTTCACTGTCTGGTGTGGGGGGGGGCACTGCATATGACAAAAAGAAGCTACAGAAAGTTGTAAAATTAATCAGCTCTATCTTGGGTAGTGGCCTTTGTAGTATCCAAGACATCTTCAAGGAGTGGTGCCTCAGAAAGGTGTCGTCCATTATTAAGGACTGCCATCACCCAGGACATGTCCCCTACTCACTGTTACCATCAGGAAGGAGGTACAGAAGCTTAAAGGCACCAACTCAGTAATTCAAGAACAGCTTCTTTCCCTCTTCCATCTGACTCCCAAATGGACATTGAACCCATGAACACTACCTCAATTTTTATAATATTTCTGTTTTGTACTGTTTTCAATCTATTTAATATAGATGTTTACTGTAATTGATTTAGTTATTTGTTTTCTTCTTTCTGTATTATCATGTATTGCATTGTACTGCTGCTGCTAAGTTAACAAATTTCATGACACATGCCAGTGAAAACAGCCTGATTCTGATCCAGATACAGGGAAAGTACAGTACAGACAGTCAATAAGGTGCAAGATCATGACGAGGTAGACTGTGAGGTCAATAATCTTATAACAGTGCATAGAAACTGTCCTTGAGCCTGGTGATATGTGCTTTCAGGCTTTAGTATCTTCTGCAAGAGTGAAAAGAGTATGTTCAAGCTGGATAGGTCTTTGATTATCTTGGCTGCTTTACCAAGGCAGCAAGAAGTGTCGACAGAGCACAGGTAGCGATTTGCTGTATTAGACTTCTTCAATGAAATATCACAAAGGGGGCCTGAAGTGTTGAATCAGGTTCACAGGTCTGGCAAGTGGGACAGGAAATGCACTGATTTCGAATAGGTATATTAATAATTTATTTACAGACAATAAAAATTTGACCAAACATTCATGTTCTCCAAGTTACAGACACTACAAAGCTGAATACTCAACAGATCTACTTAGTTAAAAGTGCGCACAGAGCATACCTTCCCAAGGGTCTCACCCTAAACAAAGGAAGAAGAGAGCAAGCCTCTTCCACGTGCTACTTTATATACCTAGGACACTGTATTTGGAATGGGACACCAGGCAGTTGTCCAATGGGAAAAGCAGCTGCAGCTTCTAAACTAACCAATCACAATGGAAACGACATTCGACAAACAGAATAAGGCACGCTCCCACAGGGTGGGGCCATTAAGCAAAATTAGTGCACCTGTGATTGAGGAAATATACAGCTATGTACTGGGACTCCAGGAGGAACTGTCTTGCTCATCTCAGGAGCTTCTACATCCACCAGTTGGAGCATTAATTGAATTATAATCTGATTTGTATTGCTTCTGGCATTATGGTAGCCTTTCATTATTGCCGTTGGTGTTAGACTTCTTTACAAATTTACAGTTTATGTGAGACGTCCACCTGAACCTATCCTCATCCAATATTCACAAATAATTGAAACAAATTAGGTGTCACCCATGGAATGAGAGCTAGTTCTACTGAGCCAACAGTGACACCCAATTTGTTCTACATGTGAGTGAATATTGGGCAAAGGCAGGGTAAATATCAGATGCTCACAGTGGGAAAGCTGGCGTTTGGACAGCTGTGTGGAGGGCCGCTGCAGATGTGAAAATATAGCATGGGAGGGTCCATGTTTTCAGGCCTAAAAGAAAATACTTGTCAGGATAGGGAAAAGCCAAGAGCTGAATATGAGAAGTGAGCAAATCTACTGTGAAGAAGTTTCAAAACATCAATGGAACCTATTTGGAAAGAAAAAAAAAATTGGATGAGTACTTGAGTTGGTTTCAAACCAAATAAGTCTGATATAGGGAGTTTAAGTAGTCATACACAGGGTCCCTGACCCTCTTAGTGAAAGGCTCTGCTGTAGTGATATTCTGTGGTTCTCATGACCCAGGGTGCCATGGATCAGTTCTTGCTCACCCAGAAAAGGTGTCTGTTGTCCAAAAACTCTTTGCATTGCAGAGCCAGAGGAAAAGTCCTAGTGTTCTACCAAGTGGGACTGGGTAGGGGGGGAGGGGAGAGGGAGTGGATTTGATAAATGGAGATGAGGAAAGGAGGAATGTTGATTGAGGAGGAAAGTGATGTTGTTGTGAGTGTGGACTAAGGAAGGGAGGTTAGGTTGAGGGGAATGTAATTTGAAGAAGGAAGGTGAAGATGGAGGGAGAGTGTGGATTGAGGAGGGGAGCTGACGTTGAAGGAACTGTGGATTGAGGAAGGGAGGGGAGGTTAGGAAGAATGTGGATTGTGGAAGGGAGGGGAAATTGGTGCAATGGGGTTTTGGGAGCAGTGGTCATTTGGATACGGACTTAGGGCTTGTTGAAGATAGGATCACATGTTGAGCATAAATAATCAGGATCTTGCAGATTAAAGTTGGCATTTGAGGGAGAGTGGCTGATGGGGCCTTGCAGTGGAGCCGGTCCTGATGAAGGGTCGGAACGTTGACTGTTTACTCTTTTCCACAGATGCTGGCTGGCCTGCTGAGTTCCTCCAGAATGTCGAGTATAGGGCCTTGCAGTAGCTGGTTGAACATTCAGATAATGGATCCAGGGTTGAAACTAATGTGGGATGGTGAGTGGTGATGGGGGTGAGCATTGAGCAATTACTTACAGAAGGACCCACGTGGAAGATAATGACCAGCTCACATAACTACATCAAAGCAAGATTTTCTTTTTGTGCTGTGTCTGTGCCTCTTCTGAGCAGAAGAACTGGGCATAATTGCAGGTATCACACAGCTTGTCACAGCTACATGTCCCCAGTGGTTTTCTTCCATTTGTGGGTCATTTACACCGACGAGCCCCCAGCCCCCTCCCTTCCTCAATCCACAGTTCCTTCAACGTCAGTTCCCCTCCTCAATCCACACTCTCCCTCCATCTTCACCTTCCTTCTTCAAATTACATTCCCCTCAACCTAACCTCCCTTCCTTAGTCCACACTCACAACAACATCACCTTCTTTCCTCAAGGAAGGAAAACAGAGCTAATGCTTCAGTTGAAGGCTCTTGGTCAGGATTGGGGGGAAGGTCAGAAAAGAAGCTCGTCACGCTTCCTGGAGGGTGGGGAAAGTGAGATGATGTGTCTGATAGGGTGGAGCAATGGCTATAAACTTGAACCAGGTTACTGAGAGCATGGGAGCAGTTAGAGGGTGAGAAAAATAGAGAACAACTGCAGGACTGTGATATGCAGAGCAGGAAGGTGTTCCCTCTGGATTAGGCTGAATGTGTCCTCCACCTCAAAAGGGGGTGTGGGGGGTAAAAAAAGGAGAAGGAGAAAACAGCTAACACATCTAGCATCTAGATGCTAGGTGTACCTAAATTTCTCAGTCAGTAGGTGGTTAGGCGGGAGGTCTGGTGAATCTACAGAAATATACAAAATATTGGGCTGTCCCAGGCCTAAAATTCTGATGTCCAGCAGCACAGCAAAAAGACAAACCTGGGCAGAAGTCTGTGACTTGTTTCTGTTTCGAAAGATGGTAGTCCCGATCAGGGCCACTGATGTAAGCACCGCAAGGAGCTGGTGGTAGATCTGAGGAGAGCTAAGGCACCGGTGACCCCTGTTTCTATCCAGGGGGTCAGTGTGGACATGGTGGAGGATTACAAATACCTGGGGATACGAATTGACAATAAACTGGACTGGTCAAAGAACACTGAGGCTGTCTACAAGAAGGGTCAGAGCCGTCTCTATTTCCTGAGGAGACTGAGGTCCTTTAACATATGTCGGACGATGCTGAGGATGTTCTACGAGTCTGTGGTGGCCAGTGCGATCATGTTTGCTGTTGTGTGCTGGGGCAGCAGGCTGAGGGTAGCAGACACTAACAGAATCAACAAACTCATTTGTAAGGCCAGTGATGTTGTGGGGATGGAACTGGACTCTCTGACGGTGGTGTCTGAAAAGAGGATGCTGTCCAAGTTGCATGCCATCTTGGACAATGTCTCCCATCCACTACATAATGGACTGGTTGGGCACAGGAGTACATTCAGCCAGAGACTCATTCCACCGAGATGCAACACAGAGCGTCATAGGAAGTCATTCCTGCCTGTGGCCATCAAACTTTACAACTCCTCCCTTGGAGGGTCAGACACCCTGAGCCAATAATCTGGTCCTGGACTTATTTCCTGGCATAATTTACATATTACTATTTAATTATTTATGGTGCAACTGTAACGAAAACCAATTTCCTCCGGGATCAATAAAGTATGACTATGACTATGACTATGACAATCCAGTCTGTAGAAACAGAAAGAAGATAAGACTCATGGAGAGGTGTTGCTACAGACTGTGACAACTCCACATGCTTTCCCATATGGAAATTCTGGAAATGTCTTTCCATATTTTGCATATTCACAGCTCAATGGGAAGAAGAGTCTCCACAGATAAGACCATAAGATATCATCATTGTTATGTGCCATTTTGTAAGATGTAGGTGATCAAAGTCTTTCCATGACCATAATTGTTCTTGGCAAATCTCAAGGTTGTATAATTTATTCATTCTTTGATAATAAATGGATCTTGAATCTCAAATCTTGCTGGGCAGTGCCTTTACAAGACGGGTGACCTCAGCCATTATCAATACTCTTTTGAGGTTGTCTGCCTGGCGTCAGTGGTCACTTAACCAGGACTTGTGATATGCACCAGCTGCTCATACGACCATCCAGCACTTGCTCCCATGGCTTTACGTGACCCTCATCAGGAAGCTAAGCAACTGCTACCTATTGCCCAAGGGTGACCGCAGGCTAACAAAGGGAAGGAGTGCCTTACACCTCCTTTGGTAGTGATGTATCTCCACCCCAACATAGGAGCAGAATTAGGCCACTTGGCCCATTCCATATTTTATCCCTCTCAACCCCATTCTCCTGCTTTGCCCCCCAATAGTCCTTGATGCCCTTACTAATCAAGAAGCTATCATACTCTGCTTTAAATATACCCGTTGATTAGGCCTCCACAGTTGCCTGTGGCAAAACCTTACATATCTAAGTTATTGAGGCCCTTTTATAACCTTTGTAGTTAGCTCCCAAACTCTTTGGGTATGTCTGTGTATTTCCTGTCTTCTGTCCTTCCACATGCAACAGGAAACCCAATAAAATCCTTTTGTTTACTCGACTGATGTTGGAAGGAGCATTGTCAAAACCAAATTTGCATCATGCAGAAATGAATTAAGGTTGGAAATGAGTTTACAAATTAATTCCACATTGAATTTACTAGTAAGCATTTGTCAATTCAAATATTTCATATTTCATTTACCTGTCCTTAAACATAAGAATTAATTAATGCTTACTAGTAAAATATTTATGATTGTAATATTATTACTTGTATTTAAAGAATAAATTGAGAAATAATCCATCATACAAAACCATTCTTTTTGCAGTAGCCACATCATAATTAACTAGTTTAGAATTGATTATTTGATCAAGTTGCAAAGACTTATTAGGTCAGAGGAGCATGAGATGTAATATTGATTGTAATCAAGTGATATTAGGCTTTTAAGTTGATCTAACTGAGCTCACTAAAGGATGGAGAGGCACAATTGCACTTCCCTTCACACAGTTATAGGAGTACAGCGCAATGACTTTATGAGGGGACGTGCAGTTAGGTCCCATCTATGAACTCCATGAAGTAAAACATAAGCCTGCTTAAAAGGTTAAATGCAGTCTACTCTTTCAGGAAGTTGGGAGAATGGTTGGGTTGCGTTAGGAATGAAGTGCTGAAAGGAAGAGGAAGTTAGTTCACCAAGTGAGAAGGGGTGTGAAAGACCAGCATCCTGCTCTTGCAGCGACCATTTCTAAGTTGCATTGGCCTTTTTCTAAGCAACCTGCAACATTGTAGGGTGGTAACTCTGTAGAATTCATTGGCACTGTCGGCTGTGAAGGACAAGTCATTGGCCATACTTAAAGCAGAGGCTGGTTGGTTCTTGATTAGTAAGGATGTCACAGGAGAATGAGGATGAGAGAGATAACAAATCAGCCGCAATTAAATGGTGGAGAAGACTTGATGAGCCAAATGGCTTAATTCTGCAATATGATATGGTCTTCTGGTCTTATGGTCTTATTACTATTAAGTAATAATACTAATCGTTTTAATAAGATGATTGTAGAATTCTTACAAAAATAATGGAGGCTAGATTATTGGAGGTATTTAAAGAGGAAAAAGATAATTTGAGAGCTTGAGGAATGGAGAGTCACAGGGAGGAGTTGAGGCCTGGGGCATGTCGGCCATGATCATATTGACTGACAGGCAAGCTCAAAAAAAGCAAGTGGCCTACGCCCATTATTCCTGGTATTTTCTTGCATGTTATTATATATCTGTTATAGGACCCTAGTGAGCACACTACAAATATTGTTAAACAGACAGTACATGACCTAGCCGTACTAAGGTTCTAATGGTGTTTTGGAGGTGGAGGTGCTCTGCCATTTTCTCATCTGTCACGATATGATGCCTGTTAGGTAGAGGCAGCAAAACTGGCCCTCCATTGGGAGTGGAGCAGCCACAGAAGAAAATTGGTAAGTTGGTTTATTATTGTCACACCTACTGAAGAACAGTGAAAAACTTGTCTTGCATACTGTCTATACAGATCAATTCATGAGAACAGTGCATTGAGGTGGTACAAGTTAAAACAATAACAGACTGCAGAATAAAGTGTTACATTTTAAGTAAAGTGTGGTGCAGGTAGACAATAAGGTAGATTGTGAGGTCAAGAGTCCATGTTATTGTACTAGGTAGCCATCCAATCAGTGCTTCTATTCTTAATATTCAGTGCTGTAAAGTACAAGTTTCTCAACATCAGGATTTCTCAAGATTCGTCTTAATAATGAAGCACTTCAATGCTCTGTGCTCAGCCTGGGGACACTGTTATAATTACCTTGATTCCTGTGATAGCAAGAGCCACACAATGTTCTGGCAACTTTGTGACTTGCCATTTCTCTGATTTCCTAGCCGGACATTGACAAAATTGCCTGTTAAGGTGATTCATTTTGTTCCTCGCAGTCTGTAACTTCTTTGTGTTCCAGGTGTAATTTGTTATCCCAGAAATGGAAAAATAAGTGAAAATGTGAAAATATTGATTTCTGTCTCAATCCTGGAAGGAAAGAGGTGAGCAAGTTCCTGCTACATTTACCTGAGCTGCTTGCATTAGGCTGTTGAGCCTGTGCTTTAGAAAGCTGTAGATGGTGGAATAATCAGGGAGTTAATGTGATGAGACTTTTTGATGAGGATGGAGTGGACCCAAATGCTGGGGTATCCGAAGCAAGGTTCAAGACGTGGTATCAACCTGGATCTGAGCACGTGAGAGAGAATAGCTTACAGCAGGGGTGGCCAACCTTTCACATTCCATGCGTCAATTTTTTCACGCACGAGTTCAGATGCGATTTTTTTTCATGCACGAGTTCTATATTAACATATTTTTACATGAATTGAATGGGGGTACAAGAGTTGTATGGTGCATCTGAACTCATGAGTGAAAAAATTGACGCATGGAATGTCAAAGGCTGGCCACACCTGGCTTACAGGGAAATAATTGGGGAAGCATCAAATGGGAATGAACTAAGAAATGGCATAAACCTTTGGCCAAATGGTCTCTTTCTAAGTCATAATTGTTGATTTCCTACAATTATTCGGTAGTTTCATGATAATCATCACTGATGATTGCTCTCTTTATGTCCAGATTTACTTAATCATTTGAATTTAAAAGTTCCCAGTTTTCACTGTGGGATTTGAACTCAACTAATGCAATAATTTAACCCCTATGTTAATCTACTGTAAAATATTTCAGCAACTGGCACACATGGAGGAACAAAGGGTGCATATCATTGTTTGCTAGTTTGGAAGAGTAGTCATTTTGGTGGTTTAGAACTGAGCAATACAAGAGAATGTCTTTTTCACTGAATGGGAAAACTGTAGATAACAGAGACCAAGTTGAGAAAGTAGGAGGTCATTCACCTTGGATCTGAGAAAAAGAAATAGAACATTTCTCCTTAATAATGCACAAAAGAACTAAATCCAGTTGCATATTGATATTGTTCCCCTTACCTCAAGAAAACAGATAAAAATCCTAAGCCATGTCTCTCATTATATACACATCAGAAACATATAAACAGTTAAACTAATGGAAAAGATGCATAATCTTGACTTTTCTTCTTTTAAATTAAGAATATTGAAGGCAATATTTTAAAATGGTGCAAACAGCCATGAGGAAAGATACAGAGGAACTACTTTCTCTGTTGGTAGAACCTAGAATGGGAGGGTCATAATCATTAATTTAGAGTTGAATTATTATTCAGTGTTTTTTTTGATGTAATACGTTATGGGTATCGACTCCTTACCCCAGGAATCAGATGAACTGCCCAAGCACAAGGCTTCCACATTTTAGGGCAAGTTTTAATAGCCAAATAACCTACCAACCCAAACGGAATGTAACAGGAAACAGGAACAAATTCCACACAGACGGCAATAGAAGTGACAATTCAACCAAGGTTATTGGAGCTTTGAGGCAGCAGCTCTACTAACTATACCACTGTGCCACCCAAAAATTGGCAGCAGAGGGATAATATTGTCCAGGATGGTGTGAAAGCTATTTTTCTTTAAAAGTAGTTTTAGTCTGTAGTGTTCATCTGAAGATTTAAATAGCCAAGTTTCATGTTCCATCTAAAGCTGGTGTAGAAATAGTACAGTACCTTATTGAGATGTCAACCTAAGCTAAATGCTCAAAATTGAGGCATGAATCCATAACTTCTGGCTGAGATTCAAGGGTGCGACTCCTAAGTTTTTGCTTTAGGTGTGTTAGTGTTTATTGTTTGAAGTTGGCTCAGTATTGCATGAGTCAGGTATTTATGAATTCAAGATTCACTGTGAAATGTTTGAGCTCCTAATCTTCTGCAGATTATTATATTGTTAGACAAGATGTATTTTAGGTGAGGCCTTAAGCCAAGGCCCTGGATACCTAAGTAAATGGATGAGAAGGATCTCTTGGCACTGAAGAGCAGGAGAGTTCTCAGAAAGCTTGCCTTTCAGTTTGGGTCAGGGCTGACCAGTTCTGATAAAAACTTATCAATCTTTAACATTAACTGAGCTTTTCTCTCTTCTCAGACATTGTCTGACTTGCTGGGTATTTCTACCGTTCTCTTGTCTTTTTCAAATTTCCAACAACTGCAGTGTTTTTCATTGATAAGTTTCGAACTCTTTATTTGACTCAGTTGTGATCAGTACACTTCATCAGGCCAGAATACTACCATTAGCATCATTCTGTTGCTACTTCTCAGTCACCACCCTGTTAAAGACCTTCATTTTGTTGTCTCCACACCTCCCCTACTCTGTAATCTGAGACATACTTTTGCTTCTCTGAAGTATGATGGAAGATCTTCAACCTTGCCTCTTTCACCATTATTTCCAAAGTTTTCTGTATTTGTTCAGAGTCCCAGTGTCTGTCTTGCTTTCCATATTCTCCTTGTGTAGTGACCAATGTTCCCCCTCACCAATACCAGCAAATGCCAACCACTGCCAATTTATCAATTTGTTACACAATGTATGGTAATTAATTGGATTGGAAGTGCTATCTTTGTATTTGTGTAAGTGACTACACTTCAGATGGAGGTCCCACCTTAACCCCTAATCCTCCTCTCTGTGGCCACCTCTTCAGTAACATAGTCCTATTTCCCATGAATCCGCGAATCTTGGTGAAATGGCTTCAGCATCCAAATCAGTTTTTATGCTTCTCATAAGGAAGGAAACCTCAATAATATTTTAAAGATTAGAGATCAGATGAGCTTTATTTGTTCCATGTATATCGAAACAATGAAATGCAACGTTTGCCTTAACAACCAACACAATCTGAAATAGTGCTGGGGCTAGCCCACACGTGCCTCCATGCTTCCAGCACCAACACAGCATGCCTGCAACTTGTTAGCCCTTACTAACCTGCACATCTTTGGAGTGTGGGAGGAAACTGGAACACCCAGAGGAAACCTACGTAATCGTGGGGAGAATGAACCAATTCCTTACAGACAGCATCGGGAAGGGAGGATGGATCGATCTTGTAATTTGTTTGACATTGAGGGACAAATGTAATACCCATTCAGTGCATCAGAAATTGGGTAAAATCCACTTTCCAGATATTAAGACCAAAGCAGCCATAGAGTTTAAATTCAGTTAGTTAAGTAATCTGGAATTTAAAAGATAGTGTTATTAATAATAAAGTGACTGGGATTGGATTGTAAAACACATCAAGTTCATTAATATCCTTCATAGATTGAAATTTAATGTCCTTGCATAGTACGTGACTCCAACTGGGATTCATGGAAAAGTATATGTCCCTTAACTGCCCTCTGAGGTAGGGGCACAATAGATACTGGAATATGGAGCAACACACAAAATGCTGGATGATCCTCCAGCGTCTTGTGTTTCCTCTGAAGTAGCCCAGAAAGCCTTTCAGTTGCTGGTGATGCTGAACATTGTGGGCGCTGTAAAGTGTGACGAAACTTGTGGGCTGCTCTCAGCACGTTCTTAGAGCGTGCTGATTGTTAACACAAATGATATATCTTACTGGGTCTTTTAATATCGTCACCATCATTAGTTGCCGTGTTGTATGACGTGGGCGATCATAGTCTTACGACCATGATTGTTCTTAGCAAATATTTTTACAGAAGTTATTTTCCGCTGCCTTCTTCTGGGCAGTGTCTTTACAAGATGGGTGACCCAAGCCATTATCATAACCAGGACTTGTGATATGCACCAGCTGCTCATACGACCGTCCAGCACCTGCTCTTATGGCTTCACGTGACCCTGATCAGCGGGATAAGCAGGTGCTACACCTTGCCCAAGGATGACCTGAGTGGAGGGTTCAACAATATACAATCACTTGTTATCCACCCCCAGACTACATCTGAGTACTAGATGAAACAAATCACACTGCAACAGTTTTGACATTATTTGGCAATCTCAGGTCTTGGATTATGGAGATTTAACAGCCTTGTTCGATTGAAGCAAAATTATGGATTCTCATGAAGGAAAGCCAATCTTCCTCTACAATGTCTCTTCATTAAGTGTACAGCTCAGGGTGATAATGATTGAACTACAGAGAGGATCTTTATGACAACCTCCTGTAAGATGTAACTAAGCCTTGCTAATATGAAGGACCATAATTTTAAGCTGATTGGAGGAAAGTATAGGGTGGGATCTCAGAAGTAAGTTTTTACACAGCAAGTGGTAAGGGCGTGGAATGCAGTACTGGGGGCGGTGGTAGAGGCAGATACATTCGGGATGTTTAAGAGACTCTTATATCAGCACATAGATGATAGAAAAATGGAGGGCTATATAGGAAGGAAGAGTTAGATTGATCATAGAGTAGATTAAAAGGTTGGCATAACATCATGAACTGAAGGGTTTGTACTTGCTGTAATGTTCTATGTTCTAAGCTCTTAATGTCATTGGTGAGGTAAAATGACTGAAGTCGCATGTGTCATGTAGGATTGAAAGGAGTATTATAATTGACCTCACTTCTCGTGCATTAGGAAGTCAAGGACTCATTTTCCCCCATCTCTGAAATCTCTGCACAGCTAATGAATCTCCTCTTCTTCATGACTGCATAACCTTGTTCCACCATTCACACCAGTGACTGCAGCTGCCTTAGGATCCCCACATGCCTCCCTAAACTTATCCAGTTCTCCACCCTTTTTTCGCCATATTCCCCAAAACCTGCCGAACATTGTCTTCTTTGTATGAGTGAAAAAGTTTATGAAGTGCCTTTGGAAATTGCTACAGCTAAGAGCACTCTATTGCTGGTGTTGGCAAGATTGGCAATGATGCTGTTTATCATCAGTACCTCATCACCATCCAGGCCATAATCTTTTCTCACATAAGCTCCCGGACATCAGGAAGGACGTACAGGAGCCTATGTCACACATCACCTGGTTCAGGAATACTTTTGCCCTACAAACAACGGGCTCCTAAACCGACGTGGCTAACTTCATTCACCTTAACTCTGAACAGATTCCACAGCCTATAACTCACTCGCAAGGAGTCTACAACTCATGATCTCAATATTTTTTATTATTTATAAAATTTCTTCTTTTACACATGAAGTTTCCATTTCTGATCTCTAATATCCACTATGTACATCAGTGGTCCAATTCTTGTAGCTATCCTACTAGATATCCACTTGTCTTCTCAGTAATCACCCGCTAGGACTTCCTGTTCAATCTCAAAGCTCCTTGCTGCTTCACTTGGCAACTGGCTGAACTGTTTATTCTACACTTCCCTCCACAGGTCTGATTTCAGGAGGTCTATGCGAGATCTCAGATTCCTGTTCATGAACAGCATTGCAGGTGTTTCATTTGTCATCGCTTGAACGGAGTTCTGATACACAATAAGAAAATTGTCCACCTTGTGCCGTCGAGGAATGTTCTCCTTGTCCATCATTTTCATGGACTTGTTGAAGGTTTGAATAAACCTTTCAGCTAACCCATTTGTTGCTGGGTGGTGAGGAGCTTACTTGAAATGTCTGATGCCATTTTTCTTCATGAACAGTCGGAATTCTTTGACGTTTATTGTGGTTCGTTGTCACTCACAATTTGTTCTTGTAAGCCACTTCTGGTGAAGGTAGTCCTCAGAGCGGAGATAATGTTTGCTGAAGTGGGTGACTTCATTGGTATAATCTTCGGCCACTTCGAATGAGCATCCACAGCAATCAGGAACTAACAGTCCATGAATGACACAGCAAAGTCAATACATACTCTTTGCCATGGTGATGGCGGCCACTCCCACGGGTGCAACAGTGCCTGTGGGGAAGCATTTTGAACTTTTTGGAATCCTAAACAGCTTTTGGCCAAATCTTTAATCTTATCTATTCCCGGCCACCACACATAGCTCCGGGCAAGACTCTTCAGTGTGTCTGTTCCCTGGTGTCCTTCATGCAGATTTTCTAGCACTCTGGTATGCAGTTTAGAGGGAAGTACAATATAAGATCCATACATCTGGGTTCTTTGACATACCGACAGTTGGTCTCATCTCACTGAGAACTCTGCAAACATAGGGTTACCATGAGCTGCCAATCCTTGCATGGTGATTTCATAGACATTTGACAATGTCAGGTCATTCCTTGTTTCCCGTTATGTTTCGGAATTTGTTACCGGCAACTGGTCCACCAATGTGGTGTGGAACTTTTCTGCTGGGTGGCAATATGAAGAATTTTCTTCAGTGGCCAATAGTGCAAGACATGACAAGTCATTAGCGTTGTTGTATTGCTTGGTAACTTTGAGCTCAATCTCACAAGAGTGGGCTCCTAAGAACATTGCCCAATGTTTTAGGGCAGCAGTTATCACTGGAATTCCCTTCCTGGGACTGAAAATGGACACAAGGGGCTGGTGATCTGTCACTAGTGCAAACTTTTGACTGTAGATGTAGTGGTGGAACTTCTTTATTCCCCATCCTAGACTAAGGGCCTCTCAGTCAATCTGTGCATAGTTGTGTTCTGTGCTCACCAGTGATCTTGAAGCAAATGCAATCGGGTGCTCAGATCCATCTTATATAATGTTGTCAGTACACTGAAGCAGGGACCCAATCGCAGACCAAATACTGTGCACACTGATATTTACTGAGTAGCAAATCCTGAGGGGCAACAAAGTCGGCGTCAAAGTTCAGACGGAGATCAAAAATTCCAGAGAAATCCGAAAACCAGAATTGAGAAACAGGCAGAGTCGATATTCAGATGGACAGAGTTCAGAATCAAATGCTGGAAAGGCTCAGGAAAACTCACTGGCACAATCTGGCAACAAACAAGTGAAAACATAGAACTGAAGTACACTGAGCAATAAACAGGGAGGCAGATGATAGGTGGAGCACAATGAGACAGAAGTGGCAGCAAAACAGGTAATAATGAGAAACAGGTGAGAGGCGGAGTACTCAGTAATACAGGGTCTGGAGTAGAACAGGAGCGGGGACAGGAGCATATGGGGCATGTAAACAAACAAGAGCTCATGGCAGTATAAAACCACAGACTGATGGCTAGGGGGAAAACACACAAAAAGACAAAGTTCAAATGGAGGTACTGACAAATATGTGACAAAACGGCTCCAATGCCATAAGGGGATGCATTGTACCCCACTCTGATGGGCAGTGATGGGTCATAATGGGTGAGCATTTCATCGGATGTTATTAGTCTCTTTGTTTCCTGAAATGCTTTTTCACAACTTTCTGACCATTCGCACTTTGCTCCTGTCTGTAACAGTGCGTTCGACGGA